>NC_140588.1:370767755-371967755 GCF_964204655.1 Triturus cristatus
CAGAGATTAAGGCCTTCATTATAACTTAGGTGGATTTTGGTGCCATGACAACACAGGGCCATATTACTGACTCTGCCCAGTATTCCGGCAACAAAATCCTCCCATTATAAATTTTCCCCACTAAATGGCAAAAAAACACAGGTATCTAGTATTACTGATTATTTCCAATTTGCTTTCCCTGATTCTGCAGGCAGAAAGTGCAGGGAGGCTCCTCCGCAATGGTGGAGAAACGTTGCCCCACTGGCTTAGAGCCAGCAGCTGAAAAATACAACGATATTTTAATATCATTTTATATTTCATCTGCTGGCTGAACCAGCATGTGCAGGGAGGGGCGGGGTCATGGGATGTGTGTAGGAGGGTTATTTGCACTTCTAAGTGTTCATGTCCGTTTGACCGTCTGTCTTAGGCCAGCAGAACTGACATGCGGACTTAGGTTTCTCCAAACCGGCTGTATTGCACAGCCGGGTTGGGGATACAGCACAGACTCCCTGTGACTGAGTGAGCGTTGATCCAGCCTGCTCAGACCAATCCCCACACTGCTCTCATGCTGCAATCACACATGATAAATTGACTGATTTGGTCCAAAAGTATGAGTTGACCTTTCAAAAAGCTTTTCTTTAACAAAGAATTTACAGAGTTCAATTAGATGATAGAGCAATCAAAACCATGCGTTCTTCAGGAATGTGTTTACACTGAATTGGTAAAGTGTACCCATAAATGGAATGATTTTGAAAGATTAGAGATTTGTAAAAATATCAAGGGTGATGTGGATTGATTTGATTACACTCTTTGATACTGTAGTGCCAACTGATCTGTGGCCTGAATGTAAAGTCGTTGTGCAATGGCCGCATAAAGAACCAACAAGAGAGGTACGCACTAATGCACTATCTCCTATAGCTAGAGAAGTATGAAGTGGTGATTATATTCCTGAAAGGCAAGGTGCCTCAGTTAGATCTTGATTGGGTGAAGAATAAAGAACTTCACAAGACCCAAAAGAATCAGTGCATGATTACTATGAGCGGTTGCTTCAGGTGTTTCAACAACACAGTGGGAGAGAATATCCAGATCCAATTGATATGGGATTCTGTGTATCTCAGTTTGGCATTGGGTTTAGACCAGAGATCAGTGCACATATACAACAGAGTGTGATTTGCCGGCAGAATAAATTGCTTGATGAGATCCTGAGGTATGTGAAATATTGTAGTGATGAACAAGAAATTAATCAGAAAAAGTTTTAGGAGATATTTATGTTGGCCCAGATGAAGTTTGCTCAGAGAATGTTTCAGAACCATCAATTTGCAGGAAATCAAGGTGGTATGCAAGGTGTTGATGCACAATCAGGAACACAAGGTACTCAAGGAGGATTTGGTGTTTCACAGGGTAGAGGTAGAGGTGTTCTGGTTGATCTGAATTCTGGTATGGCTGTTGCGACTTTGAAGAAAATTACTCCGTGTCACTATTGTAACAAGATCAGGCATTGGAAGAGGGAGTGTAGGCCCCAGTATTAAATATCGGATTGTGCTGGATGTCCCTAAAAATCAATACCATTATTATTCTGTGTCAAGCCAGTATACATTTCCAGATCTCATGCACTGCAGAATGGTTTACTGTTATTGATCGATGCCAAGCCTTTTTTCCCAGTGCCATTACATGAAGATAGTGAATATCTTTTTTCCTTCATGGTTCAGCAGACAGTTTTGGCATGGTGCCCAGTCGCACAAGGGTATACAGAAAGTCCTTCTATCTTTAACCAGATCTTGAAAAAGAATCTAGGGTCAATGCAAATGCCCTACGAGTCAGTATTTGTGATGTATATTGACGATTTACTTGTGGCATCAGAGACACAAGAAACCTGTAAGCAGGATACCATTGCATTCTTAAATCACATGGCTGAAAATGGACACCAGGTGTCTCCAGGAAAGTTGAGAAAGGTGCAAGAAAGGTTCATAAGAGAGGGTGGAAGCAATTCTTCGGATGAATCCACAGCGAACGCAAAATAAGTCAGTATGTTTTTGGCAATGGTTGGCTACTGTAGACAGTGGATATCAAACTTTTAGCTAGTGGCTAAGCATTTACTGAGGCTGACACAAGGATGTGGCCGATCGGCTTCCTTGGAACAACTATAGCTTGAAAGCTTTCCTAGAGCTGACAGAAAGTCTTTGTTGTGCCCCGGCACAAGGAATGCCTGATTACAGTAAGATGTTTATATTATTTTGCAGTGAGAGGGAGGGCTGTACTCTCTCAGTGCTTACTCAGGTGTATGGAGATGCACAAAAACCTGTGGTATACTTTTCAACAACCCATGACCATGTACCATCAGGACTGCCCGTCTGCCTTAAAACAGACCCCGAACTAGGTGTTAGTACTGAGAGGACTGAGATCATAGTGATGGAGCACCCTTTCACTGTAATGGTCCTACACTCTGTGGAAATTTTGCTGGCCCAAATAAACCCAATACATGACACACAAAAGACTTACAAAGTATGAACAACAGATTTTGGTAGCTGAAAATGTGAGTTTGAAACATTGCTTGAACCCATCTAATTTGTTTCTTATTACTGATACTGTTTGCGATTAAGTTGAACTTGATTGCCTAGATGTCACAGATATATGCACAAAGTCAAGCCCAGACATTAAAGATGAACCCCTGAATGATCCCAATTATGTAATTTTTGTTGACGGCTCATGTTTGAGAAAACATTAAGGTATCCTGACAGCAGCTTACGCTGTTTGTCTAATCAATTATGTTGTGCAAGCTTCATGGCTTTGAGGTATTACCTCAGCAAAGGTTGTGGAATTAATTGCCCTTACAAGAGCTTGCATTTTGATGGCCCAATTGAAGGTGACCATATTTACTGATAGTCAGTATGGCTTTGATGTTGTCCATGATTTTGGGTAATTGTAGTCACAAAGAGGTTTCATGACCACTTCTGGCACTCCAATTAGTAATGGTGGGCATGTGAGAAATCTTTTGGAAGCTCTCAAATTGCCTGCTGAAATTGCTGTAGTTAAATGTGCAGCACACCGATGCAGCAATGGTTACATTGCAGTTGGAAACAGATAAGCCGATGAAGTTGCACGGAATTGTGCACCAGTGGGCTGCATATTTAATGTAACTTACATATGCGAATTTGAGGAGGACACTGTCTTTATTATGTTTATGTCAGTAGCTGGCACATGGGAACAATTAAAAGGGGTTCAAGGAAAAGTTTCAGAAGCAGAACAACAAGGTTTGATCAGCGCAGGATGTGAGAAAATGCAAATGACATTTGGATGTCAGCTAGTGGGAGACCAGTGTTACCTGACAGTTTGTTTTTTCCATTAACACAACACTTCCATGGACACACACATCTAAGGAGGGATGCCATGACAAGATTATTTAGGCAAAATTGGTTTAATCCCAGATTTAGGATACTAGCAGAAGAATTGTGCCATCGTTGTGTGACATGTCAACAAATGAATGTAGGGAAAATAACTCCCATCACACTGAGTCACATAGGAAGATCAGGTGGGCCATTCAACAGAATGCAGATGCACTTTATCGAGATGCCTGTTTGCAAAGGGTTGAGATATGTCCTCGTACTAGTGTGCATCTTCTCGAGATGGGTGAAGGTCTACCTAAAACCAAACGTGGCATTTCCTGATTTAGGGAATGACCCTCTGAGCACAGCTGTGTGCAATCGCTGAAGACGATATTTATGAATTCAGTCAAAAAAGTTTGAATAAAGTTCTGTAATCCAAATGGCATGAATGTTGATAGACGTTTTTTATTTTTAATAATGCAACGATATTAAATTCGACATATCGTGGTTCAACAACAACTCAGCTTGAGAGCTTGAGAACATCTTGTACGTGGCATTTCACATATCTCAATGCATTTTGGGCATCCTTTGCCCTTCATCAGGAAAAATCTAAACAAAGAGAATACTGCAGGCACTGCGCACTTAGGCACGTATTTAACAATAGACGGCACGTTGCATAACTATTTGCAAGCAAGAGGTATCTCTTTTACCGACACATAATCTGATGTCATGGACCCTCGGGACGGCAGTGATTATTTTGCATATTAACATCCACATAACAAGGTACACTTTATGCAATTTGTTTTGTGCACCTGGGAGTAGGTGGCTGGTACACTTGATACATTGTGGTTACTCATTATATCTATGTTGCCATCATTTTTGTTTAGATTTCCCCTGATCATCAGCTGCATCAGCAGTATTGATATTTTTAATTTCACATTGCGGGGTATATTGTTTTTTCCTTAATGTCCCATTTTTTTGTTGCATCAGCAGCCTTTATTTTCCCATCAATGTAGGATATGTTTATCTTTCAAATTTAATTGCAGTGTATACTGTCTTCTGCTTCTTATCACGTTTGGCTAACATTTGTTTTACACCTATTTCCATAGTTTTGTATGCTTTTCCATTATTTATATTGTTTTGCACCTCCCTTATAATGTCATATCACTTTTGTAACCTTATTCTAAGATGGCGCCTGCCATCGCCTTAATACCATTGTACTCCTGGGTACGTGCGATACAACTGTTTACTGTTATTTATATTCATTAACAGGTCACCTAGCCGTTTCTTTTAGACTATGCATTCTTCTAACTCCTAATGTTTTGATGTCACTCACTTCCTTACTATCCAAACTTCACTACACTTACTTACTATCGCTACTATCCTTACTATCCGTACTATCCAAACTTCTAGAAAAATGTATACAATCCCACCTTTTGATCACATTGAGAATTTCCAACTCCTAGACCAGCATCAATCCGGCTTTCGGAAGGGCCACAGCACCTAATCGGCTCTCACTCACGTTATTGATGACATTTTGAAAATGCTTGACCAAAACGAATCCTGCCTTCCTGATCCTCCTGGACCTCTCCTCTGCATTCGACACGGTTAACCATGACAACTTCCTATCCATCCTGAAGAACAGGATGGGTTTCTCTGGTCAGGTGTTACAATGGTTCTCGTCTTTCCTCCACCACAGATCACAAAGAGTCAAGGCAAACCCCTCTCTCTCTCCCAGCCCGCTCCAGTACGCATGGTGTCCCCCAAGGGTCCACCCTATCTCCTATCCTCTTCAACCTCTTCTTGGAACCATTAGCTAATTCACTAAATTCCACGAACATTCTCTTCCATATGTATGCGGACGATGCGCAACTCTATTTGAAAATCTAATCCCCGGATAATATCATCGCACTCAACACTACCCTGACGTCTACTCAAAATAGGTTAACTGAGAACTATCTCCTGCTCAACACCTCCAAAACTGAATTCCTGCTCATCTCTCCTCCGAATCACATCCCCAAGCTAGACCTTTGGCTGAATCACCTCACTGCTTTCAATTGCACCGCTCTCATCATAGACTCAGCCAAATCTCTTGGAATCACCCTGGACAAGCACCTGCATATGAAAAATCATATCAGCAATGTGTGTAAGGGAGCTAACCACTTGATGAGGACACTTAGAAACATCAAACCATTTGTTCCCCAATTTGATTTTAAGCTGGTGGTCCAAGTGCTTGTCTTGCCGAGGCTAGACTATGGCAGTGCTACGCTATGCTCTGTGGCCTTTCCAAATACACTCTGGCTCCACTAAGGGCATCACTGAACGCTGTAGCTAGACTGGTTACAGGCACCAAACAAAGTGAACACATATCCCCAGTCCTAAAATCTCTTAAATGGTTGCCCTACGAAACTCAAATTCAGTTAAAAATTGCCGTTCTGGTGCACAAAGCCCTTCATTTCAAAACTCCCAGGTACCTAGCGCAAAAGCTTGAATTATCCTGTGGTGGTAGAGCTTCAAGAAGCGCATACACTTTCCTCTTGAAACCCCTCATCCTGAGCAAAAAGAGAACTTGTCACAGAGCCTTCTCTGTCGCTGCCCCATAGATATGGAACTCTCTTCCACTGGAAGTATGCAGAATCTCCTCAACGACTGCTTTCAAACTGGAAGCCAAAAGATTCTGAATGAATAAATTCTTTCCGTAACTGGACTAGGTTCACCTGCTCGAAGTCATTGATCCCACAACCGTTGTACCATCATTTGAAACTGCTCTCCTCTACCACACGCCCCCCTTCGTAGTCCACTATATACCTGGTTTATGTACTACTCTCCTGGATTCAATTGTCCTGTAATTATGTGATCATCTTTGTTTCCTATTCTTACCTGATGTCGATATTGTATTTATGACCTTATTGTAAAGCGCTCTGATATCCCTCGGGATCTTGTTCACGCTATATAAAACTTTATAAATAAATTAAATAAAAAAATAAAATAGTCACCGCACGCTTCGTTCACTCCATTTCAAGATGGCGCACGTTATCGCCTCGGAACCTTCAAGACGGACGTTGTCTCACGTTCGTTTCATGTTTTACAACTTTTTCACTGGTTGTTCACACACACAACTAAAGACAATCCACATTCAGCATCGGCATGAGACATGTTCTATATGCTTAGGTAAGAGTATACTGCAGGCACTGCGCACTTAGGCTTTTTTTTAACAATAGAAGGCATGTTGGCCAACTATTTGCAAACAAGTGGTTTCACCACTGCCTGACAGGCATGTTTAGAATCCATGGTGCCCTGTGCAGTGGCACATGCACATTTAACATCGTCTGAATTGCACACCAAATTGTTTTACTCATCGCCATATTCCTCTAAGATATATGCCCTCTGGGGCTTCCTCACTCGTTTTGTGTTTTACACATTCATTGCGCATCACTCGAACCCAGTAAACCTCACTTGCTTTGATTCCCTCATGCACTTTTATGGTCTTCTTTTCAACACACCGTATGTTTGGTTTACCGAGCACTTATCTCTTTTCCCAACACACATAATCTGATGTCATGGACCCTCGGGACGGCAGTGATTATTTTGCATATTAACATCCACATAACAAGGTACACTTTATGCAATTTGTTTCGTGCACCTGGGAGTAGGTGGCTGGTACACTTGACACATTGTGGTTACTCATTATATCTATGTTGCCATCATTTTTGTTTAGATTTCCCCTGATCATCAGTATTGATATTTTTAATTTCACATTGCGGGGTATATTGTTTTTTCCTTAATATTCAATTTTTTTGTTGCATCAGCAGCCTTTATTTTCCCATCAATGTATGGATATGTTTATCTTTCAAATTTAATTGTAGTGTATACTGTCTTCTGCTTCTTATCACATTTGGCTAACATTTGTTTTACACCTATTTCCATAGTTTTGTATGCTTTTCCATTATTTATATTGTTTTGCACCTCCCTTATAATGTCATATCACTTTTGTAACCTTATTCTAAGATGGCGCCTGCCATCGCCTTAATACCATTGTACTTCTGGGTACGTGCGATACAACTGTTTACTGCTATTTATATTCATTAACAGGTCACCTAGCCGTTTCTTTTAGACTATGCATTCTTCTAACTCCTAATGTTTTGATGTCACTCACTTCCTTACTATCCAAACTTCACTACACTTACTTACTATCGCTACTATCCTTACTATCCTTACTATCCAAACTTCTAGAAAAATGTATACAATCCTACCTTTTGATCACATTGAGAATTTCCAACTCCTAGACCAGCATCAATCCGACTTTCGGAAGGGCCACAGCACCTAATCGGCTCTCACTCACATTATTGATGACATTTTGAAAATGCTTGACCAAAACGAATCCTGCCTTCCTGATCCTCCTGGACCTCTCCTCTGCATTCGACACGGTTAACCACGACAACTTCCTATCCATCCTGAAGAACAGGATGGGTTTCTCTGGTCAGGTGTTACAATGGTTCTCGTCTTTCCTCCGCCACAGATCACAAAGAGTCAAGGCAAACCCCTCTCTCTCTCCCAGCCCTCTCCAGTACTCATGGTGTCCCCCAAGGATCCACCCTATCTCCAATCCTCTTCAACCTCTTCTTGGAACCATTAGCTAATTCACTAAATTCCACGAACATTCTCTTCCATATGTATGCGGACGATGCGCAACTCTATTTGAAAATCTAATCCCCGGATAACATCATCGCACTCAACACTACCCTGACGTCTACTCAAAATAGGTTAACTGAGAACCATCTCCTGCTCAACACCTCCAAAACTGAATTCCTGCTCATCTCTCCTCCGAATCACATCCCCAAGCTAGACCTTTGGCTGAATCACCTCACTGCTTTCAATTGCACCGCTCTCATCATAGACTCAGCCAAATCTCTTGGAATCACCCTGGACAAGCACCTGCATATGAAAAATCATATCAGCAATGTGTGTAAGGGAGCTAACCACTTGATGAGGACACTTAGAAACATCAAACCATTTGTTCCACAATTTGATTTTAAGCTGGTGGTCCAAGTGCTTGTCTTGCCGAGGCTAGACTATGGCAGTGCTACGCTACGCTCTGTGGCCTTCCCAAATACACTCTGGCTCCACTAAGGGCATCACTGAACGCTGTGGCTAGACTGGTTACAGGCACCAAACAAAGTGAACACATATCCCCAGTCCTAAAATCTCTTAAATGGTTGCCCTACGAAACTCAAATTCAGTTAAAAATTGCCGTTCTGGTGCACAAAGCCCTTCATTTCAAAACTCCCAGGTACCTAGCGCAAAAGCTTGAATTATCATGTGGTGGTAGAGCTTCAAGAAGCGCATACACTTTCCTCTTGAAACCCCTCATCCTGAGCAAAAAGAGAACTTGTCACAGAGCCTTCTCCGGCGCTGCCCCATAGATATGGAACTCTCTTCCACTGGAAGTATGCAGAATCTCCTCAACGACTGCTTTCAAACTGGAAGCCAAAAGATTCTTAATGAATAAATTCTTTCCGTAACTGGACTAGGTTCACCTGCTCGAAGTCATTGATCCCACAACCGTTGTACCATCATTTGAAACTGCTCTCCTCTACCACACGCTCCCCTTCGTAGTCCACTATGTACCTGGTTTATGTACTACTCTCCTGGATTCAATTGTCCTGTAATTATGTGATCATCTTTGTTTCCTATTCTTACCTGATTTCGATATTGTATTTATGACCTTATTGTAAAGCGCTCTGATATCCCTCGGGATCTTGTTCACGCTATATAAAACTTTATAAATAAATTAAATAAAAAAATAAAATAGTCACCGCACGCTTCGTTCACTCCATTTCAAGATGGCGCACGTTATCGCCTCGGAACCTTCAAGACGGACGTAGTCTCACGTTCGTTTCATGTTTTACAACTTTTTCACTGGTTGTTCACACACACAACTAAAGACAATCCACAGTTAGCATCGGCATGAGACATGTTCTATATGCTTAGGTAAGAGTATACTGCAGGCACTGCGCACTTAGGCACGTTTTTAACAATAGAAGGCATGTTGCCCAACTATTTGCAAACAAGAGGTATCACCACTGCCTGACAGGCATGTTTAGAATCCATGGTGCCCTGTGCAGTGGCACATGCACATTTAACATCGTTTGAATTGCACACCAAATTGTTTTACTCATCGCCATATTCCTCTGAGATATATGCCCTCTGGGTCTTCCTCACTCGTTTTGTGTTTTACACATTCATTGCGCATCACTCGAACCCAGTAAACCTCACTTGCTTTGATTCCCTCATGCACTTTTATGGTCTTCTTTTCAACACACCGTATGTTTGGTTTACCGAGCACTTATCTCTTTTCCCAACACACATAATCTGATGTCATGGACCCTCGGGACGGCAGTGATTATTTTGCATATTAACATCCACATAACGAGGTACACGTTATGCAATTCGTTTCTTGCACCTGGGAGTAGGTGGCTGGTACACCTGACACGTTGTGGCTACATATTATATCTACGTTGCCATCATTTTTGTTTAGATTTTCCCTGATGAAGGGCAAAGGATGCCCGAAATGCATTGGGATATGTGAAATGCCATGTTCAAGATTTTCTCAAGCTCTCAAGCTGAGTTGTTAAACCACGATATGTCAAATGTAATATTGTTGCATCATTAAAAATAAAAAACGTCTATCAACATTCACGTCATTTGGGTTACAGAACTTTATTCAAACTTTTTTGACTGAATTCATAAATATTGCCTGCAGCAATTGCACACAGCTGTGCTCAGAGGGACGTTCCCTAAATCAGGAAACACTAAGTTTGATTTATTGTATACACTCAATGACCAGAGATTGATACCTCTCAGGCACGCTACAATTTCTTGCAAATTGTTCATCTCGTAGTGCCTGTTCGACCACTTTTGTTTATGAAGGTCTACCTAACCAGAAGAACTGACAGCCTCACTGTAGCAAAACTGTTATTGCGAGAATTGATTCCACGGTATGATATTCCAGTTTCTTTTGAATCAGATCGAGAGACACACTTTACTAACAAGGTCCTAAGGTGGATATGTGCAATACTGCAAATTGAACAATGATTGCATTGTAGCTATCGACATGAAGCTTCTGGTATCACTGAGCAGCTCAATGGCACTATAAAGTCTCGATTGTCCAAAGTCTGTGCCTTTAGATCACTGAAGTGGCCTGATGCTTTTGTCTTTGGTGCTGATGAGTATTCAAAGTTTTCCTGATAGGAAAACTGGTTTATCGCCTGATGAGATCCTCATGGGGCATGGGATAAGATTGCCAGCTGTACCTAAAAATGCACTTGTGAGCATCACAGATGATATGATACTCGATTACTGCAAAATGTTGGCTGATGTAGTGCATTCTGTCTCACACCAGGTCACAGCTGCTGCACAAGATCTACATTGAATGGACTGGGCGTGATCAAGAAGCACATTAGGAAGGCTTGTCTGGAACTGAGATGGAAATGCCCCTTACAAGTAATCTTGGTCACTAACACTGCTATAAAATGCTCTGGAGTTCTAAATTAGGTGCATGCATCACATACCACAAGATTGAGGAATCTGTATGAAGAAATTGTGTTCTTTGAGCCTGAATGAAGAGCACTGTTGAATACACCATCAAAAGCTGAACCTCAGCAAAGAGCACTGACCAGAGATCACAACAACAGCTAAGAGAAATAAGGGGTGAAGATCAGAACACAGTTGCACCGAATCAAGTGCTTGTCATTTCACAGAGTGGCTTTGAGGTCTCTGATGAAGAAGAAGAGACGGAACCTCAACTTGAGAAAACTACTGAGACAACATCAGTACGAATAGAGGATCCGGCTGAAGGAATAAGCACTAAAACAAGAAGAGTCACCCGTAAAGTTAAATGGCCATAGAGCAGTAATCAAGGAAAATTGAAGCAAGTGTGTCAGTTGATTGAATACTACCGACTATCACTGAGGAGACAGAGTTGAGCGGTGGAAGTGACACAGAAGAAGATCAACAAAGACTGAGAAGATCAAAATGAGTAAAAGAGCCTTTTCAAAGGTATTCTGCACCTGAGTGGGCATACTACATGAACAAGGTACTAAATATATCATTGGATGAACAGTGTGATGTGAAAACTGAACTGTTTAAACCTCCATGACATCAGCTCTAAATGTAAGAAAACAGGTCTTTTTGCAGATGTAGCCCCTCTGTTTGCTCCCATTTGGTCTACGAGATCCTGGTGTTCGACTCTGATAGTGCTCTGAAGCCTGCTAACCAGTGAAAGTGCTATTTCCCTGAAACTGTTTTGTGTGAATTAGCAATCCCAATTGACAGATGCTTTACCCCCTTATAAGTCCATAGTAAATGGTACCAGGGGTACCCAGGGCATAGGTGGTTAGGCGGTCCCAAGGGCTGCAACATGGCTTTGTGCCACCCTGGGTGACTCAAGCAATCTACTGACAGCAGGCCTGCCATTTCAGACTGCAAGAGCAGTGCAAACTGCTTGAACTCGACTGTGCCCTCACCATGTGTGGCCCAGTCAAATGTTCTGCTTTAGAATATGTCAGTCACCTTTAGAGAAGGTCTACTGTGCCCAGGTAAGCCTGCCATTTCAGACTGCAGGAGCAGTGCAAACTGCTCGAACTCGACTGTGCCCTCAGCATGTGTGAACCAGTCAAATGTACTGCTTTTAGATTTTGTCAGTCACCCCTATAGAAGGTTTCCTGTGCCCAGGAGGTAGGGTGCAGTGTATTAAGAGTGTAGAGATGTGAGTGCAAGCTTACATGTCTATATAGTGTCTTTCAATAATAGCACTCAGCCCTCCTGGCGTCGTGTCTCTTTGCACTTTCGTCCCCTGATGGGTTACTTCATTATTTGACCAAATGTGTCTTCTACATATTAAACATACTCCTATGTCATCCTTTTTATAATTTTTTATTATTTATTTTATTTAAGAATTCATGCATCCAGCTCCATTAGGATGTTTTCTTTCCAACTTCCAAAAATAATCTATTACTTCAAGTGATTCAATTCAGTATTTGATAATCATTCTTCAATGCATTTCGGACTCTGTACTCCATTAGGAGGAACATTTCTATGAAACTAAAAAAGAATAATGGCAACATGTTACCACTGTAACAACGTTACATCAATGTATACCAGTGATCCACTACCTGCAATGTCTGTATCTTACCCTTGGTTCTGAGATGGTTGTGTGTTATAATGCATCCTATAGCTTGTTCTCCATTTGATTTTAGAATCGAAATATATCACAGTGGGATGTGTTTCTATGAAAACTCTGAGTCAATCTCCACGCTCTCCGAAAATAAAAATTATCTGGAAAAATATGTTCCATATTAAAGCTGGTCAAAAAGCGACCAAATTGTGCTCCCCATAGTTATTTTACCATTAAAGTACACTATAAGTGATAGGTGGCCCATAGGATAACATGGTACTTGCACTCGGGCAGACCCTGGTTGTTAGTTCTATTATGGAACCACCTAAATATGTTGAGCTAGGTGTCAAACAACATGCCTTCTCTCCCCTGACGCAAATCTGGTGTCAAGGGAATGCTGGCATGCACCCACATGGCACCTTAGAGGTTGCCTACCTGGTTGCCCCAGCTTTACTGTCCTCTGGCTGACCATCCTGCACTTTCCGACACCTGCTGCTGCTAAGACAGGATTCTGACCTCTTGGCAGTGTGATTACTCCCAGGAGTCAGGAACAAAGGTTGGGCAGGAAGGAGGTCACATCTCCCCAGCAGGTTAGTGAAGTGACACATCAGAGCGGTGAGGTTCAAAGGCTGCACTGCCTCTGTTATGCATCTGGGCTGTCCCCCTGAGGAGAACACAGCCCTCCCCTTGCCCCAGGCACACTTGCACCTAGGCAAGATGGGAAATTAGGTATGCAGGAGATGTTTACCTCCAGGAAGGCTGGCCACACCTCCAGGGTGAGCAGTCTGATCTGTATACCTGAAATAGAATTCTTCCATCTTTAGGAGGGCAGAAATAGTGGATTCTGGGGAGAAAATGTGACCAACACCACAGGATTTGGTCACCTCGGGGGTAAATTTGCTGCAGGGACTTGCTGCCCATTGGCTCTCAACTCCCACACCCCTAACTCCCAAAACTCCAGGATTATAGGGATCCCCTTGACTCCAGAATCTCAATTTTAACAACTTACTTCAAGGAGGAACCAAGAGGAGACCCGTGTCGCCGACAACAGGACTTTTTTTTTTTTTGCAGAGTTTTATATAGCGCAAACTTGACCCAAATCCAATCAGGTATCAGAGCGCTTTACATAGCACCAGTTACGTTACATGAGGACACACATTCTTTTTTTGTTAGGCACAGGGAGATTAAGAGCTTAAGTGATTTGCCCAGAATCACAGGATGTTCAGCATTGGTACTCTGGAGTGCTTAACACATGTTCCTCTAGTAAAATATGACTGCTCTTTGCCACTCTACCAGGACAGAACTAAGGATTTAATATTGTGAATCTAAGGACCATCTCTTGGGTAGTGTGATAATATTACATGGTATGGCCATCCAGCCATACCAAATAATATTCCACTATCCTACATATAAACTACATGAAAAGTGCTAAAAGATTGAAACACAGGGGCTGATTACGATGGCAGTGAACCCGCCACCGACAGGCTGTTGGTGGCGGGTTCACCATTTACCTCCCGCCATATTACAATGCCGGGCGGGTCCGAGGAGGTGAGAAACGCTGATGCCACGCATCTGATGGGCTCCTTGAGCCTGCCAGTGCTGCGGAGGCCTCTCAATCGCTGAAGGGATTACGATGGTGCATCCCTGCCAGCCTTTCCATGGCGCTTCACCCGCCATGGAAAGGCTGGCGGGGATGGACATACCAGGGCCCACATTTCCCTACACCATGTGGCAGGCACCGCATGGTGCCTACCACGTAGTGCAGGGAAATGTGAACTGTACCGTTTTTACATTGCAGCGGGTGCTGCAGCTCGCAGCACCCGCCGCAATGTAAAATATGGGAAGTGCGACCGCCGTGGTAGCGGTCGCATTGTAATCAGCCCTGTACGAACGCCGCCTTGTAGACGGGCAGTCCCACTCCCTGATATGTTGGCAGGCGGACTGAAGTCCGTCCGCCATTGTAATCAGCCTCCTAATTAAAAAAAAATAATAATTTTAGGAAGATTTACCTTGGCCCGTGATTGTAGTAGAAGAGCAGAGATAGCATTTTCGAAGACCACGGAGTACGGCTAAGGTTGTCTATACGAAAATTCTGAATTTAAAGTGAGAAAAAAGACTGAGAAAAACTTGTAAAGAACATATTTGGAGAGAACTCTGAATTGAACTTTTGAGCTGTTGCTGAAAAGAGAAAGAGGGAGAGAAAGAGAGGGATAGAAAGAGAGGGAGAGAGAAAGAGAGGGATAGAGAAAGAGAGAGAGAGAGAGGGAGAGAAAGAGAGGGAGAGAGAAAGAGAGGGAGAAAGAGTTCCGACACTGCAGACCCAGGCCTCACTGCTCACCTGTAGCCACTGGTGTGTCTCCAACCACGTGCCGGTGCACACTGCAGTCCCCCAGGTCCCTCATCTGAAACAGTTTCCAGAGACATGAATGACAGAGTCCATACAGTAGCACACGCCTACCACGCTTGCCCGCCCCTGCGCACCCCAGCCCCTCCCGCTGCTCAGCGGAGATTGCCCGCCCCTGTGCAACCAAGCCTCCCTGCTCACCTTCCGCCACTGGTGTGTCTCCAAAAGGGCCCACCACGTGCCACTGGGAGCCCCAAGCCCGGGGCCCGCGACCATGGCACCCTCCACATCATGCAGCCACGCACCGCGGGCCACGAGGTCACACACTTGATTCTGGGTCTTGATTTTGCTATGGCAGAGAACATATCAGTGCACCCGGCCTTATCGCAGGCTGCACACCCGCTCAGCACTAGAGGTGCCACTAACTCTGTGAACTGCGACGCGACGCCACATTGCGGTAGGCTTGCACTGCCTGCTGGCTCAGGCCTACATTGCGGTCCAGCAGGGCTCACACCAATGCCACCATTCTGGACCACCTGGATGGCGCATCATCGCAGGCTGCACACCCGCTCAGCACTTTAGGTGCCCCTACCTTAGTGCACCGAAAGACACCATCCTGTGGTGGTGTGCCTGTGCCTGCTGCAGTGTATCCGGTGCCACCAAGTCTGTGCACCGCAAGGCATGGACCCTTTATGATTGAGTCTCGTGGTGCGGATGCTATAATGTCACCCCGGCAGCCGGCAATGTGCTTTGCCTGGGCCCTAGGCCCTAGGCCCTCATGCATAAATGATACCCACACGGAGACACCCAGTTGGAAAGTGGAAATGGCATCCAGCACGTGCACCAGGCCCTTTTTATTGGCAGGGTCACATGTCCTGTAACGCCGGTGCTGAATGGGTGTGGTGTGGGTGTGAACCAGCCGTGAGGGAGTGGCTGTGGCATGCTGACAACTAGACCTGTGAGCAGCAGATCCCTACAGGGAAGACCTGGGATATGTAGCGTTGTGGTCCCCCCCTGTGAGCGTAAGGGGTGTGGGCTGGCCTGGCGTATGCCAGTCCAGCGTAAGGGTGTGAACAATGACTCTGGGGCTCTGGGCGTGCTTCTGTTCTGGGCTTGGCAGGGAAGTAACTAATGCGTGTGTCTCCGTTCTAGTGTTGGCGCCGCCCGGAACGCAATTGGCAATGTGTCACCCTGTGACCTAAGTCCCACAACATGAGCAACATGTACGTAAGGGGGAAACATTGACTCTACATTCATCCATACCTCCACACTTGCAAGATCATAGACATGATGCATCGGTGTGACGATGAATGTTTAATGCACATTCAATGGAGTGTCGTAGCTGGAGCAGTACAGGGCCATGCAAAACCCACTTTACATTGATAGCCCGTGGAGGGCCAGACAGAGTCCCTTAGGGAATGACAAGTACATCAGAAGAGGAGAAGTTCAGTCCGCAGTCTGATAGCTGTGTCATTGGTGACCAAACAGAATATGGCAGTCCATGTTGAGGTCCAAGGTGAGTGTTGCAGAGTGCATCGGGGGACAGTGGAAGGTGATGATGCAGAGGGCAGAACCAAGCAGAAACAACCCATATGGTGGGGATGAATGCTACTGCATCCTTCTGACCACGAGGGCAGATTTATCTGCATCTTCGTCCTCTGCTGTTTCAGGTGCCTCACATGTGGGTGGGGGTGTTCTGTCTCCAGCACTGTGTGGCACTGACACATCAGGGGCCGGGGATGTGGATGGAGTGGTAGCAGCAGCATGCATCAGCGCGAGGCCTTGTGGCAGCAATGCCATGAGGAGGGTCATTATGGCATTGAGTGACCCAGCTACCTCTCGATCGTGTGCAGCCGTGGCAGCCGATCTTTTTGCCTGGTTCCGCTCCATTTTCTACATGAGCCTCAGCATGAGTCCCAACTCCCGGGCGAGCTCGCTGGAGCCACTCTGACTAGACAGTCGTTCTTGTCTCAGAATCAGGACTCTGGCGATGTCAGCCATGGTTCATTGGAGTTACAAGAAACAAATGATGGACGGAATGCTGACAATGCATACATTCTCCCCCAGTCAAGAGATCTGGGTTAAATCCATCGTTCTTTTGCCCACTACACCACCCCAGTTCAGACATGGCCATATGCAAATCAGTCTTGACCCTGTGCCTCATGGGAACAGTCCAGCCCGAACTGCCAAGCCATGTCTTCCCTGGACCGGAATCAAGCATCCTAGGACCGGTTTCTGGCTATCAGCCGTCATCAGCCAGGATAGCTTGACTCCAGTGGCGTAGTGAGCACGGGTCCCACGTCTGGGAATACCCATCCCACTTAGGGCGAAAAGCGTTACAACAAACAAATGATGGACGGAATGCTGACCATGCATACATTCTCCCCCAGTCAAGAGATCTGGGTTAAATCCATCGTTCTTTTGCCCACTACACCACCCCAGTTCAGACATGGCCATATGCAAATCAGCCGTCATCAGCCAGGATAGCTTGACTCCAGTGGCGTAGTGAGCACGGGTCCCACATCTGGGAATACCCATCCCACTTAGTTTGTTGTAACGCTTTTCGCCCTAAGTGGGATGGGTATTCCCAGACGTGGGACCCGTGCTCACTACGCCACTGGAGTCAAGCTATCCTGGCTGATAGCCAGAAACCGGTCCTAGGATGCTTGATTCCGGTCCAGGGAAGACATGGCTTGGCAGTTCGGGCTGGACTGTTCCCATGAGGCACAGGGTCAAGACTGATTTGCATATGGCCATGTCTAAACTGGGGTGGTGCAGTGGGCAAAAGAACGATGGATTTAACCCAGATCTCTTGACTGGGGGAGAATGTATGCATTGTCAGCATTCCGTCCATCATTTGTTGTAATGGTTCATTGGAGGGCATGGAGCGGACTGTCGGTGTCCGTTAGGGACTGATGGAGCTTAGACACCAACGTATGGCATCTAGTTTGGCTGCCATGCGGTCAAACCCCACCTGCACCTGTTCAGCCAGCTTCTCCTGGCACCCCAACACACAGCGTTGGAAGGCTATGTGTTCATCGTGGGGGTCCTGGGAGGCAGCCATGGTGGCGGGTGCTGCCTGCTGTGTGTTCTGTGCAGGGGGTGGTTTCTCCTCATGGCAACTGGGCTGCCCTGCTCCTGGAAGTGTGCTGCGGAGGCTGTCCACTAGCTGTTGTAGGGCATCAGAGTCAAAGGTGTTGTGGTCCTCTTCAGAGAAGAGAGGTTGGGACTGCTCTGCCGGAGGTGTTGAATTTCCCTCTGCAATGTGAAGGGGAGATGAAGTTTAACATTGTGTTCACATGTATGTTATCACATTGTACATGTTTACATTCAGACTGCATGCCAGTGTACATTGTGACTGTTTGTGGAGAGATGCCTATATGATGCGGGACAGTGGACATTGCGACAACATCACGGATGTGTGTTTGTACTTGTACATTGTCAACTCACATTTCCCTGCTATGCCACATGTGATTGGCCAGTTTCTGCACACAAGCAGCACCGGTTGTGTCCTCTGATCTGTGGTGGACGTGTTGTGGATTGTGCCACATTGTTGTCAATGTTGATGTGCTCTGCAAGTGATGTGTGTGTGCCGCATTTTGGGGGAATCGTACCTGCAGCTCTGATTTGGCTGCCCCTTATCCCTTACATGCAGTGTGCCTCTGACTTCTGTGCTTATACAGTGCTGAGATGTTGCAGGCCTGTGGCTTGTTTTTGCTGATTTCGGTATCGCGATTTGCGTCATCGCCGCTTTTTTCGTGTTGGTGTTTCACATTTTTGCGGCATTGCATTGATTTTAATGCATTCATTTGCCATGTTGTGCTGGGTCATTCGCATGGTGCCGCCGTGTTGTGAATACCACGTTAACACAGTGTTATTTTCCCGCGATAGACTGAAATTTGAAGAGTTGCGTTAAGCTACTTTTGCTGTAGTTTTCACACGTTCTTGAGAATATCCCCCTAACCTGCTTAATGAAACCACTAGAGAAAGTCTTTAGTATGACATTAGAAGAAAGGAACACTAACATTTCATATAGTAAAGATAGAGAAAATTATGGTTTGAAAAATGCCTGGAAAAGGTAAGAGGAAGATTTTAAGAAGAAAATGATCTACCCAAAGCTGAAATTAGACAGCCGACAGAGGGTGAAGATTGTGTTTGTAAAAGCTGACCACACACAAGAACCATAGATGCTTCAATTAATAGCTGTGAACATACAGTTGAAATAATGAGAGGCGCATAGCAAATTTTACAAGGGGGAGAAACTTAAATTCCAGCAGTTATTTTGTTTGTAGACAAGACTCTTACTTCCAGTAACCTGCTGATTGGGAGGGCTTTTGCTACTTAGCTATGTTGTTTCCAAAGATGTATCATGTGTATAGTATAGATGCATTAACAATGACACCAGCACACAGACACACCCATAGTACAGAAGATGGAACTCAGTTAGCTTGAGATATTTTTGGTGCAATCATTCCACCTGTAGGTGTCATACTGAATGACGAAAAGATTAGAAAACAGTTGCCGATAAGCTGACAACCAATACTTCTGGAGCTTTATTAGTAGTGAACACTGCACTGATAGCAATTAGATCCATGGTTTTCCAAAATCACTTAGCATTAGACATGTTACTGGCAGAAATAGGCGGAGTCTGCCGAATGCTGAAAACTCATCATTGCTGCTCATACATACCTGATGAAAGCAAGAAAATTCAAGAACATGCAAAAAACATTTTAGACGCTAAACCCAGAATTAGAAGAGTTAGTAACACCTAACATATTATAAAACTTTGGAAAGGGAATACACACAATAGGACAGTGGTTTGTAACTGCAGGAGGAGGAATTCTGAAACCTATTATTATTCCAATACTTTTTATAGGGCTTTGTTCATTTTTCCTTTTTGCATTAATCAAAGTCTGTAGATACTGTATTAAAAGAAGAAGTAGTTGAGAAATGAGCAAGAGAATGGAAAGGAAAAAGAAGTAGCATTAAATGATCGTCTTAATGGCCAGTATAGAATATCATTACAATTCAAAAGTTTGAAGGGAAAGAGACAAGACTCAACTGATGATGAGAGTGCCCTTTGAACAGAAGTTACATGCAAAAGAGTGATGGTCAAAATAATCATCAGAGAGGGAAATTGAGGTCAAATTTTATTAAATGCTAAATTAATTTAGTTAAAAGTCACATGTATAACATAAATGTGCAATTTGCATTGAGCTGACACAACATTAAAATGTGTAAATTGTAGTCTGTAACTATACCTGTCTGTACTAGGCCTAAGATGTTTAAAAAAGCTTCATATTACAAAGCAATTTAACTGAATGTGCGGAGACGTGCACAAAATGCTTAAAAGGGTTGACCTACCCTGACATATCTTTAATAAAAAGCCTCACATCATATTGCAGAATGTTCCTGATTAATAATAGCGTTTTTAAATATTTGCAAGAAATGCTTTATTGTTGAATAAAACGAATCCTTATTTTACACACTGAATGCAATGCATGAGTAGAAAATGATGATCTTTTAACTTAATTTTCCTCATTTCATAATGAAGAGATGTGGTGTGGAATAATATTCTTCACAGCTGATGTTACTAATTTACATAGCCTATTATTTAGCTAAGACAATGTATTTTATTAGAAGGTTAAGCATGTGATCATCCCCATGGGAAAGGAGGTCTAAGAACCGAGAAGGCCTCATATGTAGACATAGTTTAATAATGTTGCATACTTTGTCATAAATCTTTGTAAAAGCTTTGTGTAAATTCATGAGAAAGCAGAAGGAGAGACTGTTCTCAGAGGAAACGAAAGCTGTTTGGACGAGTGGAGACAAAGATACAAGTGTAACTGCAACTGCAACATTTTGTTCAACTGTATATATTAGTGTGTGTTCCTTGAGTAGATTTACGCTTTTTCCCTCCATGCTCTTACCCATACGCTAACACCATTTTTGCCCCATTCTTTAGAATAGGGATCTTTTCCTTTATGGAATGCGCTAAATGTATTATTTGTTATGATTTGTTCTAACCATATATTTTTCTGATCAATTCTGTAACTTAAGTGATACTTTAACCAACTGAATAAAAAGAACAAGAACTTACTAAACTTTAAATGACAATAAAAACCTTAAAAATGACACCTAACGCTCGTTATTGACTGAACTTAGAAATAGTATTGTAGTTTAAATTAATGTGATGCATGGGTCCTGATCTTCCTTTAAACGACGCCACAGGTCCGTTGCAGAGAGGTTAGAGGGGACACCTGAGATTGGAACAACCCTGTTAGTGTGAATATGAAATGCTAAACCATTTTATTTAAATTGATTCCTGCTCCAGAAAACTGAGTGTTGAGATAAAAGAATATTGAAAATAAGTAGGAAAAACCTCCATTTGTGACAACTTTTTCATTTGTAACTTTTTGCCACAATGGCCAATTTACAAAAACAATATACTATAACATCTGCTAGATGCTTCTGGTTGCGGGGATATATAGGGTTTGTTGATTTTCCAAGAACTCTAAGTACCCAGAGCCAATAACTGAGCTGCACCTTGCAATGGTTTTTCATTGTGTACCAGGTACGGAGCAAATCATATGGTAAAAAATGAAGAGTGAAAAATAGGTATAAAAAAACATATGTATTTCCAAAATGGGCACAAGATATAAAGTTTAGAAGCAGTGGTTATTTACACATCTCTGAATTTGTGGGTAACCACAATGGCATGTGAGTTAGAGGACATCTCTCAAAATGTATTTTTTTTACACACAGGCTTACATTTAGAAGGCACAAATGTAGAGAATTACTATTGGTAATAACACTTCTTTTACGATTCTGTGTTCCCCTAAGTCTCCCAATAAAAATGGTACCTCACTTATGTAGGTGGAGCTAGTGGGCGTGACAGGAAAGGCATCAAAACGGCAATATGGACACATCACATGTTTCTATTCAAAACTGCCCCTTTTTTTGCAAAGTGTCTAGCTGTAGAAGTTGGCCCTAGCTCAGCCGGCACCTAGGCATGTTACATTTTTCCATTGAAAATAGACATTTTTCAAAAGTAGACACCTGGGAGAATCCAAGGTGGGGTGACTAGAATGGATCTCAACAGGTTTTCTTACCTAGACGCTCTTGAAAACCTCAAATGTTGACTGAAAAATACATTTTCCTGGGTGGCGTGGCTTGACACGCCACAAGATGGCCGCGTCTCGGTGAAGCTCCGCACCGCGACTGAGACCTTCATTTCTCTGGAGCGGCAGATCCTTTCCATTCTCTTCATGCAACAGAGTTCCTGAACGCGCAGACGCGCTTTTTTGGCTTCAATTAAGACTTTTTTTAACCTGCTTCCCCCACGCCGTGCTCACCTCATAATTGCCGGTTGCGGCTGCCATTTTAAGCTCTCTGGAATGCGGTGATTATCTTTATTGAATAGTGCTAACGCGCCCTAATGGCTATTTTTTCTGGCATAATTTTTTTTTCAAGTGGGCTCTCAAAATCTTTTTAAAAGTGCTTTGGCTAAATTAACCCCTGTATTGCCTCTTCTAGTATTTCTGCAACCTGTTGCACCACTAGATGTGTTCTCCTTATGGGCTTCATCTGCTTTTGAATTTTCTCTGCTGCCCAGTGTTTTTAAATGTATCATTTCTCTACAAGAGTTGCTAGAGTGGCTTCTAGCTACTTTTTCTTCAGATTCTGGATTTTCTTCGGATTTTCGGTACTATGATACGCACTGGATATCTGGTTTTCAACTGTAACTGTGGTACATTATGCAACATATCCTCTGTTAATTCTTCATGGAGTCTCCCTCCATCTCCACTCAAAAGGGTACCTCACTGATCATGTCTTCCCTCTGCAAAGACTCCACTAACACTGCCTCAAAAAGACAAAAGAAGTATCCTTGCTCTCCCACAAAATCTCCTTTACCGTTACCGCTGGAGGACCTCATGGAGGAAATACAACTTTTGAAACCTTTTGTCATTGACACTAATGCTACTCTTCAGAGATTAGAGGAGAAATGGTCTACTGTTGAGGCTAGAGTATCGGTGGTGGAGCAAAAGGTTAGCAATGCTCAAGACGTGACTCCTAAGGTTGACGCTATGTCCAAGGAAATAGCCCTCCTTAAACAACAAACGGAGGACTTGGAAATAACCTTAGAATTTATGGTATCCCTGAAGGGGAGGAGGGATCTGACATGCTCGCTTTCCTCAAAATTCATATTCCTAAACTGGCAGGTCTTAAGGAAAGCACTACTCTTAACCTGCAACGTGCTCGCCGCATTGGACCCAAACTTGGAGGATCCTCTTCTGCTTCGTCATCCAGCCGCTCCAGAGGGATAATTGTCCTTTTTTGGAATATACTGAACTGTTAATGGTTCTCCCAGCGGCCAAGCAGAGAAAGCAGATGCTATGGTCTGGCCAGAGGGTTTTCTTCTAATAAGATGTGGCTCGTGCTACGGCTGCTCGCTGTAAGGAGTTTCTTTCCTTTCGTCCTGTTCTTCGCTCCATGAATGCCAGATATGGTCAAGCGCATCCCTGTTTTTTTAAAGTTACCTATAAGGAAAGGTCTTATTCATATGACCGCCCTGAGGACTTAAGACAGTTCCTTTTTCGCCACAAGGGTGAAGACATGGAATTCGGGAAATCCTGAATATGGACTTGTTTAACATGTTTCTGTTCCTTTTCACTCAACACTTGTTTTTATCCCACAGGAACGACTTGTTTTTGTCTTTTTTTCTTGTTTCATCTGTAAATGTTGCAGGTCTGCTCTTTTAGATTGTATTTTCGTAACTATTTTTGTTTGCAATCTCTTTCTTACAGGTGTCTCTTGTCTAGCACAGATACCCTTCCTTGATGTTTCCCACCTCCCTGTACCTCCCTTCCTAGCCCTAATGTTCATAGTTCCTCTCCATATGTTGGTAAGTGTTATTTCCTTTATTACATTTGCTTGTTTTTCTTTATTTGTCTTTTGTTCCATTTATTCATCCGACTTAACTCCGCTCTTTATTTCTTCCTATTTGTCGCTCCATATTCTATTCTAATCATATTCATCTCTCCTTTATAGTGGTCTCTGTCATTTTTCTTTGACTTCGCTGTTTTTGTCGTCAGTCTTCTTTTCTGCGTGTCCCTACCTCTCCATGTTGTCTCTTTCATACCTTCATGGTATATGGTCTACTTTGACTGAGGTCTTTTGGCATCCTGTCAACTTATCTTCCTCTATCTTTTTCACTTCCTCTTCTTCCCTTTATCCTTCTATTTTCTATCTTTGTTTTTTTATTTATTGTGCTCTTTCTTTTTTGACTTGTAATTCCTTTCTTTCTTCCTTTTTCTTCATTTTTTTTATCTCAAATCTCTTTCTTCTACTTTTCATATCTAGGAATGTACATTTTTAATATTTGCTTCTGGCACTTACTTTCACAGCAATGTTACCTCTATGTCTGCATAATACTTTTGCATGCTGACTTCATACAGTTATTAATTTTAGAATGTTCATGGTTAATTCTAATGTTCTCTCTTCCTCATTATGACTGACAATGTTCGTATAGTGTCTTGGAATGTTAACGGTCTTCGTAACCCCATTAAGAAACAGAGAGTACTCACTCATTTATCTTTGTGTGTAAGATTGCAATGTTTCAAGAAACACATCTAAATGAAAATGATATCTCCTCTCTTAAAAAGCAGTGGGTGGGGCACATATTTTGCTCTCCGATCAAAGAAAGACAAAACGGAGTGGTGACACTATTCCACAAATCCCTTTCCCTAACCATAGAAAAGGAGGAAAGGGACGCTGATGGAAGATGGCTTCTTCTTCACCTAGTTATTAATGGTTCCCCGATCTCTCTCCTTAACATTTATGGTCGTACTGGTTTAGATTCACCATTTTGGCAATCTATGTCACCTGTCTTACATTCCAGTTCAAATTCTAATTTCCTGGTGGGTGGGGACTGTAATCAGGTTATGGATCCCTTCATTGATAGGTAATCCACCTGCACATATATCCCCAATAAAATGCAAAAATCCTTTACAAGCATTATATACTCGAGGGGTTTGGCCGATGCTTGGAGGATATATAACCCAGATAGTCTAGAATTCACTTTTTATTCTCCCACACATAACTCCAAATCTAGAATTGCTTACATTTTTTTGACTCCCCAACTTCTCTCTAACCTAACTCATGCCGAGATTGGTTCCATACTTATTTCTAACCATGCACTGGTTATCATTGATTTAGATCTCCCCTCTGAATCCTCCAAACCTCGTGCTTTAATAACTATTTACTAAAGGATCCCATCTTTATAGAACACTTCAAAGGCTTTTTATCAGAATTTTTTCTTACCAACATTAGCCCGGATATACTATTTCATACGGTTTGGGATGCGTTTAAAACAACAGCCAGAGATTTTACTATTGATTACGTGGCTGCCAAGAAAATAACTCTTCTTAAGGAATCTTCTTCCTTATTATCCCCTATTAAACAACTTGAGCATGCATATTATTCTTCTAATAATGATGACACTCTCAGACAGCTAGTCCAGGTTAAACTAAATGTCAACAGGAAATTGACAGAAGAGCCTCAGGGACATTGCTAAAGATCAACTCAAAATTCTACGGTGGATGCAATAGAGCTGGTAAATTGTTAGCAAACTATTTGAAAGTCAAATCCCAGAAATCCAAAATAGCGAACATCATTGACGACGAAGGTATTAATCACCTTAAGGATGAAGAGATACTGCAATGCTTCACAGATTTTAATAAGAATTTATATACACCTGAGTCTTCTCCCTCACAAACCGATTTGGATTTGTTTTTCGATTCCCAACCCCTTCGTTCCTCCCTGTTTCTTGATTGTTCCTTTTTGGATCAAAACTTGTCCCTTTCAGAGATCAAGTTAGCCTTAGCTCAGTTACCTAAAGATAAAGCTCCTGGTCCTGATGGCCTTACAGCTGAATTTAATTCATGTTTGTCACAGATTCTTCTTCCTCATCTCCTATCCCTTTTTCAGCATTTTCTTTCTCATAATGAGGCTTGTGGTACCTTTCTAGAAGCAATGATCTGTTTAATCCCGAAAAAGGATATAGATCTTTCATTTTGTGCCAATTATTGTCCTATTTCTCTCATAAACTTGGATTGCAAAATGTTTGCTAAGGTGCTGGCTTGTCGCATCAAAAGACACACAATTGATGGACGGAATGAAGAACAAATCAAAACATTCACCCCCAGTCAAGAGATCTGGGTTAAATCCATCATTCTTCTGCTCACCATGCCACCCCAGTTTAGACCTGGCCATATGCAAATCAGCCTTGACCCTGTGCCTCATGGGAACAGTCGAGCCCAAACTGCCAAGCCAGGTCCTCCCTGGACTGGAAACAAGCATCCTAGGACCGGTTTCAGGGTTTCACCCCTCTTCAGCCAGGATAGCTTGACTCCAGTGGCACAGTGAGCCCAGGACCCACGTCTGGGCACACCTGGCGCACTTAGGGCGAGAAATCAAAAGACACACAATCAATGGACGGAATGCAGAACAGATCAAAACATTGACCCCCAGTCAAGAGATCTGTGTTAAATCCATCATTCTTTTGCTCACCATGCCACCCCAGTTTAGACCTGGCCATATGCAAATCAGCCTTGACCCTGTGCCTCATGGGAACAGTCGAGCCCAAACTGCCAAGCCAGGTCCTCCCTGGACTGGAAACAAGCATCCTAGGACCGTTTTCAGGGTTTCACCCCTCTTCAGCCAGGATAGCTTGACTCCAGTGGCACAGTGAGCCCAGGACCCACGTCTGGGCACACCTGGCGCACTTAGGGCGAGAAATCAAAAGACACACAATCAATGGACGGAATGCAGAACAGATCAAAACATTGACCCCCAGTCAAGAGATCTGGGTTAAATCCATCATTCTTTTGCTCACCATGCCACCCCAGTTTAGACCTGGCCATATGCAAATCAGCCTTAACCCTGTGCCTCATGGGAACATTCCAGCCCAAACTTACAAGCCAGGTCCTCCCCGGACTGGAAACAAGCATCCTAGGACCGGTTTCGGGGTTTCACCCCTCTTCAGCCAGGATAGCTTGATTCCAGTGGCACAGTGTGCCCAGGACGCACGTCTGGGCATACCTAGCGCACTTAGGGCGAGAAATCAAAAGACACACAATTGATGGACGCAATGCAGAACAAATCAAAACATTCACCTCCAGTCAAGAGATCTGGGTTGAAACCATCATTCTTTTGCCCACCATGCCACCCAGTTTAGACCTGGCCATATGCAAATTAGCCTTGACCCTGTGCCTCACGGGAACAGTCCAGCCTGAGCTGCCAAGTCAGGTCCTCCCTGGACCGGAAACAAGCATCCTAGGACCGGTTTCAGGGTTTCACCCCTCTTCAGCCAGGATAGCTTGATTCCAGTTGCACAGTAATTCTAGACCTGATCAGCCCCTAACAGACTGGTTTTGTCAAGGGCAGAACTTTATCAGATAATTCCAGAACCTTTTTAAATATTCACCTTGCATCTAAGAGTATCTCGCCTTTGGCAGCCATCACCTTAGACGCTGAAAAAGCTTTTAATCGCCTTCATTGCCTTTTTATGATGCGGGCACATAAATGGGATGGTTTCGGCCCTGTTATTATGTCCTATATAAGTCTGCTCTACTTCTCCCCTACTACCTCGGTTTTTGTTGATGGTTCTCAATCCTCTTATTTCACTTTGCAAAGGGGCATTCGTCAAGGTTACCCTCTTTCTCATTGCTTTTTATTTTATCCCTAGAACCTTTTCTCCATTCTTTACGACATTCTTCCTTATTCCGGGGTTTTATTTATAAATACAATTAAATCAAATTCACGGCTTATGCTGATCACATATTGTTATATGTCTCCGATCCCCTTGCTTCTTTACCGGCTTTAAACTATATTCTATCTTCTTACGCCACCTTGTCATGTTACAAGTTAAATTTTACAACATCTGAAGTTCTCCCACTAAACAAATATTGCTCAAAAAGCACATTCGCAGATACTGGTTTCAAATGGATCACAAATTACATTACTTGCTTGGGGATTAAATATTCCTCTTCAATTTCTAAAACTGTTCAACTTAATTTGGAGGATGTTTCTCTAAAAGTGCTTCATATTTCAGAGAAATTATCGCCTTTATATCTATCATGGTGGGGTAGATTGGACACAATGAAAATGATGATGCTTCCTGTTAATAATTTCTATCTTTCAATGTTACCAGTGAGGCTTCCCTTAAGGTTCTTTAAAATGCTTAATAGTGCTTTAAGTAAATTCCTATGGAATAACTGGAAAGCTCACATTTCTTTGTCCTCTTTATCCGCTACTAAAGATTGGGGTGGTGTCAATTTTCCTAACTTCCGTCAGTACCACTCTTCTTTTCTAATATGTCAAGTTTTACCTTATCTTTCTCCCTCGGAAACAACTTTTATATCAATTTGGCATAAATTGGAGGATTCCCTTATTCATTCCCTTCCTTTTTCTTCCCTAGGTATTCAGCATCCCCCTCGCTCTTTTAAGTCCCCAACCATTTCACATTTTATATCGATCTTTTACCCGGTCCTTACCAAATCTTTCTCTCCTTTGCAAATGTTTCTTGACTCCTCTTTATAGCATAAAAAATCCATTAAAATCTCTAATCGTACTATCTTCTGGAAGGATTGGGTAGCCAAGGGGATAATCCATGTTAAACATTTGTTTCAAGGTGCATCTTTCTTCTCAGGAAATGTAATCCAAATTCTGTCTTCCTGCTACTTCCCTTTTCAAGTATGATTCTTTAGGAGTGCTCTTAACTCAGCAGTACTCTCTTTTCTCTTGTTCTTCTTCTACTCCAAAAGACCCCCTACCAGAACGATTATCTACCTCCCAGTCTGTTCGAGCCTCCCACATTTACAAATATCTTCATTTTTCCCTTCCTAACTGCCCTAAGAGTAAGGTCAAATTTATGTGGGAATCAGACTTATAACACACCCTTTCTGTACACATCTGGAACTCTATATGGTCCGGTCTGCAACACACTTCCTGTAATACAAGCACAACTCAAACGTTATATTACTTATATCAGAGGTTGTTTTTAACCCCATTATCTATCTCCAAATATAGTTCTGGTATATACCCTAACTGTTGGACTTGTCAAAACACTCCTAGTACATATTTACATTCCTTTTTTCTCTGTCCGAACATTACTTCTTTCTGGACACTGGCTTGTAAATCAATCTCCCCCATTTGCTCTATCAATTTATCTTTTGATATTTATTCCTTATTTCTGGGTAGCAACTCTGTAAAGTGGTTTGGTGTTCACAAGTTGGATACTTTTGTGGATTTGTTACTGGCCATTGGCATTCACGTTATTACTTTTAATTGGAAATGTGCCACTAAGGTCACCTTTTCTGGCTGGTGGAACCTTCTCTGTTATCACCATAGACTGGATAGAGCTTCTGCCACTACCTCTCATCAACTTCTTCGAAAAGAAGCCTTCTGGTCTCCACTCACTAATTATTTATCATCGCCTACAATACATAACAAAGTCAGTACTTTTGTTTTTTAGCCTCCATGAATACTGAGAATTGTTCTTTTTATATTGTTATTAGCTATTTTAATTTTTAACAGTGCCTGTTATTGCGCTTTATTTCAGAATATATATGAGATAGATGTTGATCTTTTATTTTTCCTCTCTCTCTTTCTTTTCTTCTTTTTTCTCCATAAAATGTAAAATACAAATTTGCTAAGGTGCATATTTTTGTAATATTGTTCCTAGTTTTTGTTTTTGACTTTTATAACTGTAATCATATCAGGTTTTCATTCTACCATGGACTAATACATTGTACTTTATTTGGAATGTTCTTACAATTGTTGCACTAATGTTGTATCTCTGTTCTAATGTATTTCAATAAAGCTTTGTTAAACTCTAAAATACATTTTACTCATGTTTCTGTGATGGAAAGTTATGGAAATTGCAGGGGGCAACTAATTTCCTACCACCTACTAGTCCCCCAGGTCTCTTGATAAAAATGGTACCTCACTTGTGTGGCTAGAGCTAGTGGCCACGAAACAAAATTTGCCAAAATGCAACTTGGACAAATCACATTTGTCCATTGAAATCTCACCCTTTTTGGCAATGTGCCTAGCTGTAGATTTTGGGCACTAGCTCTCCCAGCACCTAGGGAAGCCTAACAAACCTGCACATTTTTTAAATGGTGACGTTTGTGCCTGTCACCAGGTTTTCTTAACCGGAAGCCCATTCAAACTGCAAACTTTTACTAAACAAAACACATTTTCCTCACATTTCTGTGATGGAAAGTTCTGGATATGCAGGGAGCAACTAATTTCCTACCTCCTATCATTGCCCTAAGTCTCTGATGAAAATGGTCCTTCACTTGTGTGGGTAGCTCTAGTGACTGTGAAAGAAAAGGCGCCAGACCGCAACATGAACAAATCACATTTTTCCGCTGAAAATGGACCCTTTTCTTGCAATGCGGCTAGCTGTGGATTTTGAGCGGTAGCTCAGCCAGCACCAGGGGAAGCCTAGCAAGCCTGCACATTTTGGAAAATAGACACCTAGGAGAATTCAGGGTGGTTGACTTGTGTGACTCCCATCAGGTTTTTCTACCCAGAATCCGTTGCAAACCTGAAACTTTGACTGAAAACGCACATTTTCCTCACATTTCTCTAATGGAAAGTTATTGAATCTCCAGGGAGCAACTCATTTCCTGCCACCTTCCATTTCCACAAACCTCCCAATAAAAATGGTACCTCACTTGTATGGGTAGGGCTAAGCGCAACGACATGAAAGGTGCCAAAATGCAACATGGACACATCACATTTTACCATTCAAAATGAACCCTGTTTTTGTAATTTGCTTAGCTGTAGGTTTTGGGCCCTAGATCAGCTGGCAACTAGGGAAGCCTAGCAAACCTGAACATTTTGTAAATTAAGAGACCTGAGGCCGCATTACACATGCGGTGTACTTTCCTTCATTGCGCCGGGCACACCTTTAAAAAGGTGCACCCGGCGCAATGAAGGAAAATGTGCCGCAGTATGGGAAATGCGCTGCCCTGAGGGCAGCCGCAAACACGTGCTTCCCTGGGAGGCAGTGCATTCACATGAAATACAGTGCGGCTGCTTTACAGCCGCTTTCTATTTCACTGTGCAGGCGGCAACCCACCTGTACTTTTAAATGGGAATAGAGAACCCCTTGCAGGCGGGTGTAGTCTCTGACTGACTGACCCTGCCGGCAAGGGGATGTCTGGGGGGTCCATGTGAACCCCTTTATTCCCTGCAGCGGGCTGCTCTCAGGAGGCTGTCTGACAGTGTGCCCTTCAATGTAGCACACTGTCAGTGTGCCTCCTGAGAGATTCTTTGCCTCTGCGCCCATGCTGGTAATTCGGCGCGGGAGCAGAGGCAAAGGGATTTCCTCATTTGCATGGGGCACACCTGCATGCAGATGAGGGAATGCCCCCTAGAAGCTAGCACAGGCGCTTTATGTACGCCAGCGCTATTGGTATTACAGAAGGGCCTCACCAGCATCTGAGGCTCCTTCTGTAATACCAAAGTGCCGCTGGGGCACGCAAAGTGGGCGCAAATGCCCATTCTGCCCCCAGGCACTTTATGTAATACAGCCCCAGAGTGGGGTGACTTGCGTGGCTTTGGCCAGATTTCTTTACCCACATCCCCTTGAAAACCTCAAACTTTGAGTAGTAAAACACATTTTACTCACATTTCTGTAATGGAAAGTTATGTAATATGCAGAGGGCAACACATTTCCTACAACTTACCATTTCCCCATGTCTCCCGATAAAAATGGTACCTCACATGTGTGGGTAGGGCTAGTGGGCATGACAGGAAAGGCGCCAAAATGCAATATGGAAACATCATATTTTTCCATTGAAAACTGACCCTTTTTTTGCAATGTGCTTAGCTGTAGAGTATGGGCCCTACCTCAGCCGGCACCTAGGGAAACCTAGCAAACCTGCACATTTTTGAAAAGTATACACCTGGGGGAATCCAGGATGGGGTAACTTGTGTGTCAAGTTTTTCTACCCAGAAGCACTTGAAAACCTCTAACGTTGACTGAAAAAACACTTTTACTCATATTTCTGTGATTGAAAGTTCTGGAATCTGCAGAGAACCACTTATTACCAACTACATACAATTCTTTCAAGTCTCCCGATAAAAATGGTACCCCACTTGTGTTGGTAGGGGTAGTGGCAGCAACACAAAAGGTGATAAAATGCACCATGGACACCTCACACATTTCCATTAAAAGCGAGCCCTTTTTTAGCAGTGTGCCTAGCTGTAGGTTTTGGGCCCTAGCTCAGCCGGCACCTAGGTAAACCTAGCAAACCTGCACATTTTTTTACATTATACACCTAGAACAATCCAGGGTGGGTTGACTAGTGTGGCTCCTACCAGGTTTTACTACCCAGAAGTCCTTACACACCTAAAACTTTGACTAAAAAAACATATTTTCTGTGATGGAAAGTTATGGAGCCTGCAGGGAACTAGTAATTCTCTACCACCTTCCATTGCCCAAGTTTCTCGATAAAAGTGGAAACTCACTTGTGTGAGTAGGGCTAGTGGCCGCGACTTGAAAGGCGCCAAAATGCAATATGGAAACATCACATTGTTCCATTGAAAACTGACCCTTTTTGGCAATGTGCTTAGCTGTAGAGTATGTGCCCTACCACAGCCAGCACCTAGGGAAACTTAGCAAACCTGCACATTTTTGAAAAGTAAACACCTGGGGGAATCCAGGATGGGTTAACTTGTGTGTCTCCCACCATGCTTTTCTTCCCAGAAGCCCTTGAAAACCTCAAACGTTGACTGAAAAAACACATTTTACTCATATTTCTGTGATTGAAAGTTATGCTATCTGCAGGGAGCAACTAACTTCCAACCCCCTACAATTCTTCCAAGTTTGCAGATAAAAATTGTACCCCTCTTGTGTGGGTAGGGCTAGTGGCAGCGACACAAAAAATGAACACCTCACACATTTCCATTGAAAACAAGCCCTTTTTTAGCAAAATGCCTAGCTGTAGGTTTTGGGCCATAGCTCAGCCGGCACCTAGGTAAGCCTAGCAAACCTGCAAATGTTTTAAAACTAGACACCTAGGACAATCCAGGGTGGGTTGATGTTTGTGGCTCTTACAAGGTTTTTATACCCAGAAGTCCTTGCACACCTCAAACTTTGACTAAAAAACATATTTTCCTCACATTTCTGTGATGGAAAGTTATTGAGTCTGCACGGAACAAGTAATTTCCTACCACCTACCATTCCCCAAGTCTCTTGATAAATGTGGCACCTCACTTGTATGGGTAGGGCTAGTGGCCGCGACTTGAAAGGCGCTAAAACGCAATATGGAAACGTCACATTTTTCCATTGAAAACGGACTCCTTTTTGCAATGTGCCTAGTATGGTCCCTAGCTGAGCAGGCACATAGGGAAACCTAGCAAACTTGCACATTTTTTAAAAGTAGACACCTGGGAAAATCCTCCGTGGGGTGACTTGCATGGCTCTTACTAGATTTTCTTACCCGGAGGCCCAGGCAAACCTCAAACTTGAACTAAAAAACACATTTTCCTCATGTTTCTGTGATGGAAAGTTTTGGATCTGCAGGGAACAACTAATTTCCTATCACCTACCATTTCCCCAAGTCTCCAAATGAAAATGGTACCTCACTTGTGTGGGTATGGGTAGTGACCGTAACAAAAAACGTGCCGAAACGTAACATGGACACATGAAATTTTTCCACTGAAAACTGACCCTTCTTTGCTCTGTGTCTAGCTGTAGAATTTGAGCTCTAGCTCAGCAGGTACCTAGGGAAACCTAGAAAACCTGCACATTTTTAAAAAGTAGACATCTGGGGGAATCCAGGGTGGGGTAACTTGTGTGTCTCCCACCAAGCTTTTCTACCCAGAAGCCCATGCATCTAATTTCCAATCACCTACAATTCCTTCCAGTTCCCTGATAAAAATGGTACCCTACATTTATGGGTAGGGTTAGTGACTGCGACCCAAAAAATGTGTCAAAAGGCAACACGGGCACCTAACACTTTTACATCGAAAACTGACCCTTTTTTAGCTTTTGAACGCTTTGGGCCCTAGCTCAGCCGGCACATGGGTAAAACTAGTAAACCTGCACATTTTTGAAAACTAGACACCTAGGAAAATTCAGGGTGGGGTGAGCTGTGTGGCTCCTACCAGGTATTCTTACCAAGGAGCCCATGCACACCTCAAACTTTGGCTAAAGAAAGATATTTTCCTCACATTTCTGTGATGTAAAGTTATGGAGCCTGCAGGGAACAACTAATTCCCTACCACCTACCATTTTCCAAGTCTCTCGATAAAAGTGACAGCTCACTTGTGTGGACAGGGCTAGTGACTGCAACATGAAAGGTGCCAAAGCGCAATATGTAAACATCACATTTTTCCATTGAAAACGACCCCTTTTTTTGCAATGTGCCTAGCTGTAGAGTATGGCCCTAGCTCAGCGGGCACCTAGGGAAACCTAGCAAACCTACACATCTGTGAAAAGTAGACACATGGGGAAATCCAGGGTGGGCTGACTTGCATGGATCTTACCAGGTTTTTTTTACCCAGAAGCCCTTGGAAACCTTAAACATTGACTACCAAAACACATTTTCCTAAGATTTCTGTGATGGAAAGTTATGGAATCTGCAGGGAGCAACTAATTTCCTACCTCCTACCACCCCCCAAAGTCTCCAGATAAAAATGGTACCTCACTTGTGTGGGTAGGACTAGGGGCCGCAAGACGAAAGTCAACAAAATGCAAAATGGACACGTCACATTTTTCCATTGAAAACTGACCCTTTTTTGTACTGTGTCCAGCTGTAGATTCTGGGGCCTAGATCAGCCGGCACCTAGCGAAACCTAGCAAACCTGCACATTTTTTAAAAGTAGACACCTGGGGGAATCGAGGGTGGGGTGACTAGCAAGGCTCTCTCACAGTTTTCTTACATAAAGGCTCTTGAAAACCTCAAACTTTGACTAAAGAAACACATTTTCCTTACATTTATGTGATGGAAAGTTATGTAATCTGCAGGGGGCAACACATTTTAACTACCTACTATTCTCCCAAGTCTCTTGATAAAAATGGAGCCTCACTTGTGTGGGTAAAGCTAGTGGCTGCGATACGAAAGGTGCCAAAACACAACATGTCCATATCACATTTGTCCATTGAAATCTTGTCCTTTTTTTGCAAACTGCCTAGCTGTAGATCCTGAACTCTAGCACATCCGGCACCTAGGGAAGCATAGCAAACCTGCACATTTTTAAATATAGACAACTGGGAGGATCTAGGGTGGGGGTGACTTGCATGCCTCCTGATGGGTTTTCTTACCCAGAAGCCCTTTCAAACTTCAAACTTTAACTAAACAAACACATTCTCTTCAAATTTCTGAGATGGAAAGTTATGGAATCTGCAGGGGGCAACTACTTTCCTACCACCTACCATTCCCCCAAGTCTCCTAATAAAATAGTACCTCACTTGTGGGGGTAGGGCTAGCGCCCTGACACGAAAAATGCCAAAACACAACATGGACACATCACATTTTACCATTGAAAACAGAATTATTTTTTTGCAATGTGCCTAGCTGAAGATTCTGGGCCCTTGCTCAGGCGGTACCTAGAGAAATCTAGCAAACCTGGGCATTTTTATAAAGTAGACTCCTGGGAGAATCCAGGATGGAGTGGCTTGCATTGTTTTCTTACCCAGAGGCTCTTGCAAATCTCAAACTTTGACAGAAAAAACACATTTTCCTCACATAATTGTGATGGAGAGTTCGGAAATCAGCAGGAATTCATAAAATCCCTTCCATCAAGCACTCTCCCACTTATCCTAATAAAAATGCTGCCCCACCTGTGTGGTAGGGTCTTACACCCGTGACAGGAGCAGATTAAACCAAGTTCAATGAGTGTCCCTTGGCGAGGACTCCTATTAATATTAGTTTGATCCTCTCCTGTCACGGGCACTAGGCCCAGCCACACAAGTGGGGCAGCATTTTTTATAAGGGCAAGTGGCGGAAACACTGCATGGTAGAAATTTTGTGTATATCCTTTTGATTGTGGAAGAATTTATCACAGAAATGCAAGAAATTTGCGATTTTAGTCAAAGTTTGAGGTTTGCAGTGCCTTTTGGGTAGGAAAATGGTATGGGATCCACAAGAGGCACACCGCCATGTACTCCCCCTAGGTGTCCAGTTTTGCCACATTGCGTCTTGGACTGCGCACTTTTGCGGACACTAGGCCCACCCACACTGGTTAGGTAACATTTTCGTCAGGAGATATGTGGGAACTCTGGGTGGCAGGAAGTTCAAGGCTCCCAGCAGATTTCTGTACTTTGATCCATGCAAACCACCCTGGAGTCCCCCTGGTGTCTAGTTTACGAAAATATCTAGAGTTGCTAGATTTTCCCTAGAGACAATGTACACCCTGGCAGAGAAATACCGAAAAGACAAATATTACTGCATAACTATCTGCTCCTCAAGTACGCACACATACTGGTAGGATTTGGCATGAGAGTGAGTGAAAAGTTCAAAATTTACATTTTCATAACCAAGGTTTTAAGGCAAAACAAAATTATGTGTTTATAATTGAAAGTTCAGAATTCTGAACTAATGACTCACAGCTCGTGAGCTGTAAAGCCACGGCAAGACTCCAACCACTTTACAAGCCATTCTCACACTTTTCATGAGTGACACACACAAAAACCATTCGCACCGCCGGCTGCGGGCCTAGCACATTGCAACACTCACATCAACAAACAGCACCATTCAAGAGCCCATCACTTTCATACGCCCACAGGACTGACAGCAATCACACCGCCTGGCAGCTGTCGGAGTGTGTGGGCTGGTGTTTGGCTTACACTGTGTGTGTAGTGACCAGCACCAAGTTACTACACACAAACCAACAGCCAAATGCCACCTCACACACACACCATAAACCAAGCGCCAGTCCACACACACCGCCAGCCAAGCACCAGTCCACATACATGGCAGACATGCAACAGTCCCCACACACCACCAGCCTAGCACCAGTCTACACATACAGCCAGCCAAGCACCAGTCCACACACACCACCAGCCAAGCACCAGTCACTGCACACAGCCAGGCAAGCGCCAGTCCACAGACACCGCCATCACATTTTTATTTTGCAAAAAAGAATACACAGACCAATATGAAGGAGATGAAAAACCAACTATGACTCCAAACACAACAGGTCTAACTAAATAGATCAAACTAACGCCAACAGTGAAACTGAACAAAAATATAACAAAATCGACCAATCAGTCACTTTTATGCTCATGGTTGCTCCCAATACTTGAGTTGCATGTGGTATGATTTAAAACATTCAGGCACACTTAGACGAAGATTAGAAGGACACTCTGGGGAGTACATACGATGCTCCTTTCTCATGGTTCTTCAGACACAGATTCTACATCTCCTACATGGAAAGTTTTTTGGGTATGAGAGGAATGTAATCAGGAAAGTGGCAATCTTTCAACTTAGCCACATCCTCCACCTCTCCAACTCTAGGAACACTTGCCTGCTCCACTACAATAAGGCTGCGACTGCTAAAACTGAACAAAGTCAGCTTTTATTCTGGAGAACAATTCTTGAATACAACAAAAACATTTAAGATTGCCAAATGGACAGCCAACTTCTTATTCTAAATGTATGACTTAGGAACAGCACTATAAGGCTCCAACCTCTGATCTTCTCTACCCATTTTTTACTGAAGTCTAAAATACACACAGGTTTGCTCACTTCAACAACCTGACCCCAAGCAGTCACAAGTGAAGTACTTTCATCAAGGATAGTTGTCAGCATGTGGACATCTCTCCTGTCTGAAAATGTAACAGCTAGAAGTTCATCAATATGCAAGGCACTGCACTGTTCCCTCTAAAGTAGTTTACATACAAGGTCTTCAGGTTAACCTTCACTGATAGAGTGGATTGTGCCACATGCAACAATGTCCACTATGAACAATTCCTTGAACAGTTGCACACCAGTGTAGAAGTTTTCTACGTATAAGTGGGGACCTTTTTTAAAAAGTCCTCTATCAAGCTCTCACACAATTTTCTCACTGACTCCAAAAGTGATCGGACAACCAGGGAGGTCATTAGAAGAATCCCTACCAGCATACACCCTGACATTATATATATATTCAGTACTACTCTCAGGAAGCATACACATCTTAATTCCATAATGTGCCCTCTTGCTAAGAATGAACTGCCTAAAATCAAACAGCCCTTGAACAGGTTCAAAGACTCATCCTCAGCTATTTTTCTTTCCCTGCAACATAGATCTCTGAAAAGCGATCTACAAAATGATCAAGGACAGGCTGAATCTTAAAGAGGTGGTAACAATCAGGGTGATCCTGTAGCAATGGTGAAGCATTATCAGCAAAATGCAGCATCTGAAGCAGAAGCAAATACTGATCTGGAATCATAGTTTCAGGAAATATAGCAGTTGCCATCAAGGGACTATTAGACCAATATAAAGACACTGATGGCTTCCTTATCAATCCCACCAATTAAGTTAAACCCCAGAACTTCCTCATCTCATCCAGACTTGTGGTAGTCCACCGGCTAGCTCTAGCATGGGGTTTACTTCTGGCACTGTTGTCTCTCAAATACTGTTCAGCATACAAATTAGTCTGGTCATCAATCTCATCCAAAAAGATATTGTCCATAAATAACTGAAATAGATTTATAGGCAAAAAGTTTTCAATATTGATGACCTTACTCCCTGTGACACCACTAAAGTAAGGCAACACAGGCTGCACCATGTTTGGGGCAACCCAGAGTTCAGCTCTTCCAATAGGAAGCCTTCCAACCCCAAGCTGCATTCCAGATTCTTCTTGCTGCCCTATTGGCATTACAGTGCCCTCCTCTTCCTCCGCACTGATAGTGCCTTCAACAGCAGATAATTCCTCTTGGACAGAAAATTCACTGTCAGAATCTTTGACTTCGGCCTCTGCCTCAAATGCAGAGTCAGTCTCAGAACCCTGGTCAGAGAAAGATTCGAAAAACCAACCAACAACCTACTGAGTAGTCACCTGCAGATAGCCATAATCCTTTCTAATATAAGCAACACAACAAATAAGTACACAATAACCAACACTGAGTAAATTAAATAATAAACAAACTGTGGCTTTAGCAAGCAGAAAGTAAAATTACTGGTATACAGTAGTCTGGAAGGAAAAGTCAATAAATACATACACACAAAGACCTAGATACTCCAAATTTATACCACTCACTTGCCAGAGACAGCAAGACTGGGGATCAACTGCACATACACAGGAAGCACCAAAGAAATCTCAACAGAAAGGAAAAGAAAACACATTATACATATCACAAGGCAGCATAGAATGTGCAGAAATCAATATGTTACTTTGGAAGACAATCACACACAAAGAAAAATGCAAAATGCAAACATTAGTACAGCCATGAAAACAATTATACAAACAGGCCAAGGATACACATTAGATTAAAAGAATACAAAATGAGCTGCTTACCAGCCACAACTCCACAAACTACAGATCTGCCAAAGCTGCACCACAAACAGGATTCATCACCAAGACCAAGGAAGCAATCAGCTCTACAATAAAATTTTAAAATATCACTCAAAAGACAAAGATATTCCCCCGAAAGGAGGCTTGACAATGGCAAATAAAGACTCCATCCCATGAAAAAAAAACCTTACCCCAGAAGCAGAACCCCCCTACATACATAACATTCTTCACAGGTGACTAAAGTGTTACACCCATCCTGAGGCCAATACACTGAAGAAAGACCGAAAACCAACAAAATCTGCCTTCAAAAATAATATTGCCCCCAAGGGGGGTGACCCTTGGACAAGGGGACACTCCCATACAAAGTCTCTGGTGTATAGTGGGTTTCCATCACCCCCAGAGGGCAGATCGGCCTAAAAACACCAAATTTGCCTTCGGGGCAGAATAAAAGCAAATATGGTCCCCCAAGGGTCACTCCTCTTTAAACTCAATCCTTGGTCTCAAGCTGGCATGTACCCCCACCAGAGAGCAGATTGCCCTAAAAACAGCTGATCTGCCCTTGGGGTAAGGGGGCGGAATGCAAAACAATTAACCCACAACGGGAGCGACCCAGGCCCAAGTTGTCGCTCCCTTTATATGCATGTATCCTTGGTGTCTAGTGGGCTTCTGCCCCCCTAACCCTCCCCCCCCCCCCAAGTGCAGATTGGCCTAAAAACGTCTGGTCTGTCCTGGGGTGGAATCAAAACAAAATGATCCCTGAAGATGGTGACCCTTGCCCAAGGGGTCGCTCACCTTCTATGAATGTTTCCCTGATGTATAGTGGGCTTCCGCCCCCCCTCCTCGAGGGTAGAACGGCCTAAAAACGGCCAATCTGCCCTCCAAGGGGGGCGATATACTAAAGAAAATCATCCTCCAAAAGGAACGACACTTGCCCAAGGGGTCTCTCCTATTCTATGCATGTTTCCCTGGTGTCTAGTGGGCTTCAGCCCCTCTCCCCCCACCCCCCTCAGAGGGCAGATCAGCCTAAAAATGGTCGATCTGTCCTCCAGGGGTGGATGGAATACAAACAATATTATCCCCCATGTGGAGCAACCCTTGCCTAAGGGGTTGCTCCCCCTTCTATGAATGTTTCCCTGGTATCTAATTGGCTTCTACTCCCCAGAGGGAAGATCGGCCTTAATAATCTCTCATGGGGAGCGACCTTTGCCCAAGGGGCTGTCCCCCAACATAAAACAAAGCCCTGGTAGTCCAGTGATGAGATTCCTGCTCCACGATCGCATCCCAATCCGCTATTGTGGAATCCACTACAAACTGTCACAGGTAGAAAAGAAAACCTTCCTTTCATCCTGTGTCTGTTTTTCAACAACAAAAACCCCGGAAGTAGGACTTACAGTTGGGAGATCCTCTCTCCTGACGAGCTGGAAGTAAATGGCTTCCAGCGCATTGCCAGCACCATTAGCTGACATCAGCATGGCATGCGTGTAGCGACATCATTAGATTGCAGAGGAGGGGTTTGGGGGTTGCATCAGTAGCGGTTTCGCTGACTCCCCCCAATGTGCACATGTTGCGTGGGGCCCATTGTGGGAGCACCCGCGCTTCCAACAAGGGTGGCTACCAGGATGGCTTGGAGCCGTCCTCAGCACACGACCACCATGGCTGAGAATGGCTCCAAGCCATCCTGAGTACCCAGGGGGTTAAAGAGAAAGGTGTGTTTTGGGGGACAGAATCACACCACTGTTTTTTAAAGGCTGAACCGTAGAATAAAGTATAAGAAAAACGGTACTCTATCTACTCTCTCCACATTCTAAAGGCCTGGGCAATCTCCTCTACACTGCCATGTGCTGCTGGGACCCTGGACTGCATCCAGTCAGGTGATGCTGGCAGAGGGAAGCGTTTTCTCTAAGCACACAGGGTGACCTTTATTAACTGGCACTATCATTCATGCAAACAACCTCTCAAATACCTCAAGAGCTCACAAAAGGAAATGCACAACAGTTTAGTATTTAATATTGTTTAATGTTTTTCGATTTAGGACATTGTCTAGTAATTTGTGGCTGAATGTTGATAACCGTAAATAGCTGTAAATGCACTGATTGCGACCAGAATTTCGCATAACACATTATCTTTACCTTGCAGAGGTAATGCCCATGTGCTCAAAGATGAGTTTGATAGAGGTACTCGAGTGCATTTTTGGAGCCACGTTGAAAATATACTCCCATGAGCAGGAAATACAAGAAAAACAATTGATTGTGCTTGCTTTCCCCTGATAGTCTGGATACTTCCTATTAAATTGCTGTGGCACTTGCCAGGACGTGGCACAACGTCCACGTCACGTGTTTCCCCACAAAGGCTGCAAGTTCGTGCAATGGACTTACACGCAGGGGGTGTAACTTGTGTAATTCGCTAGCGTGCCGAAGACAATTTTCACAAGCCATGTGTCCACGGGCATCAAGCAAAGAAGAATTATTGTCCTACTTCGTAAAGGGGGTGGACAGTAAACTTTCTATTCAAGCTTTTTGTCTGTGGAGTGATTCCTTAACCAGGTTGAATGACTCCAACTCTTGCACACTTCCGAAAGGCATTACAAGACTTTCTCAACAATTGTCTGTTGGGCCTTCAAGTTTGTTAATGTCACAGTATGCTGCCTGACTTTTAGGTCTGGGATTTGACAGACCAGCTATCACACAGAGCTGCTGCTTACAGTGCACATAGAGTGGGGTTTGGCTCTATCCGTTTCAATCATTGGCTTTCTTCGACCATCCTCTTTTGGCGACTGGCTTGCAAGTTTGACAATCACTTCTTGGTTCGGCCCAGTGGAGTATACATCTCTCACCTAATATTTTTGATTGAGTGCATCGTTCTGCCTCCACACGAAACCTTGCATGGAACTGCATGAGAGACCACTCTACAACTGCAGCCCTCTCTGTTCTATTCAGCTAGCCTTAATAGGGCTACACTGCGCGCGCCATCACATTAAACCCAGAGATATTGGCTTTCCAAATGTTTGTTCAATTGTCCTGTCCTTGTGGCAAGAAAATATGACTCAGATGCTTTGTACATTTATAAGTTTCAATGACTTAAGACATTCATAGACACACAAATGCACCAATGCCAATCCCATTCATCCCTTCAACATCTGAAAACTATGAAGTCTTTTAACTATAAGGACCTACTCGAAATAACTAGGGGTGGGCATAACTTGTATTATTCCGTGTAGTTTTTACAATGCTTGTGGCTGGGAAAACGGGTGCACACTACCCCAGTAACATAAATATCAAATTTTGAACAAACTTAGAAGGCATATCAGTCCAGTGCTCAGGAGGGGGGGAGAGCCACCAATTCTTCCAAAATGTACATACGCTCTCAGAGCACTCAGCAAATCAAACTTGAGATCATGGTATCAGTAGTTTTGTTCTTTTTTTTCAAATCTTATAAACAAACTATGCCATTGCCAACAGGTGTTTCATCTTCACTGACGGGGTTACAGCAGACTTCTTCAGGGCTACAATTATAAACAATAAGTAGTATAAGGGAGGAGTACTTTATTTATAAATCCCACAGCCGGTGATGAACCCAGTTTACACCAAGTGCTCGAAAGGTTAGTGAAGTAATGACAGACGCAATAGTAAGTAGTTTCTTCTTTATTCATCCATCAGTACAGCTACATCTCCAGCTTGCCGCCAGCGCTAGTATTAGTCAGGCTCTCTGTCAACATTCCATGAGAGCCTTCCTCACAACATTCTAGGAAGGTACTAACTGTGCAGGGAGGGAGGGGGGTGCAGGGAAATACCAAGAGGGGAAAGATACAACAGTTAGCATGAGGAATCACTACACATGTGCTAGGGTTTTTTTTAGATCAACAGAATAGAAGGGGTTACAAGTCTACCCTCATTAGTTAACCGGTGGATGTGTCTTTGTTAGTTGCCATTATTCCGTTTAGTCTAACTACGCAAAATTACCCCAAAATTCCAAAAGATTCTGCGGAATTACGTGAGCAGAGTAATTCTGCATTTAGTACTATCTTCTTGGCGCAAAAATGGCCTCTTGCCCTAGGACATATCGCTAAATGCAACAGAGTGTGAGTAGTGAGCATAAGCAGCCTCTTGCATTCGCTAAATGTGCTTTTGGGATAGGATTCCTGCCCCCAACGATTGGTATTTAGTGCTGGTTTCTTAGCACAAAATGAACCCTTGCATCCACAATGGATGCAAGGATGCATTTTGTGCTAAGAAAATAGTGCTAAATGCAGAAGAACATGCACAGCAGCGTGAGCAGTTCCTCAAGCTCTCTAAATATGGTAGGATTTCCCCCCCAAATTACTCTTGATTAGACGAGCCAGCCTAATTGCGTTATTATTGGTAATTCTGAGTCAATGAGTATCGCAGAATTACCGAAATTATTCCAATTACTCTGGCATAATTTACATTTTGCCCAGGCCTACAAATAACAAGAATACACTTACATTTTCTGTGATTTAGCATAAGCCAATTAGGAGAAAGGAGAAGGGTAGTGTAAACTAAGGGATGCATCTAACATTCAGAAGAAAAACTTCATCCACTTCTCTCTCCCCAACAAAGTAATTCCTCATCCCACAAAAGTTATGTGCACAAAAAGAAAAAAGTGATGGGTGGGGGTGGAATGCTTGAATTATTCTCACCCATTGAGATTAACTTCAGGCTGCATCAGGTTTTTAAAGTGCACTGCTACTCAAAGAGTGTCCTGAAGCTCATCAGAAAACACAATTTTATGGAAGTGCAACTGGTTAATGAGAGAAAGCTTGTTTCAATGCATAGCTTTGAGGAATGAAAAGAAGCAGCTATCTACTGTGGGCTATCTAAATCATATCACTGAAAGCAGGCTAGCCGAAGCTTACCTTAGAAAGCAAGTAGGAACATGTTTGGTAAACATGGCCCTCAAGTATGGTGGGCCAGTGTCATGGGGTGCACTTTGACATGGTCAAAGGGCTTTGAGGATGCTTCTTATCTCTCTATAATGATCCAGTGATCACATAACTGGGGAGCGATAGAGTCAGTGCTTAATTTGAGCCGGTTCTTTCCGGTGCTCAGCACCGGCACTTAATTGGTTTCAGGTGCTCGGCACCGGCACCTGATTGTCAACACCAATCTTAAAAGCAGTCTACAACATGGTGGGGTTGCTCATCTAATTTAGAGATGAGCAGAACGAGGGTAGTTTAGGACTACAATGCCCATTAAAATTGCTAATACCTGCCTCCCCAGCCATTCCTATAGCTTTGGGGTCCTGGAATAATCTGAACTGTCACATTTACATGCGAGAGAGATGGTTGGTAGTTGTTTTGGCAGCGATGACTGGAGCGATGGGGGGTGCAAGCTGCAGTGGCCTCCTGGTCAGAGCCCTGGCACTTAATATTTTCTAAATTAAGCACTGCATAGAGTCATTTATTTTGTGCCTTCTAGAGGACTTTACAAGCTATGATGTCTGTCATTTAACAAAACTGCCATTATGCCCAGCCCTTCAGAAAACAACCTACCTGCCTCGCCTAGGAAGAGAACATATTTTTATCTGCAGAACATCACACTGAGTTTCACTGGAACCCTCCGTTAAGCGTCTGTGCCTCAAAGTGTTCAACTCTTTTTTGGTACTCACCAGTTCTTTCTTCCTCAGCAGAGCATCTGCTGATAGATCTGGGAAGAGAAATAGATGCCCCCCCCCCCTTTAAAGAGAACCTCTTTCCTGTGGATTGGCACTTGCAGCGTGCATTCATGAATTTCAGCAGACCACAAGACCACAGGACCACCACAACAGTCCACCATCTCCAGAGTGACCTTGACGGATTTCTAATGTCAGTCTGTAATACTAGAACACAGTTTTGACCTGTTCCTCAGCTTGTGACTCTAGCTGGCTGTTCAAACTCTCCCTGTTGAGGGATGCAGCAATTCCTCTGAGGAGGTTATCTAACAGCTCCAATTTCACCTCCAGCTTTCAATGCTGCCTACAACATATAACTTGATTTGTTGCTTTCTCTTGGACCTCCATAGTGCAGCTTAAAGGGTCTTTCTTGTCTTTTTATCTCCTATGTTCGCCCAGTGCAACACAACTCCAAGGCCTGACACCTTATGGGGAAGGTTCCAAATCCCTCACAACTCTGAGAGATGGTAGAACATACCCTTAAAGCCTCCCAAGTGGCTTCAGAAGGGCCCAGTTTGCGCAACTTTATCCTGTGAAGGAGGTAGGCAGTAATCTGGGTAGAGAAAGGGCATCCAACCTGCTGACTCTTATTTGGTCCTTTTTCACCTTGCATCACCTTCCTGCCTGTAGCATTGGTTATGACAGACAGCCTGGACACCCACCTTCTTCGCAGCCCAGGTCCATCGCCACTACTCTGGTGCCTACTCACCTTTCCCCAGACCACACAACATCTGTCACAACATGGATGGGGAGCAGTAGACAGTATAGCCCAGTATAGGATAGGACTAGATTAGGGCAAAAGAGAATATGTAGGCTTGAAAAAAACGCCCCAAGCTCACAGAGGCATTGATCAAGGGCTGAAACAGACTTATTGGGTCCTAATAACAAATTCTTCTGTTTTTAATCTTGTGACCAGGGAACATCAATAAAACAAACTTGTCTACCTAGGGATACAATGTTATCTTCACACTTTGACTACTAGCATTGCTCACACCTCACAAAAACACCTTACCAACAACTCAAGGTTAGCCTATTTACAAACACATGTAGCAGGTGAACAGGCCACCTCCATTGTGAAGTATGCCACCTAGTGTGGAGGAGGAATTTGCATTCTTTATTCAGGAAAACAAACAGAAATATATATAGAGATGAGCAATAACCTTATAAGGTATATCTTCTGGGTAGAAGAAGACTATATTTCAGCACAAGGATGCTGGTTCTTTTTTGATGCAGCGTATAAATGGAGAGTGTCTAGTGTTGGTCCACTCCCTGCTGTGTTGGAAAACCAAAACCCATAATCCACCTAATTAGTGAAAAAAGCCAACTTGACCCTTGCTATACGAAATAGATGGACTTTGGCAGGGGGTGGGATCAGCAAATGAATGAAGAGACAGTATGGATAAATTGTTGCTCTGGCAGTCCAGAAAAAAACCAGGAGAAATGAGGCATCTAATTATATGACCCAGAAGTCAGTATATTAGAACATGTTGCTGCAGCCGAGTACCCTATATGATGTTTTCATGTATTACCCTGAGATTTCAACTTGGGTAATCGTTGCAGCGGTATGCAGACTTTACCCTGCTATCCTTACCTCATAGGAAGATACCACACAGGTAAGTACCATGCATGTATGTACCACTCAGCCCTCTTTTAGATACTTTACCTTGAGATGCTTCACCACAGAGGTCAATATTTTTTTTAATTGCATAAATATTTAATTAAAAAAAAGTAAGGGTTAAGGTATGGGTAAGAGTAATGGAGGGTAGCTTTAAAGGATGGAAAGGTGTAAGGATTTAGGGGCGGGTAGAGGTAAAGGGAGGTAAAATATTATTAAGGTACAGAGGAGGGTAGAGGTAAGGGGACGTAAGGATTTTTTAGGATTCAGTGGCAGATTGAGGTAAAGGGAGGTAAGGTTTTTTGGGGTTCGAGGGATAAAGGGAAGTAAGGGTTTTTTGGGGCTCAGAGGTAGGTATGAATAAAAGGAAGTAAGGGTTTTTAGGGTTCAGGGGCGAATGGTGGTAAAGGGAGGTAAGGGTTTTTAGGGTTCAGTGACAGGTAAATGTAAAGGGAGGTTAGTATTGTTTAGAGTTCAGGGGCAAGTAGAGGTAAAGGGTTTGGGGGTTCAGCAGAAGGTAAGGGTAAAATGGTATGGGTTTTTTAGGTTTCAGGGTGGGTAGAGGTAAATGTGGTAAGGTTTTTTAGGATTCAGGCGTCGATTGAGTTAAAGGAAGGAATTGGTTTAAGAAAAATAGATTTGAGGGGTTAGCAAAAAGAAAGGGTGGTGACAGCCCTAAAAGCATCGGAAAAAAGAAATAATATATATTAGTTACCTAGTGGAAGTTGCCACAGGGTAATTATAATTACTACCAGGTTTCCCTAGGAAATTGATTTTTTTGTTTGCTAATAACTTTGGAGCTGTTTAACGAATCTTCATGGAACTTGCCCTAAAAAGTTTCAAGTACCACAGCTTCTTCCTGGAAAATTTGGGGTGATGATCAGGCAGGCAGGGGCTGAGAAAAAGAGGAGTTCCAAAACACTTTTTCTCACGCAACTTTCCATAGGAGCTTTAGACACATCCACAGCCAAAATGGCTAAACAGAATTACACCAAATTGGGCAGAAAGTTAGATTTTGATCCAGAAAGCGTGCTTTTTGTGATTTGGTGAAAATCCATTCAGTAGTTTTTGAGAACTAAAGACTCAAAAGTTATGTATATTTCGCACTGTGGAGGATGTGCGGAGGATCATGATGGATCTGTGGATCAGAAAGCTCAATTGCACTGTGATTGGCTGACCGCAACCTAAAGGAAAAGTCGTAGCTGCCATCGTAGGACTAGGGCACTTGGTTCCTGAGTCTTAAAAAATAAAAACAAAATAAGAAGAGAGGGCAGGTTAAGAGTACTCTGATAACTAGGGCCTTGTGAGGAAGGTCCCAAAGGGTCATATAAAAAATAAAAAATGTTTTGGGAGTTCCACGGATCTGCAAATGTCAGGGGTTTGACTGCCCCGGGGAGAGGTGGGGTGCTAGGCATAGCCGAAGGTTGTGCTGGGAAAGATCTTGGTCTTGTGTGAGATTGGGCATTGGGCCTGGTTGCAGGCAAGGGTTGGCTTAGTAAGTTGTAGTAATAAAATCTTACTTTGTATTAAACAAGCCTTACAATTCACTGAAAAAAACAAAGGTTCAAATGTTTTTATAGGTAGGTGAAAATGTCAGTTAAAATGTAACATTTTAATATACAAAATACTGAAATTGACCAGTTATAGTAAACTCAAGTAACTATAACTTGTGCCCCAGCCATGCACTGCCTATGACCTCTCATATTACAATTCATGTGAAATGTTCTATGACATAATTGATAACTCGTGCCCTATAATAACTATAATTTGGTCCCTGCCCCGCCATGCAATGTTGCCATCAATAATGACACTTTAGATGTTACAGTCATATTATCAGTGATGTCATAGAACATGTTACAATGTAATATGGGAGGCAATTAGCAATAAATGACGAGGACGCGAGTTATAGTGACTATTGGGCATGAGTTACAGTTACTTTAGATAGCTATAACTGCGAATTTAAGTGGTTTTGATAGTTTAAAACAGTATGATTTAACTGACATTTTCACCTAACTATAACATACTTTTAACCTTTGGTTTTTCTACTAAATTTCTAAGCCTTTTTCTAAAGCAAAATAAGATAATACTGCTATACCTTACTATAACGGCACTTTAGCCTTTTTTCCAGTGAATTTCTAGGGTTTCTTTTAACATAAAATAATATTTTATTACCATACATAACACTGAAAATATGCTTGGAGGTGAACCTGCCTCTTCTAATGGCAATTGCATGTTGCCCAAACAATGAATGATAAAATAGCTGCTCCGGAAGCTCATTTACTATTCACTTTTTCTTCTTATAATTTGTTTGTGGGTGCCCAGGTACCCACCCAGGACACCCAGATGTTTAATTTTGGTGGGAGCCACAGGAGAGCCCAAGGGCCCCCATGGTCCCAGCTGACTCCCCAACCAGCACCCATCATGTGTGCCACGGGAGCTGGCATGCTTTTTATTAAGTGGGTGCCCTGGTGTCCACCCGGGGCACCCACAGCTTCCTTTTTGTTGGGGGAGCTCCAGGGCCCTCGTGGCCCATGCCAGCTCCCCTGCCAGGAGCTGGGCAGTGTTTTCATTGTATGTGGTTACCCTAGTGTCCACCAGAGACACCCACAATTCAGGACAGTTGGGGGCAGCTGGAAGAGCTCCAAGGCCTCAACGGGCCAAGCCGGCTTCCTAGACAGCACTATACTTCATGCTGGCGGGAGAACCCTAGGTTGGAGTCCCAGAGGTCTGTAGAAGGCTTGGGGAGTTGAGCTGCATGCCCTCCTCCCTTTTTGAAACCATTGTACCCCCACCCGAGATCTAATCCAACATGTTGGGTTTATGTTTTGAAAATGCTGAAGGCTGCATTTTTGTTTTTGGAAATTTTACTGCAGATTTGCAGCTCCACTTTAAATTTTCAGCAAAAATATATGTTGTTGGCCCGAGGGAGGCTCCCTCTTGGAACCCCCCTCCCAACCAGGTCTAGGAGGGCAAGGTATCCCTACCCTTCCCCCTTATATTTGTTCTTAACTTTTGAGCCCTAAGACCAAAGATGGCTGCCACCACATGTCTCGAAATCTGTCAGTTCCACGGACTTTCCACAGCATGAAGTATGCAAACGTTTTGATGCTTAATTTCATGAAAACTACTAAAACGATTTACAACAAATCATACAGAGCATACTTTCTGGGACTCAAATCCAGCATTCTGCCAAATTTGGTGTAAATCTATTCAACGGCTTTGGCCTTAGCTGTGTCCAATATATCTTTTGAAAAATCCATGGGAAAAAAATATTTTGGAATCTCCCCGCCCCCCTTCCCTTTTTCTTGCCCCTGCTTGACGGATCACCCCAAAGCTTTCCAATTAGAAGCTTTCATATATATATATATATATATATATATATATATATATATATATATATATATATATATATATATATATATATATATATATATATATATATATATATATATATTACCTACTGGCAGTCGCCAGCAGGTAGTTATAGTTAGGACCTAGTTTCCGTAGGAAAGGCTTTTTTTTGTTTTGGCAATATCTTTGGCGCCGTTTGACAAATCTTCCTGAAATTTTCAAAACTAATGGCCCGCTCACTTCAGCTGCTCTGTTGAAAGTTTTGGGGTGATTAGTCAAGAGGGCCGAGAAAAAGGGAGGGTCCTAATACATGTTTTCTCCTTGTTAATTTCCAGAGGAAACTTTAGACATGGTTACAGCCAGAACTGCTGAATAGATTTACACCAAATTTGGCAAAAAGGTAGCTCTTGGTTCAGAAAGCACTCTTTTTGTTAAATGGTGTAAATCCGTTGAGTAGTTCCTGAGAAATTTAAACAATTCTCAGATATCCAAATGTACCCACGGAGGACCCACAAACCCTCCCGATCTCAAGCCTGCAATCTGATTGGCTGCCAACAGTTCCAACCAGGAAGTGTTGGCAGCCATCTTGTGACTCGGTTAAACTGAGACACAAGAAAAAAGGCAAGAAAAGGATTAAAAACTAGAAAATGGGGCAGGGTAGAACCACCCTGACACCCTTGGCGTGGTCAGGGGGTCCCACAAGGACCGTCAGGGCCAAAAGAAGCATTTTTTAAAGAAGATTTTTGAGTGAGTGAGTGTGAGAGTGGCTATATAGCTTAGTGCATGCTTCTGTCAGTGACTGTATGGTTGAGTGAGTATATCTTATTTCTTTGAGTAAGTAAGTGGGTAGGTGTGTAACTGTTTAGGTGAATAAGTGGCTATATAATTGACTGCACGGGTGAGTGTCTAGGTGTGTGAGTGGTTTTATGGGTGACTCACTCAGTGTGTCAGCGCCTGTGTGCCTGTATGATTGAATATGCTAATGGCTGTATTAGTGAGTGAGTGGGTCTATGAGTGGTAGTATGGGTGGGTGAGTGAATGTGTGTATAAATCAATGAATCAGTGAGTGGGTGTGTAAGTACTGGTAGGGCTTTGTGAATGGGTTTGTGAATGGTTGTGTGGGAGCAGCAGGGGGTGTCTAAAAGTTTCTACAGTGGTGTGAGTGGGTGCATTTTTAGAAACATGGTGAGACTTACAACAGTGAAATGGGAAGGGTTGCTGTTTTATATTTGGCTAGGCCCAACATTCTGAGCAGTTGGTGAATAGTGAAGCTGCCAGAGAAAAGTGAGGTTTAAGACATGTTGGCGGAGGGATCAGGGATTAGGCTACTTTGTATGAGTCTCTGGAAAGGTACACTTGAAGTAGGCTGTATAAATGTAGGTGTCTACTTGCAATAGGAAGTGCACTCTGTCAAGTTTAAAGGTCTGTGTGCTCTTGTGACTCAGGTATGTGGCCACTTGTACATGTATTCTGACACGTGCTGTGCGTCTGAAGATCATAGCTTAAAAACCTGGTGGATTCTCATACAGGTGCACAAATCTCAATTCAGCTCCATCATTCGATCAAAGAGGGAGACATGTCTTACCTATGTAGGTGTAACAGAACCCCTCAAATAGACTGTTGAATACCTGTAAGCCCTATATTATGAGCAGAAAGGAATACATACACCATCTTGTACAGAAACTACACATACACTCTTCCATTCTACCAGGTACTACACAAGCACTCATCCAATCAACCAGACACTACGAATGCAGTCATGCAATCACACACGCACAAGTCATGCACTCATCCAATCACCCAGGCTCTACTATTACACTCAACCATTCACTCAGGCACTACCCATTCACTCAACCAATCACCCACAAACTGCCCTTGCACTCATCCATTCTCTCAGGCACTACCCAGGCACTCATTCAATCACCCAGGCACTACCTGTATACTCATCCAATAACACAGGCACTACCCTTGCATTCATCCAATCACCCAGGCATTACTCATTACTGATGCACTCATCCAATCACTTGTCAGTATCCTAGCACTCATCCATTCACTCAGGTACTACCCATGCACTCAACCATTCACACAGGTTTCAGGTATGGTTGAGTTAGAAATTAGCATTTAAAAAACCTTAGAGAGTCACTGAAAAAACCACAGGTTTCAGGACGTTATAGTTAGAAATAAGCATTTAAAAAATCTTAGATATTCACTGAAAAAAACACAGGTTACTGGAATGTTATAGTTAGGCTGACATTTCACTCATACAAAACAAAAGAAATTCAGCTGTTATAGTTAGCTGAGCTAACTATAACTCGTGCCCCTGCAATGCACTGCTGATGACGTCACATATTACATCACTCATGACATGGTCAGAGACATGACTGATGACATCTCCAATGACATCACTCATGACATTACTGGTGACATCATCCACATAATCTCTGATGCACCTATTCACATCCCAATATACCCTTTCATACACCCACTCCAAATTTCAGACTACCATTCTTGTAACCATTGACATACCAATATCAGTACGTGCCTAAACACTCTCAGATTCATAGGTCTACATACACATACACTCACTCACCCATACATGCACTCATACAGCCAGTCACTCACCAATGCAGCAGCTGATATAGCCACTCATACACCCATACAGCCACTCATACACCATCAGTCACCCATAGAGCTACTCACACGCCTACTTACTCACCCAAACACTCAATCACACAGCCTCTTACTCATCCATACAGAAACATACACACACTCACTACTCATACAGATACTAACAAATACTTACTCTCCTATTCAATCGCTGACACAAGCACACACTCACCCATACAGCCACTCTCACAATCACTCACACATACACTCACTAATATACTGTAACACTCACATATTCTGCCTTTCACATATGCAGTTACTCATCCATATACCACTGAGACATCCATTCACTCGCCGACACAGCCATATGCACACTCACTCACCCATACCGTCCCACATAGACGCACTCATGAACCCATACACCCAGGGATTCACCCACTCATACATCCATGCATGGAGTAACACACACCCTCACCCACCCAACCCATATACACACTCATGTACCTACTCACCAACCCATGCAGCCAATTACACGTCAACTGACAGACTGATGAACACATTCACACAGATTAGTCACTCACCCATACATTCACTAAGACATGTTTAATCACTCACTTATACAGTCAGTCACGAACCCACTAAATCATCCATACAGACACTCATACACCCACTCATTCTTCGAATACACCCTGACGTATACATAAAATTCTTAAAACTTTTAGAAACTCTCAGTCACTGGACTGGGGGGACTAAGACCCGGAACCCCAGGAGCCCCATCTGTGTCGCCTGCACCTCCATCTTCCAACACCCATACACATGCACAGATACATACTCCAAGACCCTAGGTGGCTTTTCTTATGTCTCCACAGCAAGCTCCTCTGAGCCTGTACCTACTGTGTTTTCAGGAGAGGCAGTAGGCTTTGGCTCCTCAGCCACCAACTGTTCCAACATATCTCCCAACATTTCCCAGTCTCTCTCCACATTCTCATTAGTGCTCACCAGTCGTAATTGCCATTCATCTGCCATCCCCCATTCACACATATGGGTCACGTCCAGTGGATTGTGAGGTACCGCTTAGCCAATACCAATCCTAAAAGGGTGAACCTGGTTTTATCTTAGCACCTCCCTTGGGGGTCGGGAGTACTCCTAATAGGAAGTGTTTGATCGAGGCCACCAGCCGGACATGTGTGACCCCCTGTAGCACCTGTAATACCTTCTCAAAATAACTCTGTAGCCTATTGCATTCCCACATCAAGTGCAAGAATGCCGCCGGCTCTACACCACACCTGGGACATGCTGCAGAGCATATTGCATTAAACCTGTGTAGCCACTGAGGTGTTAAATGAGTGTGGTGTAAATAATGAAATAGGGTGAGTTTGAATAATGCGTTACTGGCCACCTCGCAGACCTTAGTGCAGGCTCACTGCCACTCAACCTCTGTTAGAGGTTCAGGCAAATCGCCCGCCCATCTGTCATGGACTGCCATCATATCCGTCTTGTGGTCAGCTTTCAGAGCCTTATATAAGTGGCATATCAGGCCTTTAGTGGAACCCAGGTCCAGCAGCAGCCGATCGTCTGCATCTTCATGGTAAAAGTTAATGTAATATATTTACTTTAAATATAGAGTAAATATTTCAAAAACGCTGTAGCACTTAATTTTGAATTAAACATTTAATTTGTATTCATATATTGAATTAAATAAAAGTATTCTTCTGAAGTTTACATTGAAAAACAAATTCCCACCTAAAGTTAAAAAAAACGTTATGCATTTTTTATTATGCGTAATTAATTATTACAAGCGATGTATAGATTTAATTAATAGCAATTTATTTGTATTTTAATAAAATTATCTTACATCATTATATAAAAACAGTGTTGTTAAAATATGCTATAACTAGATAATAAATGTGTTTTATTTTTGGGCTAATTTCTAATATTACATTGTATATATTTATATTTTTTTAAAGATATAATTAATTAACATTAGTTCCTGTAGGGTTTTATTTTAAATGGGAAATTGTTGCAGTACCAGAGGTTGGTCATGTGTCGTACTAGATTTACTACAGCTCTGAGGTGAAGTAAACTACTTCTGTTTTGGGTCCCTTTTTTGTTGTAGGAATTTTACTGCAGTATGTGAAATCAATGGGCTTACTCTTCTGCCTGAGGGTGCATGTCCCTTCCTAAAACCCTCCCTAACCCTCTGTAAACCCCTCCTTACTCCTCCCTAAACTCACCCTATGGCCCTCATTACAATATCGGGCGATTGGGTCACTGACAGGCCATCTGTGGCGGTCCGACGGCCAACATCCCTTTACGTCCAACTGCCGCATTATGAGGCTGGCGGTGAGACCCACAGCTGTCAGATGACAGACTGCCACCTCCCCAAGGATCAGAGAATCTGAAGGAGCGGCGGGCAGAGCATCATCCCAGCATGGCGGCGGTGCAGAGGCTGGAACCGCCATCGGGATTACAATATCCCTTTCCGACAGCCTTCTCATGGTGGGAACACCGCCATGAAAAGAGTGTCAGAAAGGGATATTGGGGGCCCCAAACAGCGCCCCCGTCTGTCATGGGCCACTGAAAAATGGCCCTGGGGGCAAATGTAGTGCCCCTACTCTCCTTTGTGCACTGTGTGGCATGCACCCCATGGTGCATTGCTACGGTCCATGAACGTGCATGAGGTGCTGCATAGTGGAGACATGTGCTGCGGCCCTTTCCCATGGCCTCAGAAGGTTCCCACCGTGGTTCCGAAGGGTTTACAACAGTCAGCCCAGCGGTCACAATGGAATTCAGCGGTTAGACTGCCTGCATGCTTGTCAGTGGTCTCCTGACTGCCGCAATTGCGGCCAACGGTCCGACACCCTGCCACCATAATGAGGACCTATGTAGTAGTAAATGTGCTCCTTTTTCCAGCTACTACCCCTGGGACATCCCACATTAACTGCTAAGGAGTAAACTTACATCTTTGGGAATCTCCCTGTAGAGAAGATAGGCGAGATGTAGTTCACATTTTACATTGATAGTTTTTGAATAGCATTTTATAGTACTTTGGTAGTATTATTGCAATACTATTACACATACTACAACATGCAGTTTGCGGATAGGCCGCTACGTGTTTGAATTCACTCTAAGCTCATTCCAGAGATGAGCAGAATTCGCCAAGAGATTGCATTACACCAGTGTCTTAACCAGGGTTGCTTTTGTCTGCTGGTTCCCAGCCCGAGGCTGTGACACGCTTCCCATCTATCACGACAGAAGCTCGATACCGCTCTGAGGGGGGTCAGTCTTACTCAAATACTTCAAATGGAAATGTTGAATCATGCTCGGCCTCTCCGGCCCTGGGATGCTTAGTCGCGAGCTCAAACTGGTTTTTAAGGCCCATATGCAAAAAGTTTGCAAAAGTTGTGCTTTCGTGGTATAAACGCGTGCATTGAGATTTGCATTTGACCTTGTTCCTCTATTAATGTATACCCTGCGATGCCAGCACGTCTCCAGTTCCAAAAAAACATCGATTCCATTCACTTTGCATCGATATTGCTTCAGCTCCTGGGTTGATGGCTGTGTCCCCTGGTGGGTTTATATTTAAATAATTAATTGCCATCCACCGAAGAGGAGCAGCGGCAGCCGGCTAGTGCGCTGCGTTCTATACAGCATAGGCGCGCGGCCAAGGAGGAGGCATCATCTGAGCAGCATCAGTATCACGAACCTAAACACCTCTGCCAGCTAACACTAGGGAGTGGCCAGTCTGCATTGTTCACAGATCACTAGAAAGTTGGATTTTGAGAATTATTTTCTGTGTTATTTTACTTTTTACGACCACTACCTAGAAATAAAACTCCGCAACCGTCGTTACTGTCTTCGATGTATCTATGGTGCATTTAAAGCATCAACATAATCATGTTCATTTCTGAACACTCTAAAAGATTCGTAAAGGCCCGAAAAAAAGCAGAAAACTGCTCCACAGCTAATTATGTTTATACATGTGCAATACTTACAACATTATGGGGGAGATTTATGTTCCCTGGCGCATCCCTGCAAATCAGCATGGATGCGCGAGGGAAGATGCGTCACGCAAGTTTGCCCTTGCGCCACCGCAGATGCGCCGCATTTACAATGCGGTGCATCGTGGCGCAAGGACAAGCAGATGCGTGACGTATCTGCCGGCGTAAGGTTGGCGCAGTTCTGAAGTTGTTTCGCAAGCGCGACGCAACTCCAGCACTGTTCCAACCTACCCTATCCCTAAGATGGTGCGTCAAGCCTTACGCCTGCTTCAAGCAGGCGCAGGGTTTTGACACATCAGCGTTGGGAAAGTGACTGAGTGAAATCTTATAGATTTCACTGAGTCACTTTTCAGGGGCGTTCCTGCGACGGAACGCCCCCCCCCCCCCCTGTGTCGCAACACCCACATGAAACCTGACGCAGGTTTCACGTGGTGCAGGGTTTACGCCGCCGCTGCGTCACAAAAGTGACGCAACGGCGGCGTAAAAGGGGCGCAAGTCCCACATAAATCTGCCCCTGCTTTTAACTTATACTTCCGTGTGACTCATGATTCAATTGGGCACATAGAGACGGATTCTTAAACTGCACTTTACAGTACGTTTTCCAGTACTATAGAACGTACTACAAATTGGTATACACAAACTACGGGCCGAGTTCATGCTCTGTTGGTTCTATCTTTTTCTGTATGGCCATTCCACCCTGTATGTGGAGTCTCCAATTCACAGCCATGGGGAGTCTCCGGCCGAGAGCGGCATCTTGCTCGGCCACAAGTGTGTAGTAACGCCTGTCGTAAATAACAGATGTAAATTAGGGGGCAGATTTACAAGCCCATTGCGCCACTTGCGTCACTTTTAACATGGGAAAGTGACGCAAAAGTGGCGCAAGGACCTTGTAAATCGGTCCCTAGATGTCATAACGTTTTGTACGTAATTTACGACTATTTAGACGGCACCCCTCAAATAATAGGCTGGAGACATGTAATTTACACTTTTGTTGTAAATCTACACTTGGAGTTTGTGAATACCGAAAATAGCGAACTTACTACAAAATGTAAACTTGCTCAAAAGTGTAACTTACCTACCTTTGGGAATCAAGCCCATTGTGTTTAAGATATGCGTGGCTGTACAACATTCCCTTGCTATGGTAACTTGCAGCTATTTACCTAACAAATATGAATGATACAAGCAATTGATAAATTAGGCATTGGTAGGAATAAGAAAATGTACTACTTTCATTATATTTTCATATACATTTCTTTCCTTAAAATGCCTCATTTTTTATTTTATGTGATCCCTATTTACAATACATCTTACAATTACTGCAGTAACTGGTTCAAGTCCTTGCATTTTCTTTACAATTTTTTAAACTGTTATCCAAAGCATGCAGGTTTTTTGAGCTTTGGTTTTATTAAAAACAAAGAGGCTGATATCGTTCTGAAGCTGTTTATTGCAACTCACGGCAACACAAAACACAATGCAAGAAATTAGAAAACTGGAAAAATGCGACTCCAGATAAATAACTGCTTACTATAGCCCAATGTCTTTCTTCCTTGGTTACAAACTACTAAACCAAACCTTAAATCAAAAGTTGTTTTTTAGGTCTCGCCTGACCCAGCGCTTGGGCGCTGGTCTGGCGAGACCTAAGTGAGGGCTTCAAAAAATGCTACCGCCGGCTACAGCTTGCAGTGCATGTGCGCGGGCGCGCGCAAGCTGTGGCCGCCGGTAGCATTTTTCCCCCCAGCTTTTTAGCCAGCTTGCTAGAACGCGCAACAAGCACGCGCGCTTGCGTTCGCATCCCTTGCGTGTTTTAGCGCACCATCGCGATCACTTTCGCTTTCACAGCGATCGCGATCACTTTCGTTGCCAATACTTGTTTCCTCCAGTTTCCTCCTTTTTAGTTTTATTTATTCCAGTTCGCGTGTCGCCTCTTTCTTCCTTTGCCCATCCAACCTCCGTTTTTGTTCTTCCTTTTTAGTTATATCTCCTGCCCCCTTTCCACCTAGTGTGCTTCCTTCCCCTCCCTTGTTCCTCCCCTCCTTCCCACATGCACCGTGCAGTCCTTCCGCGTCTCACCTCTTTCCCCACATTTCTACCTGCGCCGCCTCTAATCCTATAACCATCCTCCCCACTTTGCTGTCTCTTTCTACACGTGGTCTGTCTCATTTCCGTCGTTCTCTGACTGCCTTTGTCCCAGTACCTCCTGATGCACACCACCACATGTCCCTCTCTTAACCTCTCTCTCACGCTCCTTCTCGCCTACGTCACTCCCCCCATTAAACCATGCCAGTGCACCTACTCCTCTACCCCATCTCAGCCTACATCTCACTTCTTCCACATCATTACTTCTCCAGCCCTCCCTTTGCTCCCTCTCACCACCTTTACGCATCTTCAGGTGCACACTCTTAAGTGTGCACACACCCTTTTCATGCCCTGTACTCCCTTTCCTCGTGTCCCCTCTAGAGCAGCACTCTCTTTTAATGTTCTCTCCTCCACTTTCTTCCTTCCCATCACTTCTCTTAGCCACCCATTTCTTACAATATCCCACCCTTGAGCCCCCCCTCACTTTCTTTTCTTCCCTTATTACGCTTCCACATTTCATTCTTTCACCTCTTCCCTCTGCACCACACGGCCTTCCTCTTCTCCTCTCCACTATTCCCTAGGAAGCCTTTTCTCTCCCTTTTCCTATGCTCGCTCCCCCACCCTTCTCCTGCCCTCCACACCCTTCACTCCGCCAGCTCTGTCTCATCCTCTCATCCGTATCTCATTGTTTTCGTCTCCACCGCCATCGTCTCATCTGTATCTCGTTATCTTCTCCACTCTCGCCTCATTGTCCTTATTTTCTCTCCCTCTGCTTATCCGTACTCATCTCCTTCTATTCTCCCTCACCCCTCTTTCTCATCTTCCGATGTTCTTTTCTCGCCTTGCAGTGTCCTACTACCCCTCTATCTGCGTAAAACCCTTCTCTTCTCCTCACCTCTTTTATTCTCTCCCTGCTCGCTTCTAGCACGTTTTCCGTCCCCACCGCCACATATTCAACCACTCTCCGCCCTCTCCATCCTCCCTTCTCAACTATTTCTGGCCTCACCCCGACCTCGCACCTTATTTCCTTCAGGAAAGTCTGGATGCTTCACAGCTCATCTGGCCTCGCTAACCCCCCCAACCTCCTCATCTCTTTCTTGCCCCCTCTCCAGCCTCCCTCTCCTCTGGCCTCACTTCCCTCCCTGCCCTTCACATCTCTTTCTTGCCTCCCTCCTCTCCAGCCTCCCTCCCCTCTGGCCTCATCCCCCCTCACCATCTATTTCTTGCCCCTCTCCTCTCCAGTCTCCCTCCCCGCTGGCCTCGCTGCCCCCCACCCTCCTCACCTCTTTCTTGCCCCCTATCCAGCCTCCCTCTCCTCTGGCCTCGCTGCCCCTCCCCCCTCCCCATCTCTTTCTTGCCTCCTCTACAGCCTCCCTCTCCTCTGGCCTCGCTTCCCTCCACATCTCTTTCTTGCCTCCCTCTACTCCAGTCTCCCTCTCCTCTGGCCTCGCTACCCCCCACCCTCCTCATCTATTTCTTGCCCCTCTCTTCTCCAGCCTCCCTCTCCTCTAGTCTCATTCCACTACCATCTCTTTTTAGTTTCTTTCTTCCACCTACATCCTCACCCTCACTCTTATCTCAGCCACTCCCCCCTCTTCTCTCCACCTTCCATCCTTTTCTCCTGGTCCTTCTCTCCCACTCTTTATTCTCTCACCTCCCCATCTCTTTCCTGCCCCCTCCCCATGCTTCTCCATTTCTATTTTCTTTTCTCTCCTTCCACAGCTTCTGCTCTTCCTGTACTCGCCCCTCCTGATCCTGCCTCATCTTATCACCTTTTAGGTCTCCACCCTCCATCTTCCTCTTTTTCCATCGATGTTCACTCATCTCCCCCGCCCTTCTATCATCTTTAGATCCCATTTCATCTCCTCTAGTATGCCCCCACTCTCCTTCCCCATCTAGTCCCCTCCTAAATCCGACACCTTCCTTACTGCTGTCCTCACTTCACTTCCCCTTCTCTTTCTCTTCTCTCACATTCTATCCCCACTGAACCTCCTGTTCTCTCTATCTCTCTTTTTCCCTTCCTGGCACACTTCTCACTAATTTTACATCCCCTTTCCTCTTCTTTCCTCCTTCCATTCTCCCTCCCTACCTCTGCTCTCCCCAATCCCCCCAACCACAACCACACACACTGTTAGAACTGGGGTCACCAATTCCAATGTGGTAGCTTGGCGCGAGGTAGGAAGGCACCCGAAGGCAATGTGTAAAGCGGTTGTGCAGCACTCACTCACCCGGACTCAGTCATGCGCACACAATGAAGGACACCACACCAGGTTGTTTGGTAAAACAAGATCTTTTATCTAATGCAAGGCATGACGGGTAAATGCATTTCAATACCAGAACAGATGGCCTCACGACCGCAGTAACTTCATTTGAGTAATAACACAGATAATCTCAGGGCATCAATTAATTCATTCTAGTAAGCATGGCAAGTAATCTCAGGGCATCAATTAATCCATTCTAGTGCACAGAACCAGTACTCTCAGAGCATCAATTAATTCATCCTAGTAAGCAGAACAAATGATCTCAGAGCATCAAGTAATTCATTCAGGTGAACGGAGCAAGTAATCTTAGAACATCAAGTAATTCATTCAGGTGAACAGAACAAGTCATCTTAGAGCATCAAGTAATTCATTCAGGTGAACAGAACAGTCTTCTGCCCTATCCGGCCCCAACAGGTTCACAGTCAGGCTCAAATGGGGCCTTCAGGGCCCGTTTGCAGTTCCCTGAGGGGAGGGGCGATCACAAGACTGCCACACTGTCTCTGCGAGGCTCCTCGGCAGCCCCGCTATCCCCAGCGATCCCCGCCCTCCCCTAGGGGGGGTTACCTTAATGCCTTGGCCTCAGTAGGTCTGCGTTGCTTTCCTGGCCTGCGGGGGTAAATCGGGGCCCCCACTCTCCTTGGGGCCCCCGCGTCTGCGTCTCCAGGTGGCTCGGGCCTTCCGGCACTCCCCCTCGGCCCGGGAGCCAATGAGGTTGTGGCATTCTAGGGGCCGGGCAGCGGAAGCCAATAGGATGGCGGCTCCCAGAGGGCGCGGCCACCGGAACCAATGGGGCCGCGCCTGCAACTCGATGCAGCCGATGACGCCACTCTCCGGGCCTAGTGCGGCCTTCCCACTACCGCGGCGGCCCTCCCCAGGCTTCGGGGGCCGCAGCAGAGATTCTCAGGGGATGCAGCTCTGGGGTCAGTAGACGCCTGGGCCGCGACGGTGAATCTCGGGCCCACGGCGCACTCTACGGTAGCGCCCAACCACAGCACCCACGTTAGCGGTGCAGGTGGCGCCTCCACTTTCACAGCACCCGGGCCGCAGCGGTGACCCTTGGCAGAGGAGCGCTCCCAGAGCACAGTGCTAGGATGCAGGTACCGGGCTGCGGCGGTGATGTGGGGCGGGCAGCGCTTAGCATTCACAGCGCTGGAAGGTCACAACACGCAAAGGGGCACAGCAGTAGATCCGCTATATCCTGGGCTGCGGGGGCAATGGCTTGCAGCGCTTGGAGTTCCCGGCGCTTGGGGGTCATAGCAGGCAGGGGGAGGTGCAGCAGCAGTTCGGTGATGTTATGGCAAAGTAACGCTGAGAGGCTACTCAGCGCTTGGGGGACGGTGGCAGGAGCCCGATAACTTGTTATTCAGCAGGCACAGCGCTCATTACCTCGTGCTCCTGATCAGCAGCGCCCACAGCAGGCAGTCTCCTTCTTCTTTACATTGCCTGGGTGGCACAGCGCTTATCTTGGGGGGAGTGGATGGCTGGTCTCAGTTGCAGGTTCTTGGGGGGGAGAGTAGGGGGGTTGAGTTGGCAGGCATAGAAGGGCAGGATGGTTCCCTGCAACACACTGGAGTTGATCCCCTGGGCTCCCCCTCACTGGGCAAGATCAGTAGGCTGGCAGAGTCCCTCATCTAACTTGGGTACAGCAGGGCCTAAGCTCAGTCAGTCCCAGTAGTGTAGGTTTCTCCCCTAGGCCCAACAGCCTACGCTCCGGCAGAGGTTCCCCCAGGTCCAGTGGTGCCCCAACTAACTAGTCAGGTTACCCTCCTTTCCTCTTATACCCCTAGGTCAGGTGACCCTCCTAAAAGGCGGCAAAGCATAACTCCTCACTGGGCTGGAAGGTTCCAGGAGCTTCTACATGTCTGTCTATGGGACAAAAAGGCGGGAAGGCAAAGATACAGTAACAGTATGTTCCAGCCTGCTCCTAACTACTGGTGCGTGTATGTTCAGTGGCCACTCCGCAGTAGCAGGGGCCTGTGGCAGCCATGTTATTAGGAGAGAGCACCTGTACCTCAGCACTGTTTGGCAGTGGTAAGGCGCCCAGAGGCCTAGGTCCAACAAAAAGATGGTGGCAAAAATGAGGCGAAAAGAGAAAAAAAATGGGGTTAGACCACCCTAGGGCTGACAGGTCTAACACACACAACCACAACCACACAAACAATAACACAAACACACAACCACACACACCACCACACACAACCACAAATACACACACAACCACAACACACAACCACAGACACAACCACAACACACAACCACACACACACACACAGAACCACACACACAACCACACACATAACCACAAACACACACACAAAACCACAAACAAACACAACCACTCACACACACACAAAACCACAAACAAACAACCACAACCACTCACACACACAACCACACAAACACAACCACACACAACCACACAACCACACAACCACACACACACAACCATACACACACATACACACAACCACACACACACACAACCACACAACCACACACACAACCACAACCACACACAACCACACACACACAACCACACACACACAACCACCCCACCCCTCACACACACGACCACAACCACACACACACACAACCACACACACAATAACACAAACACACAACCACAACCACACAACCACACACACACAACCACACACACAGCCACCCACACACAACCACCCACACACAACCCCACACACACACACAACACACACACACACACAACCACAAACAGTTTTTTGGGCAGTCAGCATAAATACGCTGTCACCAAACACGATAAACACCTCGGGAAAGTTTGGGAAGTCACCCCCAACTTTGAAACCACTTGCTGTTGCAGAGTGTGTGCTGTACACATGGCAATACCTTGACATAGCGGACTGTTGCAAGGAATGCTTTGAGCCTCGGAGGCTGACAGACCTCAGTCTGTGCATTAGTTCACATCGTCTTGGCGCTGCATAAAAACAAGGTGCCCACTGTCCAGCATGAAGTGAGACATTGTGATCAGGGCTGGAGATGCTGTTGAGCAATCTGCTTAGAACATTGTGTTTCATTTAGGGCATTAAACATAAAGGAGCACTGGCAACGCTGATAAAATGGATTTCATTTTGAGTAGTGACTAAAACTTTTAAAAAGCCTGCAGTACTGAAACAAGCATTTGCAATGCAATAGGTCTCGCATTTGCAAAAGTTTCAGCTATTGTCATTGTTCATGACAATGCCTTTTTTATCTATTTTATCAAACAAACACATAAATAAATGGCATCATTTACAATGCCAATAGCTAGTGTTGCATTATTATTAGCAATGCCAACTGCTAACACTTTTATAATGCGTGACCTATTGCATTGTAAATGCTTGTCATATTCAGTCACTGAAACACTTATACTCTTTCCATTGAAGGACTAATCTCAACGTGTACGTTTCTCTAAAGGCAAATTCACAAATAAAAGTAGTGAATCGGCACCTATGGTAGTAATCCTATGAGCATGTGAAGATTTACTACTTTTTAGAATGCACAACCTTCCCAGTAGTGTGCTTGGAAAGCTGATCGAGGCACAGGTTTCAAGATGAGCTACTGGGAATTTCATGTGGCATATTCCCAGGACTCTTATTTCCCCAGTGCATACATTTACATAGGCTCCTTTTACAAGTGTGCCAAAACTTTGGTGCAGAGATTAGAGCATCAAGAATCTCTGATTTGCACAGGAAACTCTGCACCAAACACAGCAGACTGAAGCTTTTCTCCTGGGAATGGGGAATAACTGCATGGGCCCGGCAATAACAACCCCTTTTCTCATCCATTCTTCAGACTCGAGGGAGAAAACTGCAGACATTTTCTGTTTGCTCAGAGCAAATCGAAAGGATCTGCGGGAGAGACAAGGGAGGTTGTGTGGGGGCCAGTGTGTGTAGGGCGCCCAGCAGGCTTATTCTGCCAAGGAAAGCATTGTCTGCTCCCGCTGTATTGCTGCAGGGCTCAGGCACGGGCTAGATTGTTCTCTTACCTGCAAACCCAACCCTATTAGCATGTAACAGGGTGCAGTGTCTCTGGGCAGATATTATTAGGTCTAGTGTTTGCGGATCTGACATTTCAAAGCTTGGAGACACTTGGTTTTATAGGTGGCGAAATTCAACCGGAAGTTATCATTCCAGGTGAAATTCCACCACTCCTAACAAGGGCCATAATGTAGATTTAAGTATTAGACTCTATATTCACTAGTATTACAATGGTTTGTCCTCTGCTGTTCTTCAGGGGAACCTAGTAGTGGGGATTGTTCTTAATTTCACCAGACTAACTTGCTACATATGGATTAACTGCCACCATGACCGCACTGGGACAAGCATGACACAACTATACAACTCGTATTATGGCCACTAAGGGGAATTACAAAATCTTGACCTTGAATGTTAGGGGGATGGGGTCCATACATAAGAGACATAGAATTTACGCGCAGCTGAACAGACAGAAAGCCCACATTTTATTAATGCAGGAAACACACCACACTCTTTCTGAAGCCGTTAAGCTACGGAAAAAATGGCGGGGCAGCTATTCTGTAGATCTTACTCTGTATTTGCGAGAGAGGAAGCTATATGGGTCAGTAGTGGCACTCCGTTTGTAGTTTCTGAACAGAAGATAGATGTCAATGGCATGTATGTGCTGCTCTGCGGTACACTGGATGGGGAACCACTTGTACTTGGAAGCATATTTGCCCCCAATGCAGATCAGGATACATTTTTGGGGTCCTTAAATACGGCATTGGCAGACTGGGAAGGTTATCCCTGGGTGGTGGGCGGGGATTTTAACACAGTACTACATATAGACCTTGATCGTTCACACCCACCAATGTTAGGGGCTGGCACTAGGAGACAATCCGAGGCACTAGCGAGCTGGGCGAGGGGTGGGATCTCGGGGATGCATGGCGCGTACACAACCCGACAAGTCGGGAGTATTCCTTTTATTCCCCAACACATTTGTTGCATACGCGTGTTCTGCTCTATTGTTTTACTCGAAAATGTTGCCCACGCAAGTTATCTCGGGAAGACACTGTCTGACCAAAACCCCTTGAAGTTGATGCTGGGGTGGGGTAGAATCCCCACACCGGTGCCGACTTGGAGATTACAACCCGTTCCCTTGGAGGACCCTGTCTTTCGCTCTTCCCTCTCCGCTGCCATAACACATTACTTTACAGAAAATGCAAACACTGGAAGTACGTGTTAGGTGGAGGATGAAGCGTTCAAGATGGTTATCCGTGGTGTGGCCATTGGTACTAAGGCGGGGGTCCGGGCTATCCGGGCTATCGTTGATGAAGACTTGCGGGAGCTGGAAGACCGATTGGGAGGGTTAGAACGCGCTGCGGCGTCAGATGATACACATATGGAAGCACTACAGGAAGCACATATAAAACATGCCAAACTCTTGAAACAACTGAGGACAATCGATTACCGCACTTACACTCAAACACAACATGCAGAGGCAGATAAGGTGGGCGCACTACTAGCGAGGATTGTACGAGACACGCCAACCCCTACTCCTATTCATGAGGTTTATACACTGGAGGGTGCTGCGTAAACAAACAATCTGGCATCAACAAGGCCTTTAGGAACTACTATGAAGCATTATGCGGCACCTGCGGAACTCAAGGAGGAGGAGATGACTGACTTCCTTGACGGGCAGAAAGAACAACTAGCAGCACCCATAACAAAAGCAGAAATTCGATCAGCAATAAAGGACCTCAACGTAACAAAACCCCAGGGATTGACGGCCTTCTTGTGAAATTCTAAGAGGCTTTCTCAACACAATTGGTCCCCCACCTCAAAACGTTATACCAGGCAGCACTGGAGACGGGTTTATTACCCCCCACCACGAGACAGGCTCTGGTTACATCCTTGCTGAAACCTGGCTGAGATCCAACAGATATGTCGGGCTACTGCCCCCTTTCTTTACTAAATACAGACTATAAAATCCTTAGTAAAATACTGGCCAGTAGACTGCTTCATCTTTTACTGCAACTTGCACACACTGACCAGTGTGGCTTTGTCCCAGGCAGGAGTACATCTCTAAACATTAGATGACTACATCAGATACTCACTCCAGTGCCTCCATGTGATGATGTGGTACGCTGTATCTCACTGGACCTGCGACAGGCATTTGATACTCTGCATTGGAACTATATGTTACGAGCCCTTTCGCTATTCGGTATACCCCATGAATACATAAACTGGGCCAGACTGCTGTACACAGCTCCTACGGCACGGGCCCGGACTGGAGCCTATATTTCGTGATCCTACACTATGGCCAGAGGCACGAGGCAGGGGTTCCCCCATGTTGCCCATGCTGTTTGTGTTGGCACTCGAGCCGCTGGTCACTAAGTTACGAACAGTTGCAGGAGGTAGGGGCATCGAACTAGGTGACACGACCCATATACTTTCAGCCTATGCAGATGACATTATACTCTATCTCAGCAACCTCCGGGGTCCCATTGAACCCCTTCCCACGGTATTTCAGCTCTTCCAGACGCTCTCTGACCTAACCATCAATGAGTCCAAGTCTTATGCGTACTATTTTAAGGACACTGCCCGTTTAGTCCCTGTTCATTTTGGGCATTGGACATTCCCTATTGCACCCACCATATTTAAATATTTAGGTATACAAATATACAGAGAGCCAAAGGACCTGCTAGAAGGTAACCTAGGCTGCGCAATCAAGGCGCTTAAAATGCAAATCACATTCTGGACATCACTACCACTTTCAGTGGATGGGAGTGTGACCATTTTCAAAATGGTTATGCTCCCTAGATTACTTTACTTTTTTACCAATTTGCCGATACGCATCCCGACACATATATTCAAAATGTTAAACACAATGCTAACTGAGTTAATTTGGGGTAAGGGGCGAAGGAGAGTGGGACTCTCAAAGCTATAGCTGAGCATGGATCGGGGAGGCTTAGGTGTTCCAGACTTCCAGCCATACTGCTATGCTAGCCAGCTCCAGTGGCTTTCTTACTGGATAGCTGGTCTTCACTTGCAAGATATAGGCATGTTGCAGGCAATATGGGAAAAGGGAGTATTACGCACACTGTTATTGCCAAAAAGTAGGCCTATGCTATTGGCACCGCCAATATTGAAGGTAGCCATATCCTACTGGAAGAAGGCTATCCAATATACCAAGGGACGTTGCCCCTATGCTCCTAATATTCCATTGCTGGGGATTCCAACACCATCTGGGATACTTTCCTCAAGGTGTCTGTCCAAATGGTCGGACAAAGGCATTAATACAGTCAGAATACTGTTTGCCGATAACTTGCTTATGGACCATAACACCTTTGTTAGAGAGCAACGGTTCTGAATTCGCAACACATCCTTCATGCTGGAATCAGTAGATATGTGCGGCACACCTGGTCAATTGATGGCACGGAGACCCAAACCCATGAACTCGCACACATGTGATATCTCATGGGAGCTGGGAAACACCTAACCAAATGGCTGTCTAGAAGCATCCGATTACATGCAGCGATTTCACTCCAAGAGCTTAGGGATAAATGGTCCACAGATATTGGGCGTGAGTTATCAGAGAAGGACTGGGAGAAAATATTGGAATTTCCCAAGACAGTGTCACGTAACCTTAAGTTTAAGCTAATCCAATACATGCTGGTACATAGGGCATATTTAACCCCACACAGACTGAGCAATCAATCAATCAATCAATCAATCAATCAATCAATCTATCAAACATTTGTAAGCGCACTACTCACCCGAGAGGGTCTCAAGACGCTGGGGGGGGGGGGTGCTGCTACTACTTGAACAGCCAGGTTTTGAGAAGTCTCCTGAAGGTCAGCAGGTCCTGGGTTTGCCGCAGGTGGATGGGGAGGGTGTCCCAAGTCTTGGCGGCGAGGTGGGAGAACGATCTGCTGCCGATGGTCGCTCTTCGGATGTGGGGGATGGTGGCGAGGGCGAGATCAGCGGCGTGGAGCTGGCGGTTCGGTGTGTAGAAGGTGAGTCGTCTGTTGAGGTATGCTGGTCCGGTGTTGTGGAGTGCCTTGTGAGCGTGGGTGAGGAGTTTGAAGGTGATCACGGGGAGTCAGTGTACGTCTCTCAGGTGGGGTGTGATGTGGTTGTGACGGAGGATGTCGAGGATGAGGCGTGCAGAGGCGCTCTGTATGCGTGGTAGTCGTTTCAGGAGTTTGGTTGATGCTCCCGCATAGAGGGCATTGCCATAGTCCAGCCTGCTGCTGACGAGGGCCTGGGTGACCGTCCTTCTGGTTTCGGTAGGGATCCATCTGTAGATTTTGCGGAGCATGCGGAGGGTGTTGAAGCAGGAGGATGAGACGGCATTGACTTGCTTGGTCATGGATAGCGATGAGTCGAGGATGAACCCCAGGTTGCGTGCGTGGTCGTGGGCATCGGTGCAGCTCCCAGTGTGGATGGCCACCAGGAGTCATCCCAAGTGGAGGGGGTGGAGCGGAGGATGAGGACCTCCGTCTTGTCCAAGTTCAGTTTCAGTCGGCTGTTTTTCATCCATTCGGTGACGGCCTTCATTCCTTCATGGAGGTTGGTTTTGGCGTTGGAGGGGTCCTTGGTGAGGGAGAGGATCAGCTGGGTGTTGTTGGCATAGGAGATGATGTTGAGGTCGTGCGATCGGGCTATGTGGGCGAGCGGTGCCATGTAGACGTTGAAGAGTGTCGGGATGATCCTTGGGGTATGCCGCAGATGATCTTGGAGGCTTTGGATCGGATATGCGGGCGGCGGACACTCTGGGTTCTGCCGGAGAGGAAGGAGGTGGTCCAATCAAGGGCCTTGTCACGGATGTGCATTTTGGAGGCATGTGCATAGGGTGTGGTGGCAGACGGTATTGAAGGCAGCTGAGAGGTCCAAGAGGATGAGGGCCGCAGTTTCTCCGTTGTCCAGCAAGGACCTGATGTCGTCGGTGGCGGCGATGAGGGCAGTTTCAGTGCTGTGGTTGCTGGGGAACCCGGACTGGGACGGGTCCAGGATGTTGTTCTCCTCGAAGTAGTGGTTTAGTTGCCCGTTGATGATCTTCTCAATTACCTTCGCCGGGAACGGGAGTAGGGAGATGGGCCGGAAGTTCTTGAGGTCTCTCGGTCCGCCTTGAGTTTCTTGAGTAAGGCGCTGATCTTGGTGTGCTTCCAGCTCTCCGGGAAGGTGGAGGACTCGAAGGAGATGTTGATGACCTTGCGGAGATGGGGTGCGATGTTGGAGCTTGCTTTGTTGAAGATGTGGTGCGGGCAGGGGTCTGACGGAGATCTGGGGTGGATGGTGTTCATGGTTTTGGTGGTGTTGTCGTTCATGTGGGTCCAGGTGAGCAGGGGGTTGGTGTGGCTGGTGGGCGGTGAGTCTGTGGTGTCAGTGGCAGTCGGGGGGTACGGTTGTTGAAGCTGTCATGGATGTCTGCAATTTTTCGATGGAAGAAGGTGGCTAAGGAGTCGCACAGGTCTTGCGATGGCGGAATGTCGTTTGTGTTGGAGCTGTGGTTGGAGAGTTCCTTCATGATGTTGAAGAGCTCTTTGCTGTTGTGTTTGTTGTTGTCGAGGTGGTCCTTGAAGGAGGTCCTTTTGGCTGTTCGGATGAGGTGATGGTGTCTGCGGAGCAAGATTTTCCCGGGCAGTGCAGATGTCTGTCCTCTATGGCACACACAACCTACTGAGTTATTGCACATGCTATGTACCAAAGCACATGCATGACAATTTAAGGGAGCAAGCAGATAGGCTGGGGTCCTAATTAGCAGGATCCCAGTCAGACTAGTCAAAAACAGTGAGACAGCAAACAAAAAGTGGGGGTAAGCATAAGAAGCAGATACTTCTTTCCTACATCATAATCCTTTGCTTGGCTGTTAATACAAGGCTGCAAAGAGACATTGTGTCATCCAAAGAGTGCATCTTTGCCACAATACTTGATCCACTGTACAAACAAATACTGGCCACTTTACTTACTTTTTCAGAAATGGATGTTTCACATTACAAGATGTGGACTGTTGAGCAAGCCAGAGACCTGGAAGAAGAACAGCTGGAAATTAGAGTCCCACTTCCGGGCAGAATTTCTGGGGTGCCACCTTCAACTTCCAGAGAGGCAGCAAACAGCAGAAACAGCAATACTGGCAACAACAACAGGAACAGAAGAATTGGCCCCGACCTCTGCATTGGCTTGGTCTCAAATGACAGGGCTTAAGTCCAGTGCAGAGGCGAAGGTAAAAAAGGTTGAGCAAGTAGAAGCACCAATGACCATTCAGAGGATGTCGCAGGACTATCTGGAGGACCAAAAAGAGGTCTATGTGGATCAAAATCCATTGGTCTAATGGTATGGGAAGATGTGTCAATGTCCAGAGCTGAGCAGACTGGCAATAAAGTGTTTGGCTTACCCAGTAGCCAGTGTGTCTGCTGAGCGTGTGTTAAGTGCAGCTAGCACAGATGTCACAGTGAGAATGACCATTCTCTCACCTCAAAACATGGAGAGATTGACCATGGTCAAAATGAACCAACACTTCATACCACACAATTACACAGCTCCTGAAATACCACAGTAAGATGAGGGCAATTGGTCAGACTCAAGTGTGTAAGCTGACTAACTTCTGGGCAAACCACCTTAATATGTGGGCGAACTCTACTTCCCTGACTTAGTAGACCACCATAAAACATTTTAATTATTTACTGTCAAACTGTGTTGAAAAAAATGGATAGAGTTAGAATACATTTTTATATTTTGTTTGTGTCTAACTGATGCAGCCGCACCATTTTTAGGCACATCTATGATTGGATTGGAGTTATACCAGTGTGCAGAGAAGAAGCCTCCCTATTCCCTTCAAAAACATTGGAGACAATGCCTGCCTCCTTCCCATGCCTATCCTTCTTTCTTTTTATCCCATGGCAGGGCTGCCCCAGTAAAGATTATCTGATTTACTAGACTGCCAATGTGTTGCTTTCTTCAAAGAGGACATATAATTGTGTACCACCGTTCTTGGATTGGAACAGGTAACTATTGTACCAATGAGTGATATATTACTGAGTGATTGTGAGTGATCGATGATTCATGTGGTGGTATATGGTGAGGGAGGGTGTTCAACTATTTTGTAAACTTGATTTCAATGGTTTGCAATGCTTGTGGCTTGATGGGTGATCATTTTTCCTGAAGGTGTTTGGCCTATTCACACTTAGTGAGATTTACTTGCAGGGCCTGCTCCTTTTTCTGGCTTTCAGAGGCCAGGCCAGTCAGTTTAGTTAACAAACACAATTCTACACAAATACTCAAATTCTGTTTCTGTTCTTGTTCATCAACTGCAGTGCGATACAGATCTATCTCTCTCACTTGGGTAGGGACAGAGTTAGACTGTTTTGTTACTCAGAGTCAGGAGGATGAAAGGACTACCTGAGCTGCCGGAAGAAGGAAGTTATTGACTTCAAAAAGAAACCAACGTTATCATGACTCTATTTTTTTATTTTTTTTATTTGAGATCCGTAGCAGCAAAATACATAAAGACATCTATCATTAATTATGACAAACCATAACAAAAGAAAAACCATGGTCCTGCATGAAAACATAACAATTTCTATTTAGCCAGAACTCATTATCCTTCCATATACTCGCTCATGGCCCCCCAAATCTGTAACCCCAATTTCCTTTTTCTATATCCTTTAACAGCATATAGACTGTATTCCATATTAAAGACATTAAACAGCTTAGCGCGCCACATTTCGAAAGAGGGAGCCTCTTGCTGTAGCCAAAAGGACGCTATTGATATCCGTGCCACCGCCGTAGCCATAAAGATTAAGTAAAGGGATTTATACAATAGTTTCCTCTGGCGCAGTTCTTCCCCAATCCCTAACAGCATCATATATTGAGAGATTTTTACGGGAGCCCTCGTAATTTCTGACAGAAACCTCTCTATAGATCCTATCAGAGAATTTAGAGCAGTGCAGACATAAAACACATGTAGAATATCTGCACTATCTGCTCCGCAGCGAAAGCATTTTCCATCATGCTGAACCCCACTTCATCATCTTGACGGGGGTGTGAAACAGATTAAATAACATTTTATAATGTTGACTCTTTAAATTAGCTGCCATAAAAATCCTCCCAGACAAATCGATAGATTTCTCCAATGAGATTTCAGGGGTTCCCAACCAAGTTCTCCATTTAATATTATACTTTTCCAAATCATCTGTTCTTCCCTCTAAGAGTATTTTATATATTGTCCCAATATTTGCCTGTCGTCTAATGATTTCTACAAATTTAAAAGTTATATTACAAACTGGATGTTTTCCGAAAAAATCCCTTACTTGCAAAAACTTAAAAAATTGAGTTGGGGATAAATGATATTTCTCCACCAACTCTTCAAATGAATATAAGCTGCCATCAACCTAATACATATCGCCAAGTCAAATAATGCCCTTCTCTCTCCAAGTTGTGGCCACATGATCCCAGAAGATCGGAGGTAAAAGTCCAGTGGCATCAGTAGGAGTATAACTAGAGAGTGCGGGAATCTTAAAGCTTCTCCGAACTATATTCCAAACTTTAAACACAGTATTTAACACCTTAAAGCGGGTCCTTTTAAAATAGCTGCCATCCAATCTTTTAAACAACTCTAAGAGGCCTACTCAGCTCTGTGGAGTGGAGAGAGGTGCGTTGATTTGGAAAATGCTGCTGAGTGTGTGTGCTGGCTCAAATGTGAAACTCCTCTATTATGTGGTTGTGGTCGGGGGAGCCTGTTGTAACTGGAGACAGACATGTGGTGTCACATCATCATCACATGATTCACGCACTCTGCTTAATGTCATGATGGCTAAATGTTATGATGACAGTTGTGAGATTGAAAATTACATGTAGCTACTTGTCCATGATTGGTTGTAAATTGCTCTAATTTCTCAGTCAATCGTGAATGGGTCATAAAATGAACAAACTCTTGCTTTGCCTCTGAGTCTTGATACATTTCTCAGGAAGCTTAACTTCTGTCCTTCTCCTTGACTCTACAATATAATTTCTATTTTACAATCCACAGGCCTTCTCTTCTCCTGCACCAAAAGCGAAAGCTCCATAACACTCCTGCTTACCTTACCAGACTGGTTCATCCAGGCACCCAAGACGGACATTCCAAGAAGAATGTAGATGCACATCCCAATTTGTCATTTATAGTATCATTTTTCTTTTAACAGTCATAATATTTAGAACTGTGTGGGATCACTCCTCCATAATTTGTATTTTTCAAACCTAGATGACATTTAGATATATAATAACTTTGGTCTCTGGGGCTGAGGACTGTTTACAATGCATTTCATTGAACTGTCATTCCTTCATTTCCTTCCACAACAGATTTGATGATGATGATGATGATGTGCTGCTCATCGCCCTGTTGAATACTTTTGTTGTGTAGTGTTTGTCTCTTTCACAACTTTCACCAACTCCTCTTTCCCAGCCCTTCATCAAACCCCCAACCTTTTCCCCCAGGCTGTGTGATTTATTAAGGTGTGACTGAATTTCCACCATAAATGGATCACACACTTGGTGGGGCAGATGTGGTGGAAGCGATGCCAGCTCACTGCAGAATCTTCTATTACCTGAGCAATAGCCCACACCGGCCCCACTTACCAATCCACACATAAAAGGGATCCATAATTTAGATATAACATCATTCGTCAACATCATCATTCAGACCGTGTGTTGCGAAAATGCTTAACCTTGTCCACTACTGCCTTTGAGTCCACTTCTCCTGACTAGAGATTTTCACAAGTTTTGTTTTAGTTAAATACTAGCTCCACATTGCTCAGAAGAAGTTACTATTGCTAGTTTTTGTTATAATATCAGGGCTTTGTCTCATGGTGGTAGTCTGGTCCTAGTATTTGTATAGTTATGATATAAATATAACCCACTAACTCTGTTTTTTCTTTCAATCTAGTTGCCTGGGATGGATAATCCTTTTGAAAAATCCTTCAGCTGCAGTTCATCTATGTGGGAGTGGGACCTCGCTTGTGATGCCTTGACCGTTAGCACTCTGGCCTGCTACTGCAACAACCAACATCAATAAGGCACATTGAAAAACCCCGCTGAAAGATTTTGGAAGATTGAGAGAGCTAGCAGCCATCTCTTCATCTATTCAGGCACTGGTGGTGGTGATGGTGATGGTGGTAGTCATCTGCTGTGGCACTGGTTGTGACAGCCCTTTCATCCTCGCCTACCTTGGATGATGCCTTCTTGCACTTGGGTGCTGATGTAAGATATAAAGAAGATTAAAAAAATACATTTGTGGTACAGTAAATCTTTCAAAAGATATTTTGACAGGCAAATGCAGTAGCATAGCATTTTTTTCAGATCACCTAAAGTACTAGTATGGAGTTGGCCTATTCCTAATTTCCAAAACCTAAGCCCTATTCCTAATTTCCTAAACCTAAACTAAATCTGAAACTACCAATGCATTGCAACAAATAATATTTGCTTCTCAACCCCCTTTGATGGGCCAACTCAGTCTCTCTTTTCAATGCAAAGATGCATAAAGCACATCACTGGGAGATTGGGACTCTATGAGCTAAAGAAAGAAAGGCACTGCAAATTCTAACTCACTGATATCACTACTACCACTATCTTAGTGACAGAACAGAGGAATCTGCATGACTTCCTAAATATTCAGCCCAAGCGAGCGCCAACGAGTACAATTAGGTAGTGCTAAACACCTGGGTAGCTCAAGCTGGATCACATAATATTTGTAACGAAAACTTAACTTACCTCTGAGTGTGATCTGCATGCTTTTTGAAAACAACATTTTAGCATAGTAGAACACAAAAATAAATAATTACTCACTGAGCCCCACAACCTCGACACCCAGCAGGTTGAGCAGGTCCTGTTTCTGATCGAGTATGTCGGTCCAGCAGTGCGTTAGCTGCTGCATGGTGCGCTGAACCCCAGTGCTCTGGTGCATGTCACAGCACACTCTCCTCCCACAGCACCCAACACCCTTGCAGGGGACATGGCATGGCACATAAAAAATAAGTGCAGCTCCCTCTGCTGCAGAAAACCCGGGGCAGGGCTGCACCCCTTGGCATTGCCAGCGACCGTAAAATGTGCGGCTAGCTGACACACTGGCATAACAATTTCCTGTCTGGCGCTGCTCCTCCACCATGGTGCCGGATAGGAAAGGAATAGGAAAAGTAGGAAGGAAGGAAGAGAAGAGAGAGAAGCAGAAAGGAAGAACTAAGGAAGTAGAAAGGGAAAAGAAAAGTACAAAAAGTCACAGAAAAAGACACACTGATAAAAAAAGGTAAATGAGGGGTTGATGAGGGGAATGGGAAAGGACTAATAAGATATTACAAGGATACAAAAGTCAGGCTCTATACCATGCATAAAACGCAAAGCAGGTAAAACAAAATGGCCAGGTCCATGAGGACTGCGTGGTGCTGTTCGTGCTGATTCTTCAACTTGAAGTGCACTACTAACCTGACAAAGCAGCGTGAATGGGCGGAATCTCACTTTTTGGGAACTCTGTGGAATTCTGAGGAGAAAAACTCCGCAAGTTCTGCCCAGGCCTAGACTTTATGGGTTCTGGATCAGCTCTGATAGCTTGTAGTAGTGTGGCAATAGTCTGGAGTGTTGCTAATGGGTATTAGCTGTTGTAGTCCATGGTAAATTATATTATTATGCTGAAATAAGAGCAGTGGGTGGGATGTCTCTACAAGATACATAATTTTCCATATGGAGAGAAGAAAGAAAAGCAGTGACAATTCCTATCCATGCAGACTTTTCTATCTAGTTAAAAAAAAGTGAAAATGCACATTTACTACATGTGTAAAACTGAAGTTAGAGCAATTTGCAGAGAATCTCACGAAAAGGAGAAGAGGGAAAAGGAGTACAAATGGACATATTCAAATGAATAATCCAGTGAATCTTTGTGAACCTTTGAAAAGTCAAATTTTTTTGCAAATCTTAGTTTGAGTTGTAGTAAATCTGCACTACCCTTAATATAGAGAAATTGATATCACTTAGATGCATTATTATCATATGTATTAAGTGCACATATATCGATGCATATTGGTGCTAGAAACATAATGAAAATGGAAGCCGAAAACAGAATAAGAAAGAGAACATCACAAAATGATGAGAAACAAGCATTCAGGCAAAAGATCAGGAAACTACCTGTTAAGAAGGCGGAACTAGGCTATGAGTGAGGCATAAAGAGTGTTTTGCAGCATGTTTAAAAGCAGCATAGTTGTATATAGCAGAAAGCAAGTTCCTCCAGAGCAGAGGTATTCAAACTGCGGGGGGCACCCTCCTGGGGGGGGGGGGGGGGCATGGCTGCACTTCCAGGAAGACATAAACGTCTGAACAAGTACTTGTGAATAAAGATGGTCCTGGAAGCCCGCTTTGGCTTGTTTTCAAGCTGTCTTAATTTACATCAGAGGTCTTCAAACTGTGGGACACGCCCGCCTGGGGGACCATGGCTGCATTCTCAGGGGGGTGGAAATTGTTCAACAAGTACTTGTAAATAAAGATGGCCTGGAAGCGCGACTTGGTGCATTTTCAAGCTGTCTTCATTTACATACAAAAACAACGGATGTATGTCGTTACAACGCACACTTTTACAACGCATGCACTTACAACGCATGCACTTACAACGCATCATCCACTACAACGCATTCCATTACATAGCATGACACTACAACTCATTTTTAAAAACTACCTTTACAACGCATTCCATTACATCGCATACTACCTTTACAACGCATACCATTACAACGCATAATATTAAATTGCATTTAAGGTAAGTATTGGATAGTATAGGGGTAAAAATTACTATTCTAACTCCAGGGGGTGCAACAGTAGGGTAAGTGTTGGATAGTATAGGGGTAAAAATTACTATTCTAACTCCAGGGGGTGCAACAGTAGGGTAAGTGTTGGATAGTATAGGGGTAAAAATTACTATTCTAACTCCAGGGGGTGCAACAGTAGGGTAAGTGTTGGATAGTATTGGGGTAAAAATTACTATTCTAACTCCAGGGGGTGCAACAGTAGGGTAAGTGTTGAATAGTATAGGGGTAAAAATTACTATTCTAACTCCAGGGGGTGCAACAGTAGGGTAAGTGTTGGATAGTATAGGGGTAAAAATTACTATTCTAACTCCAGGGGGTGCAACAGTAGGGTAAGTGTTGGATAGTGTAGTGTAATATTATGCGTTGTAATGGTATGCGTTGTAAAGGTAGTATGCGATGTAATGGAATGCGTTGTAAAGGTAGTTTTTAAAAATGCGTTGTAGTGTCATGCTATGTAATGGAATGCATTGTAGTGGATGTTGCGTTGTAAAAAATGCGTTGTAAGTGTAGTGCGTTGTAAAAGTTGCGTTGTAAACGTTGTTCCCCAAAAACAACAGTTGGTAGACAGAATGCAGAACAATGTCATATGTTCTCCCCTGTACAGAGATCTGGGCCTAAATCCATCGTTTTTTGCTCACCATGCCGTTCCAGTTTGAACCCAGACATATGCAAATCAGTCTTGACCCTGTGCCTCATGGGAACAGTCCAGCCTGAACTGCCAAGCCAGATCCCCCCTGGACTGGAAACAAGCATTTTAGGACCGGTTTCGGGGTTTCACCCCTCTTCAGCCAGGACAGCTTGATTCCAGTGGCATGGAGAGCACAGGACCCACGTCTGGGCATACCCTTCGCACTCGGGGTGACAAATGCAAATACAAAAGTTGATAGACAGAATGCAGAACAATGTCATACATTCACCCCAGTACAGAGATCTGGACCTAAAACCATCGTGTTTTTGCTCACCATGCCGTTCCAGTTTGAACCCAGCCATATGCAAATCAGTCTTGACCCTGTGCCTCATGGGAACCGTCCAGCCCGAACTGCCAAGCCAGGACCTCCCTGGACTGGAAACAAGCATTCTAGGACCGGTTTCGGGGTTTCACTCCTCTTCAGCCAGGATAGCTTGATTCCAGTGGCATGGAGAGCACGGGACACACGTCTGGGCATACCCTTCCCACTCGGGGTGACAAATGCAAAAACAACAGTTGATGGACAGAATGGAGAACAATGTCATACATTCACCCCAGTACAGAGATCTGGGCCTAAATTCATTGTTTTTTTGCTCACCATGCCGTTCCAGTTTGAACCCAGCCATATGCAAATCAGTCTTGACCCTGTGCCTCATGGGAACAGTCCAGCCTAAACTGCCAAGCCAGGTCCTCCCTGGACTGGAAACAAGCATCCTAGGACTGGTTTCGGGGTTTCACTCCTCTTCAGCCAGGATAGCTTCATTCCAGTGGCATGGAGAGCACGGGACCCACATCTGGGCATGCCCTTCCCGCTCGGGGTGACAAATGCAAAAACAACAGTTGATGGACAGAATGCAGAACAATGTCATACATTCCCCGCGGTACAGAGATCTGGGCCTAAATCCATCGTTTTTTTGCTCACCATGCTGTTCCAGTTAGAACCCAGCCATATGCAAATCAGTCTTGACCCTGTGCCTCATGGAAACAGTCCAGCCCGAACTGCCAAGCCTGGTCCTAACTGGACTGGACATAGGAATCCTAGGACCGGTTTTGGGGTTTCACCCCTCTTCAGCCAGGATAGCTTGATTCCAGTGGCATGGAGAGCACGGGACCCACGCCTGTGCATACCCTTCCCACTCAGGGTGACAAATGCAAAAACAACAGTTGATGGACAGAATGCAGAACAATGTCATACATTCACCCCAGTACAGAGATCTGGGCCTAAATCCATCTTTTTTTGCTCACCATGCCGTTCCAGTTTGAATCCAGCCATATGCAAATCAGTCTTGACCCTGTGCCTCATGGGAACAGTCCAGCCTGAACTGCCAAGCCAGGTCCTCCCTTGACGGGAAACTGGAAATTGTGTGTCTTTTGCTTTATTTACATAGAGTCCTTTAAGTGATTTAAAAAAATACATGGGGAACCTCATAATGCCAAATAATGTATTTCCATCCAATTAGCCTAACTTGCATTTATTTTTCGTTTAGAGATTCTGCATTATTTTATATGCAGTTTTAACTGAAATTGAAAAATAAGACGCTCCATAATATTTTGTTCTTTTTAGCCAAGTTGTTGACCCTGCCATAACCCTACTCAGTTGGTGGCCGGGTCAAAAATATGGCTCAAAAGAACAAAATATTTTTGAAGTGCTTTGTTTTCACTTTCAGGTAATTGCATATAAAATAATGTAGAAACCTTAAACCAAAATAAATAAGCTAATCGGATGGAAATACATTATTTTACGTTACGGAATTGTATATGGGAACTGTGACAACTGCAGATGTGAGGAATAGTGATTTGTGTTTTTATAGTGGTACGCTGTCCCAGCCTGGAGAAGAAATCACTGTGATTATGCAATTCAATATTTTAAGATTGTATTATACACAGTATAAAGTAGGCTGCTGCAAAATGATTTGGTGTTTTAAGAAAAAAAAGTGCTTTCAACGTATATGTTTTAGTAATAGGTAAATTACACCTAGTGTCTATTGAAAGTACACCTTCTTGAGCTCAGCTTATAACACACTGACATCAAGTATCAAAAATAATAACTTGTAACCATGAATATTCAAGTGATTTCATCAATTAAAACCTATACTGGCTCCCAAGCAGCCTTTACATTTTCTGATTAACCAAATGGACACATTTGCACTCTTTCAGGTAGAAGATACCCTGGGGCGAAGTCCTGTTTAGTCCATAGCTCTCTGTCCCACCCTGAATTTCAAAGCACAGGAGAATTCCTCCCCACCCCACCCCAACCCCGCCTTCCCTTCACTTTTACGCAGAGGCACTTCAAGGGCCACAATACCTATTCTGGGATTATTTTTTAATGTAAAGTAGGGGAACTGCTCTCGAAAGATAAAACAAGCATTGACATAGCCAATAGGGCTCGCTTTTTGGACCGTATAAGTATTTAGTTATGCAGCAGAATATCCTTGGTGGAACAACACCAACTGTTGCATGGCTAAACACTTATAAGGTCCCAAATGCGAGACCTATTAGCTATGCCAATGCTTGTTATCTGCTTGTTGCCAGTGGCTGGGACCGCTATCCGTGTAAAGAGATGTACATTCTAAGTTTCCGCTCCAAGCCGGCCACAGTGTTGGAATCATGAATAGACAGGATCTAGCTGCTGATGGTGGATCCTGGAGACTTTGGCTCTAATCCGAACTTCATCACTCCACCAAACTGTGTGATCCTGGTGAAATCCCTTTAGATTTTTTTCAGACTTCCCAAATGTTCAGGATTGGGAGCCCTTAAAAACAACTCAAGGCCTTTGTTAAATGCCACAGCCATCTAGCCTTTGATATTGCTAGCTGTCAAGTCTACAAACCAATTTCATAATGCCCCACCATCTACGCTATTTGTTTTTTCACCATGACTCCACCACAGTGCTGCCATATGGCCCCTTGACATGTTTGTGAATCCAGGCATTTTAGCCAACCAGTATGTTGTAAGAATGGGTTTTAAGACCATATGTCTTGTGTTAAAAGGAACATTGCATATCCAGAATGCAATGTGTTGTTTGCTTAAGAGTCGGGACCTGTTGAATGTGCCACACACTACATGGAGCCCCTTGGCAGCTATACTCACAGATCCCAGCTTGGATGTGCCCAGCAGCCCACTCCCTGGAACTTGTTCAATGCCTCGCACCGCTATTGTGCATTGTAGGTATGCACATCAATCACACATGCATCTCGGAGAGGGCCCTTTTCCCTCAAGGGACGTTTCTTCCTCTGCCCAATGAGATGGCAGTAATTGGCCCCCACTGGGGACTAGTCTAGAACTACCATGATATTTGCCACAGCGAAGCATAAACTACTGGCCCAATCAGGAAATAATTTTGTGACAGCGCTTGACCCACTCCTTGCTTCTCCATGCCTCCGGTACTTCCTCTCAGCTCATAACACAAGCACTACCAACCTGCTTGCATTCTGTAAACCGCAACCAGAGTAAAGAACAACCAGTGTTCAAACCGGTCTCCCACACGATCTAACCTGTCTAAGATGTTATCCCACAAAACTCCCCCTCACCACGTCCTCTTGACTACCTTTACACCCTTGTGTACTCTTTTTACAAACCTTGTACCTTGGCGCTGTGGGCCAGTTCAATCTGTTAAAGTGAGGCAGACATCAGTGCAACTTCCAAACTGCACTAGTTAGATGAAGGGCCAGCCCATCATTACAAGATGGCGTTCACAGTGAAGAAGTGCTGTCTAGTCATCCTAGTCTCACCCGCTCGACCCGCCTCCACCCGTGTATGACACCAACACTGCACACAGCTAATTGTTTCTTTTCCAACTGCGCGACGTCAGAATCCTGCTATGTAGCACCTTTCAAACCACAATACACCAAAGAAAATTAGCATACTTGCTGTTAATGAGAATTTGCCAAGCGCCCGTTCAGTGCGTACTGTGTATTACCAGGAAAAAAAATATATTTTTTTTATAAAAGTATGTTCTTTTGTGATAAAGCGCCTTGGTGGTCCTCAAAAATTATTAATTTAAAGCGCATGTGTACTAATTGCGTTTGTCCGATAAGAGCCATTGTCACTGTAATAGAATGTATTTCCTTCTAGATTAACGTGAAGTTGATTTTAGAGACAGCAAGATATAAAACACTGACCGGAACGCAGGCTGCCGCAAAGACCCATACAGGTCACGGACAGAGGCGTCATGTAGGCCCCTGATGCAGCGTGGTCACGCTAAGGCCAGTGCAACACGAGAATTGTGGTGTTGCCAGCCTGAGTGCACGTTTAGCAGTGCCTCAACTCATTTTGAAGGGTGCGTCATTTTGCGTCATGCTACAGTCCTTGGTTAGCAGTGGCTAATGCAACAAGTGTGCACCTCACGCTACAAGTGGGAGGTGTGGGGGGAGTGCAAGAGCACACAAAGTGTTTCCCTTGCGGGAGCGAACCAGGGGCACCATGTGTTTGTAAGTTAATTACAAACATATGGTGTCAAGCTTGTTCCCGCAAGGAAACCGCCAGACGTGCACGCGTTGCCATTGAAGGCAATGGAACACGTGCATGTTTTTAGGGCAAAGGCTGCATCGATGGCTAAAGATCTTTTTCCAAGCAGCGCATGCGCGCTGCTAGGCAAGACCTAAAAACGCATAGGTGCATGTGTCCAAATAGATCCCGCTGACTTCGACTTCGGTTTACATGCAGATTTCCTTCAAGATGAGTTGATGGGGTGACAGGGAGAAGGCCGGCAAGGTCAAGGTCAGACGCAGCGCTCTGATCATCGAGATACTTTGGGCCTCAGAGTAACCACTAGGAGAAAGATGAAAGTAGTGAAATTGTTGGATAGCATCAAGGAGATAGCTCAGAAGAAGGGGCAGTATTTGGGTGGGGGATCATTTCTAGTTTACAAATGATCTAGACAGCTTCTTCATAGAGATGCCTTTAGAAAGGTGGAGATTTACTGGTGCTCTTGTTTTTTACGAGCTTTTAGAGCAGCAGGTGCAGTTGCTTTGGGACACAGGCTCACAACACTTCAGTTATGGGGCCTAGTGTTTTTGGTTAATTTCTGCTTTGATTTGACATATTTGCATGTTTATAAGTCTCACATATAGTGTGGATTATGAGCTACAGAATAATACCCCTGATATGATCTTGCTATTCTTGCCATAAATGTTTGGAGGGAGACCGACTTCAAAACATTGTGCTTAGGGGGCTCAGAGCAAAAAAGTTTAAAAACCTCTCCTCTAGAGCCTGGGCGCTAAGGTCTGAAAAGATCTTCTGTCTGTCCTTGTTCAACTGCCCAGTTGAAATTTCAGCAGCAGAGCTAAACTGGACTGTAAAGATCTCCTGCAACAATAGGGGACACACCCATGGACGGAAAGGACATTCAGTTTGCTGGATCAAGACTCGGTTTATTAAGATTGTCAGTTTACCATCGTACAGACTACTTCTTTCTTTGTTTACCTTCCTAGGGCCGCATGGATCTTTGCTGTTGTTGAGGGGGTCAATGCATCAGATAAAGTATCATCACAATCATTGATATTTCCAGTGAATAAAGAGAGTTAAGCGTGAGTTTAAAGTGTTTTATTAATCAAATAAATCTTTAGTAAATCATCTTTGAGTTCCCACGATAAATTCATAAAGTTTTAGTTATTAGAATCTTGTTGAGATCAATTAATAAACAATAAGTTTAAAAATGCATTAAGTGCATTCTATAAAGGAAAGAATCCCTATTCTATGAATATGGTAGAATGGAGTCAGTCAGAACCCATAAAGAGTTCAAAGTTGAGAGAGCAAGAGAAAGCATAGAGCTTCAGCGATAAATCAACTCAATAGATCAAAAATATCAAAGCAGAACTTTCCATTAAGAGAGGTTCAAGAAACTCAGTAGAGTCTCAGAGCAAATTGGTATAAGGCCTGTGGCAAAATTATCAAGAGTGGCAGGGCAAGTGGTAACCTACTCTAGGAACAATCACTTATGTAAACAACACATTTTATGAAAGTAGGTTACAATTGTTGCTTCAGTCTACCTTCAGTCAATCAGCGTTCAATATTCTCCTGGAAATAGGATCACTCCTCATCTTCTCATTGAGAATATAATAGTTTTTCAAACAGCAGTGTTAATTTGTATCGATTATATTCTCTTACGGGTCAGTTTCTCATTCAGAGTCACTTTCCCACCTTTTCTTATACACTTCTAACCTTTTAAATCTAATATCTATACCATGAGCTATGTAGAAGCTGAAACATTTATGTGAGGAAAGAAACACACATTTTTAAGCAAGCATTCACTGAAAAGCAAATAGAAGTTACTTGAAGAGGTCAAGATCAAGTTTAAATGCTGATTCTACATGCATGAATAATTCATTTCCCCATTAAAAAGACTAATTTGTAATGGTTTGCAACAGTGAGCTTTGTTTAAGTAGAAAAATTCTGCTAGAAATATATAAAACTATATAAAATCTTTACTTTATTTTGAAACACATTTTCTATGTAGCGGTCAAGAGTTTAACATTTTAGTTATATCTGCCTTCTTTAACAACATCATCTCCTGTTCATGAAATAATGTTCTTTGTGTGTTTAAGCAGTCTGAGCAGGTCAACTTTTGTAGCAGTGCTACTTTAATCATTTGGGGTCTAGTACATGTGAACTATGGTGGCTGTGTGCATTTTTGTCACATTTTTAAACACATTTTATTTCATTAAAGCTTGCACGTTACTACTGAACTTCCATTATAAACTATATTATTTTGTGTTGAATTAAAACTCTCTATGAATTTCAAGGAATGTACTATGAGAAAGTTGCAATCATACTCTCCCAGTCAAAATAGCACCCTTGCTGCAATGTTATTGAGGCGTTGCAATCTGGCAATAGTACAGACAGGTCGGCCTAGGTATAGGACATTACAATACTTGTGATGAGACACCATGAAGGTGTTGATAACGTGGCCAAACATCTTGAGTGACCATAAAAAGTGGACATTCCACAGGGATTTAAGTAGATGCTCCAAGTTGACCAAACTTTCTGATTTGGGGTAATAAGGATAGTTTTTGGTCAAAGATAATTCCTAAATTTCTCATTTTAGTAGCCAGGACCAGAAGATTACCAGTTGTGTTGGCCAGAGTTCAGGAGGGCTAAGATCAAAGTCTTCTCTGATAATCAGCAATCACAAATGTTAAGCCTGGGATACAAATGCCAAAAATCAGATTAACAACTTTTTAATATTTCAGAAAGGACTCTATAAATCTCTGTATGGCTCAGCCTCTACTACAGTGAAGTAATTGGCAATGAAGTACAGTTTTAAAAATGTTCAATACATTATGTGGAAAACATGGTAACCTAAATAAGAGAGTCACAAGTGTCACTAGTTTCCACCCATGAGGACATCCACTCACGGGAATATCTGAATGTGAGCCTGAGGGACATAGGTAGCTCTGCAAAATGTCTGTCGTGGCTTAATGCCAGGAACGAAGGCGACCATAACAAACAAAAGTAGTGTATCCATGTAGTATTCATTTAACAATTTACCAAAACATTGCCCACTTATTTATCAGGGGTGGAGCGAGCAGAGCAGCAATCTTGCTATTGAACCCAACTAGTGACAAGCATGGTGGACATACTCTAAACAATACTGAACACGTTGCTTTTGGAAATCCACAGCTATTGTGCCTCCTTTTAAAATCTGTGCATCTACACAAATAAATGTGCATGTTATGGTATCCTGCTATCGATTCGTTGGTCATAATTATACCATTGGCCAATGTATAGAAAAATGTAGCATTCAGTTCTGCACAAAGGTAATGGTGGAATAAAATGCTTGAATGAAAAGCAACGAAATATTTATTGACAAAAAAAAGCACCGGGGCAGCATGCCCTTTAACGTGTTAAGGTCGAACTGATCTTAGACTTTATGAAGCAAACAGCCATCAAGAGGAGTCATTAGTCGTATGGAGGCGTTAAACAAGGCACATTGAAGAACATTGTCAGAGGTAATTAACTAACAGCAGGGACATGCCGCATGATCCATAATGTCTCATTCATCTGAAAATCCCATACATTTTGTCACAATAACAAAAAGTATTTTTTATATACATTCATATACATGTATTGTCACAATGACAAAATATTTTTTTTATATACATTCTTATACATGTATTTATTTATATACATTCTCATGTCATTTATATTCGAGCTCTAGCTGAAACTAACTCCCAAATTTTAGATATGTATGTTAAAGGCATAAAATTAATGACACATAAATAGTCCTATTTTAACACATGGTAGGCCTGCTTCAATGCTGAATGTCTACAGATCAGCAGCAGAGTTTCAACCATGAATGTCTAAGTGGCCGGGCAGGACCAGATGGCTTCCTATGGTTGTACAAAAAGGGGAGCCATATTACCAACACAAACAGCATCTTCAAAAGAGTGTAGGAGCGGCAAAATTATCAGTTCGACAAGAGCAGCAAAAATCCTTGCTTCGACCCGAGTATTCCCTTTTGGCACCAGCCTATTATTAGCACACTATTTTTCAAGGGAAGACATTTTTATGAAAGTATGTCAGCACGGAGCGGCTCTTGTGAAGGAGACCGTCTCACTGCATACCGCGTAGTCTGCAATATAATTACCGTGCAGCTGGTCAGCAGTCACATGTGGCGAGTTAGCATGGTTTTGAGCTTAGCGAGGGCTTTGTGGCTGTTTACACAGCGTGATGAATGTGCCATCTTGTCTCAAAGGCCTACTCAGAGCTCGGAGTGAAATAACATTTAAACACATTGCAGCCTGTTTTGAATGGAAATGTATAATTTATAGAGAAACGTGCTAATGGAAAGAACATCTCTTAGTGGAAAGGGGTTCAGTTGACATGGTATACAGGCACATGTTAGGAAAATGGGTAGTTTTAGTTTTATCCCTACAAAAATATGAATTATTAGCAAATGTTATTTATTTGTATTCCGTTTGCATTTTGCAATGATCCTCATAAGTTGCATTTTACTCATTGCCTTAATGCAATCAAAATTATTGGTTCAACTCTATTCGATATTTAAACCCTGCTATTTCTTTTTGTAATTTTTTTTTTATTTTGTTTTTATTAAACAGCTTGTAACACGTTAATACGTAGGCCCTATACAGGACCCAAACTCTGCTATTTCTCCTAGAACGCATTGCGAGCCTCATAATATATGCATAATGTACTAGGCACTGCTTCTACTCCTTTTTAGGGCTGGGTTTTGACAATGCATCTTTGTAAAACTTTTTACTCACAATACATTTAGGGGTATATTCACAAGAACGTGTGATAACTACCGCAAGAGTACCTTAACGCAACTCTCCACATCGCAGCCTATCGCATGAAAATTTTGCCGCGCCAACCAAGTATTCACAACGCGACGGTAGCCTGCGATAGTCACCAGATAACACGTCAAATGGTCGCTCAAAAATCAACGCCATGCCGCAAAAATGCAAAAGGCGAACGCAAGAAATCACGCGATGAGGCCAACTGCGGTACAAAAAGTAGAGAAAACCAGCCACAGGCTTGCAAATCCCATGCGTCTGGCAGGAAAATGCACCATATAAACCACAGAAACAACAAACCAGAAACAAGCCAAAGCACGTAGCAACATGGATGCAACCTGACCCAGCGCAGAGGCCAACGCGAACCCCACAACCCCCACAGACCACCAGCAAGGAACAACGGGACGGGGACGGCCGAGGAGAAGAGGGAGAGAAAGACGGGGTCCAGTCCGCAGCAAAACCAGATCAGCGTCACGGAGGTGACAGAACACCACCAGCAACTGGCCCACAAGTTGACCACCTGGAATGCAGTTGGAGTGCTGAGGAAGCCATTCGAGGAGGCCAAGAGGCTCTGGCATGATGTGACAACCTAAACCAGGCCCAAACCCGCTGCCAACAGGAAGGCTGCAACGGCGACAGGAGGTGGCAGTCCTGCGCCACAGGAGGAGATGGAGGAAACCGAGGCCACAGTCATCAGTGTGGAGACGGTGCAAGGAGTAGGGAGTACGGACACCGCTCGAGAGGACCTGACACAACATCAACAGGGTGACTAACGACCAGGGACTGGGGGGACGGGGGTAGATGGGCACAATGGCACACATGCACAACGAGGCATAGCACACTGCACACCCACAATTACCCTGGATCATGTCCCTCTTCCCCTTGGCACACTGCAGCACACACATAGCAAGAACAGCACACCCACATTGGCGACAACGTGGTACAATCCGCAAAGCCGACACTGCAGAACAGAGGACACAACTGGCTCCGCACATGCACAGAAACATGCCTACTACATCTGACAGAGCAGGAAACTGTGAAATGGAAATGTACGCGTACGACCTCACATCCGTCATGTAGTCCAAATGTACCCTGTCCCGCAGCATTAGTCAGCATCTCCCAAACAGTCACAATGTACATTGTCATACAGTCTGCATGTAACCCAGAACAATGCGCCAACATACATGTCAACACAATGTCAACATGCATCTCCCCTTCACATTGCAGAGGGGCACACAACACCTCCAGCAGAACACAGAAGACAACACATCTGTGATGCCGGAGAGGACCACCACACCTTCGACACCGACGCCCTACAACAGCCCATGGACATCCCACACAACCCACCACCAGGACCCGGGCAGCCAAGCTACTTCAAGGAGAACACAGAGCCAGCAACAGACCACACAGCAGGAAGCACCCGCAAGCACAGCTGGCTCACGACACTTCACCCACCCACACATGGCACCCCAATGCCATGTGTCAGCACGCTAAAAGGAGGTGGCCCAACAGGTGTGGGTGGGGTCCCAACCCATGGAAGGCGAACTAGATCACATACGTTGGTGTCTATTACCCATCAGGGAGCACCTACGCCCCACAAAGGAGACCCACACTGCCATAGGGACACATGCAGATGCACATTCACAGTACACACCACGCCCAGGGGCATGCACATATCATGCACACACCCCCTTTGGCCCTGCGTATGACGGCCCAGGCCACTCCCCTTACGAACTGAGTGGGTGACGACAAAGCTACATGTCCAAGCTAAAACCTGATGCCTGCGGTGACATGCCTGCATCCGCTGTACACAGCACAAGGTAATGTCGCAGGGCCCTGGGCCCCCATGCATACATCAAGACCACAGGGACACATGCAAACATGATGGTGAACTGGCTACGGGCACGTGCGCACGGCCCCTTTATTGGCAGGGCCACATGTACAGTGACGCCTGTGCTGGATGTGTGTGGGATGGGTGTAAGCCAGCCCTCAGGGAGTTGTTGGTGCTGGCAACAATGTACAGTTAACACAATGAATACGTAAACAGACAACACCAGCATCACAGGGACAACTGCGGAGCATCATGGAGGTAGCCTGAGCAAGTCCAGAGGGCACACAATGAGCAAACAGAAGTGTCTATGAGTTGCAGCGCACTGAGGTCTGGGCACTACAGCTGAGCGCGCCCATGTGAAGAAAAAGTCTCGGATTGTGTCCCTTCGAGATATTCCTGATGCAGATGCAGTGGGGTGAGTTACACCTGCATCATCTTCCTCATCAGCATCCCAGGTCTCCCACGCTGCTTGTGATGACATCACTGTGCAACCTCTCCACAGCACAAAACTCAATCAGTAACGGACGATGGCTTGCTGTGCACTGAGCCTTTGGTACCTGGAGTGCCTAGCAGGGTATCAGTCTGATGAGGGCATCCACGACAGGTGTGGGCAACTCAGTAAGTCTGTCAGGACCACCGTTTCGACTCTGGCAGATGGCAGTTGGAGGCGGTCCTGGCGCATGCCTCCTGCGGTGATGCGACGTCCGGGCAGGTCAGGACTCGATTTGGTGTGTGAGCCCTAGTGGACCGCAGTTGAAGCCGGAGGCAGCGGACAGTGCAGGGCCACAGACACACGGCATTGATGACCCTTAGGCCATCGCCTCAGAGGGCATCCAATATCTCAGAAGGAGGGGTCCCGAACCTGACCAGCACAGTTAGTGGCCCCGGAGGCACGGCGCCCGGCACAGGCACCCTGCCATGGGACGGTGACTTCCGGTGCACTGAGGTAGGTCCACGCGCAGTGAGCGGGTCCTCATCGATGTCGAAGGTGAATGTGGCGAAGGCTTGTGGGGGACAGAGGAAGGTGGCCTCCAGGGCATGATGCGAAGGTCTGATGCCATCCGGAAGCAGCAAATGGTGGAGTGGAAAGCGACAGCCTCGTTTTCACCACTAATTCGGTATCAGCTACATGAGGATGAAAACTAGCCCCTAGTCCATAGACTCAGATGCCACAAATGTACGACCAGAGAGTGTCCATGAATGTCGGGGAACAGACTTAGTGGCACCGGTGCTGAGAGGGGATGCAGTCTGCGATGATGGCGGTACACTGATATGAACTGCGCCATCGCTAAATCAAGACTCTGTGACCTACTGGACCTCAGTGTAGACCGGTGGCAGTGGTCAGCAGTGGCCCACACCCACCTGTCATTGGCTCGCGATGCACAGAGTTAGTGACACCAGGGCAGTTGTCAGTAGTGTTTGATCACCTCCGTAACGATGATCCTATTCCCTCCGTACTGCGACGCATCGTCGCCTTGCGTGCGATGATATGTTTTCTGCCTTAGAATAATTGATGTTCAGTTCCAATTCTGTGACCTACTCTTGTGTAGCATTGGCCAAGGGCAGTAGTCTGCGTAGGCCCACAGATACGTGTGGTTGTAATGCTATGCACGGACTTGGTTGCACCACATCGAAGTGGAGGAGTGTGGCTCAATGGTTAGAGTGGCAGACCCTGAAGCAGAGTTCTGGCCAGGGACCAGGGTTCGATTCCCGCCTCGGCGGGGCTCAGGCTCAATTTCCTCTGACCTGTCTATTCTCGCCTCGGTGCCTATTCTAATCATGGGTCCCACGCTGCAACTCTGGGCAATAGCTTGCTTAGCCTCCACACCGGCCCCAACAGCGCTAAGGATGCCTGGCTTCACCCTGGGGGTGCCCAGGAGTGGACACTTCACAGGGAAAGCCATGAGGGGTTCCACAGCGGTATGAGTATCAGCGCCAGGAAACTGCAAAGGCGACACCGCAAGGTGGCCGTCTGGTGACAGTGCGCTCTATAAGTACCTTGACATTTACATTTACATTTACAAGGGAGTATAGTGACATGAACTCTGCCTTAAATAATGTTCACTGCCATGGTGTAATCAAGACTCAGTTCCAAATGTGTGACCTACTTGACTGTAGTGTAGGCCGGAGGCGGCAGTAAAGTACGTCAACGAGAAAGATCTAAAGCGGGCCTGTGTCGTGGAGGCCGTGATGGTCTGAGAGGCTGCCATGTTCGCGGGCCTTGGGCTTGACGCTTGCGCAGGCACGTGGTGGACTCTCCTTGACACACTCCGGTGTGGGAAGGTGATCAGTATGGCCTGGCTGCGCAGGGGCAGGCCTGACGGATTCTGGGTCCAGCAGGCCGGGGTACGGCAGGCGCACAGGATCGCAGGCAACTCCGCTCACGAGGATGGCGTCTGCCTCATGGCGTGGTGAGAGGCACCACCCTGGCAGAGACGTTGGGCTTTCCGGAAGAGGACCACGCCCAGGGCTACGTACTTTTTATTCACACCCCTACACTGGCCTGGCGTATGCTGGACCATCCCACTCCGCTCACGTTTCCGGGGAAGTGTAACAGGCAACATTTCCATAAACTCCCCCACTGGCTGGGGTGACATGGTTGCGTCCACTGTCCACTACACTCCATACACCAGAGGTGTATGTCGCCATGGATATGGGTGTGTTCTGCATGCTGCGGTCTGTCCAGCACATCTCCGACGCTCTTGGCATTGTGTGCTTTCTCAGCCATGGTTCTCCTGCCTCCTTCACACATGCCTGGTTGCCACCTCTCCCCACATTGGGCTAGTGTGTGGCTAAGGTGCCATACCGTTGATGGCTCATGTTCACGGCTTGCCCAGGTTTCCATTGTGAGTTGTTCTGTCGTGTCTGGTGGGTGGGGTTGTTTAGCATGTTGGTTTTGATTTTGTGACATGTGCATTGCCAGAGACGTGAGTTGCATGGTTGTGGAGTTGAGGTGAGTGGGGTGTTCATTTGGAACTTGCCAAGGGTGTAGGAGAGTAGGATCTGCTTCACATGGGTACCCCCACTTTTTGCTGGTGTTTCACTGTTTTTCCTCCTTAGTCTGGCTGTGGCCCTGCTAATCAGGACCCCAGCCTAGCTGCTTCCTCTCTAAAATGGTTTCCATGTACATTAGGTACATTTCTAATTGGATTCTGGAGTGCCTTATAAGCCCCTAGGTATACTATGTACCTAGGGTATAGGTACCTCAGTGGCCTACCAGGGGCTGAAGCATGTATTATGCCACCCCTGGGAAGCACTCCAAAATGACACCACAGGTCTGCTACTGCAGCCTGGGTAAGGTGGTGCTTGCATTCCATGCTGTGGTATAGGCTACCTATATCACTACCATTGCACACACATATAAAACCTATAAGTCACTCCTATGGCAGGCCTTAACAATCCTGAAGGCAGAGTGATTGGGTTTTATGTGAGAGGGTGCCCCTGCATGAGCAGAGCCCCTCTGCAGCGTTCGGAGTACCTCCTCTGATGCTGTCTGTGGTGCAGCCTGACCATATACTCTTAAGTGCATTATAACCTCACGGTAAATGCTAACTTGGACTGGCTGCGCGGAAACATGTCGTGTTTGGTGTCAAACGCTTAGGGATACTACCCCCCCCCCCCTAGTTCTGGCAGCGGGGGTAGCATTCCACCCTTCTAGAGGGAGAGACATGTTCACACTGGTCTAGTCGATAAAGACTTTCTAAAGCCCTGGCATCACAAAATGGATGCCACTGCCACAGACACGGGTCTGGCCTCCTGCTGCTGACCGAAACTCTGGCAGGGGAGGCCTGGATAATAGGTTTCCTGTCCCAGGGAGGTGTAACCACCTCCCCAGACAGGCAGATGTGTATTGGGGCTGGGCGGGAGCACTCGGGTGCTTTGTAGTCCTACACTGGGGTCACACTTGGTGTCCCTGTGCATAGTCCAGTTCAAACCGGTTGCAGGGGCTACCTGCCCCTGCTCTGGCATGAAACTGGACAAAGGAAATGGGTGTAACCACCCCTCTTTCCAAACCCTCCCATAGGTGGGTACCTAGAGTATGTCCAACCCCCAAACTTTGTATAAGTATGGGAACCCAGTCCTTGCAACTTTAGATTACCCTGGACGAAACTCTGCAACATATATCCTGGAACTTCGACATTCTATTTCAACTAGAAGACTGAAGAAATCTCCCTTGGGGTCAAGGAGTGACTCCCCTGCTTGGCAGGCACCAAAGAAGCAACTGTCTGGTCTGCAATTCTGAAGCTCCTGCCGGACGCCGAAGTCTCTGCATCCCCTGAGGTAGATTTCCAGACTTCCCCGTGGCTACCCTGAGTCCACAGCAAAGCTGAGGCCCATGGCTATCGTGGATGACGTGGAATCGTGACCCCTGGACACCGTGATCTTTTGCTGATCCATCATCTTCCTGGTCTTCCTTGAAGTTGTGCTTTGGGCTCCGAGTAGCCCCAGCCTTGAGCACATCCTGCACTGAAGATTTCTGGCCTCCACTCCACAAGTGACCCGTGGGCTGGTTTCAAGTGCGACAGCTTGAGGCTCCTTCGCGATCGCTAGCCCGTTGGCTAGTGGGTCCCCACGAAGGCAACTCCTCTTCTGATTGGGCTTTCCTGGTTTCTCCAGACGTGCCCCGACTTATCTTCACTAGGTGAGTCCCCCAGACCTTGCTGGTCTGCACCGACGTCCTTTCTCTGTTTCCAAGTGACTTGCCGTTGCCAAGGCTTGTTGGGTCCAATCTGGTCGCCGAAACCGCAGCACTCAACAGACTTCGTGGGACAGCTCGAATCCAGCTCCTGGTTATCATCGGCACCTCCTAGACCTCATGGCTGAAGAGTCAAGACACCCACCAACTCACCTGAAGCACCCGACATCTGTGAGCATTGGTCAATCATGCCCTTGGTCACTGGTAAGTGACCCAGACTCTGTCCCCTCTGCTTTTAGGTTCCTTCCATTATAGATCCAGGCTTGGATCTCTCCGGACACTTCTCCTCTTCAGGGCAGCAGCACTTCCTGAGCAGCTTCCATTGAAAACACCGACACGACCCGACACCATTTGACACCTATGAACGCGGCTTTCCCCATAGACGTTAACGGCGATTCACGGCTATGTTCTCACCCTGCACGTGTCCCCCGTGGGTCCCCTGTGTCACTACCTTGGGTGGTTCCTTGTGGTCCAAGCACTTCTACAGGCTCTAGGTCTTGTGTCTAGTTCAGTCGTGGTTCTTATACCACTTTATTGGTATATGGTTTGGTACGCCCCTAGGGCCCAAACGTGTATTTGTGCTTTTACTGTTGAATACTGACTTGTAACTTAAGTACTTCGAACTCCAGTCTCATAAAGAGACTAGAGGGGTGTGTTTTATCTTAAATACATATATTTTAAATATATACCTGGTGTGGTTGTCCTTTCATTTGGTCATTCAAGATATTATAGACTGGTAAAACAAGCTGCTTTACATTCCTTCAAGACTTAGCCTGAAGGCCGCTCTCCATAGCTACCACTAGGATAGCTTTCAATAAAAGTTGTCTTTAACCTATCACCATAAGGGGTTGTTTGGACTGATACAAGGTACCCACTATAACCAGTGGACAGCATATATCAGGCCAACTTCTCACAAAGGGGCTGTGCATATCCCTTGGTGCCATCCTGGGGACGCTGGTTGCTGATGAACTGTCGGAGGATGGAGGAATCGTGCACAGTGGCTGGGTATTTGGAGGCGAGATTGGTGGAGGTTCCACGGTGTTCGGTTGTTACTTGCACATTGATGTGAGATGTGTGCTTTCTGTTGCGGTGATTGTGTGCTGTGTCGGCAGGGGGCACAGGTATGACATGCATGCTGTGGATTGCCCCCGAAACGTGCGTGCATCCAGTTATGGTGTATGGGCCTTGCTTGGTGTCCAGCAGATCCTGCGCATTGTGTTGGACGTATAGGGACTGGGGTACCAGGCTGATGGTAATGTCCAGGCCAGGTGTGAGGGACTTGGATGTGGCTGGCTGTGTGACTCCTCCGAATGTGGCGGGTGTTGGTTGGGGGTACCAGGAGCCAACCGGTGCAGCACAGCCAGCAGCTTTGTGTGGGGTGGGATGTTGGTTGCCCGCTGTGTTAGTGCCATCAGCCTGTTGGGCGTTGTTGGTCAGGATGCATACGATGGTTGTCCTTTTGAGCCTGTAGTGGGCAATTACATTGTCAGGTGTTGGGTCTGTGTGGCTGGTGCGTTTCCTGGGGGTCCGCTGTCTTTGTCTGCGCTGCCTCTGTGGTGGTCCGGGGGGGTTTTCCGGGTGGGGGTTGGGGTCCTGGGGTGGTGGCAGTGGGTGTTGTGGCCCTTTTGGGTGTCCAGCCCGCATGACCAATGGCTCCATGGCATTTGTTGCCGTTCCGATGTGGCTGTGGGCTGTGCTCCCTTTTGTGGTGCAGGCTGTGGTCCGACTTTGCACCAGGTCAGAGCAGGTGTTTTTTTCCTGCTGCTAACGCACCATATTGCCGGTTTTGTGTTCTTATCGCATTTCTGGCTGGTTGTTGTGAATGTTATGGAGTGGTGTTGTCGCGGCTTTGGGCACGGGAACGCCTACTCTGCATCTCATTAGCGATAGTTGCATGGGTCTTCTGTGGCGATGTTTTTTGGGGCTGCTATCGCGGGTAAACTGCTGCTGTGGGCTGTTAACACCAGCTTGTGAATGTGGCAATCGATTTCTCCCAACTTTGGCTGTGCTAAAGTGTCGTTAAATCGGAGATAGAACCTTGTATATCCCCCTTAGAGTGGGGTTGGGTCTTCTCTTTCCACCACAGATTTTATGTGACTAGCCTCTTTCAGCCATTAGCCTGAGACTTTGTCGGTCACTTCTTGGCTCTGCGCAGTGGTGTAGTCACCTCTCACCTAATGTTGTTGGATGTTTGTATGTATCCTTTCACCTTATCCCCAGTGCTTGACTTGAACTGCATGAAGGACTACTTCTCAAATATAGCTCTCGCTGACCCCTCCTGCTGACAGCTTCCTCCTGTGTGTCTCCCTGTAATGTGCTAATACTGCATGTGTTAGCATATTAAATTAGTTAAACCCAATTAAACTATTGCTTTGCCAAGGTGTGTTGAGTCTCTACGTACAGAGACTTGGACTGAAGTTTTCTTTTACAGTTGTAATTGTAGTAGTGAAGTAAGTGAAGACCCCAAAGCGGTGAGTAGAATGGCTTTTATTCTATGTAAAAGATGACACCTCCAGTTTCCAGTCCCACAGAACACAGTCTCCCTGGCTCATAATATTCTAAACAGCCTCTATCTCAACGTTCTAAGGAGGAGCCAAAGGAAGAGGTGAGGAAGGGGAGAGCAGGGATGGGAGAGACCAAAAAGAATACAGCACATCTCCCTCCTAAAGGAGAGAAGAGGGAGGAGAGGCAGAGAGAGATTAGAAGGGACAAAAGGTGAAACCAGAAATGATGCACAGAATGGCAAACAGATGCAAAAACTATGTCATTCCAAAATCTTTCTTCCACCTAGGTGGGCACACAGTCCTGCATCTCTTATTTCCCAGACCTGAACCAAACTTCTTCCCAAACCTTTCGACATCCCCCTTTTCCGTAGGAATCAAACTCGAGGGGCATTCAGAAAGTCTGTCCATGCTCCACATTTTACCGTTTTCTAGAACCACAACATTACTTTTGACCAATTTTATCTTTTCTGGATCATAGAATTTGTCCCCTTTGCTGGTCGCTACTTGGGGTTTCTTTACCAGGAGCCACTACCCTGTTCTCCAAACCTTGCTTCTGGCGCCCCACTTTTTGTCATAAGAGTCTTTGTAGACCTTTTGTTGTCTCACCACCCTTTCCCCATCTTCCTCTGGGTCAAAGGTGATCCTTTTATTCTTGAACAATCAACCCGGGGAGAGTTTGGATCCTGCTTTTCTCCTCCTCAACATTTCAAAAGGAGACACACCTGTGGTAGCATTAGGGGTAGTGTGGTATGACCATAACATGTCTCTCACCGTGCTCTCAACAGGTTTCCCTGAGGCCAGCGCCAACTGAATGGACTCTTTCAACATCCTGTTAGCCCTTTCAACTCTGCCGTTGGCCTCGGGGCAATACAAGGGTGTGCGCACATGTGAGATGGAACGATCCTTCAAAAAGTCTCTCATTTTCTCTGATACAAATTGAACCCCATTGTCAGTGATGAGAGTGTTCGGGATTCCCTCCCTGGAGAATACCTCAAATAAGAAATCAGTGAGGCTCTTGGTATTGATAGTACTGACAAACTTGTAAGATATCCAGTGTGAGAAATAGTCTATAAGGACAATGTGGTACTTATTCTGGGAACCAGTGGCATGTAGGGGTCCAGCAATGTCCAACCCCAATTTGTTCCATGGAGTCGTAGGTACTTCCACGGGAATGAGTGGGGAACGCCTGGTACATTTGGTTATGTCACTAAGGCTGCATGCCCAGCAGTCTCTGACCTTTTCTTCCATGCGTTGATCCATAAGATGAAACCAGTAATCAGCTCTGAGTCAAGCTTTGCAGAGACTCCTCCCCAAATGCCCCTTGTGGGTGAAATCCAAAATCTGTTCCCTAAGTTCTTCAGGTGGAACAATTTTGCCTGCTTTCAATACCATGTTCCCTTCTATAGATAACTCATCCCTCACGTTCCAGAAGAACTGTAGTACCTCTGGTAGGTCCCTGCATCTGTGTGGCCATCCATTTATAATAAACCCTTTGACAGCCTTGAGCTCATCATCCTGTTCAGTATAGGATACCCACTGACTTTGTATGAATGCTGGAACTCTAATTTCCATAACAACATCTTCCATAGTCTCCCCCTCACCTTCCTAGAACACTGGGGACCTAGACAAGTAATCTGCCACAATGTTCCTACATCCCGGTACATATGGTATTCTGAAATTGTAGGTCTGGAGACCAAGGACCCACTTGGCTATACGGGGTGTGGTGTTTTACAGTTCTTTTTTTGAAAACAGGGAAAGCAAGGGTTTATGATCTGTCCTTAGCTCAAACGGCGATCCCCATAAGTAGAATTTGAAGTAGGTGATAGCCCAGTAGCACGCCAGTGCTTCCTTCTCCACTGTGGAGTAATTAGCCTCCGCACCAGTGAGAGTCCTGGAGGCAAACGCAACAATTCCCTCCCGGTTATCAATTCTTTGCGACAATGTGGCTCCAATGTGGCTCCAATGTCCTTGTTGCTGACATCGGTAGTACGAACTGTGCCCCTCTCCACACTGAAATCACCAATGTGGGGAGTATTGGCAATCGAACACTTTATCTTTTCAAATGCAGAATCGTGTTCTCTCTGCCATTCAAATTCCGAGCCTTTCTTAAGTAAGTTCCTGAGTGGTGAGTGGGAACAGAAAAATTCTTTATGTACTTTGACATATACTCAGCCAGACCCAGGAAAGACTTAATCTCCTCTTTGGATGCAGGTTTAGGGGCTCTACGTACTGCTTCCACCAAATCGGCTTTAGGTTTTATCCCCTCCTCTGAAATGGTGTGACCTAAGTAGTCTACCGAGGTGACTCCCAACTTACATTTACTTTTCTTGGTAGTAAAGCCTGTTTCCTTCAATTTGCTCAAGACTTTTCTGAGATTGTAATTGTGTTCACTTTCACTGGACCCATTTCCACTAGTTGTTAGTGTGCAGTCAACCACTGGCATGGCTTTTGTAAATAAAAGGATCAGTGTGAAAATTCTGAGTTTACGGACATTGCTTCTGTCTAACCCAATGCCTTACAAAACCGCTCTCTCGAACAATCTAAACTTTCCAACATCTCTACCCTTCACTTGAAATACCCATCTTCTTGGCTTAGAAGCCTCCAACAAGCCTTTTGACCTACTGGCCATTCGTCCTAGATGGAACAACCTTGCTTCTTCTAGGTCAATTAAACATTTTGACGCAGGTTATACAAACACCAGTGGTTTGAATCGATCTCACCAAGTATGCTTGCTGTCAAAGGGAGGAGGTAGCTGGGCTCTGACAGGGTGGAAAAGCTTCCTACATCCAAAGAAGTAAATTATAAAGGTAGAAAGTATTCCTAAGCAGATAATTTTGTTGTATCATAAAAATATGTAAACAATGATACTAGCGGCTAAGGATTGACAAGGCTCATAAATATTTTTATGATTCATGTTCAAAGGCTCATTGTCACATCCGGAAATCTTTTAAGGGCACGATAGCTGTTTCCAGTAGCACTATTTTGTTAAAAAAATGACATTACATTCCACAGGACTAAATCTGACTTAAAATTCTCATCAGTGGATTCAGAGAATGATCCAGTAATCCACACTACTGTTTGCAATAGGAAAGGGGATATACGTATGGCAAAAACACTGACCAATAATTCTGTTACAGACTTTCTAAGTAATTATTTTGACTATATGAAATATTTGTTCAGTGCCTATTTATATTTTTGCCCGTAGACAACTACATATATTGGAGACACATCAACCAATCAAGTCAGCTCCGATTGCTAGCCATGATGTATATTGCATATTAAATATCCTCATTATCATACATCTAAGCACATTTAACTAGCAAGAGGTCACCGCACAGCACTTCAACAAGTGAACAAGATCAGTACATGATTCCTCTCTGCATGTAGCTCAGTAAGACAAAGATGATGCAGTTTTAAATCGCAACTCATGGAAAATGCAGGGAATGTATATTTTATGCACTACTGGAAATGTATACAACCCAAAGGACTAAATGCACCCTTTGTCTCTGTGAACCAAATGGCTCATTTCTCATACACTGCTTTTTGAAGTATTCCCTCTATTGATATATCTGTGATAGAACAACTTCTCCCATTTATTCTCTTATTCTGATGGACAGACAACCCAGCAAAAAAAAGTTTGCCCTTTACTGTTTATTTTTGTGGAAAGGGGCGGAGCAGGGTGTGTGTTGTGTGCGCGCGTGTGTGTGTGCGCTCATGTCGTGCGCGCATGCGTGGGGAGGGGGTTCTCACTCGCCATCTTGGCGGAAGTGAATAAGTGTCTTCTTTCTACCCACCTCTTTAGTATCCATTTTAGGAACCACTGAGCTTCTGCTGAAAACATGATGGGTGTGACTTTATTAAACCATAGAGCAGAACTGGAAACCATGAAGTATTATCTAGGTAAAGAATAGTCGGATGAGATCAACTCTCGTCCCAAAGTACTCACAATACCTGAATTTACTAATTCGGCCTGCCACCTGTGAGCCAAAATATACGCACCTAAAATCATTCTTGTACAAAAGGCAAAAAAGCACTTCTTTCATCTTAAGCCTTGAACACTTCAAATCACTTCTAAAGCCTTTTAAAAGTTTAGGTTAAAACCTTATAGTTCAATGGTGTGATTACTCATTCATTTCTTGCAGCGGCGTAGCTAGGGGGGGGCGGTGGGGGCGGTCCGCCCCAGGCGGCACTATTCTGGGGGCGGCGGCCGCGTGGCACTGTTGGCCCGTTGCGGCGGCCTTTATAATTTATTTGGGACACTCACTGACACTACTGTCAGTCATTACAGTAGTGTCGGTGTCCCCAAATAAATTAGAACGGCCGCCGCAAAGGGCCACCAGTGCCACGCCCTCCTTGCAACTACTGCTTCCTGAATCCTGCGCGCACGCACCCAGAACCACGTAGCGTAGTGGTGGTGCGCGTGGTGCGTGACCTGAATGGCGGATAGAAGGGAAGGACTCCAATGAGCTCTGTCAGCTCAGGGTCGGATCCAGCCGTGGACGAGCCCTCCCCTTCGTAGGGTGCACCGACGCGGGATAAAAAAAAATTCTCTGGCCCATGCCAGAGTGCAGGTAGAATTATCTAGCTCATTTCTGCTAGAGTGTGACTGCCTGGGGGAAGGGGGGCGTTGAAGTGGATGAGGCTGCCTGCCTGCCTGACATACATTGCACTGCTATCCAGGACTGCCGCTCACTACTGGTAGGAGGCTGGTGATAAGAGATTACTGCCCCTGTTGTCCATTGTTGTTTCGTGTGTCATTGCCAAAGGAGTGTGAGAAGCAGTTCATGATGTGGTGTGCATCTTCATGTTGGTGTACGGAATGAGACTGAATGTATAATGTTTAGGTATTCCCTGATGTAATGCCGTAGAAGAGAATGATGAAGTATTTTTCTAATTATTTGTAATCTGCATTACTATAGTTCTCCCTTCTCATTCCATGGTTGCATTCATCTCACCGTGCAGGCAGTCGAACAGAGGCGCCCCGCGTAAAGGGTCTGTATTGGTAAAGCACCAGCAGGCTTTGAATTTATTACCTTTGCTTACATACATTGCAGGCCCTGCACTTATAAAATCCCAGCTTCATGACATCCACTTGGGCTTCTCCTTGGGCATGTCACTCCTAACCAGATAGGCTCGCACTGACTTAGCTTTACGGAAAGTGATGATTGGGTTCTTAGGTGCATCCTGTCTTATTACCGGGTCATTGTTAATGAGGTGCCAATATTTTCTCATGCTGTTACCAACATATAGATGTTCATTATTGTATGTTGTTACTAACCTAGGTGTCTGACCTTTCTAACTGATTTCGACCCTTTTTCTTCCCAATAGAATGCACTCCCTCCTTCTGTTATCAGCTCTGTGAACTGCCCTAGGCCTATTGATCGTGCTCTTGCTATATCCTCTCGCTTTCAATCTGCCAATCATGTCTCTACTGACCTCCCGGTACAATTATTTTTGGCTCGTAAACGTTTCCCATTACTCTGTGATTATAATTGCTGCCCGATGTACTGCGCTTATTGTAGTTGCTTGTGGGTCCGTTCCAGGGCCGTCAATCTTGTTGCGTGCCAGCGCTACCAATGACGGCCCTGGGCATCATTTTGGCCAGCCCTCGCGCTAAGAACATAGCAGTGACGCGTCACGCGCTTCACTACTACACGCTCTCATGAGGAGTGGAGTCTGGGGCAGTGGCAGTGCTGGGCGATTTGCTGCTGCAGCAGAAGGGAACCAACCCCTGCCATAGAGACCCTGGCTCTGCCTGCCACCACTGTGGAGTGTTGCTGGAGGCTGAGTGAAGTAAGAGCTAAACGGTTTTCAGAGGGAAGGAACATAGCTGCCAAGGTTTTAGATTGCTATGTGTGACATTTTCATATTTTTTTTTATTTATGATCGATACTTCAACAACTATGAGTGACACTTTCACGCAAACAAAATGAATATGAGGTAAACATATATATATATATCAGAATTTACACTCATTTCAGCAATGAAAAACTGCAAGAAGATTTTGAAAGTGCTGTAAAGCATGAGAAACGGAAGTGCCTTAGTAACCTAATCGTATCGTAAAACAAATATCTAACCATGATTATGATATTAAAACTTAAACTCCGACCTTAGCAGGAACATTTATAATGTCAGCACTCAGCAGCTTTCATTTTGTACACTTGCCAAGTCTGTGAGTCATAGTGCGGCAGCTAGGGATATAAAGACAGAGACTGCTGGCCTTGGGTCCCTGTAGTCTCTTGGAGTGTCACTCTACTTGGCTGTAGACAGCTGCTGGCAATTGGGATACATCACGTAGAGACTGACGATGGTGAGACAAGCTGTAAAGTGGCACCGCGGTCTTGAGAGCCGCGCCCTGTGTCTTTTAAATACACTCAGCACCTGCTCTCAGACTCACACAGACCGGAAAGAACCCACCATGATAGAATCTCAGCATGCAGCAAGTGTCAAGGGTCTGGAGGCGACAGGCTGAACACGGGCCTCCTCCCTTAATTATATAACTCCGCGCAGGAGGTGTAATTAACTCAAGGGCCTGACGAGCAGGAAATATAAATTTAAAACATAAGTGTAAACAACCGCAATGGAGCGCACACCGCTAGCTCCTCCTCCGGGTCGCCCCATGGGAAGCTGGTGCATGAAGTTCTTAAGTGGCTCACCCCAGTGGGTGCAAGTAAGTACTTGTTGATAATCTCTAGACCCGATACATGTCCCGGGTTTTAAAATATCGCCCGAGACATGGCTCGGGTTTCGGGATAACTTCCCTCCTCAGTAGAGAAATAGTTAGGGGTGGAAGAGAGGGCCGCCAAGCAACCGTCAAGGGCTTCAGTGCCCACACAGGCACGCAGGTGCGTCGTCCAGGAGCTCGTCAGCTCAAAGCTCGAGGGAGCCATTTTTATAAACAACCGCAATGGAGCGCACACCGCTAGCTCCTCCTCCGGGTCGCCCCATGGGAAGCTGGTGCATGAAGTTCTTAAGTGGCTCACCCCAGTGGGTGCAAGTAAGTACTTGTTGATAATCTCTAGACCCGATACACGTCCCGGGTTTTAAAATATCGCCCGAGACATGGCTCGGGTTTCGGGATAACTTCCCTCCTCAGTAGAGAAATAGTTAGGGGTGGTAGAGAGGGCCGCCAAGCAACCGTCAAGGGCCTCAGTGCCCACACAGGCACGCAGGTGCGTCGTCCAGGAGCTCGTCAGCTCAAAGCTCGAGGGAGCCTTTTTTATAAACAACCGCAATGGAGCGCACATCGCTAGCTCCTCCTCCGGGTCGCCCCATGGGAAGCTGGTGCATGAAGTTCTTAAGTGGCTCACCCCAGTGGGTGCAAGTAAGTACTTGTTGATAATCTCTAGACCCGATACATGTCCCGGGTTTTAAAATATCGCCCGAGACATGGCTCGGGTTTCGGGATAACTTCCCTCCTCCGTAGAGAAATAGTTAGGGGTGGAAGAGAGGGCCGCCAAGCAACCGTCAAGGGCTTCAGTGCCCACACAGGCACGCAGGTGCGTCGTCCAGGAGCTCGTCAGCTCAAAGCTCGAGGGAGCCATTTTTATAAACAACCGCAATGGAGCGCACACCGCTAGCTCCTCCTCCGGGTCGCCCCATGGGAAGCTGGTGCATGAAGTTCTTAAGTGGCTCACCCCAGTGGGTGCAAGTAAGTACTTGTTGATAATCTCTAGACCCGATACACGTCCCGGGTTTTAAAATATCGCCCGAGACATGGCTCGGGTTTCGGGATAACTTCCCTCCTCAGTAGAGAAATAGTTAGGGGTGGTAGAGAGGGCCGCCAAGCAACCGTCAAGGGCCTCAGTGCCCACACAGGCACGCAGGTGCGTCGTCCAGGAGCTCGTCAGCTCAAAGCTCGAGGGAGCCTTTTTTATAAACAACCGCAATGGAGCGCACATCGCTAGCTCCTCCTCCGGGTCGCCCCATGGGAAGCTGGTGCATGAAGTTCTTAAGTGGCTCACCCCAGTGGGTGCAAGTAAGTACTTGTTGATAATCTCTAGACCCGATACATGTCCCGGGTTTTAAAATATCGCCCGAGACATGGCTCGGGTTTCGGGATAACTTCCCTCCTCAGTAGAGAAATAGTTAGGGGTGGAAGAGAGGGCCGCCAAGCAACCGTCAAGGGCCTCAGTGCCCACACAGGCACGCAGGTGCGTCGTCCAGGAGCTCGTCAGCTCAAAGCTCGAGGGAGCCATTTTTATAAACAACCGCAATGGAGCGCACACCGCTAGCTCCTCCTCCGGGTCGCCCCATGGGAAGCTGGTGCATGAAGTTCTTAAGTGGCTCACCCCAGTGGGTGCAAGTAAGTACTTGTTGATAATCTCTAGACCCGATACATGTCCCGGGTTTTAAAATATCACCCCATGGGAAGCTGGTGCATGAAGTTCTTAAGTGGCTTAAGTTCTTAAAACATAAGTGTGTCATAGGTGCTAAATAGCTTGACACTAATGTACAGGACAGAGCGAGCTGGAGCACCACCACTGTAAAGGCCAGAGCTGAGCCACATGGCTGCTCCCTGGTAAGGATTCGTGCCGCATTCTCAAGAGTTATAGCTGCAGGCACTCTCTCACGCGCGGCCGTTGTGCTGCGCGCCTGTCAGGCACTATAAGAAATTCTCACTTCCGTTAGCCTGAACTTCCTTGCTCTCAATCATGGTGATGGGGCACAAGGGCTGGGGGGGCAGGAACTTTAAATATTAGGACACTAGCGATACCATTTGCTACCCCCAATCCCTAACTATGCCACTACTTGCCCACCTTCAGTAGTAACTATCCACATCGCTCCAAACTAAATCGGCCAAGTACTTTCACTCTTCACTGTTGAGGAGTTTATTTCACCCTGTTCCCCCGGAGTGGCGGCATTAACAAGGAATTTGTACATATGACTGCCACATCGGAGCACAACAGAATGATGAAACGGTGCGAGCACTAGAGCGCCAACCCAGCCCACCTTTCACTGTCCTGTCTAAGCGGCACAGCCACTAGGCAAATGATTCAGTCACTCTCCTGACGTGTCTCACATGATTCAGAATGCTGCGCAGTGCGGCTGAATGTATGACACACCTAACAGCCAGCGCGGACCGGCGCAGACAGCTTTCCTCATGCAGTGCAAATTATTATACAGCAGTCCTCCAGCCTTGACAGCTGAGGACAGGGAGGGCTATTATGCGTGATAATTAATTTTAATGCGGTGATGCGGGGCCTTGCCTTCAAATGCGTTAGGGTCACGCCTGATGCGTGGCACTTGGCAGGACTAGAGGAAAGGATCTTTAATGAGAGGCAGACAGTTCACAAGTCCTTTAAAAATAAGTGGGGGGACTAACCAAGTTAGGCAGTAAGTAAATTACATCATGCACATGCCATTCATAGCTGCCAAGGTTTCAGATTGCTATGTTTGACATGTTCATAATTTCAGTGTGGTTATGAGTGACATTTCAACCACTATGAGTGACACTTTCTTGCGAGCAAAAATCAAGCAATGAAGATGAGGAAACATAAATATAAATTGAGCAACGAGAAGCTCTAAGAAGATCTAGCACTGCTGCAACGAGAAACTCTCAGAAGATCTAACACTGATGCAAATGCCTGCTGCAGCTGACTATAATTAAAATTACAGCTATGGACATCTAGAAAGTAGGTCACATGGCTCCGCTAAGAATTAACACCAAAAAGAGCAAGGACCTGCGGTTAGGCTCTAGAACTACTGGAGCGCAGCTGTGCAATAAGAGCCACTGACAATACAAGACAACAGTTTAATAGACAACACAGATTTTTACTGGACCCCACCAATGTAGAAGGGGTATTACTGGGTGCACGTGAGGCATTCAGATTTGTAGTGCCATGAGCATAACCAGAGCCTGCCCTGATGTCCTGGCATAAATATCTCTAGTGTCACACAGCGAGTGACAAGTTACACACCTAGTAGTGCTACTCATCCCTATGTAGGGCATCGTATCGTATTATAGGACGATGTGTTTCTTGTGTGAGTAAGAATGCGCACAATACCAGGCTGTTCTGGACCCGCAGATTTAGGTAGTGCGAGTATCACTGTGAAAGACCTATTTATTAATCTCCTGACATCTTCTTGAGTTGTTGCTTTTCAATAGCAGGCTCTTGTGGCCTCTTGTGTGCTTGTTTGGTAATGTAATGCCTGCCAGTCGCACACATTTGTTTTTTATTAGGTATATCATGAGTGCATTTAAGCCCATTATGAGATTTACCAAATTAGATTTTGCTTTGGGTTGTGCTAAAAAAGTGGCGCAATCCTGATGCAAAATCTGGGCCTCGACTAATTTTACCTTTTTTTTTTAAAACCCCGCCACAAAGAGATTGGCAACAAGGAGAAGCATGTTAGATCTTTTATGCTTAATTGGTTACAAAGTCTGCATTTTCAAATATTTTTATAGGGTTAAGACATCTGCTGCAGAGGTGCCCAGTAACTATCAGGGAATAATAATTGGTGAGATAACCCTGGAGGGGTTGGAGAAATTTCTGTTTTCAGATAGTCCCAGATCTGTCGTATAGAAGGTTAATGTGCCTGCAAAGCACATCATGTAAAATGCAGATGACAGATTTTTTTAAATGTAGCTAGGTAAGATTACTACACAGATCCTTTTGTTACTTGCAGTTCATAAATAGTAAGTCTTTTAATATAGCACAGTGAGCTATGTAGGATATGTCACTGCTACATCTTTTAAACCTAATTGACACATGCAACACGTCTTGTACACTGATTTACACTCTTGCATGATTTATTTTCAATCTGTATGTTATGTAAATCGCTCTGACACCCTGCATTGGGATGTGTAGCGTTATAAAAGATAGTAAAATAGTGCTATTTAAGTTGTGGGTAAGTACTGGGACAGACCAACACATCTGAGATACTTACAGTTCGTGCACTTACATAAAGGGACCTCACAAAGTCAAAAGCATGCCTCTCTAAAGTACCTGTGAAGAGATAACAAGCTGTGTGCTTTCGTTTCCCTTTGTTGTATTTATATTTAAGTGTGAGGTTCCAGGCCACTTGATCAAAAGGAGGTCTAATGGCCCCTTAACTTGGCCTTTATCTTTGGTACAGCTGGAGATGAATATAAAAAATCTCCCCTCGCTGCCTGCACTTTGCTGCTGGGAATGAAAAGCAGACAATGTGCAGGTGCTTCTGAAAGTGTCTAGGAGTCTGAAAATGACACCTAGACAAGTTCAGCATATTTCTGTGGGGCCCAACTTCTTGGTAGTGTGGACGGCGTTCACCCTGTGAAAATAGTGGGTGGATGCTGTGCACCCCGGAATTGTGCCCTGGTTGGTGTCTTTCACTGGGTGCCTGGTTGTTTCAGTCAGAGTCCTGGTGATTCAAAAATAGAAACTTACCTTGACTTTTACTGGCACATCTACTAATGTAACATACAGGCTAAAACCCTGAGTAGGAACCAAATGGCTATCTGTACATCATCCTTAGTAGTAGTTAATGCAAAATTAATTCACACAACCTTTCGAAATTTGGAGTGTATTTTTATCCATGGCGAGGGGTTAGTCGACCGTTGGCTCTGATAATTTCTTTTGGTCAAAGAAGTCAAGGTGTATGAAAGAATGACAAGGTCTCAGATTTTTTTTTTACTTCATATATTGTGACTCTTTCATGTAGAGATTTCCATTGAGACAAGTCATTTCTAACCGGTGTTTTCAACTGTGTAGTTTTGGACGTGTCATGTATGTGCATGTAACTTGCATGATCGGGTTAAACAATTAGCGGCGATACTACGTGTCTCTCGGACCTCTTTGAAGTGCTTGCTGTCCTTTTTCCCCAGCACCCTTCCCCCAGGGGCGGCAATCTGAGGGATAGCCCCGGGCGCCACAAGCTCTAGCTACGCCTCTGATTTCTTGCACTCGATTGCCGACTGTTGGGACTATTGGGCTTTGGGAAATAGATAGAAAAGGTGGGGAGCAGCAGAAATAGCTAATTGAGAAGTTCTGAATTGTAAACATGTGTACACATATCTCTTTAAGACACAAGTTTCTTCATTATTTTCAAAACGTAAGCCTCACAAGAACATAAAACGGAAGCGTATGCTAGCGATGCTTCCACCCATAAAAGCCTTGTCGAAAATTCGCAGTCACTCCTAGTCAGTATGCAGGGGTCACATGAAGTAAGCGAGGGGTTCAGACTCCATTAGCCTTGGGGTCAAGGCCTCCACGTTGCATAGTTAGGCATTAAAATCTTCACACAGTCTTGGTTCGACTTCCAGCGAACAGCGTTTAGAGCGGCCTAATAGTATCCGACGGGAACAAATGGCAATTACATTTACCATTCAGTCATTAAGACCCTCTGGGAGTTACCAGGGGTCGTGGCTGCAACCCATGACTTGTCCCTTGCGACCCCTAACGCTGCCGCTGGAACCAGGGCCTCAGACATGACACAAGCAGAGTGAAGAAGAGAAGGTAAACAGTGATCCGATGAGCACTGTTTACTTTCAGCAGTTCCGACTCGTACACTACACTTTATTTTGAGAAAACATATGCGTTCAGCAGCGCACCACTCTTCAGAATACGTAATAAAAATGAAACTAATGGAAAAATACACATTTTTCTACACTTGTTGCCAAACTTCATTATTGTAAATACACAAAAAACATGTATTGGCTAAGCTGGTGAGATGCTTATTTTTAAAAAGAAACATGCCCACAAAAAGAAAAAGAAAAAAACATGCTGTTTAAAGGTTGTTCCTTATACTTTTCATCACAATTTTAAATTCATATTGAATTTTAGAAAAATAGCAGATCGTTCATTTTTTATCCAATAGTGTGGGACTTTACAAGCAGGCAAGTAAGTGTACGTAGAAAAGGGATAAAAAAACACATTTCGTTTTAAAGCACATCACAGGTATATATCATTGATATTGATGAAAACATAGTCTAAACACACGTGTTACTAAAAAATAGATAAAGAATGGAGACAAAAAAATGTTAAGTATCGGCCCACAATCCTTGGCACTGAGGTTCCCTTTATTCTATGTGACTGTGAATACGTGAGCTGGAAAAATTCTGCCATACAAAGCGCAATAGACACACAGATGATGGACGGAACGCAGAGTGTTAGACTTGGGGGTCTTTAGTTGGCACAGGTAAGCACTTGTGACAAATAGGGACCCTCGCCTCTAGTCAGGGTAAGGGGGTACACTCCTAAAATAATCCCTGCTCACCCACTTGGTAGCTTGGCACAAGCAGACAGGCTTATCTCAGAGGCAGTGTGTAAAGCATTTGTGAACACATACAGTAATCCAGTGACAACACTACAGATGGACACCGCACAAGTTTTATATAAAAAATAAGTATTCTTTATGTAGATTTACCACAAGACCATAAACGACAAAAATCCACAATACTGTTTCTTTAAATGGTAGTTTTAGCTTAGTTCTCTTTAGTTCTTAAATGCAACACTTTAAGTCAATGTACCTTTTAGATGCGACACGCAGGCCAACAAAACTGTTGCAACGATGTTGATACGATGAGAGTTTGGTGCAAAGAAATAAAGACGTGAAGATCTTCCTGATGCGGCTCGCTTCTCCGATGTTGCGAGAGATCTCGGCTCGATGCGTCAGCTACAGCGGCGGCACCCTTGTACAGTGATGCGACGACAGCGGCTTTGGCGGCGACACTCTTCTCCAGTGATGCGACACGCTTCCGCTCGATGCGGCAGTTACAGCGGCGACACCCTTGTTCAGAGATGGGACAGCAGCAGCTCCGACGGCGGCACGCTTCTCCGTGGATGCGAGGCGCTTCTCTTGATGCGGTGCAATGCGACAGCTACAGCGGCATCATCCATGATGCGACGGCAGCGCCTGCGATGGCGACACGCTTCTTCCTCGATGCGAGACTCTTCTCTTGATGCAGTGCAATGCGTCAGCTACGATGGCTGCGACAGCGACACGCTTTTTCGGTGTTGCGGGGCGCTTCTCGTGATGCGGTGCAATACGACAGCTACAGCGCCGACACCCTTGTTCAGTGATGCGACGGCAGCAGCTGCGAAACGCTTCTTCTCCGTGAGTCACGCTTCCAGCTCCTTGCGACACGCAGTCCCTCAGAAGGCCCAAAACAGCAGTAGGCACTTCCAAAGAACTCTGGGGAGCTGGTGGTTGAAGTCTGTTGTCCCTGAGACTTCAGCAGGAGGCAAGCTCTTTTCCATGCCCTTGGAGATCCTTCACAAGTTGAGCAAAAGTACACACAAAGTTCCTTTCTCCTCTCTTTGGCAGTAGGCAACCCATGCAGGCCAATCCCCCAGTTTCAGGGATAGTGTCTCCTCAATTTCTTCTTGGTTCCTCTCCTCAGCAAAGGTTTCTTCTTGTTTCCCAAAGTGATCTGAATTCTTGGGATCAGGGTCCCAATACTTATACCCCAAAATCCTTTGTCCTCTGAGGGCAGAGGGGCCTTTGCCTAGTCCAATCCAGTTCTGGTCAGCCCTGGAGCACTTTGTTTACCTGACTCCTTCTTTCCTTTCAGAGTGCAGGGCAGAGACATCAGACGCACCACAGGGGGTGGAGCCAGCATTGTGGAGGGAAGGTCCCAGGTGCAACTCCTCCCTCCCATCTAGATGCAGATCTCTCTATTCACCACTGGGCCACCTCACCCTGTCTCCAGGAATTCCCCAGCCCTGTCACTCAAACTCCAGACAAGGAATACACAGCCTAGTAGAGGCAGGTTTCAATGGTTAGACAAGAAAATACCTACTTTCTAAAAGTGGTATTTTCAAACACACAATGTTAAAACCAACTTCACGAAAAGATGTATTTTATCATTCTGAGTTCAGGCATACTAAATTCGAATTTCTACAATGTTCCCTGAGTCAGTTAGGATTATAAGATGTAATAATCAAACTGCCCATTCTGGCCTATGGAGAACAGGTAGCCTTGCAATAGTGAAAAACGAAAATGGCTTTAATTCACTATTAGGACATGCCACACACACCAGGGCATGTCCTACCTTATACTTACAATGCACCCTGCCCATGGGCCTACCATAGGGGTGTCTGATATGAAGAAAAGGGAAGGTTAAGGGACTGGCAAGGGGGTGCACTTGCCCAGTCAGTATGACAGTACCAGACTGCACGCAGGCTCTGCAATGGCAGGCCTTAGACACACTTTTACAGGCTGCTTCTGTGGGTGGCACAACCAGTGCTGCAAGCCCACCAGCAGTATTTGGATTACCAGCCCTGGGCACTCCTGGTGCACTGTACTAGGGTTTGACAGGTAACCCAAACCAACCAATCATGGAATCACAAATTCATACATTAATTTGCAATAGGGAGCATTTGCACTGTGGCACTGGACAGCAGTGGCACAGTGCCCTGAGCATCCAACACCAGCAAAAACACATGAGGCAATCAGCAAAAATGGAAGGGAGACCCACGCCAAGGTGCCAGGTTTAACACAGAGCAAATCAAACATTCTCCCCCAGTCAAATGATCTGGGTTAAATCCATCCAGGCAGCCTATGGATTAAGTTTTCCATGCTGTATGCTGCAGTGGGCAGCAGGAACATGAGAATGACTGTTGAACAGACCAGTGGACGAAGAGATCTGACCTAAAACCCCTCTATGTATGTTTATTTATTAATTGTTTACATTACATGATAGTGCTGGAACATTTAAAACCGTCTGCAGGCCTCACATAATGAAGTGTTTAAACAAAATTGTAAACTCTGTGCTTTGCAAGTATAGCAAGCTATAACAAAGTTTGTAGCAATGATAAGGAGTAAATTTATCCAATAACATACTTCATATTCTATATTGGGCCCATATGGATTAATATTTGTGAGCATGATTACTATTTTCTTTTTAGCGCTCTTTTTTTTTTTAAATCTCCCTCTCATTTTTCAATACATTTTCTCTTTGAGTTATACACTAGCCTTCCGGGATAGCGGTTATTGTTGTCAAACAAGGTCAAGTTGCAACACATCTTAGGATTCAGGGTCAAAGGACATATGATATCACTTCCAATTATGTTATTGAGGTCTAATAGTGTGTGTGGTGTCACTTTCGTGACCACAGGCAGTTTTTTTAATCAAGTGTTAGAAATGGGGGTCTCTAGTTGGCAGTGGTATACACCCTGCTACGTAGGGACCCTTCATTCTAGTCAGGATAAGGGGATTGCACACCCAAGAAAACCCCTGCTCACCCCCTTGGTAGCTTGGCACGAGCAGTCCGGCCTATCTCAGGGCAATGTGTAAAGAATTTGTCATAACACACAGTAACACAGTGAAAACACTACAAATGGACTACACACCAGTTTTGAAACAAAAAGTATCTTTATTTAAACCAAACAAGACCAGAACGACAAAAATCCAACATACACAACTCAAAATGTGACTTTTAAAAGGTTTCAAGCAATTTTGTCCATAGAACTATTGATGCAGTGATTTTACACAAAGTTCCTCAGATGTGTCAAAAATGCACAAGGCAAAACAGCTGCAGAGGAGGGAAGCATCGGAAAACACAGCAATGCCTCAGTTCCTGAGTCCAAGGGGAGGCGATGCGTCAGTTCTGCTGCATGCAGGAGAAGTGTTGCGTCGAAAACGGACTATAGGAGGAGGCGATGCATCAAAATCCAAGACGGTTCTGGTCTGCGGGTGATGCATCGGAAAACCCGTGGTGCACAGGTGCGATATGTGGAGGTTGTCCCCTGAGGCTTGAGCCGGGTGGACTGTTAGGAGCTTCAAATTGGGTATTTTAACTTCCTTTAATCTTTTTTAACCAGCAATACCGTGTTTATATTTGTTTTAATCTGTATCGCCGCTTTGCTTTGCACATACCTTTTTTAGTTCCCTCTGGGGTCCTCACGCTATTTGACATGACCGCCATCTTTAGAGGAAGGCAGGTTGACGCTCTAGTTGCTGTACCTCTGGCATACTTAAACCGGAAGTCAGCGCGAGCGCGCTAGGTTGTCCCCTGAGGCTTGAGCCGAGTGGACTGTTAGGAGCTTCAAATTGGGTATTTTAACTTCCTTTAATCTTTTTTAACCAGCAATACCGTGTTTATATTTGTTTTAATCTGTATCGCCGCTTTGCTTTGCACATACCTTTGTTAGTTCCCTCTGGGATCCTCACGCTATTTGACGCGACCGCCATCTTGAGAGGAAGGCAGGTTGACGCTCTAGTCGCTGTATCTCCGGCCTACTTAAATCAAATGCCTGCGCAAGCGCGCAGCGGGCGCGCCTAAGGCAAGCCCGTCTGCGCCCGTCCGCGCATGGCCCACGCCTAGCGCCAGCCCCCATGCCCGTTTAACAGTAAAGGAAACCAGACGCCAGACTTATTCCAGCAACTTGCTGCACAACTTAAACATTAAGGTGCCTAATTCCCGATGTATAGGTTTATTTCCGGATATACTTCCTTGTATTGACAGGATGACTTGTCCCAACTGCAGATCTATAATACCGTTGCACCTTCCACAGTTGTCTAAAACTGCACAGTCTCTGTCCAAAGAAGATAGAGGGGGTAAAGAAAAGAACTCATTTAAATGCCTTTTATTGAACGCAATATCTTTAGTCAAACATAGCGTCGAATGCGCTTATTTATTGGAGAACGAAGCGATCAAGATCGCTTTTATTACGGAGACATGGACAGATGAGGCATCTGGCCCAGATTTGGTAAAAGCAACATCTTCGGGTTTTATCTGCCATACGTTAAACAGACCAAATAAGAAAGGAGGTGGATTAGCAATAATCTACCATGATTCCCTAAACATCACCTTTAATGGCTCATCTAATTTGGTGTGCGAAACATTAGATTTCTGTTTCTATCTCTCACACCAATATACGTTCAAAGGCACTCTGGTGTATCGGCCTCCTGGTCCGAAATCCCGGTTTATAACTCAAGCCAGCAGCTGGGTTGAAAATGAATTAGGGGCAAGTTCTTACAATATATTAGGGGACTTTAACTTCCACCTAGAAGCTGAAGGAGACCCTGATACCAGAAAGTTAGTAGATCTCATGAACACAATTGACCTGAAGCAATTGGTCCTTGGTGCCACACACTATGCAGGCCATACCCTAGATGGAATATTTTCAAATAACGCACAGGTTACCTTCACAGACATTCTCCCTGTGACCTGGTCAGATCATAAGGCAGTGAAATTTACGGTAATAACCCTTTCGCCGAGTTTCAAAAAACTAAACATACGGTTAGCCGATCTTGGAAAAAGGTCAGGGCTAATGACTTAAACAATCTGTTAGTTGAAACCTTCCCTACTCTTCCTATTGATCTAGACGAAGCCTCTCTGTGCTATTCCAATTGGCTATAAGCAGCTAGCAATAAACTGGCCCCCCAAAAAATCCTCCGTAAGAGTAGAGAGTGACCAACTTCTCCCTGGTACTCTCATGAACTCATAGATAAAAAACTCTGTTGTAAACTTCTTGAAAGAACCTGGCGAAGGAATTATGATGAAAAAGACAAAAAACTACATAAAGACTGTTTGAAGCAATATAAGCAACTACTCTTTAAAACTAAACAAGAGTATTTTGCTCTTAAAATTAATGAGGCAAAAAATTCTTCCAAAGAACTGTTTAAAACAGTTACGATCTTGGCTCACCCAGTTCCCCCTCCTATAAATACTAGTCAAGATCTCTGTGACAAGATAGCCAAATGCCTTTTTAATAAGGTTGAAGCTATCTTCTCCACTTTTTCACATTCCCCAAAGTTGATACCTTCAAAATTGTTCAAATAATACAGTGGGTCAGCTCCTTAATTTTACACCTATTGTAGTCGCCGAGGTTGGAAAACTTTTGGAGAAAGCCATATCAGGTTCACCATTGGAACCCTGTCCTACATCAGTATTGAAATTAGCTCAGGAACCAGTCTCTGCAATTTTAACAACTATTATTAATTCCATGTTTGGAAAAGGCTATTTCCCTAAAGCTTGGAAATCAGCATCGGTTCTTCCGCTTTTAAAAAACCCACAATTGGATCCTAACGATCCTAACACTTTTAGGACCATATCTAGGCTCCCTCTACCTGCAAAAATCGCTGAAAAAATTATGAATACTCAACTTAGCAGTTTCTTGGAAGAAGGTCATGTACTGGATCCCACACAATATGGTTTCCGGGCGGGACATAGCACCGAATCGGCGCTTCTTAAATCTACTGAGGAAATCAGATCTATACTGGACCAAGGAGGAAAAGCGGCATTGATCATGTTGGATCTATCTGCGGCCTTTGACACGGTCCATGATTGACCGGTTATATGAGATTGGAGTCAAAGGAACAGCCTGGAATCTTTTTAAGTCTTTCTTAGATGATAGAGTACAAACTGTTACACTGGGAGATTTCTCCGCCAAACCCTTCTCTCTTCCCTGCGGTGTCCCTCAGGGATCATCCATTAGTCCAGCACTTTTCAATATTTATGGAAAACAACTGGCCCCGTTGGTAGATTCCTTTGGGTTCTACCTCACCTCCTATGCAGATGATACCCAGATTGTAGTCTCTCTGCTCCCTGGGGAATGCCAGAATACTATATCTGAGTTCAAGGAGTGTATGACTGCGGTTGGCAATTGGATGGCTCAGAACTGCCTCAAATTGAACTCCAACAAAACTGAGGTGGTTCTTTTTGGAAATGACTTAAATTTCTAGACCCCTGAATGGTGGCCAGATTCACTAGGACCCCTCCCAACTCCCAGTAGAAAAGTAAAAAACTTAGGAATTATTATTGACAACCAGCTGTCATATAAAGATCAAGTCAATGCGGTAGTCTCTGCTACTTCACACACTTTGAGGTCATGTAAAAATATCCTGCCCCTACTACCCAAAGAGGGTCAAAGAATAGTTGTCTCAGCCTTGGCCCTATCAAGATTGGACTATTGCAACAGCCTATACCTAAATATTCAGGAAGGGCTACTAAAAAAACTCCAACTATTGCAAAATGCAGCTGCTAGATTGATCTCTGGGATTCCAAAATACGCCGCAATCTCGGCTGAGATCAAAAGGCTTCACTGGCTTCCAGTAAAAAAACAAATCTTGTTTAAGGCTATGTGTGTTATGTACGGGTCCCTTCATGGAAAGGGACCCACTCATTTGACAAGGCACATTCGCTGGTATATTCCCAGAAGAATGTTACGATCTTCTGAGGCAAAATTGGTTTCAGTCCCTTTGGCAAAAAAAGCAAATTGGGGAAGACGAAGCTTTTTAGTTGGAGCAACCAAAGCATGGAATACTCTCCCACGACACCTTAGAGAGACCACAAATCACCTGAACTTTAGGAAGGCACTTAAGACATGGTTATTCACGCTTTAATGCCTTATTCCAACCCAGTTCAATCTAAGGGTGAACATCCTATAATAGCGCCAGGACACCTACGGGTAACAGTCGCGCTCTACAAATTTCAATAACATAACATAACATAACAAATCCGGACATGCTGGAGGTCAATGCGGCGGCGGCAAACAGCTACTGCGTCGATTTCTTCAGCTGTGGTCCACGATGAGACAATTCTTTCAGCCGCACAGCAGAGCCTGCATCGGATTCTGTGTTGGGGTCTCGGACTTTGGAGACACAGTATGCTGAACTCAGGCTGCGGCAGTTTCTTTGGCTGCTGACATGCACTACATCAAGTTCGTCAGCCGCGCGGCAGAGGTATGTGGAAGTTTCTACCATGCGGCCATGCTGCTTCAGAAAAACAGGCACTGGAAGGGTGATACATCAATTTTGATGTCTTCTTGATGCTTTTTGCAGAATGAACAACCTCCAAGGGCCCAGAACTAGAATTGGCACCACAAGGCAGTTCGGAATTCCCAGCAGTGGTGTTCAGGGATGCAGCAAATGAAGACTTTATGTGTCCCTGAGACTTCTTAACAGGAGGCAAGCACACACAAGCCCTTGGAGAAACTTCACAAGCAAGATACACAGCAAAGTCAGTCCTTTTTCCTCTCCAAAGCAAAAGCAGCAACTGCAGGCCAACCCAGCAAAGCAACACACAGCAAAGGGGCAGTACTCCTCCTCACAGCTCTCCAGCTCTTCTCCTCAGCAGAGGATCCTCTTGATTCAGAAGTGTTCTCACAGTCTGGGGTTTTAGGTTCAATACTTATACCACCTTTGACCTTTGTATACTTTGTAGTTTACAAGTTCCTGATTTGCCTGACCCTGGCTTGAGACACATTCCAGGGGGGTGGAAACAGCATTGTGAGAGGAGAGGCACAGCCCATTCAGTTCCTCCCACCACTCTAGCTCAGGAAGGCCCATTAGCCTGGTGATCGGCCATCAGCATAGGCAGGGCAAACCTCAACGCCCTTTGTAGGACTGTCTAGAGTGAATGCACAAATAGGTCCCTGTTAGTCTAAACCAGACATTGATTCCGCAGGCAGGCAGGAGCACAGGATGGTAAAGCAAGAAAATGCCCACTTTCAAGTGGCATTTTCAAACACACAATTTAGAAGCTGTCTTTACTGAAACAGGTTTTTTTTTAATTCTGAGCTCAGACACCCCTCTATCTCTCTTCCCAATTGAAAGATAAACTAGTAAACATTTTATAAGGCAGCTCCAATGATAACCTATGTGAGAGCTAGTCCTTGCAATAGTGAAAAACGAAATTGGCAGTATTACACCATCTGGACATGTAAACCACACCAGTACATGCCCTACCTTTCACATCCACTGAACCCTGCTCATGAGGGTATCTTGGGTCTGCCTTAGGGGTGCCTTATATGTAGAAAAAGGAAGGTTAGGGCCTGGCAAGTGGGGGATCTTGCAAGGTCTACATGGCAGTTTAAAACTTGCACTAATAGACACTGCAATGGCAGGTCAGAGACACGTTTACAGGGCTACTGATGTGGGTGGCACTACCAGTGCTGCAGGTCCACCAGTAGCATTTAATTCATGGGCCTTGGGCACACACAGTGCACTTTACTAGAGACTTACCAGTAAATCAAATATGCCAATCATGGATAACCAATTAGAATGATAATTTATACAGAGAGTTTGTACACTCTAGCACTGATCAGAAGTGGAAAAGTGCCTAGAGTCCTAAAGCCAATAAAAACAAGGACAAATATGAGATATTATTTGACACACACGCGTTTTGTCCAGGCACTATATTTAAAAGTAGCAGTATCCCTCCTTGTATAGATATTTTTATTGTAATTTTTCCCAGTGGGAAACAGTTTTACCAAAAGGAGATGTGCCTCCTGTTGCATAGATTTATTCATTTTGCTATGTATTCAGAATTTTAAAATGGGTGGAATTTTTTCTCTCACGTACTTACATGATGTAGTGCTATGAAGAAAGGGTTCTTTCTTACTCTGACAGACGCTTTGTATTTGAATGATGTATTAATTCCCTTTCAGAACTGCCTTTTTAAATCTATTGCCTTGTTGGCCAAAATATTCAAATATTTAAATATTGCAGCTGTAAAATTTGCTGTTGGCACCATGACAGTCAGATGGATGGCTTGCTTATGTTGTACTGGATGTGATGATTCTGTTTGATTCTATGTGGTGTGTGCTGTTCAGAGAATCACGATGCGTGTACATGAAATGTCTCAGCACTGTTGCAGTGCTTAATTTGAGCCGGAGCCTTCGGTGCTCAGCACCAGCACCTAATCCTCACCACCGGCGCTTGTAGCACCAATTAAGGACACACTCATTTGGAAGGCACATGACTTTCCCCAGAATCATAGGATGTTGAACCACGCAAAGACTCGGACCTGGTTCCCCAGCTCCAACATCGGCAGCTCTAGCCATTAGGTCAAGTCCTCTCCAGAATAATAAGTGCCGGGGCTCTAGTCAGGAGGCAGTTTGCACCAGCACATTTCACCTGTTAGCGTTGCTTACTGAGGAGAGCCCCGGCACTTTTTATTTTACAAATTAACCACCGGGTGTATGTGAGAAGTAATATTCTACTTGAGGCATGTGTATGGAATATTCAGATAGCAAGTGCTGTTGGGAACATTGTGTAAAGTTGCTATATGGTATAACCAAGCTGCTTTGTGTTTATGTAAGATGAGTGGGAACCGTATCTTAAGTCCGCGGAGTTCCATAAAAGCCACAAGGACCTGAACAGGACACAATGCAAGTGACCCCTTACGTGCTGGATGAAAACTCCAGGAAGACAACATTGAAAAAGCAGTAGCTGTCAAGGGCTGGATTCTGTGAAGGTCGTTTAAGTTTCCTTTTTGATTGGGGATGCCAGAGAGCCGGGCTGCAAAATAGCTGCCATCTTGTGAGACATAGATGGTCAGGAGACAAATTCGAAATTAATCTATTTCATCTGAACTCCAACCTACTTAAAATGTAGGGAATAGGCGCCTGAATAAAAAGGCCATCAAGGGCCTGATCCATAAAGGTAAACTTACAATTTTGTGTAAGTTTACTTTTTTTTGGTATTCACAAACAATGAGTTATTGGTAAGTTTACGATGGCAGAGAATCCCCCGTGGGGGCTGAGAACTCCACACAAAAAGAAAGGCCTGTCTTATTGCTGCATATCTGCCACTTCAATCATTGTCCTTACAATTTAGGAGGAAAAGGCCTTTGTGGGAGAGGGATATGTGTCGCAGGCAGGACTGCGCTGATGAGATTCCGGATGCCTGACTACTGTGGGCGTCGCGGTTGAAACCTGGGAGGTCGGGGTCAAGGTGGGGGTGTGGGCGCCCAACTGCTGCTTCTACGCAGCCTACTCGCTGTTGATAGATTCTAGGGGCAGAAGGCCTCTGCTGGGCAAGAAAGCGAGCTGCAGGCAGGGAGGTGCTGGTGAAACTGAGCGTTGTGACTGGCATCCGGGGAGGTCTGAGAGTGTGCTGCCCCATGGGGAAAGTCTGGATCAGCTTTCCTGATGCAGACGTGGGGAGATGCCGCGCTGCTGGAGCACACTGGCTAGCCTGCAGACCGGAGGGTGACTGGTGGGAGAACCTGAGTACTGCTGGAGTGGTGGGCCACAAGGGAGAGGGCTATGTTGGATTTGTGCAGGGATGACTGGTGCTGACATCTAGAATGTGTGGGTCGGAGGTCCCAGAAGGAGATACAGTCTATGGGTGAGACCAGCTGACCACTCAGCACACCCTTATAAGACCGCTCCTCCATTTCTCCCCCCAGTACTGAACTGACTGGATCTCTGGACCTGGAACTGGTTGTGTGGTGCTCTGCCGTGCATACCTAGTGGCCTCTGTATGCTCCCTGGCACTCACTCTTGTGAATGTACTGGAAGAATCCCCTGGCAGAGTTTATAACCTGTGCTCCCATCATATAAGGGTCAGCAGTGACCTGCCTTGGCCCTCTCACTTTTGGCTGGGGGCATGTTGGGCCACATTTCTATGTAGGGTTTGCTCATGCCTCCTGGCTAGTTGCTGTGCTGAGGTGAGGTCGGGCAAGTTGTGACGCCCGAGGAGCTGCTGGTGAGAGACATTGAACAGCAACTGTGATCCTATGGCATTACATTTGAGAGAACCTAGGTAACACTATCGATGGGCACTCAAGATCAAGGCCTGCCCAAACTGAACTTTAAAAAGAAGAAATCCACACACTCCATCAATGGGGTGGCTAGCCAGTAGCAAGGACCAGTTGGACGCTTAGAAGAATCCACTGCAGATTCAGATATAAAGCTCTTGCTCTCTGAAATGCGCCAGTCTCCACACTATTGATGATAAAATTGACCCGCTCTCTAACAAACTGGATCGAATGAGCAAAACGCCTGAAAAACACAATGATCGCAGAGACCAGTTGGTGCGGAGAGTGTCTGACAACTAGGACGAAGCAGCTACACGCAATGTACAACTATTGCAAATGGAGAGAGTCTTGGAAGTTATTAGGGCCATGAATGAGTACCTTGGAGCCCCTACCAGAAGGAACAACTGCAATGAAAAAGATCAAGACATGCATGGAATTCAAGCTGCACATTTATTTGAAGGTCACCCCAAGTCTATATTCTCGGTGGAGCAAGCCCATCACTCCTTGGGTTCACGCCCGCTTTCAGGGACTCCTACCAGCCCAATCCTGGCCCACCTGTTGTACTATAGAGATTGCATACAATCCTGCAGCTTATTTGAGAACAGGGAGAGATACAATATTAGGGGAACAGGATTTTTTTATACTCTGACATCACTTTATCAGAGTAGGCTGCCCACAGGAGATTTCTCCCTGTTAAACGCCTGCTTTTCAAGGGGAATATCTATGCATTATTACACTCTGCCAAACTGTGAGACACAGCCAGTGGTAATTATTTCACTGTCCTAAACTGGCCACAAAATGCTACTGCAAATATGCTCATAAAGCTACTGAGGGGAGATAGGCAGAGTCAGAAAATACAGGGGGTCGTTTGAGTGATAATGACAGAAACCTCATTATTTCTTTGATGAATCAGATTCCCGACAAGGTCCTCTGAAGAGACATGTGGTGCAAAGTATGCTGATGACTCTGACTATGACTAAGCTTAGCGACAACTTTGGCTGGCGTACCCTTGACCTTATAGCACACGTTACGATTAAAATGGTTTGGTTCTCAATAATCAGGCAGCTAAATTTAGCTCCAGCACTAGGGGAAACGCAGGGGTGCCTCGTATTCTTGTAAATATGGTGCATCCCTGTGTATGGAAAATGTCGGAGCGCGGCTAATCTTGCATTAATGTCACGCTACGACAGTTTCCTTGTAAACATTCCCCTTTCTTTTTTATCAAGGCTACTCCTTTGTTGCTCTGCGTGTAGCTAGAGTTATGTGGGCCATGATTTGAAAAAATAAGGGACAGAATGAGGGATTCACAGCAAAATTGAAACTAATGAAATTGCAGTTAGAAAATCACTGAAATTTGCAAACAATACCCCAAAAAATGGTCAGGTGCTGAGCACCTCACCGTACTCCAGATGGTTTCATATCAGACACGATTTCAATGTCAATGCAAATTCATTTTGTTGAAAATGGCAAGGGTTGAGCGTACATCTTTATCGAAGATGATGGTTCTACCATCTTTTAAGGAAAAATGCGTATCCAGAGCTTTAGTAGTAGCCATTAAATTATTTTCACAGAGGATGAACCTTTGTCTCCCTGAAGCCCTCTCGACGATCAATATCTGTCCCAGCTCCAATGATGCCTAAATGTAATCGCATATGTATCATTGCCATGTAAGTACACGCTGCTGTGCCGAATGTCAATGTTTATGTTTAATAAAAAGATATCTAAAAAAAAAAATATATATATATATATATTTTCAGAAAATTTGAATTAACATCAACTCCTTGGGGGCCAGATTGGGGCCCTGATTCAACTTTCTAAATAGGAAAAAGTAATGTTATATTATGTAATGTATTATTAGAACATTGGAATGTGGAGCACTCCATTGTAGACAATGGAGTGCTCCATGCTTCTACGGGCCGGTAAAGGCCCGCAGAGCAACATTCCAATGTTTTAGAAAAGCCTCTCGAAGTTCGAGGGGATTTAAATCCCCTCGAGCTTCGAGAAGCCTTTGTTTAATTTGTAAGAACATTCTGCCCTCTAGTGGCAGAATGTTCTAATAGCCTTATAGCCCTTCGTAGCAGGGCTATACCGCTATTAAAGTCCCGCTGCTTTTGTTAAAGTCCCTCGCCTTCGGCTCGGGCCTTTAACGCTGCAGCGGGCCTTTAATAGCCGGTATAGCCCGCTACGGCGGCTATAAGGCTATATTATGTTATGTTATGTTATGTTATGTTATGTTATGTTAGGCTGTGTTATGCTATGCTATGCTATGTTATGTTGTGTTATGTTAAGTTATTTTGTTCTGTTATGATAGAAGATATTATATGAAGGAGCTTTGGATAATGAATTTTAATGATTTATTGTTGCAGTCGTTATTTGGATCCTAGCAGTCCCCTTTTCCCTCTTCGTGTTGAATGCATCTTCCCAGTGTTGTGGCAGTATTAGCCAATTCTAGATGTTATAGACTTTTTCCTTGCTAGATTGCTAATAGTGCTTTCTTTCCTTGGTCTTGCCTGTAGGTAGCATTTAGCTTTGAGTCAGTCCTTTGCCTACCATTGGATGGCTTTCTTGCCAATCTTATTTGCTTACATTTATTTATTGGCTTTCCTTCATCTTCTTATGTTTGTTCTTCCCCTGAAGCATAGCTTCTTCATCATCATGTTGACTGGATGACTTGCATCCTTCAGCTGCTCACATTCATGGAACCGTTTTTTATCTTTTGCCTTTAACACACCATGAGTGTGCATGTGTTTATGTTTTCTCACCTGTCTGTTGTTTTCCCCATCACATCCCTGCCCCACATGCCTTCTGTGTTGCCCTCCCTGCTCCAAAGATTGTCCATTGAGTTCCTCCTTCTCCCCATCCTGCTTAGCAATTTTGTCATTTTTTTTAAATTTAAGTCTTTCTGCCTCCTTCATTGCTGCCCACACCTTGTTGCACATTAGTATTACCGCTCGGCATCATTTACTTTTCCCTCCATCCCCTCCCACTTCACAATTGCTCTCATACCTTTCCCTATCAGGATTCTTTTTAAAAAATCCAGTTTTGGAGGGCCCAGCAGCTGCAGTTTGCTATAAGGTCACTCTTTTTTTAAAGCATCCTTTTGTGGGCATTTAACTAATTTATTTTATTTATGTTATGCTATGTTATTTCTATTTATAACGCACACGGCTACTCCGAGGAGTGTCCCGGCGCGAGCCTAGGAGAGAGTGGGCACCAGATTAAACGAAGAGAAATGTTTTCAGTGTGTTTTTTTAAACAGAATGGGATCCTGAATACACCGAATTTACCGTTCAAAGCCTGGCCTGTGCCATCTTGAAACCGTAAATAAAAAAATTAAATGGCGTCCACATTACGTGGTGTCGCATGCATGCATATACGTCATCATGCTGGGCCGCCGTAGCATGATGATGCATACGCTTGCATGCATGGTTATGTGTGTGTACATGCATGTCATTTTCTACCAATGCTGCACAGCCGGCGTGCTCCAACTCTGCCAGGACATACTTTTATAACTTTCTGCTATTCACAAACATTTGCAAGAGTAAAGCCGGTGCAGGTTTCCATGTTTACTCTTGAGAAGGTCAGGTGAATTTACAGAAATGTCCTGTTCTCCATTTCAGGAATTCCCCATAGCAAAGGGGGGAATATGATCATGTGTGCAAATGCAAATTGTTTGCATGGAACAATATTTTTCTTTGTGAAGAACCCCTTTTCCTTACACACCCACCAAATCTGGGGGTGATTCATTCTTCTTCAAATTTTGGAAACTGATTTACACCAGTCCTTGGGTAAAGTAAAAATGTTACAGTTGCCAGGACTGAAACAGGAATGAGAACTATTTGTGAATGCCCACAAACATACTTGTTTATTGCTGTGAAACCATGCTTTGGAACACCCATATTCCTTCTCCTGGAGTGGGATATACTGGTCCAGAGAACTCAACATGTTTAACAGAATTCTCCTTCTATATATATGGGCTTACACTTGCCAGGAACTCCTTTAGGAAATCCTGGCAGGCATGAAAATGTAAATTAAATCATAAGCTTACGTTTATGACTGAATTTATATTCGTGAATAGGGTCCTGTTCTCTAAGCCGTATACAATTGCATTATTCTTGTGATAATAACAGCGGTGGCTCCTCCGTTAAGGCAGAGGAACGTTGCCCCCCACCTGCTGTGACCACAGCAGGTACACCCAGAATAATCAAATGGTTATTGCCATTTTACTAATCTGTGTGGCGCTGGCCACGCTAGCGCAGGAATGATGGGGGCGAGGCAGACAGATTCCTGCGTATTGCCGGATGACTGCTCAATGCGCATGACAGATTCGCCGGCCCATCTGTCATGCGCACTTCAAAGCCTGCAATCCCGGTGCTGTTAAACAGCCGAGGGATTGCAGGCACAGGCCCCCATCCTCAAAATGGGCGCTGGGTTAGCCTGCTCCAACCAATCCCTGGTTGGATTTTTATGTAGAAAGTAAACCACCTTCTTTCCTGCTTGTTGTCTTTGACACCAGGAGAGGGGAGAGGACAAAGGCAACATATCGCCCCACCAATTTCCACAGTTGCTAGCTGAAGGAAGTGACCCGTTTAGGGTCACTCGCGACCACCTCTCAGCCTTCCATAAAAATGAAGAGTCGGTCAGACAGGAGAGAATACAAACCAAAGGCATTTATTAGATATACACTCGAGTGGAGTACCGTCTGACCAGTGTCCTTAGATTACTGCAGAGGGACTGACTTCGGCCAACACAGTAACACATAATGTACATCTTCAGAATCACTAAAGACACGCCCAGACTGGAATTTTACAGTCGGTAGCTAATGAACCAAGGAGATACAGAAGGATGAGCTGCAATCCTGGGACCGGGTACATGCTATCTTAGCATCAAGGTTACTCTGCCTCTGCCCGCTGCTCTAAGAGTGGAAGCAGGCCTATCTAGTGAGAAAGGTATGTGATGACAAAACAGTATGCATTAGTACAGCGAAGTTCAACCTTGGAGAAATACAAAAAAATATCGAAGCTGCTTTCTGCTGAGGCAGACAGAATCAGACAGAAGTTAGTTTCGATCATGGCTCAAAATGGCGACTGAATACAAAATGGTGCAGCGAATGCGAATTTAAATCGTACAATGCAAAAATAATTCAACTAAAAGCATTTCTATTCCAACAGACCCTCCTTTTAGCATAGGCTAAACATTTTTCTAAGAGAATATAGAATGTAACATGATATATGTATATAACAAATGATCTTCGAAATTCAGAAAAATCCATTTATTCAGCATCAAGGGAAGATGAGTCCTCAAATACACCCTCATCTATCTGCATAAAACTGTCTATCTCCTTCTGAATCATAATTACAGCACTGGTATCATGGATGGGCGTCTTCTGCTTTGGGGTAAGAAGGGTAATACAATAAGAGCAACAGTCTGGAAGACATTGTATACAAATGCAACAGGTGAGGAAAATGCCAGCAACTATGGCTAGGGATACAAGGATTTTCCAACCCCAGGATGTAAACAGACCCCAGAACCACCCAGACAGAGTCTAAGTACCAGCATATACATTGGGGGCGTGGTCAGGTATGTATACACAGCAGCTACGGCCGATAACGCAACAGGCCCCTCCCCGATCAGCAACGATGATGTCTAACACCATCTGGTTTTGTAAAGTAACGAGTCTTGTAACTTGGAGCTCAGCAGTGATATTGGTCAGAATTCCTGCTGTTGTGTTAATGACCCCTTCTACAACTCTTGTGAGCCGATGAATGTTAAGTCTATTTGACATGGGGCCCCAAAAAGGTACAATACCCTTAATGGCATCCCCAAACTGTTGCAAAGTGGTATCTGTCTGATCTATATCTTTAGTGTCAATAATCCTTCTCACTCAGGACAAGTGTATACTTCTGCGCTGTAACCGATGATCTTTATGGTAATTTGGTGGAGCGACATACATGGGGGAAGATGAAAAGAGAGTGTACACCTGCCTGACCATTCCCTAGGTAGCCAGACATAAGCTTGGGATCCACAAACAAAGTAGACGTTAGGGGGCAAAACCAAAGGTGGGCTCTTAATCATACTGAGAATGTTAAATTACATGCGTTGTCCCCCACCTCTACCTCCCCATCCCTGAACACAGAAAGCAGCTGTGAAGTTGACCACAGACACCGGTATTGGCTTATCCCTAGTCACATTACAGTCCTGGAAGGAACGGAAGTACTCGGATGTATTAAATGTCTGGAAATCAGCCATTTGCATCTGAAGCCCTATGCTATTCTTCACCTTGTCACATTTGCGCATGCAGGAGTCCGGGGTTAGAGTACCAGAGATATTTAGTCCTGCCTTACCTATTAGAGTAAACCCATGATGGAAACGTATATAATCAGTCACAATGTTGGAATCAGCAGGGGTCATGACCTGACGGGAGTAATGGTGGAATTGGTGGTTTACCATTACAAGCAATTCGAACCAGCCTTCACAACTTCCAAGGTATGACAAAGGCATAGACAATAAATTATCTGTCTTATGAGTAACTGAGGGGAGCAACTCGTACACCAAACAATTCGTCGTGTTAGATACATTGTGAGCTTGATGCAGCATTTGTATAAAAACAGTATCAGTGTAAGTCTTGCGTTTTTCTCCTTTGTTGGGAGCCAAAGTGATAAACATGTGTTTAGGGGGATCAGGCATTGTACCAACCAGGGAATGCACAGGATACTTCTCATCCAGGAAGCAGGATATCCCTTACACAATTATTAGTGCAATACCAACTATTGATGCAAAAACTATTTTGCTTTTCATGGACCAACCCTGCTCGGGACGTGGAGGTGCAAAGGGCTGTTCTTCCTCAGAAATTGGTCGACCAAACGGGTACATTGTAAAGTAGGTAAAGGGAGTACAATGGAACTGATGATAAAAAGGGGCAAATGTTCCTAGTGTCCGTCTGAGCCTCACTGGTAGACTCCTATTGTTCATTGTTGGCGCTCTTGAGCACCAGCGGTGGAACTGTTCGATCCTAGCTCTTGAAGAAATCCCATGTCGCACAGGATAATGTACTCCCCTACAGGGGAGCACGTTCAATCTATCCTGTTCAATGTCCGAACAATGCACCAATGTCACCTCCCCCTAACTATCATTGGTACTATAGACAAAGTACATCCTAACTTGTGCAGTCCATCCCTGCAAATCTGACTTCTCCTTTGGTGCACTATTCCTCTGTCGGGGCGCAAATTGTACCTAGCTACTCCAGGCACAGAAGGGTCAGTAAAAAGGGGCTCAGACACAGAGGGGCCAGTGGAGAGAGGCTCTTGAATCGCCTTAATCTCTGGGGGCACTGCTACATTTAGCACCTCGTTGTTCTCAGCCTTGGGTTGGATCCACATGAGCTTAGCATCCGAAAAGTGGACAAACCGTGGAACTTGCTCCCACTCAGAGTCCCCTATTCCACCTTGGACCCCGTGATCATAGCGTAAGGGCAGGGGCACTCTGCAGCAGTGCTGACTATGAATCCAGTTCTTTTGGCCGCTGACCTTCACTGATGTGCGGGTGGCAAGGAGCACCTGGACTGGTCCCTCCCACCTCGGCTCCAAGCTCTTTTCTGTCTGGAAATTCTGGATGAGGATGAAATCACCAGCCTGAATAGCATGTCCTGGCCCCTCAGGTACTGGCGGGAAAGAATCATGGATCTGTTGGTGAATAGAAAGTAGACTTTTAGTTAACTCATACAGGTAGTCCACTAACAGAGGATATTCAATTTCTCAAAATTTACGAGGACGTGGGACACTCCAGACATTTGCCGGGCACCCGAACACGACCTCGTGAGGTGACAGTCCTGTCCTAGAATGCTCTGTAGTTCTTGTGGACAAAAGGGCTAATGGTATAGCATCTGGCCACTGCAACTCTGTGCTCTCCTGAATCTTTGCCAATTTCAGTTTGAGAGTACCGTTGTACTTCTCAACCAAACCTGTGGACTGGGGGTGGATTGTGGCATGAAACTTTTGTCTGATATGTAGTCCCTCACAAACTAACTGAATTACTTTAGCGTTAAATTGGCTTTCATTATCACTCCAAATCAAACAGGGAAAGCCAAAGAGAGGAAAGAACTCCTTCAAGAGTACTTTTGCAGTCGCTATGGCTGTATTTTCTTTCGTGGGATAGGCCTCAACCCATTTACTGAATGCAAAAACAACCAGTAACACATATTTCAAATTATTGACTCGATCCATCTCTATGTAATCTATCTGGAGGACCTCAAAAGGGAAAGTGGGAGGTGAAGAAATACCGGGTGGCGTAGGGGTACCTTTTCCAAGATTGTGCATCATGCACACCATAAAATATTTGACCAAATGAGCGGCAGTCTTTGGGATATTATCATTTTGCCATACAGGATCTAGCAACTTACAAATACCTTTAACACTGATATGAGCTGGCCCATGCACCATGGTGACTACAGGAAGAACCTTTGCATCTGATAACATCCATCTCTGTCTCCCTGACTTATTAGTCCAACACCCCTCCTCATCCAAACGTGCTATGCTTTCCTGCCATACTGCTAATTCCTTGATTGTTGCCTCACTCTGTATCTCCTTGACATTTTTCAGCTTATCCTCAAACTGAGTGACCTCGGGCAACCAACCTAGCGGGACCTGCAACAAACATTCTTTTCATCTTTGCTCGGGCTGTCTCCTTAGCTCTCTGATCTGCAAAGACGTTCCCCTTACCCACATTATCGGTAATTGTCTTGTGGGCGCTGCACTTTATTATCGCTAACCTCTTAGGGAGTGTCAAAGCTTACAAAAGCCTATGTATAAGGGGGCCATGTTTTATTTTCATCCCATGGAAAGTGAGAAACCCTCTCTCTGCCCAGAGCCATCCAAAATTATGGGCAACTCCAAAGGCATACTGGCTGTCAGTATAGATATTGACAGCCAGTCCCTCACTCAACTCACAGGCTTGAATAAGGGCAGCAAGCTCTGCCGCTTGGGCCGACTGATAGGGAACACATGACGTTTCAACTACTGTGCGCAGTCTTGTAATTGAGTATGCAGCAGTTGTGGTGCCATCTGGTAATTTGAAACAAGAGCCATAGACATGTAGTTCCCCTTGAGGGTCAGATAAGGGAACATTAGTCAAGTCTACCCATCCCTTCGTCTCTTCCTCAGTCTGAAAAATGCAATCATGTATGTCAATTTCCTCACTCTCAGAAGGGAGGGGTAGTAACGTGGCTGGGTTCAGAGTGGCACATCTTTTAATCGTGACATGTGGTGCAAAGAGAGTTAGCTCAAAACCTGTTAGACGTGCACTGGTGAGGTGCTGTGTCTTTGTCTTTTTCAAAAGTGTATCCACAGCATGGCGTACCATGACTGAGAGGTCAGTATCAAGTACGAGCCCAGCTGATTGCCTTATAGAGATGGCCGCTGCTGCGACCGCTCTTAGACAGCTCGCGAGGGCTCTTGCGACAGGGTCAAAAAGAGCAGAAACATTAGTACATGGCCTTTGTTTACCTCCAAAGGCCTGTGTTAAAACAGAAAGCGCACAACCAGCTGTCTTGTGTACGTACAGCACCAATGTCTTTGTATAATCAGGCCTACCGTGAACAGGTGCAGAGCAAAGCCCAACCTTTACTTGCTCAAAATACTTCTGACACTCAGGAGTCCAAGGTAAGGGTTCATGCACATCTTTAGTGGTTAGTGCGAGCAGAGGTTTTGTTAATAACAAATGTTTAGGGATCCATTGACGACAATAGGAAGTAATGCCAATAAATGCGCACACGTCCCGGAACTCAACAGGGAAGGGCTCATCTTTGAACAGACACTGCTTAGTGCTGACCACATTCGGACCCATCGTCATGTAAACACCTTCCGGGGAACAATAAATGGTTGCCTGCAGCTTCTTTAATAAATCCAAGCCTATCAGATTTTCTCCGCAATGAGATATCAACAGAAATGGCGAATCTACATTAAAAGGGCCTACAGTCAGCGTAAGAGGTTTGGAAATGGGGCTCACAACCGGTACGCCAGAATATCCTACTGAAACGTTAATATGGCCAGACAGAGCTGCCCCGGGGACCAGTGAACGAGAAATAGAGCTATTCATTGCATCTGTATCCACCAAAAATCCCTTAACTGAGCCATGCAAATCTGCAGTAACATAAGGACTGCGCTGATCTACAGGTATCTGAACTGTCCTGGATGTGAGACATCCCTTTCACCTCGTCCAGGTCATAGTCATTGTGATAATACTGTCCGCCCCAATTGTCATCAAAGTAGTTACTATCCGTACGATCCTGTGAGGCGGCAGCGTGCTGAGCTCTGTCCTGTCCACCTGTTCCACGACCACGACCCTGTCCACGAGAACCTCTTCCTCTAGGGGCTGCGACTTTCTGCAACAACACCAGACACTCCCTATGCCAATGTCCCTCCCCCTTACAATACACACCCTGATTCGGCCCACTGGCGTAGTATTCCAGCTAGTACGCAGAAGTTGCCGGGCCGTACCACCACATCTTCTGCCATTCCCTCGAGAAGCCTGCTGCAACAACACCTTCGTCTTTAATTCCTTATGCTTTTTCTCCACCTTCTCTTTCTCCTTGTTTTCCCTGTGCTGATAATACTGTACCATACTCAATATTACAGAAGGGGACGAGGTAGTCCAAGTGCTCTCCAAAGCCTGTAACCGAGTCGCGATCTCGGGAAGCAAATCTGTTAACAAACAATCGGACACCTCCTTCCACCGACAAATCCTGTCCGCTAAAATCCCAAAACACACCTTCAAACCGAATGAAAAAATCAGACACACTCTCATCTTTCTTCTGAATCTGATGACATCTCGTTAACTTATCCTAATCTACCCTTCTCGGTGGAATAAGAGAATGCATATCCATAATAATTCGTCCAGGCAAAGCTAGTATCTCAGCCTTAGGCTTCTCACCAGGCTTCCTCTCCTGGTCCCATGCTTTAATCTGATCCCAGGTACCAGTCAATTCCTCAACATGGTCATGGGTGTGCACTTGTCTCCAAATATCAACGGGCACCAGCAAATAAAAGAACATCTCAGTATCCGCAAGCGTCATCACTGTCGATGAAGCAGCTCTAGTCAATTCCTTATAATATGCAGTCAGGTTTTTCCTAGGGTCGGGCAACTGAGTCTTAAGGGACATCACCTCACTTCTTTTCCATGCAGTATAAACCCATTGTTCTTGGAATCGGGCCTCAACCCGTGGTCTAGTGACAGCGTTATGCTGATCCCGTAGCTCTGGTATTTCAGGGTGATATATGGGGTGGAATTCCCTCATTGGAAATTGGGACACTGTCTCGGGCTCTTCTCAAGCAGTCTACTTCGCTAAGTGACCAGCGTCGCGACATTATTAAAAACATCACCAGGTGCCATATCGACAGCATATACGTGATCCCTAATATCATAAATAATCTGGATGCTACCTCATTGAACCCTCATTGAAACACTGTTCCCACAAGCCAATAAAAGTAGCCGACATGTGCTGCACAAATGGCTCATAATCTCTCATCACACTCCACACATCATCCACACTGTAAATTGGGTCATGAGCCCACGGGGCAGCCTGATTGGCTACCACCCTTTTCTCTTTATATCCCACATCAGATCGTATCAATATCAGCCCCAGTCGCTCCTTAGCTGTCACCTAGTCTCTGTCCCCTAGTCCTTGTTCTGGTGCCAACTGCAGGAAGTGACCCATTTAGGGTCACTCGTGACCACCTCTCAGCCTTCCATACAAATGAAGAGTCGGTCAGACAGTAGAGCATACAAACCAAAGGTATTTATTAGAGATACACTCGAGTGGAGTCCGGTCTGACCAGCCTCCTTGGATTGCTGCAGAAGGACTGACTTCTGCCAACATGGTAACACATAATGTACATCTTCAGATTCACTAAAGACATGCCCAGATTGGAATTTTCCAGTTGGTAGATAATGAACAAAGGAGATACAGAAGGATGAGCTGCAATCCTGGGACCGGGTACATGCTATCTCAGCGTCAAGGTTACTCTGCCTCTGCCCGCAACTCTAAGAGTGGCAGCAGGCCCATCTAGTGAGAAAGGTATCTGATGACAAAACAGTCTATTCATTAGTACAGCGAAGCTCAACCGTGGAGAAATACAAAAAAATATCGAAGCTGCTTTCTGTTGAGGCAGACAGAATCAGACAGAAGTTAGTTTCGATCATGGCTCAAAATGGCGGCTGAATACAAAATGGTGCAGCGAATGCTAACTTAAATCGTACTTTGCACAAATAATTTGACTAAAAGCATTTCAGTTCCAACATAGCTGCCCCTTGATTATAACACGACTGACATGCACTCTATGTGACTCAGTTTGAGTTGGATTAAGAAACATAAGTTCATTATTAAAACTATCTCACATGTTTATAGTAAGAATCGGTCACTCAATTTGGTTAGACATTACATTTTCAAGATGACCTAAATAAAAACTTTGATGTGAATGTGCTGCAGTTCTCTAAGGGAGCCTAAAACCCACCTCTACTACCAGGGTCGGATTGGGATCACACTTGGGCCCGGGTACTCCCCAAAAAAGTGGCCTATATTCGCAGATCAACCCTTTCATGGACCACCATCTGTTATTCTCATTGGAATCTGGCTTGTGTATTTTTAGTTAATCACTTTTTGTAGTTTTATATAGTGAGACCTAAGCCCTAAGGCATTGGAGCAATGTACATAAGCACCACTTACATTACACAATTCATTCATATTTTAGGTACGGAAAATAAGTGATTTGTTCAGGATCACAGGTTATTCAGCTGACATAGGGACTCGAACCTAGTTCCAACATCGGCAGCTCTAACCACAACCCACATCAAATTTTATGTAACCCCCTCTCCCCTCCCCAACAAGGCCTAAAATACACTGCAGCAGAGGCGACAACACCTGGTCCGTAGAGAGGCCAATTCTCTTACTCGCCCCTCTCCAGCTGAGTATAGCCACAGGGCAATGACCTGGCAAGGGAGGGGTCAAGAAAAGGACACTGACCCTGCTGCTCGAAGGGGATTTAGGAGAGAATGGCTCAATGCTGCAAAATCACCTGTCCCCCCCAGCGAGGCCCCTGCATACTACCAGTCTCCCCACACCCATCATGGCCTAAACGTTATGGCCCAGCGGGGATAACATTGCTTCTGGCAGGACAGGCCAAATGAGGCAGGGCGCCAATGTGAGAATGTCCCAAAGGCCAAAGCTACACATGGACCCCAGTCTCAGTTCACAGCATAGCAGGGGAGTGACCCAGATACTGTCGCCAATTACAGTGGCCTTGCGGGGACTAGGAAATAAATTGTGTCTCTTTGGCCGGTTTACAGAGGCCCACAAAACTGGCCCCCAGGTGACCTTGAGGCACCAGCTCATTGCCCAATGCCTGACTGCCCGCCTTCCCAATCCGACGCTGCCTACTACTTTTCTATTATAGGATTAACATCTAAAAAAAGGGGTTCTCTATCCCATACCATACACTACACAATGATCCTGCCTCTCATTTCAGTCCTATCTTACAGTCACCTAGAACAATCAGAGAAACCTGATAAGTACTTAGTTTACCTCACTGATGCTTATCTTTAGGATTCTGGCCGGTCACCTGTGCACTATTTACTTCAGGGTCCACCTGTCATCCATTTGTGCTCAAACTTAGGACCGGAGGTTGGTGGCTGAACCACAATCTTTGGTCTCAGGATCAAGGGACAGTTCTCAGGATGAACCTGAGTGCAGCCCCAGGGAGCTCTCTGTGTTATGAGCTACCCGTGGAGAACCTGTATGAAGGACTCCTGGATTTCCAAGGTTACTTACAACACATATGCAGGTCCTGGCTTCCAACCATGTTCTCTCCAGCTCTTCTATGCAAACGTTCCCTCTCATCTTCCTCATATTCTTCTTTACATCTTAGCACCAGTTCAAACATTTCAATAAGAACATCACAGGTAGTGATGCAAGCTCAAGAACTGTCTCTTCTCGTACATTCCCCCACCCACCAGATCTGTGGAAATAGTCAGTTTGCGGGGTGGGGGGGTCTCCAACAGGCTGGGGTCTGACTGGCCCACCCTTGGCCTATTTTACAGAGATGGTCAGTAGGATTACTGCTCAGATCTCTCTCAGACCCCACCATAGTATATGTAGGGGTGGACACCCACTTGGTTTGCAGAGGTCAAATACAATAATCGTACATCTGAAATCTTTATAATGCACTGTTCCAGGGTATAAAACATGGAAACAATAATTACTATTCTCTAAGTAAAACACGCTTTCCACAGCTCCTCAGGTAATGTCAGGATAGGCGTTTATTTATACAAATGCCTGATCGGTGTGTCGGCTGAGAAGGCAATTCTGAGTCAGCTGCCAGGCTCCTTTCGAGACTGAAAAACAGTGGGGGATATGTACAAGGAAGTGAAGAAAAGAGGGGTTAGCCTTCCTGGCTTAACGCCTCTCTCCTCCACTTCTGAAACGCAAGGCTGCACCATATTTACAAGAATGTGGTGCAGCCTTGCGTTTCCCCCTGAAATGGTGCTAAGTTTAGCAACTTAGCGCCAAGTCAGTCACCCTTGCACCATAGTGCAAGGGTGTAAGCCTGCAGGGGAGGATTGTTTATCTGTAGAAAGGCCCCCCTTCCTGCACATAAACTATCCTAAAATGCCATTCTGTCACGTTGATGGTTACTGCTTCATGCAGCACACATGAAAGTCACAAAATGGCATTTTTTAAAGGTTTGTTTATGTACAGGAAGGGACACTTTTCTATACATAAACAAACCATGGCATTTTGCTTTTTCCATGTGTGCTGCACAAGGCAGCACACATGGAAAACGCAAAAACGAGGAGAAATAATGTATTTCTCCTCCTTTCGCCAATTTAAGACCAGGATTTACCTGGTCTTAATTTTGGCGCTGCCTCCTATGTTCGCCACCCTTGTACATAGCGGGCAGCGTCAAAATGAATGGGTGCTGCGGTGGAACGCCCACCGCAACACCCACTGCCCACCCCTTTTACGCTAACCATAGTGTGAAAGGGGACCTTATGTACAAGGCAGCGTTAAGCCACGTTAAGTGGCTTAACGCTGCCTTGTACATAAGGCGCAGAACCGATCACCACCACAACGTCTATAAAAGTGACCTTGTGGTGGCGATAGGGGCTTGTACATATGCCCCTGTGTTTTTACATATCTGCACGTCAGTAATTTGATTCCCTGTAAGTTAAGGCCTGTAAAAAATAGTGTTTAATGGCTTGACATGTGAGCAGGATGGCTTTAAACAAGTGGTCCTATAATTAGGAACAGTTCCATCTTCTCAAAACACTATAATTACCAATTACAAGGATATACAGAAGCAATGTGTAGAAACAGCTGATGTCTTGTCAAATGAGAAAAGGGCTGGCTTGCATTTCCAGAGCCACAACCTGAGGATAGTGACCTGCAAAAATGTTCTTGTTCAAACAAGGTCAACCTATGTTTAAATATACCCCCTTCTGTTGTGCTCAGATTCAGCAGTCTGAATCCAACTTTGTCTACCACTATGCAGGATGCAGCCCTTGTGGTTTTAAGTGACGCATTGTGGGATGTTTCATACTTTGCAATATTTTGTACCTACTTTAGGCTAGGGAAAAGGTGTCTTTTTTCGTTGATTTTACTTTCTATTTTTTATTCAGCCGAATTTTCACCTCCAGTTGTTTTATCCACCACAGAGAAATGTGCAGTTAATATTTATGCTTGACGTTCATATTACCATATTTTTTCTTTATTGCAATCTCAAGAGTGAAATGCATTGTTAAGTAACCCTCTCCTCCCTATCTTTACGAACATTTTTGAAAGGTCTTTTGCAATAGTTTGGAAGGCTAAATTATTATGTTGTAAAATATTATCCATGGGCAGTACATATTTTGAGATAAAATGCATGCAATTAAACTATAAACGAAGTTCCCAAATGCGGTCGAGAGATACTTGTTGTTTAATGCAGTATTATGTGTGTCATAAGATAAGAATATGTGATTGTTCAACATTAATGTCTTTAGATTTGCGCACAATGTGCTGTGTCAGGTTTTTTTCTTCTATTGCACAATTTCCTGGCTGCATTATTTAGAAGACAAACAACATTATCTTTTTCTTTACTATCTAATTTTCCAATAAAAGGCAGAAATTGCTGGAAATATGCCCGCTGAACAAGTGATGAGAGCAGCTTCCTGTTGGCCCTGGTTAAGCATGCATCTGTTTTTGTCATTTCTGCTGTGCTGCAGAGTTTTGTTCTGGTTTCGTTCTGCATTGGTCTTCTCTTTTCAGTGTTATTGTGTGCTCTAATGAACTTTTTTGTCATCTTTAAGATCTAAATGTGCTCTAATGAACTTTTTTTGTCATCTTTAAGTTCTAAAGTTTGGTAGCAGATGGTTTACCATATTGTAAACTTAAAGGGCATCAGGTACAACAATTTAAGTTGTAATGATTTATTAGTTATTTTTTTTGATTTTTTAGATGTCACCTGCTGCTTGATCGAAGGCCCTTTAATGGCATCAACATAACACCTACACATGAGGGGCACATGATGTGCCTTGATTCATGTGTTAAAAATTATTAGAACATTAAAATGTTGGAAGCTCCATTGAAAACAATGGAGTAGCTCTGGGCTTATAATGGCTGGTGTAAGCCTGGAGCTCCAACATTCCAATGTTTCTTTGTTCACAGCCACAGCTTTTTCAATCCCCTCACGCTCCCTGGAGCCTTTGTTTTATTTGCTAGAACATTCTGCCCTCTAGTGGCAGAATATTCTAATAGCCTTGCCTTCGGCTCGGGCCTTTAACGCTGGAGTGGGCCTTTAGAACATTGGATTGTTGGGAGTTCACTGGAGACAATTGAGTGGCTCAGGGCCAATATTAGCTGGTATAAGCCCTTTGCTCCAACATTCCAATACTTGTCATGTTTCCCCCTTTTGAATTAGAGCATTCTTTCGAGGGGGTGAAATATTATAATAGATTGATAGCCCTTCTGCCTCTGGCTACACCAGTTGTTATAGGCCCAAGCCGCACCAAAACAGCCCTCTGCAGTAAGCTTAGAGCTATAATAAATGGTTTATTATCACTTGGAGTAGAAAGTTGGAATCAGGACAGCCAAGTACAATTCTTCCTTTTAACAGGCATTAGCTATTGTTATTTGCCTGCTTATCAAGCATTCTGTTCCCTGACCCTCCAGTGTGACCTTTCCCATGTTGCCTCTTCTCTTCTGCTTTGAATTTTCTTCCCTGCCTGTTATTGTTTGGATATGTTTTCCTTAGTGCCTATGAGAGGAACAACATCTGGCACACCCTGGAAGGCTGTCCAAAATGGCTCCTCAGTCCAGCAATACAGCTCTGGATGGCTCTCCCATGTGTGCATATCCCTTTAAAAATCGTTCTCCCTTGCGGACACTGAGTGCCAGCTCCACCCTTTCTCAGCTGATGTGGAATGTAGGACAGAACTACCAGAGAAATGTAGAGAAAGATAAACAAACCTCTGTTTTTTAGACCTTTTGATTTCACAGAATTATACACTTAATATACTTGCTTATATGGGCTTTCAGTCAGCCCTCTTCATCTAATGGTCTGTCATTGTGAGTACTGAGACAGTGTGACACAGACACTGGAACAGGAAGACACTTACACCTGGAGATACAAACATTGGATGGTTGGGTAGTTTAATGGGCATCTAAACACAAACAACAGCAGTGCAAAAGGGGGTCACGAATACTGAAAAATTAGACATATGCCAATGACAGTGATGCATGAACTGTGAAGATATTGGAAAGGTCCCGCAGTCTCGCTCTTCGCAGCTCCACAGCACTCGAATGAGCCCCGCTCTGGAGGTTGATGGACCTACTGTGATTCCGATAGAGCCATCGCGGGAAACCCAGCGAGAGCGTCCCGGGAGGCTCCCCTCTTCCTCCGTGGTGCCCGTGATCAGTGACTGTTGAGAGAGAGCTGGGCCTTGCCACCGACCCTTTGACTGGTCCTGCTTTACGTTGTATCTAGAGCTGTGAGATGGTGATTTGTCCTGTCCTCTTCAATATCCTGATGTGGGGTCTAAATAATTTGGTGCTGCTGATCACAATGGTGAGGTGCTTACCAGAGCCCTTCCTATGCTGAACATTTAATGTATTCCTCTTTCAGCAGCTGCTGCCTGATGTTAACTACTGTGACTTTGGGAGCGGGAGCATACCAGCCACCCTTTCTCCATGGTACTCCTGCTCCTAGCTGCATGATCTGTTGGCTGTGCTATAACCACCTACCATTTCCTTGATCACTGCTTTGCTGTGTGGTGTGCTGCACTCCTGCATCATTGTTGTTTTCCTGGGTTCTAGGCTCTGTGCTGTTGACCCCTGGTTTGCTGGCTGGGGGCTCTGTGGAGATGCTTGATCCCTGATCATCTATTTTTTTGGTGGCAAGCAGGATAGCCCTTCTTCCGTACGGAGCCTCAGTGATTGGAGATCCCATCATAATGGGCAAAGACAGACCTACTCAATCCGCTACATAATAAACTTGCATGGACCAATACACTACTGGCCCCACCAATGCACCAGCGGGCCAGCCCAGAGTGGATGGGTCCACTCTTCAATCCAATGACATTGCCACTATCCTTCAAGTTATCCAAACCTCACAGACTGCGGTGGAGACGAATATTAGAGATGTGCGAATGTGCGTGGCATTACTGTGCCAGGATCTTCGGAATGCCACTGCATTCATCACAGAAGATAAATCTCACTTCTCCACGGTTGAAGACAACATCTCTACACTCAAGGATCTGCTCACGATCGTGCTCTCCCGGACAGTGGAGCTCCATAGACGCGCAGAAGATGCGGAAAGTCGCTCTCGGTGGAACACCGTGCGCCTAATTGGTATTCCGGAAGGAACAGATTGCAATACAAAACAAACGGTAGCAGATTTCTTTGAGCAATGGATTAAATCTTGGATGTCCTCCGCACACGTGTCCTCATGGTTCACAATAGAGAGGGCGCACTGAGCACCACAAGTGCTTACACCTAAACCTCCTCCTGGTGCCTCCCACAGACCGATTACAGCTCAAGTCCTTAACTATAGGGATAAAGAGATAACATCCTTAGAGGATGCTTGGTTACAATCGGAACTTCGATGTGGCGATGCCAAAGTTCTCCTATTTCTGAACTACACATGGGAGGTGCAACAACTTTGATGTTCCTATACAGAGGTGAAGCAGAAGCTCAGATCTATAGAACTTCAATACCGTTTGTTATTTTTGGCTTGATTCCACGTCATGGATGCTAATAAGTCACACCTTTTCAACTATCCTGAGTCGGCTTGGTAGTGGCTTACTGAGGACCCCCTGATTGGTGGTTCTGCTGCCTCCATGTCCATCCAGACTCTGCTGTCTTGCAGGATCCAGCATTGCCACCCAAGCCCCACAGAAAGCGTACTCATTCCAGAGGCGGAGGAGAGATGCCCACTCTGAGTCACCTCGGTGGCCTCCTCGTATGTGGCCGTCATCGCCATCTTTGCCTGCCTCTCATCACACCTCTGAAGGAGAGGAGGGGAGCCCAGATAACCATAGGCCTCCGAACCTGCCGTCACCCCCTCGAGCAACCTCCCATTCAGATACTGATCTTTCTCGCAGCCCTGCAATTTGACTGGTGTGGAGTCCCACTGGCTAAATTACTTCCCTATTGCTTGTTCACTAGATGGGGTCCTCAAGCGGTGGATGAGCTCCAGATGGGGTCCTCAAGCGGTGGATGAGCTGTGCACATGTATCCCGCTATTTATGCTTTCACTGGGCGGAATGGTAGCTGCCAACCTATCACTCTAAAGATGGGGTTCCCTTCTTTGATGTTTTATTATATGTTGAGCATAATGTTTTCCTTGATGTTTTTTTATTTTGTGCGACAAATGCTTCTGGAGTAGAAGTGTGGGTTGGGGTCGGAGTTGGGGGATTTCTATGCTCACTGTTACTGTTTTTACCAATCAATATGCATTGCATGTACGTTTGCTTATTTTCTTCCTTTTCATGTTTTGGCACACACTCACACTATATTTCAAGCTGCAAGTCGATTGTCACTGGTTCATATGGCGCCCTGCTGATGTGCTTTCTGCACCTCCTATGGTCCCTTGCAGGCCCATGTCGTGTACTGTCCATTGCATTTGATCGCTCATGACCCCCATAATGGGAAATTTTCGAGCATTGTCCTGGAATGTAAATGGTCTCCTGGACTGAGTGAAATGTGCTGCGGTCCTCACCTTCGCCCACCATCACCTCCCTGAAGTTCTCCTGCTTCAAGAAACCCATTTGTTGGGGGACCATTGCTTCTTCCTATCATGTGAGGGATATGACTGGGTCTTGTGGAGTTGCCATTCTCTTGCGGCACTCATTTGCTTTTGCCATCTCCCCTGTCATACATGACCCACAAGGCTGCTTTCTTGCATTGACCGGGGCCTTGAAGGGCCTGGTGGTTTCCTTAATATATGTCTACTCAATGCCCACAGTCCTTAATAGTTGCCTCAGGGACCTTTCCCAACTCCTTCTGAACTTACCACCGAGACCTTCACCGAAAGGGAGCGACTTTAACGCAGTGCCCGATCAAGAGACCAACACAACAGCGCCTTCCAGTGACTCTACGCATTCTGGGGCACATGGCTTCATGGATTGGACCACCACCTTCAGCTTCAGCGTTGCCTGAAGGGTGTGGCACCTGAGACTTAGCCAATTTACACACACCTCCACAGCCCATCGTCCCCAATCCTGCATAGACTTGATTTCCTACCCGCCACTGATTGTCAGACACTCTCACAAATTTAAATACTAGCAGGGGTATATCCGATTATTCTCCACTTCTTCTTCGAATTGGACCCTCCAAACCTGATTTACGCTCCATGTAGTGTATTAACGCTTGGTATTGTGAGCCACCAGCAAGGTGACTATACTGGGCTATGCCAGAAGTCGTATTAGTGCACAGAAACATGCTCGCTCTTCCCACATCACTAAGCTGGAGGCTCGTGCCCTCCTTCTAGAGAGGTGTCTTGCATCAAACCCCCAAGAAAATACCTCTTTGCAACTAAGCTGTCTCTAAGAAGTAATCCATCATCACTCTCTTGAGGCAGCCAAGCATCTCTGGCGGGCCATGACTGACCGGATTTATGGTTGTGGGTACAAGAATGGGAAACTGCTGTCTTGGCTGGCCTCTCGTCAGCAGATAAATATAATCATTCCCGAAATTTTAGATGACAGTGGTCACTCCTGCCGGGCTCTTCCAGAGACTGCGCAGGCTTTCGCTTGCTACTACCAATGCTTGTACATGGCCTCCACAGGGAGGGATCTGAGTTTTTCAGACCAATTTCTGTTGGCAGTCCCTCTCCCACGCTTCTCCCCTGTTGAGGTATGACTGCTAGCTGAACCTTTCACAGCCGAGGAGGCCCTATCTGGGTTGGCATCCGGGAAAACCCCCGGACCAAACTGTTTCCCCATTGAATACTATACCGCCTTCTGTAACATATTGATTTCCCACCTGTTGTCTTTGTACAAAGAAGTGTGTCATATGGGCATCTTTCTTCCAGATCTGGACTAAGCCACCATAGTGGTGATCCTTAAGACGCAACCCCCCTCCATGTCATGTACAGATTACGTCACATTTTACTCCTCATTGTTGAGGTTAGAATTTTGCCTCCCTATTGGCTGACTGGCTCGAGCATGTTCTGGCCACGTTGATTCATTCGGATCAGTGTGGCTTTATGCCGGCTCGTGGCACAAGGCATTGCCTCCATCGGCTTCAGGAGGCCCTGGCTCACTGTCATCGCTTAACATCAGATCTGGCTCTCCTTCTAATTGACTTCGAAAAAGCTTGTGATACGATGGACTGGGGCTACCTTCAATTAGTGCTTTCACAGGCTTGCATCAGGCCTTGTTTTTGGAGCATGGCCTGTGCTCTATACTCCAATCCCGCTGCACAGGTCCAGATTAGAATCCTCTTTGCTCCCTTTCCCATCGGGTGGGGGACTAAACAGGATTGTCCATTTTCCTCCCTCCTTTTCACACTCACAATTGAGCCTTTGGCCTGACTTGTTGGCTTGGATGCCAAATTTCAGGGATGGAATTGGAGTGCTGCGCAGGAGGGTTGCATAGCTCTAATCGCGGATGATGTCCCCCTATATCTGGTGGATCCCGCTACGAGCGGCCCCCGGTGTCTTCATCTGTTGTGCTGTTTTGAGTCAGCCTCAGGTCTCAAAATGAACCACTGTAAGTCTGTGTTGGGTCCTTTGGCCTCTCCAGAGACTGTTTCAACTGTCAGACGAGTATTCTGTTCCTCAACTCAGTTTCAAATACTTAGGTATCTGGGTCACTTTACACCCGGAGCTCTCCTGGGCCCTTAACCTTCAACCGTTGATTCAGAGGGTCAGGTCTGACCTGATTAGATGGCAAACACTTCCCTTTAATGTTATGGGGCACATCATCTTATATAAAATGATGATTCTTTAAAGATTTTTGTACTTCTTTCAAAATTTACTAATCCACTTATCACAGGCTTGGTTTCGATCTCTCAATGGGATGACCATAATGTTTTTGTGGCATGGGTCTTGACCCCATCTCCCTTTTTTGCATTGTCCTCGGGGTCCAAATGATGAAGGTCTCATTTGTACCTTTATTATTTTGCCTCCTACCTTCTTGTTATTCACAATTGGTACAATGAGGGATGGTCTGACCCAGCCTGTCGGTTAGAATTATCCCTGCTAGGTTTCCCGCACTTGCAGGCCGTGCTATATGGTTCTCCATTTCCTTCTAACATGCCTCAAGTAACGAAAGTGGTGTTTCTAGCCTGGAGGGCCGCACTTATACATGTGCAATGGGATGGCACCAGACTCCTCTCTGGCATGGCACATGGTTACGTGAGGCGGTGAAACTTCTGGGCTTTAGATTGTGGGAATTCATTGGCATCTGCCACCTGGGGAATATATGGTGCGGGGCACACATTTGTTCCTTTCAAGAACTTCAGGCTACATACACCTTGGCCAACACCTTACTACATATATCTGCAGCTCCGTCATGCTTCCGTCAAGGGCGGAATTTCCCAAATCTATCCCACCTTAATGATCAGTTCCCCTGGCATACTGCAGCATCTCAGACTCCGCTGGGAGGACTGGTTGTGTCCTAGTGAAGGCAAGGATTGGCGTGATGCCCTGATGGCCCCAGGAAGTTAACTTTTTCCTCTTCTTTATGATTAGTACTATCTCTACTATGCTTACCTCTCTGTGAATAGAATGTACCGGGTGGGTCTCCGTGCTAGTCCCTCCTGTCAAAGCTGTGGTATGGATCTGGATAATTTCTACCATATGATATGGTGCCCAGTGATTGCCACCTATTGAACAAGGGTGACTCAGGATTTATCAGATATCTTGGGATGGGAAGTCACCCTTTCCCCTTTGATGTTTTTGCTGGGTGTGTTTGAGGGTTCTGGCGGTACGAGAGCTGAGAGATCATTTCTGGGTACGGATCTCCTGGTTGCCAAGTGGGATATTGCCACCAGATGGATGTCAGCCATTCCGCACACCTTGGTGGGCTGGCGACGTGGAATGGACTGGTGTGTGCAACAGGAGCTCGTGGTTTATAAAGCAAGGGGCTGCCTCCACAAACATGGCAGAGTGCGGGGGGAATGGTTGTGTCAATCTGTTTGAATTTGATGTTGGGGGGCAACTTGCAATGGGGCTAGCTTCAAATATGGTGTATGATTTGAGAGCTGCTGACTTGTATCAATGTCATCTTTTATCCTGTACTGCACTCGATGTGTGTCTATTGTTTTACCATTTACACTTTCGGTGGCACCAAACCAATAAACATTGTTTGTAAAACGAAAATTCAGGGGCAGCTCATCCGAAAAGTCAATGGAGCACAGCCCCAACCCCTGTGAGGCACCATACCCACACCTAAATGTTCAATGCCTTATGCTTGCCTGCCCTGCACGTGGTCTTTTCTATTCAGTCTTGCATGGAGAGGTGTGGTCCTCATGCAAAGCACATTGTGCCTAGTCATGGGTGACAAGGGTGCTGCTGCCATGGATTAACGTGCGCATGACAGGTTGACCGATTCTCTCTTCCCCATCCAGTCATGTGCACTTTATAGTCTCCCAACTGTACTGTGTCTGAGAGCCGGGGATAGAGATAATACAGCTCCCTGGTCTCAGAAGGAGCGCTTGAATTGCCTGCCACAGCCAATTTAAATGTAATAAAGATGATGGGAGTGGCATCAGGATCGGATGGGAAAGCCTGCTCTTGTGGAAATCAAACTCAGTAACCTGCGCACACGCAGTAACCGACAGGCAGCGAGGTAGTGGAAGCATCCACAGCATGACCAATCACAGCATAGCTCCATTTTGAAGTTGCATAGCGATTGGTTATATTTTTATGATCCATGAGTCCGCTTAAATGCTTCTCCCCCTTACTTTACACTTGCATGCAAATGAGTGTGCGTGTGTGTCCCTGATGGCTTTGAAAACGAAAACACATATGGACCTGCCATTGACCCTGTAAAACACGTTCGAAAGCTCACCTTTCTTTCACCAGAAATAAAGTCATTATCCAGTGTGAAAATAAGATTACAGCAACAGGTAAATAAATATAAGAAAAACAAGCACGCTGCTTGTTTGTGTTGGTTTTTTTGGCCTACACTTGCAATCACTTTTTTTAAACATACCAGTTACCCTCAGTACTAAGGCATTTGGCATCTAAAAATATTCAACCATTATTCTGGCAGACGGTTAGGTCGTGAATGCAGAAAGGTGCTGGGGATATCAAGTGGGGTATGAAGGTGTTGGGTGTAAATTCCGAGAACGTGATGTAGAGGAATGTATGAGCTGGATCTCTATGAAAGTGGAATTACTTTTTAAAACTTCAACTAAGATGCAGACAGTGGCATAGCTTAGTCAGTGAGATTTGGGCGGGGGGGGGGGGGGTGAATTTCAAATTTCCCAACCAAATAGGCAGTGGGCTGCAGGGTGGAGGGGTGAGATGAACAAAGTTCAGGATGGACTGTTTCCATGAGGAACAAGGTCAGTCCTCAATTGCATTAGGTAGGCCTCTGTCTAGAGTGGCAAAGTAGGTGAAAAACAATGGTTTGGAACGCTGCCCTGTCACCAGTTAGACCATATGCAAGCTATCACCCCATCAACTTTTGGATTTCTGTTTGCCAGTACTATGCCTGGAAACCTGAGACTGACGCAGCTTTCCAAGTCTACTATCGTCAATGTTTGTGAATTCCGAAAAGTAGTACATTTGCACCCATTCAAGGAGTACTTCCATGTATCCAGATTCACTATTTTTTGGTAAACTCCCCACTTAAGGTTTCTGCTCCAAAAAATGAAAAAGTTAAAAGCTCTTAGCCAAATGAAAATGACAAGAAAAATTGACACAGACATAGCAGAACCTTCTCAGGACCCTCAGATCCAACTACCAACCATGAATGCATTTGAGCGAAGCCACACCCCAAACACCCCCCTGAAGACATGCCATGCCCTGCCCATCTAAGCTGGGCCTAGTAGTTGTCCCTAGGAACTGCTTTCTTTATTGAGTAGGTGCAATAAAAAACATACAAATCATCAAATACAAAGACATCGTAGAGCAGGAAGAAATAATAAATAGTGAATTCCTGAAGCAATGGCATAAAAATTACATAGCTTTCCACGGCTCTTTAAGCCCTACATTACTGTTGTTCTCTGCAGAGACCCTAAAACAACCCCATCGTTCATAAAATTGATTAGATCGCCCAACCCTCTCCGCATACATCTTCTCTCTGTCCCTAACAGTCTGCATTTTTCCATAACAATTAGCGAAGGATGGGGCAAATTTAGGCCTGCAGTTTGGTAAAAATATTGATCTGGCCCCCAGCATTGAGATAAATATTATCTTCTAATTTCCCTTCACTATCCATGGCATGTGACAAAAGCCCAAAAGACCAAAGGGTGTTCAGCGGAATCTCAAGCTGCAATTCATCTTCCAAAAACCTGAATATGCTACTTCAGAAATTCCTTATTTTAGAACAGTGCCAGATCGTGTGGTACAAATTACCGTTGTCTATCGCATCACATCTGAAGCATTGGTTAAAATAATCTTTACAAATTTCGTTAGAAAAATGGGGGGTCCAGTAGATAAGCCATTTTGAGAAAAATTGCATTTTGCGATTGTTTGCGTCCCTCAGAGTTTTAAAATGCAATTCATTAACTTCCTGCCAAATATTACATGACAATCTTAACCCTTCCTCCTTAAGCCATTTAGCAGGGATCCAGCCATAAATATCTATATTATCACACAATAGCAGATATCTGTACCAGTTTCCAACCTTCCTCTTCTGAGGGATGCAAATTACATTTCTAGCTAGCTCCCTCTTTATGACCAGGGCACTGGGATCTATACACTGCAATTGTCCTTGAATGATCCTATACGACCATTGGAGCCAGATTTTATTGCTGATCATGGAAACTTCTATTTCCTCTCATGTTTTCCATTTGTCACAGACCAGGAAATCATCTAATTTTACAAACTCATTGATTTGCAGCTTTTGACAATGGCTTTTTTCATTACTGTCCCACTCCCCCCCATTCGATTATCCAGTAATCAACTCAGAATTTATATATGGAAGACTATATATTTTTTATTAATTGTGCTTTCCTTCTAAAAAAACATTGAAGAGTCTTGTACCTAAGTTTTTTAGGAGATTTGGACAAGCGTAGGGGATCAAGAATGAGGTTCTCTGTGGTCATTATATCCATAAGTTAATTATGCAGATGGTTAAGCAGCAGACAAGGTTTTCTAAATCTAAAAGCAAACTGTGCAAAGTGAGCAAAATATTATGTTCCTATACAAAATTTCTAAATATATTTCCGGGCTGCCTGTAGTCCATAAAATGAGGAAATCATAGAATAGGCTTCTTAAAATAATATCTGGAGGAGAGAATAGAGGGAGCAGCGGCAATCAAAAAATTAAGGGGCATATTATCAAGCACGGCGTTAACATTATCGCCGCTTTAGCGGCAGAAAACTGTCGCTAAAGCGGCGATAATGGGCTTGATAATATGCACTAGAGAATTTCAATAGAACCCCATGTTGACACCAAAACATGGGCTTCTATTGGAATACTTTGCGGCATATTATAAAGCCCATTATCGCCGCTTTAGCTGCAGCTTTCTGCCACTAAAGCAGCGATAATTTTACTGCCCTTTCTTGATAATATGCCCCAGAGTGTCTGATTGCGAGTTTGGCAGTCTAACCTCCATACCGCTGCATCCCAAGTGCACCTCCGAGTTGGTAGGCAGTATTACAATGTTCCCACCTGCCCAGTGGCGGTGTTTCTGATGGCAGGTAATAATTTTCCATATGTGTCGATGCAGGTGTGTACATTTTAACTATACAAGTGTTAAATGTACACATATGCATGACACGTGTTAAAATACCTAGTACATGTACCTTGCCATTGCTGGGGTTGGGACCATATGTGCCCAGTCCAGTCAATGGGTTCAAGTGCAAAATGGACTTACCTGGATTTCAGTGCTGACAGTGTTGTCTTTTTCGGGGTCAAGTTGCTGATGTGTAGGGTGGCCCTAGAGGAAGCCTTATGGAAGACTGAAGGGAAAAAATAGAAATGGGAGAGTTTACACCCAATTTCCTTCTATTCTTTCGACTCAAAGCAGGCCGTCTCACCACCACGGTCAGCTCGACAGAAAGGTAATTTATAATCTGGACTGCAGTAACATTGTCTCTACCTCCATCTGACAGCTGCTGCCATCGCAGCGGTCGGAGAATGGCTGGTGGCATTGGCGGTATTCCGGCAATCTTCCCTTCAGCAACCCGCTAACATCGTAATTCGGCGGGCCAAACGCCAGCAAGGTGGGTGGGGAATCCGCCAACGCCATGATGGCGGGACCATCACCACCAAACTAGTAATCAGGCCCTTAATAAGGGAAGCCCTGTCATCTTTATGAGAGCTACCCTTTCGAAAAGCGTAAGAGGTGATAGCATCTGCTTATCTAGCAGTGTTTTCACTTTATTCAAAAGGGCCTTGTAATTTATATTATACAACCCGAAATCTTCTGTTAAGAAAAAAAAAACAAGTAGGTGCCGATTACGATCAGGTAAAAACCGGGTACGAACCGTCGGTCGGAGCGTTTTCTCCGTCCGACTCGTACCCGGTTGTACAACTTTACAAACATGGAATTACGATTCGCACGGAAACACTATTTCCGTACGAATCATAAAAAACACCGACCGACGAAAATATACATACGAATGTGATCCGGGAATGCTGCGACTTGACGTCGGGACGCTTTCAGGCAGCGTTTCACGACCCAGGAAGTACGATTCGAACCGACAGCAGTCCGGACGGCAATATTTTCACGGCACCCAAAAAGTGCCGGAAAAGCGAAGTACGCCGTGAAACGACCAGAGTAGGTGGCCCGGTACGTGCTGTACCCCCCCCCAGCCCCCGCATGTACGCGCCGACCCCCCCCAGCCCCTGCATGTACGCGCCGACCCCCCCAGCCCCCGCATGTACGCGCCGACCCCCCCCAGCCCCGTACGTTCGAGTCGTACCCCCCCAGCCCCCGTACGTTCGAGTCGTACCCCCCCCAGCCCCCGTACGTTCGAGTCGTACCCCCGTGTATGTACACCCGTGTACGTGTCGAACCCCCGTGTATGTACACCCGTGTATGTGTCGTACCCCCGTGTATGTACACCCGTGTACGTGTCGGACCCCCCCGTGTATGTACACCCGTGTACGTGTCGAACCCCCGTGTATGTACACCCGTGTACGTTCGAGTCGTACCCCCACCCGTGTATGTATGGTGCGTACCCCCAGCGCTGGTGGTACGCACCTTACATACACGGGTGGGGGTACGACTCGAACGTACACGGGTGTACATACACGGGGGGTTCGACACGTACACGGGTGTACATACACGGGGGTACGACACGTACACTGGTGTACATACACGGGGGTTCGACAAGTACACGGGTGTACATACACGGGGGGGTTCGACACGTACACGGGTGTACATACACGGGTGGGGGTGCGACTCGAACGTACGGGGGCTGGGTGGGGGTACGACTCGAACGTACGGGGGCTGGGTGGGGGTACGACTCGAACGTACGGGGGCTGGGGGGGTCAGCGCGTACATGCGGGGGCTGGGGGGGGTTGGCGCGTACATGCGGGGGCTGGGGGGGGTCGGCGCGTACATGCAGGGGTTGGGGGGGGTCGGCGCGTATGCGGGCACATGTCTCCATGGTTGCAATGGGAGTTCGGTGCGGACGGTGTTTTTGCCATACGGTTGTAACGTCGGACGCACGGGATGGATCGTGATTCCGCGGTCGGACTTCACTTTTCACATTTGTACGGTAAATCGTCCGAGAACGTGTCGGACACATTTTCCGACCCGAGGACGTGTGGGGAATGATTCCCAATGCGATTCGTATGGACTTTTTCCCATGCGAATCGTAATTGGCAGTTTGTACGGCACTTGCACGATTCGTACGGTAAAAAGACCGGATACGAGTCGTACGGGGAATTTTTTCACCGGATCGTGATCGGCACCGTAGTGTTTTGGGTGTGTATGTGCGCCAGCTCTAAACTCCGGCAACAATTTCTCATTCGGGCAGCAACAAAAATGTATCTCAGTCTTAGCTTTATTGACTGTAACCGCCCCAAGATAATAAAAGCCATAAAGATCTCAAACACCCTCTTTTGTACTGATCTCTTGGGTGGCAATGATATTGATATGATAATGATATGTCATCCGCGTATAATTTGATTTTGGACATTTGGGGCAAACGAGCCTTAATGTCAACATCTTGTCTGATGGCCTGGGCTAGGGGCTCGATAAAATAGGCAAAACGAACAGTGGGGAGTGGGCAGCCCTGCCTAGTGCCTCGTAGCACTTTAAAAATGTCACTTATGGATGCATTCAAAATTAGGCTAGCTTCAGCATTAGAATACATTCGTTTTATTATTCCTGTGGTCTAAGAAGAAAAAGTATATAGTTCAAGAATCCAAAAGAGCATTTCCCAGACCACAAGATTGAACGCCTCTTCAGCATCTAAAAGAAAAATAGCTACCGGAATTTGATTGGTATATCATAAATCAATGGCCTCAATTAGAGCTTTAGTGTTGGTGTAAAACTGCCACCCTGCAACATAACATAACATGTTTTTTTGTAAAGCACACGTTCACCCAAAGGTATCTTGGCACTGAAAAACAAAGAAACCTATTCTGGTCTTTATGTTTTACAATTTGGTTGAGAATCCATCTGACCCCGCGACCTTATCCTCAGGCATGCTCCTAACTACTACTTCTAGATCTTGGAGGGTAAATAAGTAGTCCATAAAAACACGCCCATCCTCAGATAAAACTAGAAGAAAAATATCCTTTAAAAAAATCCACTGATCTACTTCGCTAGAGATGCTGTTTATACTTTTTAAGTGCTCCAGAACAATCTCTCCTAATCGCCCCCTACGAAATAATAATGGCGCCAGTCTTGGGGCACTTACACATATTAATAGTATTATTGTTACTGCGCTCACGGGTTTGCCAAGCCATGAATTTCACTGCATAGTTACTTCATTCATGGAATTGCTGCAGATACGTAGAATGTTCTACAAAGGTTTTAGTATAATAATACTGCTGGAGTGCCAATTTTTTCTCATCTAGAGTCTTTCTGTTTTCCCTAGACCCCACCCTAAGAAATTTCTTGCAGGCTTTATTAATTCGATCTTCCAGAGAGGCCTTTTCTGCTTTTAAAGATTTCAGTCAAAATCCATCCTTGGAGATGAGGGATGCCCGCAAAGAAAAGTTTATGGCATCTCAAACTATACTGATGGAAACTAAGCCTATGTTTAACTCCAGAAAACTCTCAATTTCAACTCTGCAGGCACCTAACAAACTCTCCTCCTGTAGGTGAGTCTTATTAAAAACCCACCTCGGATTTTTGGATTTTGTCCCTCCTCCCCATACTTGCAGCTCTAGTACTGGATGTTATGAAAAACCATTTGACAGTGTGTTCAGCAGTTTGAGCTTAACTGCAGAAGAAATCAAGAAATAATTGTTACGCAACTCATTTTTACATCGATTTCAGAAACAAGCGAACTCCTTTTTATCGGGAATGTTGTTCGCCACGGGTCTGCTAATTTAAACATGCTGGAATTATTTTTAAAAACCCTTACAGTATAAGGTTTATACTGTCTCTTATTTCTAGTTGACGAATCAAGACTTGGGTTTTGAAGGAAATTAAAGTCCCCTCAAGAGGATCTCGCCTTCTATTGACCCTAAAGATTGAAAAAGTTTGTTTAACGGACCAGTATAGTCTTCAACAGGCGCGTACAGACAAACCAGTATTAGAAGAGGGAGTCTATCGAGCAATTTACCCAACTCCATCGACCCTCGGAGTCAGCCTGCTATAAATAAACTTTAGCTCTTGCATTCTTATTAATGTATATCGCCACCCCACTATGGAGAGCTCCAGAAGAGGAAAAGCACTTAAAGCCAGCCCAACCCTTAAACATACTAAACTTATTCAACTCACTGGAGCTGATGTGTGTCTCCTGCATGAATACAACTCCCTGCTTAGCAGCTTCATTGCATCTTATCTGAGGCTCCGTAAGGATAAAGAGTGGCCTTTTATTATTAGATTGGTGGTATCAAGCATTGTCAACTTTCATCAGGAATTCTCTAGCTATACCTCCGAGAAGACCAAAAATCTATCCTCCCACAAAGGGGCCGATTCCGATCCGGGTCGGAAGGGAACCGAACCCGATCCGGCCGGACAAACTACGAGCATTACGCGTGTTTTCCGCCCAACTCGTACAGCTGTACGAACGAGCCAGTACGATGCGAGCTACATGAAATTCACCGACCGAGTCGTTTCCGGGTCCGAACCACGTCGGACAGCCTGTGCGAGCCGGAGTGTCCGGCTCTCAAAAGCTCCCGGAGTCGGACTTCGGGGGTCCGCGTCGGAACCCCCCGACACCCGCAGCCATATGACTCGCACACAGGGGGAGACACATTGGTCTCCCCCACACAGGCATGTGTGGCCCGGATGGCACAGAGGCGTACCCACTGTAGGAGACGCACTTGTTCAAGACGTACCCATTCAGTCAATGGGAGCACATGTATGCATCGTACAACTGGCTCCCATTGACTTCTATGGGAGTCTGACCGAACCGAGTCCGACAGCATATGTGCGCATCGTACTCGCTCGGTTGGACTGTAGGGGTCCGGCTCGGTCGGAAAACACTCCGGATCCGACTCGGTCGGAGTGCTTTCCGACCCGGATCGGAATTGGCCCCAAAGTAGTTAACTTTGCTGGTTGACCCAACTGAGCTTGGACCCGATTAGCTTTAAAGTCGCTCAGTATTTGCTTGAGTTCCCATTGTTCAACGGGAGGTCTCAAAAAGCATGTCAGAATTTTTTTGAAAAGAGAAGTCTCGTTTCACATTTATACTTTTCAACAGAATGACCTTCCACAGTATTCGTTCACAAATCCTATCTTGAAAGTACACTAGTAAACTTCGAGGCCTTTTACCATCCCTGAGTGATTTACCAGCAGGTACCCAGTGTGCTCTAGCAATTAGTAAATCCGACACCAGTTCATTGACTACATGAGTCGCAATCCGATTTGTCACTGCCTCTCTCATTTCAGACTCTGGTTTCCAATTCTCAGGGACTCCCACTAAGTGCAAATTAGACCAATGAGAGCGATTTTCCATATCCTCAAAGCTTTCCGTTCAAGTTCTGTATTTCCGTCTGTGTTTTTTGGACCCATTTGTCCTGCTACACATTCTACACATTTGACACCCTTTGTTAGGCTATTGTTAAACGGCTGCCTAAGTCCAAAATTCAGGTTTCCAAAATCTCTAGCGTAGCTTTCAAGGATCACTGACTAAATATCGAAGGTCAAAATATCGACCTACAAAATATCGCAGCAAAAGTATCGAGGATAAGAATATCAACATCCTACCTACATTAAGGTAAGTACAAAGATATCGGAAAAAAAATATCGATGTCAAAAATATCGTTGTTAAAAATATCGTTTTTTGTTTAAGTTAAAAAAATAATGTAAAATAAAGTAAATAAAAAATATAATTAAAATAAACATAGTTAAAAATATTTTAAAATGCTTAAAAATTATAAGTAATATATATAGTTAAAAAATACATTAAACATATACATATAATACTAAGGTGCCGATCACGATCCGGTAAAAAATGTCCCCGTACGACTCGTATCGGGTCTTTTTACCGTACGAATCGTACAAGTGCCGTACGAACTGGCAATCACGATTCGCATGGTAAAAAGTCCATACGAACCGCACTGGGAATATTTCCCCACACGTCCTCGGGTCGGAAAATGTGTCCGACACGTCCTCGTACGATTCACCGTACAAACGTGAAAGGTGAAGTCCGACCGGGGAATCACGATCCATCCCGGGCGTCCGAATGTACAACCGTACGGTGAAAAGACCGTCCGCACCGAACTCCCATAACAACCATGGAGACGTCCAAACAGGTGCCCGGTACGTGCCGTACCCCCCCAGCCCCCGTAGGTACGCGCCGACCCCCCCCCCAGCCCCCGTAGATACGCGCCGACCCCCCCTGTGTACGTTCGAGTCGAACCCCCCCGTGTACGTTCGAGTCGAACCCCCCGTGTACGTTCGAGTCGTACCCCCACCCGTGTATGTACGGTGCGTACCCCCCCGTGTATGTTCGAGTCGTACCCCCACCCGTGTACGTTTGAGTCGTACCCCCACCCGTGTATGTACAGTGCGTACCCCCCGTGTACGTTCGAGTCGAACCCCCCGTGTACGTTCGAGTCGTACCCCCACCCGTGTATGTACGGTGCGTACCCCCCCGTGTACGTTCGAGTCGTACCCCCACCCGTGTACGTTTGAGTCGTACCCCCACCCGTGTATGTACAGTGCGTACCCCCGTGTACGTTCGAGTCGAACCCCCCCGTGTACGTTCGAGTCGTACCCCCACCCGTGTATGTACGGTGCGTACCCCCCCGTGTACGTTCGAGTCGTACCCCCACCCGTGTACGTTTGAGTCGTACCCCCACCCGTGTATGTACAGTGCATACCCCCCGTGTACGTTCGAGTCGAACCCCCCCGTGTACGTTCGAGTCGTACCCCCACCCGTGTATGTACGGTGCGTACCCCCAGCCCTACACGGGTGGGGGTACGACTCGAACGTACACGGGGGGGTTCGACTCGAACGTACACGGGGGGGTACGCACCGTACATACACGGGTGGGGGTACGATTCAAACGTACACGGGGGGTTCGACTCGAACGTACACGGGGGGTTCGACTCGAACGTACACAGGGGGTACGCACCGTACATACACGGGTGGGGGTACGATTCAAACGTACACGGGGGGGTTCGACTCGAACGTACACGGGGGGTTCGACTCGAACGTACACAGGGGGGTACGCACCGTACATACACGGGTGGGGGTACGATTCAAACGTACACGGGGGGGTTCGACTCGAACGTACACGGGGGGTACGCACCGTACATACACGGGTGGGGGTACGATTCAAACGTACACGGGGGGGTTCGACTCGAACGTACACGGGGGGTACGCACCGTACATACACGGGTGGGGGTACGATTCAAACGTACACGGGGGGGTTCGACTCGAACGTACACGGGGGGGTACGCACCGTACATACACGGGTGGGGGTACGATTCAAACGTACACGGGGGGGTACGATTCAAACGTACACGGGGGGGTTCGACTCGAACGTACACGGGGGGTTCGACTCGAACGTACACAGGGGGGTACGCACCGTACATACACGGGTGGGGGTACGATTCAAACGTACACGGGGGGGTTCGACTCGAACGTACACGGGGGGTTCGACTCGAACGTACACAGGGGGGTACGCACCGTACATACACGGGTGGGGGTACGATTCAAACGTACACGGGGGGGTTCGACTCGAACGTACACGGGGGGGTACGCACCGTACATACACGGGTGGGGGTACGATTCAAACGTACACGGGGGGGTTTGACTCGAACGTACACGGGGGGTTCGACTCGAACGTACACAGGGGGGGTCGGCGCGTACCTACGGGGGCTGGGGGGGGGGGGTCGGCGCGTATCTACGGGGGCTGGGGGGGCGGCGCGTATCTACGGGGGCTGGGGGGGGCGGCGCGTATCTACGGGCGCTGGGGGGGGGTCGGCGCGTATCTACGGGGGCTGGGGGGGGTCGGCGCGTATCTACGGGGGCTGGGGGGGGGTCGGCGCGTATCTACGGGGGCTGGGGGGGGCGGCGCGTATCTACGGGGGCTGGGGGGGGCGGCGCGTATCTACAGGGGCTGAGGGGGGGTCGGCGCGTATCTACGGGGGCTGGGGGGGGTCGGCGCGTATCTACGGGGGCTGGGGGGGGGTCGGCGCGTATCTACGGGGGCTGGGGGGGGTCGGCGCGTATCTACGGGGGCTGGGGGGGATCGGCGCGTATCTACGGGGGCTGGGGGGGGTCGGCGCGTACCTACGGGGGCTGGGGGGGGTACGGTGCGTACCGGGCCACCTACTCTGGTCGATTCGCGCCGTACTTCACTTTTGCGGCACTTTTTGGGTGCCGTGAAAATATTGCCGTCCGGACTGCTGTCGGTTCGAATCGTAATTCCTGGTTCGTGAAACGCTGCCTGAAAGCGTCCCGACGTCACGTCGCAGCATTCCCGGATCACATTCGTATGTATATTTTCGTCGGTCGGTGTTTTTTACGATTCGTACGGAAATGGTGTTTCCGTGCGAATCGTAATTCCATGTTTGTAAAGTTTTACGACCGGGTACGAGTCGGACGGGGAATTCGCTCCGACCGACGGTTCGTACGCGGTTTTTACCGGATCGTAATCGGCACCATAATATATATATACTTACTTATTAATATTTTTTAATATTTATTTTAATCACTTCTAAGGTGCCGATTCCGATCCTGTAAAACCCGGGTACAAATGGTCGTACGGAGCGTTTTCTCCATACGACTCGTACCCAGGAATTCCACCGTACAAACCAGCAAGTACGATTCGTACAGAAATACCATTTCCTTTCGAATCGTAAAAAACACCGTACGGCTAAAAAATACATACAATTCTGATCCTGGACAGCGCGTACGCGACGTCCGCACTGAGTCAGGCAGCGTTTTACGGATCAGCAAGTACGATTCGTACCCACAGCACTCCGCACGGCTATATTTTTACAGGAGCCAAAAAGTGCCGGAAAAGCTAAGTACACCGTGATGCACGAGGAAAAGGGGGTCCGTACCCCCGTATGTACGCGCCGTACCCCCCGTATGTATGTGCCATACCCCCCACCCCCCGTATGTACGCACCGTACACCCCACCCCACCATATGTATGCGCCGTACCCCCTGCCCCGTATGTATGCGCCGTACCCCCAGCCCCGTATGTGCACGCCGTACCCCCAGCGCTACGCTATGTGCTGGGGGTACGGCGCGTACATACGGGGCTGGGGGTACGGCGCATACATACGGGGCTGGGGGTACGGCGCGTACATACAGGGCTGGGGGTATGGTGCGTACATACGGGGGGGTGGGGGGTACGGTCCGTACATACAGGGGGGTGGGGGGTACGGTCCGTACATATGGGGGGTGGGGGGGCCGTACGACTCGTACCCCGGGCACAAGTGTACCCGGGGTAGGGGTCGTACACAGTTCGCTCCATACGGGACGTTTTCCATACGCTTGTGCATTAAGAACACCGGTACGGATCGGACTTGTGCGCTCGGACTTCAGTTTTACGACTCATACGTAAAACTGTCCGGGGACGTCTTTTCCCGAGGCGATTCGTATGTATTTTTCCCGTACGAATCGTACTTCACCGTTTGTACAGTACTTATACGATTCGTACGTAAAAAAAATACGAATGCGAGTCGTACGGGAAAAAAAATCCAGGATCGGAATCGGCCCCATAATGACTATTTTTTTAATAAATTATAAATACATCTATAAACATAAAACAATAAAATAAATACAAATGAAATATATATATATATAACAAATTTAAACAATTTAAATAATTTTTAATCTTTTTAACATTAATTATACAGTACATTAGCTAAAATAATACAAAAAATCTTAGATAGCGGAAGAAATAAAATTACTATTCCAAACCCAGTGACTGCAACAGTAGGGAAAGTGTTGGATAGCGTAGGGGTAAAAATTACTAATCCCACTCCAGGGAGTGCAACAGTAGGGAAAGTGTTGGATAGCGTAGGGGTAAAAATGACTATTCCCACTCCAGTGAGTGCAACAGTAGGGAAAGTGTTGGATAGCGTAGGGGTAAAAATTACTATTCCCACTCCAGTGAGTGCAACAGTAGGGAAAGTGTTGGATAGCGTAGTGGTAAAAATTACTATTCCCACTCCAGTGAGTGCAACAGTAGGGAAAGTCTTGGATAGCGTAGGGGTAAAAATTACTATTCCCACTCCAGTGAGTGCAACAGGAGGGAAAGTGTTGGATAGCGTAGGCATAAAAATTACTATTACCACTCCAGTGAGTGCAACAGTAGGGAAAGTGTTGGATAGCGTAGTTGTAAAAATTACTATTCCCACTCCAGTGAGTGCAACAGTAGGTAAAGTCTTGGATAGCGTAGGGGTAAAAATTACTATTCCCACTCCAGTGAGTGCAACAGGAGGGAAAGTGTTGGATAGCGTAGGCATAAAAATTACTATTACCACTCCAGTGAGTGCAACAGTAGGGAAAATGTAGGATAGCATAGGGGTTAAGTTAACATACTTATATATATATTTTTTTAAATAAATATCATATTAATAATTATTTAACAAAATAATTACTAATAAATACCTATTAAATTAAATTTATATTTACGTAAATAACATTAAATTACTTTCCACCCTATTCCCCTATAAACACACAACGCGTGACACATAAAAAATAACACAATTAATTAAATTATCAATTAATCAAGTAAAAAAATAAATTAACTATTAATAATTAATTAACAATAAATTAATTAACAATAACAATAAATAAACACCTATTAACTAATTAATTATATTTAAATTACTTCCCACCCTATTCCCCCATAAACCCACAACCCGCTACACATTAAAAATAACATAATCAATTTAATTACCAATTAATTAAAATTAATTACCAATTAATAATTAATTTAAAATAAATTAATTAACAATAACAATAAATAAAAATTAATAATATATTATGTATAGATAATATAGTTAGAAATTAACCAATTAGTACAAAATTCATTACCAATTAACAATTAATAGGCAATAAATTAATTAACAATAAAAATAAATAAACACATATTAACTAATTAATTATATTTAAATTACTTCCCACCCTATTCCCCTATAAACCCACAACCCGCTCTGATACTAAAACGCAAAATTTATTTTAAAAAAAGTACTATTTTCTAAACATTTAATACATATATTTAAAAATAATGTACCAATTTAAAAAAAAAAGTGAAACATACATATAAAATACATACTAAAATACATAACACTAAAAAAAACATCGATATTATTTGCAACTATATTTTTGAAAACGATATTATTTACTTCGACAATACATACTTCGATATTAAAAAAATCGATATTACTTACCTTAAAGTCGATATTCTGGTCAACGATATTCTTTACTTCGATATTCTGTCCCTATGATATTTAGAACTCGATATTAGTGTAGGTCGATATTTAAACTTCAAGATTTTGACTGAGCACCAGCTTTCAATCGGCCCAAAAGATCAGCTTGGACTATTTTAATATCTTGCACTTTAGGACCAAATGGAGCAGGGCTAAAAATCTTTTAAGTTTCCAAGCTGGCATACTTTCCAAGCCTGAGAAGAATAGGGGAGATGTTGTTAACTGGGTTAAACTCACTAGCTCAAAACTTAAATGTGAACCTGTCAAATTACTATTTGTGGTTACCAATGAACTTGCTTGCAGTGAGCTATCCATCCCATTTTCCTCAGCAGCTCCATTCTGATGAGAAAGGACATGCTGAGCTACATGGAATTTTTCTCCTTTCCCAAAGATACCCAGCTGTTCCTTCGGTCTGGAACAGTCCTGTTTCATTTTTTCAACCTGAATCTCCTGAGTGGTAAGGATCTGTGGCGGTGGTGAGATTGATGATGCACATAGTAGCAGGTCTTTCCCTCCCCCTTTACCAGCCCTCATAAAAATTGTGTATTGAGTCTCTTACTGTGATGTCGACCGGCCTTCCCAGTTTTTTGGTTATCCTTAAGAGGGAGCGAGGCAGAAACAATCTTAATGGCATCCCCAAGTGGGTTCTCTTCTCCCTGCCTTAAATTGATTCTTGCCTTAAGGGAATCCCCCTTCATTCCCTAAGGTTTTAAGTCTGTGCTCGTTGTGTGCTCAGCAAGAAGTAGTGAGGTCACCATTTCAAACTGTCCCAGTTGCTGGGCACTTGTCTCCATTATAGAATCTTGCCTCACGCTTTCTCTGCGCCTCACTTAATTTCTGTCGCTGGACTCCTTCCCTCTAGGGCATTGCAACTTAATATCCCCTCCATACCCTGCTGTTCTGGATGATTAATTTTAAAACAAAATGGGGGTTTTTACTTTGTAGAGGGAGCCGGCTTGAAATGGCTTAAACTTTTTTATGGAGGTCTTCGCTTTCAACATTTCAATCAGCTAGGGGGTATGAAGATAGGTGAAGCGAAGGCAGTGATGGGGGATACTCTACTTGCTTTTTACTTACTTAGAAGGCATGAAACAGCTTTTTTTTAAAAAAAATAATAGTTGTGAGGGTCTTAAATTAATTCTCTATGCAGGGGTATGCCAATAAATTCTTGTATTATCAATTGTCTCTGGCTCATGCTCTATCCTTATGTCCCAGTTGTAGTACTATTTACATGAGACAATGTCTTGGCGCCGCTGCCACCCTCTCACAGCACTCACCACTCACCATGGCTGCCTCCAGCAACCTCCCTCAGCTGAACGCTTCAGGTTGAGTTTCACCTCAACTGCACCAAATCACTCCAAAATGTCCCAAAACGCGGCAAGCCAGCACCAATGCTACGGCCAAGCTGACTTAGCTACAGGTGCCCACTGGGTCAAAACCTGCCTTTTGTCATCTGTGCAGAGAGACCCTGAAGCCACAATGAGGGGAGCCTCAGGTAAGCAGCCTGTCAGGAATGGTTCGAATATTTGCAAGCATTCATCCCATCACCTTTTGGGTGTTTGTTTGCCAGTGGTATGTCTGGAAACCTGAGACTGGCACAGCTTTCCAATCCTACTACTGCCAATGTTTGTGAATTTTAAAAAGTAGTAAATTTGCACCTATTTAAGGAGTACTTCTATGGATGCAGATTTACTATTTTATTTGGTAAACCCCTCACTAAAAGTTTCTGCTCCGAAACATGAAAAAATGTAAAGCTTTTAGCGAAATGAGAACAAGAAAAATCGACACAGACATAGTAGAACCAACTCAGGACCCCCGAATCCAACTACCAAGCCAAGAATGCATTTGGGGGATACCACACCCCAAACACCCCCCTAAAGCTATGCCCCTGCCCCTTCCACCTGGTCCTAGTAGTTTTCACTAACAGCTCATGACTTAAGGTCATGTGCAACACAACGTTCTGGAATTCCTGCTCTGCGATTAATTATTTTAAATGTTTTCTCACTGCACACATTCTTATCCGTCTCAGATACTGTCAAGGACTAACCTGAGTGTGCCTGCTGAAGTGAGTTGAAGTATGAGTTGCTAGGTCCCAACTCCTCGTCTGGGTTTGAACTAGGTGTGTATAAAAAATGTTATCTGTCAGCAGGGTTCGCAGAGTAGTGCCTACTCTGTGTTCCGCTTGGTACACAGAGATCCGGCAAAACTCTGCCAACAGCCGCAGGGTGGAGTTTTTTCTCATGCGTGGCTCACCATCGTTAAGCTGGCGAGCTAGAATTTGTGTTCCCTGTTGCGGTGTTCAGGTGCTAGAACGCCACCCCGAGAATACTCAATGCAGGAGGTTGCAGCAGGTCACGGCAGGTCGCGACGATTCGTGTTGAGAAAGCTGCAGCTCGAGCAGAAAATCTACTTGAGTGGCAGAGAGAAGCAGCATCCTCTGGCTTGCCACGTGGTGCTATTCGTGCTGATTGTATAGCGCAGAACAAGCTCCCGGCGCTAAAGATCAGCACGGGCAGCCCAACGTGCCGAATTCCACCCACTCACAGAATCGCACAGAGTTTTTATGTAACTCCACGGAATTCCGCAGAGTGAAACTCCTCGATTTCAGCCTACCCCTAGTTTGAACTTCCTGATACGTAAGTAATCAGAGGAAACTAATCCAGGTGTGGAAAGGGTAAAGAGATGTGAGATATACTGCTCCGGTTGCCTCTGCACCTTGAACTGTTCTCTTCGCGAGGTTGCCGTGGCTCTGGGGACTGGTGATGTCAACTCCCAAAAGATCTGTGAAAGAAATTAACACAAGTATCTACTAAATGTAATACCTTCCCTATTCTACCTCCTGCTCCCCAGGACATGTGTAATGTACTTTGATATTCCCTCTTTCCCACTTGGTACACTCGTTGGCTTCACAAGTGGGGATTAGAAGGTCATACCTTAAAGACAAGACTTATGTTTACTAACATACCAACAAGTGTGTTCTCGGACTCTCTTAATGTCATTCTTTTAAGGAACAATGTGCATTCCATGATTTAGTCTCATGTAAGTTTAGATTGGGCACCTCTAAATTCCTATGAAGCACAACTGGTTACACATAAATACATATTGACTTGTTTTCCTTAACAACATGTTAAAACAAATCGAGTGGTTCCTTATTGCGCAAACATTGGTAAGAGACCCACATTATCATGCAATGTCTCTAGAGCTTTACACCAACAGTTAGACATGCAATGTCTCTAATTTGTGCATGTGGTTAATAAGACAATGTCTCTGATAAGTATGCAACAATGTTTTCACAGTGCTATTCGTTGTTACTATCTATGTTTTGCAGGGTATTTGCAGGATTAGTGCATGTGCGCGAATGCCAAGGTAAGTTCTAAGGCCTTGAACCGCTGGTGCGTCACTTTTAACATGGGAAAAGTAACGTATGGGAGGCGCAAGGAGCTTGTGAATAAGCCCCTAAGTGTCTTAAGTGCAAAGCTGGCTCGTTACCACCTGAACAACAGATCCTGAATTGCATCTTATTTTCTTTGTCCCGCTTTTTCCTTCATCAAGTTGAGCCGGGAAACCGGAGTCTAAAGCCACGAGGAAATCCCTCTGGAAGGCTGAAGCTGCATGGAGATCCTTGCTGGTAAGTATCTAGAATGACAAGCAGCTTCCGATGGTTGAGTGCAGTTTAAATAACCAGTCGCACCCAAAATGATCACCGGATCTTGAGAGGTCTTGTAATCTCACAGGATGTCCGCTCTCTTGGGAATTGGTAGGTTTCTTGTTTCCTGAAGGAGTTGTTTTTTTTTCCAATAAGCCAAACTGCCCTCCCATATCTCCTTAACGGAATCATTATGGTGGATCAGCACCTTCACTAGACATCATGTGAAGGGATGACATGTCTGGGGTGATGTGGTCGGGGATAAGTGACACTGAATTTGCAGAGTGCGTGTTGTAAATCATACAGGCCCGACAGCTACGAGAAGTCTTGATGGTAGAGTTGTCAAATTGGTGCATATAGGGATCCATGTTTCCATTCCTCACCTTTTACAAATCATTTTATCAAGTGACAGACAGCCCCATATACTAAGTCCAAGTTGTAAATGGAGGTTGGCGCATTAGCAAATTAATAATAGGGTGAGCCAAGCCAGTGCCGAGCCAAGGGGTTGCTATGTATATCATGCAACAAACAAAATGGAAAATTATGTCTCTTCAAAATTAAAAAAATAATAATAATTCTTTAAAATGCTGAAACGTTTCACTTTAGTATTTCAGATTATATCTCTGCATAGACAGACATTTATTAAAAGTGATAGCTTTTAAACATGAACTTACTAATATTAATGGCTCACTTCCCCACCCCTGAATTACAATGCCCTTAGTGAACTAAGAGGCAAGGCAGTAATCACGTAAACCTTAAAGATGGAGCAACATTGTAGTCTATTAAAAAGTAAGAGGTGCTTGTACTTTGTACTTAAAAGGGCTCCCTTGTGCGATGATAAAGAAAAAGGAGGCCATGTGGAATTAAATGATTGCCTAGGATCACACTGTTTGGACACGCACAAAAGCTGTATTGATTCCAGGTCATCTAGTTTCACATTTGCAAATTCAGCCACCAGATATCTCTCTTTCTCTCTCTCTCCTGCGCTCTCTGTCTCTCTCTCCTGTTTTCCATCAAAGGTCACTCTTTTGTCTTTTATTCTAGGTGCAAGATCAGGAGACCCAACCCAAACATAGCAGACCCCACTCATGACCCACTGACCTAACTAGCATGTCAAAAATACATTTGTTTTGTGAGTGTTACTTCCCAAACACCTCCCTTGAAGCTATACCCCTGGATGCAGAGTTTAAAGTATCATTTCCCTGGATGGAGGTGCTACGTGTTTGTAGGTTCCCCCGGATGGAGCAGTTGTATTACAGGAGTCCATTTAAAAATATGTTATTTATGCCAATTTTGCGAACCCATTTACAAGGGCCAGAAGCGCAACTAGAGCCAAATTTCGGGGGGGGGGGGCTAAGAAAATATTTCGGGGGGATGATTCTTCAAGCACAAGGCAGAGTGGAGTGGCAGGGGCTCTAAGAAAGGGGTGAAAAACATTAAAGCCTTATTAACAAGCAAAAGGTCTTTTAAAGACCTGTGAAGTACTCGGGTGCGGCTGTGTGTGTCTGCGCCCGGGAAGCTGTCTCATCCCGGGCTCCCACACACGGGGGGGGCTGAAGCCCTTTGAGTCCAATGGGCGTTGCCCATATCCCAAAATAGATGGGCCGGGTAGTGATACAATGTTAAAAAATAAAGGGGCATATCTACAAGGCGGCGATAGAAAATTATCGCTGCTTTTGCGGCCGTTTTCGGCCTAAAAGCGGTGATAATTTTATCGCCTAATTAGCAAGGTTACGCTAACGCGTGAAACCTTGCATTAGCACACAAAATCTTAACGGCCAGCTTTGCATCTCTAATGAGATGCAAAGTGGGCGTTCCTGACCTGACATGACAGGAGAAATGTCGCTAAGCGACATTTCTCCTATCATCAAGCCCCACGCTATGAAGCATAGCGGCAAGAAAAGTAGCAATAACCCCTGTTATCGCTACTTTCCTTACGCCTGCTTCAGGACTGACTTAGCCATGATATCCGATGGAAGGTGGATATCATGGCTAGGTTTGTGAGGCCCTATCAACAAGCTAACACCACACTTCGTGAGATTATCGCTGGGTTTCCAGCGATAATCTCATGTTAGGCAGTTAGCGCTAGGATTTTTATTGCTTTTGAGATAAGGATTGCTAATAGCACGCTAGGTCAGCGATAAAAATCCACTTTAGCCGGCGATAATTATCATAGCGCTAAGTGCACTTACCGATAATTATCGCCGCTTGTTGCTGATATTCCCGAAAATCCTCATATTTGAACGTAAATTCATACTACTAGCGCCAGTTTGAGTCGGGCAGTAACATGGCTGTTCTTCCTTTCAAAGTGGCCACAAACCTGTTCATTTCACTTTGTAAGAAAATGCCGTCATCGAAAGCAGCATCTGACAAATTAATGGAACTTGGCATTTTACATGAATGTGTATTAACCCCTTCGCTGCGGCGCGAATTCCGCCGCATCGCTGGGGGGGTGAGGGGTGAGTGCGGCGCCGCCATGCTCATGACGGAACCACGCCATCATGAGTCACGGGCGAGCTGTGCTCATGATGGCGTGGTTCCGTCATGACTCCACCCACTTGCGCTGATCGCCCGCACAGGCAGGGAATCAGCGCCGCGTGGGCGGAGCGGCCGCCAACGGCTGTAGCATGACGGAACCACGCCGTCATGAGCACACGCCGCCTGTGGCTCATGACAGCGTGGTTCCGTCATGAGCGCACAAGGAGTTAAAGCAAAAGCTTATTTTGGTTTATTATGTCATTTATATGTCTGATTGCCATCATATTCTTTCAGCTCTCATTATTTACCCACTCTGGCAGTGAGGCAGGCAGCCCTGTGTTGAGGGAAAAAAGTATTACTTGGGTCACTGTACACATTTCGTAAATTATATATAACTATGCGCCTGGGTAAATTGTAAAAAAATAAAGACACTCTCAAATATTTTATAACTTAAGAAGTGCCATTCAGAATTGCCTTTAATTGATATATTTTCAACCAAATCTTTTTCTCAAAATGTGCTGTAAAGGGCATTATTGTGTTCCTTTTCTCGAAGAAAGAAGCCCTTAAGCCTTCCTTTGATCTACGTTACTTTCGTTCTCTCAACTTGGGAACATTTTTATGCCTCTCCATTGTGAATTTTCACCAGCCGCCACTGTTAAGCTAGATGGCACTATATAACCGCATAATTCTGGTATTACCTGACAAAATCAGAATGGAGAAAAATCATGTGTATGCGAATTTAACACACAGCTCGTAATCCGGATATGGCTGGTTGTTCCCCAGTCTGGATTGACTTTCGCACTCGAACTGGGAGACTTTGGGCCTGATTTAGATCTTGCTGGACGGGTAACTCCTTCACAAAGGTGAAGGCTAGCCCATCCTCCGACATATAAAACCCAAAGGATGCAACTGGATTTATATTTTAGTGGATGGGATATCCGTCACCGTTGTGATGGGCCTTTGTCTATCGCTCACATCTAGCCCTCGATTACAAGGGTACCTATAATTCTATGGGCTTGGTAATTGTAATTGTATTTATATAGCGCATACTACCCCTGACAAGGCAATGAAGCCCGTTGCGGCGAGTTGCACGTTACTCCAGAACACTAAAAATATTAGTGGTGGATCATTATAGGGAAATCATGGTTGCTAATTTGAGTGGTGGGTTTGTGAGTCTGTTAGTTTGATTGAATGGGATAGAGGAGGGATAGAGGAGGTAAGAGTCTAGAAAGAGTTATTTGGGAGACCATAGTTGTAAGACGAGGTTCAAGATGAGTCAAAGGAGAGACAGAGGAGGGAAGAGTCTAGAAAGGGTCATTAGAGAGAACATAGTAGTAAAATGGGGTTTGGGAGGAGTCGAGGGAGGGATACAGGAGGGAGGAAACACATCTATGCAAGGTGCAAAGTGCAATGGGAGACCAGAAAGAGAGGAAAGCCAAAAGCCATTCCTCTCTTTCTGGTCTTCTCCCGTTGAATGAAATTTGCATGAGAAAACAGGTGAGCAAGAGGGTACGTTAAAACAGTTCTACATATTATCTCTCATTCCAACCTGGAAAACTGGAATCATGTAGTAATATAGAGCCCCAGAGAAAAACCCAAGGGTCAACAATAACAGATTTACACCAGGCGGTTTGACTCAGAATGAGGGAGAAAGTTCAAACAGATCAGAGGGCTTTGAACAGGGTTTAGGCTCCTGCATTCAAGGAGTTAATGTTTAAGCCAATTACCCTATGAGCTCATTTTCTGGGCCTGAACAAACATAGCCTTTCTCTCACAATGGCGTCACTGTTGTCTGGATTTAGAAATATGTCATAGCACGTGTCACAATTTTAAGCTTCAGTAATGCTAGAATCACCATGGATAACTTTCACTTAATTACAGGAGGTCTTTTCACCTCTAATGGGTATACCTAACATTTACCACTGCACTCTTCGCTGCCCTAGCAACCAATCTACAGCTGCATTCCTTAATGTGCTTTTGTGTCTTGACCGGCTGAACCAGATAGTTCGAAAGAATTATTCCCTTCCTCAATTTTTTCATTACCACCTACCAACTAATTTATTGCATCTTCATACTTCTCTGAGGCAGTATGCAGTAGCACAAAGAATAGCAGCAACATTAAAAATAGGCATTGGCAAAGCCAACAGGTCTGGCTTTTCTCAAAATGAAAGCGCTTCTTTGTAGATGTGAACTTTTGTACAGTATTGGATTTAGGCAGTAAATGAATGTGAGAATTAATCAGATGGTGGGTGATTGCTATTTTCAAGTTATTTTTTAGGTGTGTGCTCCGCCATCCTTTCTCTATTGTCCTCTCTCCCCACCAGTGTTCTTCTCTAGCAATGTCCCTCCCTCCGTGTTGCCTATTCCCTAGCCCACTCCCTCGTTTGTTGGGGGAAGAACATAGACAACTGATTGTTATCAGAATGGCTGGCAAAGCACACAGACAGTGGAGGGCTGGTGGGAGGGTCAGGGTGGGCACACAAACAACACATGGGGGGTAGAAGGGGCTAGGAAAGCTTATGAACGATGGATGGTAGGCAGGAGGGGCTGGGGCAAGCATGAAGGAGGAAGAGCTCGAGGAGTGAGGGAAGCACATGGACAAAGGAGGGTGAGGAAAAGGTGCTGGGGAAGTACAGCCAATGGAGGGTGGGCAGGAAGGGCTGAGAAAGCACACAGTCAACAGATAGTGAACAGGTGAGGTTGGGGAAAGAAAACGGTCAAGAGAGGGTGGGTGAGCGCAGCTAGGGCAGCACTGGAATAATGTAGGGTGGGTGAGAGGGAAATGAGAGAGGAATACAGGGGAGAAGTACACTAGAGAGACAGCTGGAAAACACACACATTTTTGTAGTGCTTAAACAAAAAGAAAAATGTAGTGCCTGAAAAAGCAAGCAGTGGAAGAACACATTCATTTGTTCATGCTCCAGGGAAGTTACAACCACAAGAAGTGAGAGGAAAGCCTACAAAATCTGACAAATAAGAAACAAGTAAAAACAGCCCACCCATTGCTCACTAGCCACTTGTAAGCCATAGCAGTTTGTAAGCCCACTGTAAAGTAACAAAAGATCCCGCAAGAGACAGCGCATGTGTTGTATAAGAAATTGGATTATTAATTGGGGTGGGTGGCTACCCACCTCAAGGAATAATCACAACTCTTGTAAGGGCAAACCATCAAAGTAACAAAATTAACCTGAGCTCAACCCCCTGGTACCTATGGCACACAAATAACTGGTTTAGCTTCAGGCAATGTGTAAAGTAGTTATGCCATACTAAAACAGTAATAAAGTTCAAACACCAAGCAACAAAAATTAGAAATAAAATTAAATGACACCAAGAGAACAAAAATCCAATAAGGGGAACCAAAGATATTAATCTTTAACTTAAAGTAAAATTACTGACAAAAATGGTAAGCACCCATTTGGGTCAACTAGCCATGGTAGACAAGGAACTAGGTGTGATTTCAGGCAGACTGCAATGATGAATGAGATGGATACACCAACCAGGTTCAACTCAATCAGCAATTTTACCTTGGGATAAGCAAAAATAGAGGTCAAAATCTTTCAGTGGGGCAAAAAAGTAGACTGCATCCAAGGAAGGCTCTATGACAATGGATAGCCATTGGATGAGTCCTCAGTGAAGCTGTTGGTTTAAGCGGGAAAAGCTCAGAACAGAAAAATTCAAATTTTGTGGAAGATAAGTCTTCTCACCTTTTTCTTGCCTTTGTTCAGTCAAGGTTTCTTCATTCGTACTTAGGGCCTGATTTAGATTTCGGCATGCAGGTTACTCTGTCACAAAGGTAACAGAGTAACCTGTCCCCCAAAATCTAAATCAGGCCCTTAGTCTCTTTTTTTTTAAGCACAAAATCTTCTAACGAGGCTAGGCTGTGGGCTGTATCCAAAGAGGGCTCAAACAAGGCCAGACACTTTCACGCTGGGGTCCCACTGAATCCAATTTGCTGCTGTAGAGAACTCCAAGGGGGAAAAATCTGTTTCTGCGGCTCAGCGACAAGCACCTCTGTGGATTAGCTTGAGAGGGTGATCAGATTCCTCCGGAGGTCTTCAAGGCCAAAAACACTTCTAAGTCTCATATTTTCAGGGATCGTAAGAGAAGTCCAGCCATACCCATCCAAAGGTTCCAGGACCTCTAGAACAGCACTTAGAGTACAGGACTCACTCCAGCAGAGGCCACCGGCAGGGTCCAGGTCAAATCTTCATTGTACTGCTCAGCCGGAAGTTGCAGGAAAAGTTGCTGGGGTTGTAGCTTTTTGCAGCTTTGTATGCACACAGGAGGCTAGCCAACTGACCCTTGGAGCTCACTTCTTTCTTCTGGATACAAGAGGAACAGGTCCAGTCCTTCACAGCTCATCTCAGGTCACAGATAACAGGTTCAGTCCTCTTCTGTTCTTCCTCAGGTCCAGCAGTGTTCTGAGAAGTTTTATTGGGGATACATCATTTATATTTGGCACTACCTTGTGGGTCGGGGTGACTTTTGGCACCTCCCTAACCAAAGGTTCCCAGGAGTAACCCTACAATTGTTGCAGAAGTTCCTTTCTGTCCCACAGTGCATGTCACTCATAAAATCATAGTTGGTGAGATACTTCTCCCCTTGTGCAGAGCCTTTGTACCCACCAGATGTGTGGCCAGGGTAATGAGCAGTCCCTTCTCTGTGGTCACTCCAAATCAGTGTTGGGGCAGCTCACCCCCCACGGAATTTGATGGCTGCCTGGATGGAGGACAAAAGATGGGACTGTCCAGATATCATCAGGCATCTGCTTGTGACAAGTGAGGCTACTTTGAAGTAAATTAGGTTCCTGGGCACAGACCAATTGGTCATTCTGCTAGAGGCAAAACCAAAGGGGATGATGGACGGAGTGTTGAACATTGCAAGCACTCACCCCCATTCTGCTAGAGGAACAAAAACATTTCCCCACACCTAGGCCTTTTGTCTCTGCTCTGGGAGCAGTTTTCAAAGCCTTTAAATACATGTTTATTAAATATTCAAAAGAGTTGTTAAATACTCTTTCTAGCTGGTCCCTGACCAATTATAACAGAATTACTATTTAATATTGCATTCTCAGTGTTTCTCTAAGGGCCAGCCAGCCTTCCTACAGTGAAAATGCTTTTGGGGGCCAGTCACTGTAAGGGCAAGTTAACTTCAAATTTCTACATATCTTACTTTTAAATATCATGCACCCTCAATTTTGGGATACAAAGCCTACATAGGGGTGAATTATTCATATTCAAAAAGAAGATTTTTGCCTGGCAAAAGTGGGTTATTTTGACTAGTAGCATTGCATATGTTGCATTGTTACAGTCAGGCTACAGTGGTAGATCTGATGCCATGTTTGCACTGCCACTACTCTGGATGGCACAATACGTACTGCAGCCTGCTAGTGGCATTTAACTTTCAGGCCCTGGGTTCATTTTGTACCCCACATTTGGGACTAATAGGCAAGTTAAATATACCATTTAGGAGAGTGCCCATTTTACCATGTTTTCAAGGAGGAGCACAATCACTCTACTGTTGGTTAGCAGGGATAAGGTGCATAGGGGTCTATAGCCAGCAAAAAGATAGGGCCCTGAAAAAGGTGAAACCCACGGTGACTATGAAGAAAAGGCAGATTTCCTACACATTATCTTCGGTGAGAAACCTAAACAGACTGTTCTACTTAGGAATCAAATTTCTAATCACTGTAAGTGGTGAGTTTCGTTCTTGCCACCAAGAGATTTGTTTATTTAGTTTTAATTAATTTGATGTAATTTTAATGCAGGGTTGACTTTTTCCTCTTCTTGAGGTTGAGCACCAAGAAGATGATGGTCCAGGGAGCACCTTAATAAATATGTCATTCATGGATAAAAAGAAACACAGTGGACACTACCAGTAGCAACTCCTAACATCTCCAGCTCTTCACAATGATGGATGTGGCTCATGTTGCTATGGAGTAGCGAAAGGATGTTGTGGTGAAAGGATAAGTAAAAATTCAACCCATCTAAACATCAGAATGCTTTAAAGTTGCCGGAAAGTCTTCGAAGTAGAAGAATTCCCACTCTCTCTAAGCTAGTTATGTATGATCCATCAACCCAGGCTTGAGTCTGCATTCCCCATTTTTTTTTTTAAAGTGCAGTTCATGTCTGTCTTTTCTTTGCCCTCAGTTGAGCTTGATTATTTGTGATTTCGCTTTACAGTACCATCTATCATCAAAGCTAGGCTCTTTTAATAGGTGCCTGTTTCTCCTGTGTGATTCAAAGCACAGCTTGGCTCCACTGTTTAGTGGTAACCAAAGGGTGATTACTGTATTCTCGTAACAGACTTTGTACTAAATCTGTCACAGTAAAGAGGCACATTATATGAAGTTCCTGTTAGCTCAGTATTGTTGTACTTTAGCTGACTGGGTACTAAAATCAGTTTGCAAAACCATGTGCATGGTCCGCCTGCTGGATGTCATTTGTCGTGATGGGCAAAACCTTCATGTTCCTGTGCGCAGGAACCCAACTCCAAAACCAGTCCAAGATGTTGGGTGGGAGGAGGTTAAGATCCCCTACCTCTACTCAGCATAGGTCTCTCCTACCAGAGTGAGGTTTGACCCTTAGATATCTTTCTGTGCTGCTGGCTGTCACCTAAATACAGTGGACTGCTCTTAAGCTCTCTATTGTTCAAATCAACAAAACTAACTTGACCAGTTTAAAATGCCTGACCAATAACTCCTTATCCCAGTATCACGCAACAAGAGAGCTCAAAAGAATTAAATTCACTTTTCCCGGAGTAGAACTTAATTTCTTTTTTTTAAAGCAGCACTTTCACTGGGCCAGACCTACTCATCAAGCATAAATAATGCCCCCCTCAGGTAAGTAACTTGTAGATTATCTGGCACTCAAGTAGACTTCATCCCAGAGCAGATGCATCGCCAGGAACAGAGCCTTTGCTGTTGATTGCTCTTACTCAGACTGGGACCACCATTGGTTCCTGGAGACCCTTGTGGCTGTAACCTATTAAATAAGAGAGGTTTAACAGTGCTGAGGAGGATAAAGCCGCCCTGATTGTTGATTCAGATCCAAGCAGCCTTGACATCCCTGCAGCCTTACTGTCTGAAGTCACAGCAAAAATGGAATACAAGCATTATAGATGTCATGGAGTTACAGAGAAACTTTTCTGTACCATCGCTGGTGAGCCTGCAGTGTGCCCGACTTGTCTTGCACTGTTAATGTGTCTATCTGCCGTGTCCCAGTGTGAGAAGGAACATGAGCCTTAAAGTATCCATGTATGTTCTATGGGATCTTGTCCTGTTTGCTGGAGGCAGGAATCTTTATTCTAGAACTATTTTAAACAATTTCTGTTCCCAATATCACTGTTTGAATATATGGTTCTTCAATCTGGAACCATTTAAACAATTTCTGTTCCCGATATCACTGTTTGAATTCATGGATCTTGATTCTGGAACCATTTAAACAATTTCTCTTCCCAATATCACTGTTTGAATTCATGGTTATTCCTAACCTTAAAGCGCAGTTTCCAGTTGAAAATAAATTCCTGGCATCTAGTGTGTTCAACCCTGTGCCGTCTTTGCCCCTGCAACCAGAATATCTTAATAGTAATTGGACATATTTGAGATCTGGGTTCATAAAGTTTGGTACCCCAGGTGACTATATGGTGGGCTCTGCTTTCTAATGAAACACCGAGACTAGTTGAGACATTAACCGGTCTCTAAGAACCTATACTGTATCGTAAATGCTAGCTACCAATCTCCCAGCAGGCCTTAAACTGGACACAGAAACTTTTGGCATCAAGTTTACTGAGGAGTATGGGTTTTTATGGGGGAATTGAATATTATTATTTTTCTACTGGAAACAGTCCGGCTGGGGCTTGATCCGACTGAGTTATCTAGTGTTGATCCCAGAGTCTGACACCATTGAAGGAGGGTCCCAGACATATAGGGCCAGATTCACAAAGGTAAAGTTACACCAAAAGTCTAACTTTAGACCTGAAGTCTAAGTTTAGACCTAAAGTCTAACTTTACACCTAAAGTATAACTTTACACCTGAAGTCTAACTTTACATCTGAAGTCTAAGTTTAGACCAAAAGTCTAACTTATATCAAAAGTCTAACTTTCCTACTTTGCGATATTCACAAAGATAAGTTGCTACTAGTAACTTTACGACTAGTAATTTTACTAGTAGCAACTTTACTAATAGTAACTTTACTACTAGTAAGTTTATTCATAGTAAACCTACTAGTAGTAACTTACCTGTTTGAACACCGAAAAGTGGTAAAGTTAGACTTTAGGTCCAAACTTAGACTTCAGATCTAAACTTAGACTTCTGGTGTAAAGTTAGACCTCAGGTGTAAAGCTAGACTTTAGGTCTAATGTTACACTTCAGATCTAAATGTAGACTTTTGGTCTAACTTTACCTTTGTGAATTGGGCCCATAGTGCCAAGGTTGCTACATTGTATTTGTTTGTTTTACCCCTTTTGGATTATTTATAAGCATTGTACTAACCTTGAAAGTCCCCTAAGTTTTGTGTTTGGTAAAGTACTCTCAAACAAGGTAACATTATCTTTGGGTCAATGTTATTATTTTGAGGCAATGCAAAAATACTCTTAACTAAAGAGCTCTCACCTGGCACAACACCACCAGACTGGCAGTGGCCTCTGGTGAGTGGAGACTGATTGCCCATGTCTATCCTAAACTTCAGAACTATACTGGTGGACAGTGAGTACACGAGGTTTCCTGATGAATGGCAGCTGCCCACAATAAGTGCAACGACATTTCAGGGCCACTGGAGTTGTTCAGCTCAGCTACTCTAGTCAGCTTCAGGCTGTTGGCCCTGATTCACAAAAGCATTTATAAGTACAGGACATAGTTCTAAAGGGGTACACTTTTATGTACTTTTACATACCATTGTAACTCTTCCCTGAAACATCCAACTCCATATGGGTAAAAGTGCAAAGAGAGCACAGACATTTCTATTTGTACTAATATATGATTTTTTACCCAATATCCCTATTTTAGATGTTTGTAGTTAATTCACAAAGGCATGTAAAAGTGTGTAAAAGAGTAGAAAGATAGGACTAGTTTATGTCCTCCAAAATTCTTTTCTAAATAGGCTGTATATGTCTAGACGTGCAGCAACGAGAAGGTCGTATTCTGAATTGTTCTCATGCTGATTCTTCAGTCAAAATAAGACAGGACAGGTTTATTGCAACCTGCCACTGGCCCTGTGAGGTGTGAAACTAAGCAGAACTGTTAATATATTGTGAAATAACACTAAACAGTTCTGATGTATAATCTTTTCAAGCACTCTGTCAACCATTAGGTCTTGTCTGTGCTATATAAAAGCTGCTAACAAATAGATACATACATGAACAAATAATATAGAAAGTCCACTATATCTTGTGCAAATGTTATAAGAATGTTTGGGTTTTATCTCTCTTATTTCCACTGTCAATGTATTCATTTATTTGTTTCCTCCTTCATCTCAATCCATTACCTCTGTCCTTATGCCTTCTTCATTTTTCTTCTATTTGTCTTTTAGGGGGTTCCCCCTTTGTAAACAATTGCCATATTCACCTACCCACCTCAACGTTTCTTTGTTCCTTTCTCTTCCACAATCTTCTACCCTTTTTATTTGTTTCAAAGCTTCTGCAATTATTTTTCCCTACCCTCTTCCAACTGCCCCTTTTCTTTACCTGTTTAACTGTTTCTGCTATAGGTCATCAATTCACCCTTTGTGTTTTTATGTCCATGGTTGAGAAACAAAAAGGACTACTACAACCCAATGATATTAATTTTCAATTTTTTTAGGTATTGGCCGCTGTCTATTGGCTGGGATTAGTGTTACCAATACACAGAGAATGAATTTTGGTTCCGCACCTTGCTCATGAGTGGGTAGCTTTATTGTTTTTCCCAGTTGACTCCTCTTGATTTATGCCTTTCATCCCCATTTTGTGTTTGTTTTGCCCAGGACCATTTCGGTCTCACAGTGTTCTGTTTGTTTGACTTGTATCCTTCAACTACTGACGTTCTAGCATTCAGGGAATTCTTATTTTCTTTTCCTTTAAGCACTCCTTGTGGGTGCCTGTCTTTCTTGCTCTCTCCCACATGTGGTGCTTCCCACTTCACTTTGTCCTTCCGCCTTGCTCTCCTTGTTGCTTCACTCCTCATCCCCGGCTCATCTACTGCTTCGCCCCCCCCCTTCTCCATCACTCTTTTTGTTTTAGACATCCCCACCTCATAAAAGGTGAGTTGATATAAAAGCCCATTGCCTGCCCTCTCCATGCAAGAGCAACCTCTGACATTGACCTCTACACTTTCAACCACTATGTCACATTATCCCCTCCTCTTTCTTAGCCACCATAGCCCACTCGTTACATATTTATATGTCTCACCTTCTCTTGCCTTCTGTCTGTAAAGTCACTCACTCACCGTCCAGCTGGAGTGAGTTTTCTGTGGTGTCCACTCAAGAGATAAGCCACAGTGGCCTATGATGTGCTGACTGAGGTAGCCATTTCACAAGATGGACAGGAAATGATACTGAGAACTTCAAGACAACAAGGACAAATTTTGGTTCTATACAAGAGCAAACAAAGACCACATGCAATCATAAACGGGGTAGGCAGCTTTGGGACCATGTTAGACTGGACAACAAAAACCAACAACAGTTTCCACAGGCTACCTGTAGGAAATTGGGTTACGGACTGAGGGTGGTGAAACCCTACTCAAGCAGCAATCACAGTTTATGTCAGGGTGAAGTCTCAAGCAAACCCCAAATTAACCTGTGCTTAACCCTCTGGTAGCTTGGAACAAGCAGGCAGGCTTAGCTTAGAGGCAATGTGTAAAGTATTTATGGAGACCTTCAAATAGTAATAAAGTGAAAACACACTGCCCTGTTTTTGCCCCCATTTGTGCCTGTTTTTATTGGGATTGTTGTGCCTGTGTTGTGCGATTCCTTCCTGTTTGTCCGCCTACCTCGCCGCCCTCCGCTCTCCCTTCCCGCCACCGCCGCTTTCCCCGCCCCTTTTTTCTTCTGTACCCTCCCCGCTCCCGCCTCCCAGCTGCTCCGCCCACCCGCGCACTTCGCCTTAAATGGCGACCGTGCGAATGCGCAGCGGTCACGCGCAGCGGGCGCGCCGATTGTGCGCCGAAGGCGCGCCAAAGGTAAGCCCGTCTGCGCCCGTCCGCGACCGGATCGCGACCAGCGCCAGGACCGCTGGCCCACGAAGACCCCGACCTACCCGACTGTCGTACTCCGCCGCCACCCTCATCGCACTCAACACCGGCCGACTCCCAGAATGCCACCAAGCCACCCCACGACGCACCCACGGACCTTTCAGCTGCCACGCCTGCAAATTCACCTGCATCCGGACCTGCCTCGCACCAGCACCCGCCAAGTCGAACACCAGCAGCACCCACCTCAAGTGCATCCTGCTCAACACCCGCTCCGTCCACAGACACGCCATCGAACTCTGGAACCTTCTAGACGCCACAGCCCCTGACGTTGCCTTCCTCACGGAGACCTGGATGAACGCCTCTTCAGCTCCCGACATCGCCATCGCTATCCCAGAGGGCTACAAGATCGTCCGGAGGGACCGCAACGCCAACCAGATGGGAGGAGGCATCGCCATCATCCACAGGAACACCATCCGTCTCACGACCAGCACCGACAACACCCTGACCAGCGCCGAACACCTGCATTTCCAGATCCACACCAACCCGAACACCACCCTCAGAGGCACCCTGATCTACCGACCCCCGGGACCACGCACACAATTCAGCGAGGACATCGCCGACTTCGTCAGCCCGCATGCCCTCCCCTCCGCTGACTACATCCTCCTGGGGGACCTCAACTTCCATCTGGAGAACAACAACGACCACAACACCAGCACCCTGCTCGACAACCTCGCCAATCTCGGACTCAAGCAACTGGTGTCCACCCCCACCCACCTCGCCGGACACACACTCGACGCAGTCTTCTCTTCCAGCACAGACATCGACTTCAGCCACGCCACAGAGCTTCAATGGATGGACCACAGCTGCGTCCACTTCACCTTCAAGAGAACGACGACCCACCACCACCAGCAACAGGGGTTCGCTGAGCCGGCAGGAGGGTGCCGGCTCAGGAAGGTGGCGAGCTGGTCTGCTGTGATCTTGTTCCAGCTTCTGCGGGCGGCCTGTTGCGAAGAGCGACTACAGGAGGAAGGTCCTTCTCCTACCTGGCCGCCAAGACCTGGAACTCCCTCCCGACCGACCTGCGCCTGACCCAAGACCACCTCTCCTTCAGGAAGAAGCTGAAGACCTGGCTGTTCGAGCAGTAGCGGCACCCCCCCCCCCCCCCCAGCGCCTTGAGACCCTACGGGTATGTAGCGTGCTCTATAAGTGTCATTGATTGTCATTGATTGAAGGAAAATCCCACACCAATTTAGAAAAACAGAGGAAAAAGTAATACTTTATTTGAGACCAAAACAACAGAAATCAAATCTGTAGAACTGAAGATATGCAATTTTAAAAATGTAAGAGAAAATAGAGTCTAGAAGCACAAAGCGCAAATTGTGGTATCTGATTACATTGGACCGGGAGAAAGTCACAAGTTCAGGCCGATCACGATGGAGCGTGGGCCAGATACAAGGATCAAGTTAGGCCCACTGAACAAAGTAACTTAAATCCTGGTTTGGAAAGCGTTGCAAAATCCCACGCCAAGGATACGTTGTACATCGGCGGTTCCAAGGACGCTGTGTGGCTGTGGTTTAGAATCTGATGTCTTCGTCATCGAGGATGCCGGCGACCAGGGGCTTGTGATGCAAAGTACTGCATCAAGGATGTGTAGTGTAGCGGCGGTTGCAAGAAAGGTGCAGGGTTGCGATGCACAGTCCTGCTTCAACGTCGAGGATGCCATCAGAGAGGGGCTTGTGATGCAAATGCCAGAGTCGAGGATAGGTTGTGCAGCAGTGGATCTGAAGAAGCTGCAGGCTGCAATACAAGGCCCTACATCAGTTCCAAAGCTGCTGCGAGTAGATGCATCACGCTGCATCCATTCTGCTCACAGAACCACAGCTGGCCTGGCAGAGCACATTCAGGCCCACTTCCAAGGGTCCAGGATTGGGTAGACACCACTTGGGGGATAAGACTCACAGCAGACAGGATCCAGGTGCTGGGTTCAAGGTAGTTGCAGCCTTTTTTGTCCCTGAGGCTCTGATCAGGAGCCCAGCCAACTAGCCAACTAGCCATTGGTGTCACTCTGGTGGTCCTGGGTTCAAGGTGCAGGTCGAGCTCTTTTCACCACCCGAGTTGCAGTCCATCTTGAAGACCAGCATATCAGTCCTTCTGAGTCTTCCACATGTCTAGAGGAGTACTGAAGAGTTGGGTCTGATGGTCCGCTGTTTATACCTAGTGCCCACTTTGAAGTAGGAGAAGGTTCTGGAAGTTTTCACCCTCAGAGGTGTATGGAATTTCCTGCCTTATTGCCCTGTCCCCAGCTTGTCTCAGGACACAAAAGACTAGTGTCAAAATCCTGCATGAGTGTGCTGGGCAGATCCTTTGTAATGTGGAAGTGTGGTAGGTGACAGCTCCTCCCCTCATCAAGTCAGCGATGGCCCTCTCAGTCAAAACCTATTCCCCTTTGTCTCACTGCCTGGTAGTAAAACAAAATGACCAGATGTCAGCTACACCTAGTCATGTGACACAGGATACAGGCTGTAGGCACCAAATGGTTAGGACAAGAAAATGCAATTTTTCTAAAAGTGCCATTTTCAGAATTGTGACTTAAAATACGGCTTTACCATTTGAGAATTTTTTAAATGACAATTCTTTAGACACCACACTTGATATTTCTACCTGCTTCAAATTAAAAGTTATCACTTATTAAACGTTAAAAGTTAACCTAATGTTGCCCTATGGAAGCGGCAGGCCTTGCAGTAAGGAAAAATGTATTTAGGAGTAAATTCACTACCAGGACATGTAAACGTTAAAAGTACATGTCCAGCTTTTTAAATACACTCAAAACTGCGCTTAAGGCTGTTTAGGACCTACTCTAGGGGTGACTTATATGTATTAAAGAGAAAGGTTTTGGCCTGGCTAAAGGTTTATTTATTTATTTGTTTAAAACTGCACATACAGGCTGCAATGGCAGGCCTGACACATGTTTTGAGGCTACTTAAGCGGGTGGCAGTATCAATGCTGAAGGCCCACTAGTAGCATTTAACATACAGGCCCTGGGTACATGTAGTACTACTTTACTGGGGACTTACCAGTAAATTAAATGTGCTAATTGGTTGTTAGCCAAATTCACAATGTTTAAAGGAGAGAGCACAATCAATTTACCACTGGTTAGTAATGGTAAAGTGCGCAGAGCCCTAAAAGGTTCAGAAAACAGCAGTAAGGCAAAAGGTTTGGTGGAAGACAATCCTAGTGCTGACAGGTCTAACACTATCAGAGTGAAGGTGAGCTTCCTCGTGATTAAAGGACAGTCACTCAGTGGCTACAAAAAATACTTATTTTTCAATAAAATGCAATCAGTAGGTTTGCTGCTCTCTACAATGCAACATGAGGTGCCAGTCTAATTGGGAAAGACCATTATATTCTGCTGTTCTCAGGCCCACCAGCAGCACCCCTGGGGCAAATGTCATGTGGTGCCCCAATACGTTTTGCAGTGTTTTGGCAACTTCCAGGGGGCCACTTCAGGGCAACTCCATCACACGTATTGTGTCACTTTTCCCTCCACATCCTATCCATCATGCGTTTGTGGCATAGGATACATATGAAGGATTTTTGTTGGCATGGAGTAACAATCATAGAGGACTTTGTAGTGTATTTCCCAATTTTTAATACACATGGAGCCTTTATGGACATCCCTCCTGAGGATCTCCCAGTCACAAGAAGTGATTTGCTTAGTTTGGTATTATTCCCAGTTAGCAAATGTGCGCCCAGGCAGATACCAGGTCGGCATTCAAAACTAACATATATAATTTGTAAATCCCCTCCCTCAAACCTAGTAGCCTTCATATCAGTTTTTTAATCATAGACTCATTTCTTACACCTGCATCTTTCATTCTGAGTTTTAGCCTGCAGTGGTACAATTTTCTCTGCCACTGTGTACAGTATTTGTGAAATTGTGCTAACAGGCATGTACAGGTATGCATTCTGCTGTATCGTTTGTTCAGCCAAATAACGTTCCATAGTGGTTTGTCCATGATAGTGTGGTTTATGAACATCTAAATCTTGTCCTTTTCTATTTTGAACAATTTGATTCTAAGTTGGATTCAGACCTAAGCTGAGCAGCTACATAATATAATATGTATAAAACTCAGGTAAGGCCAGCCCCCTTTGTGTGGATTGTTGCACCAAGCGTATCAGGAACATCACACTGGTACCACCCTAGACAAAAATGGACACCTATTTTCACATTAGCAGAGTGAAATCATTGTCTACTGTGACTACGCATGCCTTGAAGAGGTAAAGGGCGTAATAATGAGGCACATCCATGAGCAACTTCAGCGAACAGACTCCAGACGCCAGCCCCCTCTCCACCACCAGCCGACCATCACCACCTGGAAACCTGCTACCACTGAAGACACCACCACGACCATGAAGAACACCTACTCAGGAGCCCCTACAGGCCCCTGCCCACCGCACATCTACCACAGAGCCGCCGCCGCCATAGCACCCAAACTAGGCCAGACCATTAATGCCTCCCTTGAATCTGGTGTCTTCCCTGATCACTGAAAGCGGGCAGAGGTCAAGACCCTCCTCAAGAAACCCTCGGCCGACCAGATGGACTTGAAAAACTACCAGCCCATCCTTCTCCTTCCCTTCACAGCCAAAAGCACTGAGAGATTCGTCAATGCCCAGCTGATCACCTTCATTGAAGAGAACGCCATCCTCGACTCCTCCCAGTCCGAATTTCACAGCAACCACAGCACCAAGCCTGCCCTCCTCGCCACCACCGATGACATCCGCATGCTACTCGACCAGGGCCACACTGCGGCCCTCATTCTACTAGACCTCTCCGCAGCCTTTGACACCGTCTCACACAGCACGCTCGCAGCCAGACTCCACGACGCCGGTATACGAGGAACCGCCCTCAACAGGATCCGCTCCTTTCGCTCCAGCAGAACCCAAAGGATCAGACTCCCTCCCTCCCTTCCTCTCCGAACCCACCGAGATCAATTGCAGAGTACCCCAAGGATCCTCGCTCAGCCCCGAGCTCTTCAACATCTACATGGCCCCCCTCGCCACCATCGTCAGACAACATGGGCTCAGCATAGTATCCTGCGCCGACGACACTCAGCTAATCCTCTCCCTCACGAAAAATCCAGAAGACACCAGACTCTGCTTCCAGGAAGGAATGAAGGACGTCGCAGCGTGGATGAACAACAGCTGCCTGAAACTCAACTCAGAGAAGACAGAGGTCCTCTTCCTTGGACCCTCCTCCACCGCCTGGGTCAACACCTGGTGGCCCTCTGCCCTTGGAAACCCACCCACTCCAACAGACCACACCCAAAACCTCGGCATCATCTTAGACTTGTCCCTCACCATGAACCGCCAGATCAATGCCATCGCCTCCACCTGCTTCAACCCCCTCTGCATCCTCCCCCCCAAAAGCAGAACGACCGTCACCCATGCACTCATGACCAGCAGACTGGACTCCGGCAACGCCCTCTACGCCGGAATCAACAGAACCCTGCTACACAAGCTCCAAGCCATCCGAAACACCGTAGCCAGACTCGTCTTCGGAACCCCACGACACGGGCACATTGCCCAGCACCTACGACCTCCACTGGCTCCCCGTCGAGAAGAGATTAACCTTAAAGCTACTCACCCACACCTACAAATCACTCCACAACATCGAACACAAATACGTCAACGAGAGAGTATCCTTCCACGTACCCAAAAGGAACCTCCGCTCCGCTGACCTCGCCTTGGCAGAGACCTCTCGCATCCGCAGAACAAGAGCAGGCGGAAGAGCCTTCTCCTGTGTCACAGCAAAGGCCTGGAACGAGCTCCCAGTCAACATCAGACACTCCCCTACTCTGCACATCTTCAGGAAGTGCCTCAAGACCTTGCTCTTTGACTGATCCGGAGCTGCACCTCCCCCCAGTGCCTTGAGACCCTCATGGGTGAGTAGTGTGCTCTATAAATCCCTGATTGATTGATTGATGAGATATACAGAGGGACCCACTTAGTCAAATCCCTTTTTATTTCTTCCATCATGGGAGTAAAATTGGCCCTTTCTATGTCTATTTTGTTAATGGTGGTTTTAACTAACAAGTATTTAATATATGAACCAGTCCATCGGAACTGAATTTTATTTCCAACTTCCACTGTGAGGGCAGTGGGAATAGTGAGCTTCAGGGGAAACAGCCATTACTACGCAGTCATAACTACGCGTGACCATTACCATGACCCCTTTACATCGAACATGCTTTTACCATGCATGTCCATTACATAGAATCCTTCACCACGAATATGTCTTTACCACGCATGCTTTTACAATGAATATTGCTCTAAAGGCAAATGTGTGATAAATGTTTAAGTGCGTGGTAAGTACAGTACAATTACCTGGACTTGTCGACGCTAGGCACAACACAGATCTGTGCAGGGAGTGTCGATGCCGGGCACCACACAGATCTACACAGGGAATTTTGACACCAGGCACAACACAGATCTATACGGGGAGTATAAGCAGCTTCTGCGGCGCCGTCTGTCGCGGAAAGCTACCCTCTTTAATTACGACAGACACTGTCATTTACTGTACCCTACACTGTCCCGCCCCTAGAGCACCGTGGCTCATACAATAACAGCAGGGTGACACCTGTGTGCAAGACAATCTTGGGACCACTAAAAGGGTGATAAGTGCAAGGAAACAGGGTGGGTTGTAGCGTGGTTGTGTGTGCTTGTGTTAATGTTACAATGTGTGTGGTGATAGAAATATGGAGATAAGCATAATATGTTTGCTATTAGGCAAAGATATGTGTGTTGACCTGCTGTGCATGTGATTTTGCGGGTTGGTGGTTGTTGTGTTGATAAATGTATAAATGTGCATAGATAGGTGTCTGTGGTTTGTAAGTGTAAATAGGGATGTAAGTTAGGGCCTTATTATGACTTTGGCAGTCTTATAACGGATGGTGCAATGAGCCGTTTGCTGTAGGACCACCAAATCCATGATGTGACTGCCCATCAGATTAGGAGTTAAATCCTGGTCTGACAGAGGCAGTCTGCTGGGCTCATAAAAGAACCTATCATGCAGACAGCCGCAGTCAGACTGCCGACTGCAGCTTCCTGCCGGGTGTGGCATATATGCCACACCCTGCAGGAAGGGGGGTGCAAATCCAGGGGGGCCCTACATGTACCACCCTGCATGCATCCTCTGGCCCAAATTCGGCAGGTGGCCCTGTTATGGTCCACTTTGTGGCCATCTCGCCACACTTTTCATTGCGGGTTCACTCCCCACTTTTCACAGCAGTCTCAGGGCTGCCCAACCGCCGCAGTCGTTATACTGCGGGCAGTCCCACAGTGAAGCAGTCGTTGGACTGCCACCACGGGTACGGTGGTCCTATGGACCACCATACTCGTAATAAGGGCCTCAGTATGTGAAGCCAGTGAGTATGTTTGTGGGTGTATCTTTCTGTGTTAATGTCAGCATATGCATTGCTAATTGCTTATGCTAGTATTAGGGGGTATGTATGAAGTGGATATGGGGTTTAAACTTATCTATGGCATTTTTACCAGGCATATGTCTTTAACAACAATGTCTTTAACAACTAAATTGTCATGGTAAAGGCATACGTGGTAAAGGCATAGGCGTTGTAAAAATGTTTGTTGTACATGATGTGGTACTGCGTGGTAATACCAAAGGGGATGGTGGACGGAGTGTTGAACAATGCAAGCACTCACCCCCAGTCAACTGGGTTTAATCCATCATCATTCTTTAGCTCACTCCGCCACCCCAGTTCAGACATGGCCATATGCAAATCAGTCTGACCCTGTGCCTCCAGCCCGAACTGCCAAGCCATGTCTTCCCTGGACCGCAAACACGCATCCTGGGAATGCCTGGTAATGACACATGCGTTGTACTGATGGAGTTGAAAAGACATGCATGGTAGTTGCATTCGTTGTTCTGTCATACAAACGAGGGTCAGCACCACAGATTTCTCCATGCTGATCTTTGAGCTAGCTACTACTTGGTTGGCTTGTAGTTGCTGAATGAGTTCGGGCACAGAGGTTTCAGTGCCGCCCAGAGTTAAGAGGATGTCATCATCACAGAGGTACATTTTCAATTTGAATTGAAAATGTTAGCACTGGTTCCACACTAAGGACAAACAGTAATAGGGTTAATGGACATCCCTGCTGTGTGTCCTTAGACGATGGAAGGGGAATAGGAGATATCCACGGACACTAGGAACACTGGAACTTCTTTTTCCATGTGCTTTTTCATCCAGGCAGTTTATTCGCCAAATATTGACAAAACCCTTACGGGGCAATAAAGCTCATATATTACCTACAATGGAAGGCCCCATTTCAGGAAAATGTCAACCTCATCGTATTTTGTGGGTGGTGGATGAAAGTTATGCAAATAGGAAAGCACAATATCTCACAGATGTGTCTCCTGCCAGCACTATGGGGAAGATTTACTAACATTTTGTGTTGTGGCTTAGCTACTTTTTAGTGTTGTCACTATGCAAAATTTTAGTAGAGATTTACAAAGCCATGTTACAAAGTATACGCAGAGGCTTGGCAGGTTGGCTCGCTCCCTGAGTCTACTAAAAAGCAAAGAACAGGGTTCAAAATTAACTGATTACTGACCTCTATCCATGCTGAATCTAGATTTAAATATCCTGAGCAAGGTGCTGGCCCTTAGGCTCCTCCCCCACATGCAGGGATTAGTGCACACAGACCAGAAAGGATTTATGCCAACGCGCAGTACCTTGCACAACCTTAGAAGACTCTTCCACCACGTCATGTATCATCCAGTAATCTAGACTGACCGCAAAGCAATGCTGATGTCGGTGGAGTTGGAGAAAGCCTTCGACACAGTACGCTGGGACTTTCTGCTCACTGTAATGAAACGGATGGGCCTAGGTGAAGACTGGATTAAATAGGTCTGACTACTGTACAGGGCCCCGACTGCAAGAGTTGGAATGGGAACCACACTCTCACCACAATACAAAGCATATAGAGGCACCAGACAGGGGTGCCCTCTTTCCCCACTCCTGTTTGCCTTAGCAATTGAACCTTTAGCTGCACAGTTTAAACATGTGGGAAAGGGTTGGGGCTTGGAGGTGGAAGGTCAAGAGCATATACTTTCCTTGTATGCCGATGATATACTCCTCTGTTTCAGAGATGGACTGATGGGCATTCCCCAACCAGTGGCGCAGCTAAAACAATATGAATTAGTTTCCGGCCTCCTGGTAAAACACATCTAAAACACATATATTCCCACTATGCAGGGGACTGGAGAAACCCACAGGACTCCGTCTAGACCTGAATTGGTCCACAATATCCTTTACCTTGGAATACAGGTATTTCACACGACAGAAGACTTAGGGGACAGCAATCTGGGAGGAGCCTTGTGCTCCGTCAGGGTGTGCGTGCCCTTTTGGAGTTTGTTGAAACTACCCTTCATGGCCCGGATAGGGATCTCCAAGATGGTAATGCTACCAAGGCTTCTTTACTACTTTGCCAACATGCAAATATGGGTACCTACACCCTGGTTCAGGCAAATAGACACTCTATTACGGGATCTAATATGGGATGGAGGCAGACACAGAGTGTCCCTGACGACACTCAGATGTCCAACATATGAGGGGGGTCTTGGAGTTCCAAACTTCGAGTTATATTTTCCAGGATCTCAACTCCAGTGGCTCACACAGTGGCTAGATGGAGCCAATCAAGGCAAACTACAGCAATTGGCAGAAAAAGATGCAAATAGACCTTTTATTGGCTAAACTGCTAAATACCTCAATCATGATCCCGAAGGCGAGAATACTACTTGACACGGCCCTAAGATGTTGGCGTAGGTGTGTATACAAAACCAAGCTCTCTATTGTTCAAATCAACAAAACTAACTTGACCAGTTTAAAACGCCTGACCAATAACTCCTTATCCCAGTATCACGCAACAAGAGAGCTCAAAAGAATTAAATTCACTTTTCCCGGAGTAGAACTTAATTTCTTTTTTTTAAAGCAGCACTTTCACTGGGCCAGACCTACTCATCAAGCATAAATAATGCCCCCCTCAGGTAAGTAACTTGTAGATTATCTGGCACTCAAGTAGACTTCATCCCAGAGCAGATGCATCGCCAGGAACAGAGCCTTTGCTGTTGATTGCTCTTACTCAGACTGGGACCACCATTGGTTGCTGGAGACCCTTGTGGCTGTAACCTATTAAATAAGAGAGGTTTAACAGTGCTGAGGAGGATAAAGCCGCCCTGATTGTTGATTCAGATCCAAGCAGCCTTGACATCCCTGCAGCCTTACTGTCTGAAGTCACAGCAAAAATGGAATACAAGCATTATAGATGTCATGGAGTTACAGAGAAACTTTTCTGTACCATCGCTGGTGAGCCTGCAGTGTGCCCGACTTGTCTTGCACTGTTAATGTGTCTATCTGCCGTGTCCCAGTGTGAGAAGGAACATGAGCCTTAAAGTATCCATGTATGTTCTATGGGATCTTGTCCTGTTTGCTGGAGGCAGGAATCTTTATTCTAGAACTATTTTAAACAATTTCTGTTCCCAATATCACTGTTTGAATATATGGTTCTTCAATCTGGAACCATTTAAACAATTTCTGTTCCCGATATCACTGTTTGAATTCATGGATCTTGATTCTGGAACCATTTAAACAATTTCTCTTCCCAATATCACTGTTTGAATTCATGGTTATTCCTAACCTTAAAGCGCAGTTTCCAGTTGAAAATAAATTCCTGGCATCTAGTGTGTTCAACCCTGTGCCGTCTTTGCCCCTGCAACCAGAATATCTTAATAGTAATTGGACATATTTGAGATCTGGGTTCATAAAGTTTGGTACCCCAGGTGACTATATGGTGGGCTCTGCTTTCTAATGAAACACCGAGACTAGTTGAGACATTAACCGGTCTCTAAGAACCTATACTGTATCGTAAATGCTAGCTACCAATCTCCCAGCAGGCCTTAAACTGGACACAGAAACTTTTGGCATCAAGTTTACTGAGGAGTATGGGTTTTTATGGGGGAATTGAATATTATTATTTTTCTACTGGAAACAGTCCGGCTGGGGCTTGATCCGACTGAGTTATCTAGTGTTGATCCCAGAGTCTGACACCATTGAAGGAGGGTCCCAGACATATAGGGCCAGATTCACAAAGGTAAAGTTACACCAAAAGTCTAACTTTAGACCTGAAGTCTAAGTTTAGACCTAAAGTCTAACTTTACACCTAAAGTATAACTTTACACCTGAAGTCTAACTTTACATCTGAAGTCTAAGTTTAGACCAAAAGTCTAACTTATATCAAAAGTCTAACTTTCCTACTTTGCGATATTCACAAAGATAAGTTGCTACTAGTAACTTTACGACTAGTAATTTTACTAGTAGCAACTTTACTAATAGTAACTTTACTACTAGTAAGTTTATTCATAGTAAACCTACTAGTAGTAACTTACCTGTTTGAACACCGAAAAGTGGTAAAGTTAGACTTTAGGTCCAAACTTAGACTTCAGATCTAAACTTAGACTTCTGGTGTAAAGTTAGACCTCAGGTGTAAAGCTAGACTTTAGGTCTAATGTTACACTTCAGATCTAAATGTAGACTTTTGGTCTAACTTTACCTTTGTGAATTGGGCCCATAGTGCCAAGGTTGCTACATTGTATTTGTTTGTTTTACCCCTTTTGGATTATTTATAAGCATTGTACTAACCTTGAAAGTCCCCTAAGTTTTGTGTTTGGTAAAGTACTCTCAAACAAGGTAACATTATCTTTGGGTCAATGTTATTATTTTGAGGCAATGCAAAAATACTCTTAACTAAAGAGCTCTCACCTGGCACAACACCACCAGACTGGCAGTGGCCTCTGGTGAGTGGAGACTGATTGCCCATGTCTATCCTAAACTTCAGAACTATACTGGTGGACAGTGAGTACACGAGGTTTCCTGATGAATGGCAGCTGCCCACAATAAGTGCAACGACATTTCAGGGCCACTGGAGTTGTTCAGCTCAGCTACTCTAGTCAGCTTCAGGCTGTTGGCCCTGATTCACAAAAGCATTTATAAGTACAGGACATAGTTCTAAAGGGGTACACTTTTATGTACTTTTACATACCATTGTAACTCTTCCCTGAAACATCCAACTCCATATGGGTAAAAGTGCAAAGAGAGCACAGACATTTCTATTTGTACTAATATATGATTTTTTACCCAATATCCCTATTTTAGATGTTTGTAGTTAATTCACAAAGGCATGTAAAAGTGTGTAAAAGAGTAGAAAGATAGGACTAGTTTATGTCCTCCAAAATTCTTTTCTAAATAGGCTGTATATATCTAGACGTGCAGCAACGAGAAGGTCGTATTCTGAATTGTTCTCATGCTGATTCTTCAGTCAAAATAAGACAGGACAGGTTTATTGCAACCTGCCACTGGCCCTGTGAGGTGTGAAACTAAGCAGAACTGTTAATATATTGTGAAATAACACTAAACAGTTCTGATGTATAATCTTTTCAAGCACTCTGTCAACCATTAGGTCTTGTCTGTGCTATATAAAAGCTGCTAACAAATAGATACATACATGAACAAATAATATAGAAAGTCCACTATATCTTGTGCAAATGTTATAAGAATGTTTGGGTTTTATCTCTCTTATTTCCACTGTCAATGTATTCATTTATTTGTTTCCTCCTTCATCTCAATCCATTACCTCTGTCCTTATGCCTTCTTCATTTTTCTTCTATTTGTCTTTTAGGGGGTTCCCCCTTTGTAAACAATTGCCATATTCACCTACCCACCTCAACGTTTCTTTGTTCCTTTCTCTTCCACAATCTTCTACCCTTTTTATTTGTTTCAAAGCTTCTGCAATTATTTTTCCCTACCCTCTTCCAACTGCCCCTTTTCTTTACCTGTTTAACTGTTTCTGCTATAGGTCATCAATTCACCCTTTGTGTTTTTATGTCCATGGTTGAGAAACAAAAAGGACTACTACAACCCAATGATATTAATTTTCAATTTTTTTAGGTATTGGCCGCTGTCTATTGGCTGGGATTAGTGTTACCAATACACAGAGAATGAATTTTGGTTCCGCACCTTGCTCATGAGTGGGTAGCTTTATTGTTTTTCCCAGTTGACTCCTCTTGATTTATGCCTTTCATCCCCATTTTGTGTTTGTTTTGCCCAGGACCATTTCGGTCTCACAGTGTTCTGTTTGTTTGACTTGTATCCTTCAACTACTGACGTTCTAGCATTCAGGGAATTCTTATTTTCTTTTCCTTTAAGCACTCCTTGTGGGTGCCTGTCTTTCTTGCTCTCTCCCACATGTGGTGCTTCCCACTTCACTTTGTCCTTCCGCCTTGCTCTCCTTGTTGCTTCACTCCTCATCCCCGGCTCATCTACTGCTTCGCCCCCCCCCTTCTCCATCACTCTTTTTGTTTTAGACATCCCCACCTCATAAAAGGTGAGTTGATATAAAAGCCCATTGCCTGCCCTCTCCATGCAAGAGCAACCTCTGACATTGACCTCTACACTTTCAACCACTATGTCACATTATCCCCTCCTCTTTCTTAGCCACCATAGCCCACTCGTTACATATTTATATGTCTCACCTTCTCTTGCCTTCTGTCTGTAAAGTCACTCACTCACCGTCCAGCTGGAGTGAGTTTTCTGTGGTGTCCACTCAAGAGATAAGCCACAGTGGCCTATGATGTGCTGACTGAGGTAGCCATTTCACAAGATGGACAGGAAATGATACTGAGAACTTCAAGACAACAAGGACAAATTTTGGTTCTATACAAGAGCAAACAAAGACCACATGCAATCATAAACGGGGTAGGCAGCTTTGGGACCATGTTAGACTGGACAACAAAAACCAACAACAGTTTCCACAGGCTACCTGTAGGAAATTGGGTTACGGACTGAGGGTGGTGAAACCCTACTCAAGCAGCAATCACAGTTTATGTCAGGGTGAAGTCTCAAGCAAACCCCAAATTAACCTGTGCTTAACCCTCTGGTAGCTTGGAACAAGCAGGCAGGCTTAGCTTAGAGGCAATGTGTAAAGTATTTATGGAGACCTTCAAATAGTAATAAAGTGAAAACACACTGCCCTGTTTTTGCCCCCATTTGTGCCTGTTTTTATTGGGATTGTTGTGCCTGTGTTGTGCGATTCCTTCCTGTTTGTCCGCCTACCTCGCCGCCCTCCGCTCTCCCTTCCCGCCACCGCCGCTTTCCCCGCCCCTTTTTTCTTCTGTACCCTCCCCGCTCCCGCCTCCCAGCTGCTCCGCCCACCCGCGCACTTCGCCTTAAATGGCGACCGTGCGAATGCGCAGCGGTCACGCGCAGCGGGCGCGCCGATTGTGCGCCGAAGGCGCGCCAAAGGTAAGCCCGTCTGCGCCCGTCCGCGACCGGATCGCGACCAGCGCCAGGACCGCTGGCCCACGAAGACCCCGACCTACCCGACTGTCGTACTCCGCCGCCACCCTCATCGCACTCAACACCGGCCGACTCCCAGAATGCCACCAAGCCACCCCACGACGCACCCACGGACCTTTCAGCTGCCACGCCTGCAAATTCACCTGCATCCGGACCTGCCTCGCACCAGCACCCGCCAAGTCGAACACCAGCAGCACCCACCTCAAGTGCATCCTGCTCAACACCCGCTCCGTCCACAGACACGCCATCGAACTCTGGAACCTTCTAGACGCCACAGCCCCTGACGTTGCCTTCCTCACGGAGACCTGGATGAACGCCTCTTCAGCTCCCGACATCGCCATCGCTATCCCAGAGGGCTACAAGATCGTCCGGAGGGACCGCAACGCCAACCAGATGGGAGGAGGCATCGCCATCATCCACAGGAACACCATCCGTCTCACGACCAGCACCGACAACACCCTGACCAGCGCCGAACACCTGCATTTCCAGATCCACACCAACCCGAACACCACCCTCAGAGGCACCCTGATCTACCGACCCCCGGGACCACGCACACAATTCAGCGAGGACATCGCCGACTTCGTCAGCCCGCATGCCCTCCCCTCCGCTGACTACATCCTCCTGGGGGACCTCAACTTCCATCTGGAGAACAACAACGACCACAACACCAGCACCCTGCTCGACAACCTCGCCAATCTCGGACTCAAGCAACTGGTGTCCACCCCCACCCACCTCGCCGGACACACACTCGACGCAGTCTTCTCTTCCAGCACAGACATCGACTTCAGCCACGCCACAGAGCTTCAATGGATGGACCACAGCTGCGTCCACTTCACCTTCAAGAGAACGACGACCCACCACCACCAGCAACAGGGGTTCGCTGAGCCGGCAGGAGGGTGCCGGCTCAGGAAGGTGGCGAGCTGGTCTGCTGTGATCTTGTTCCAGCTTCTGCGGGCGGCCTGTTGCGAAGAGCGACTACAGGAGGAAGGTCCTTCTCCTACCTGGCCGCCAAGACCTGGAACTCCCTCCCGACCGACCTGCGCCTGACCCAAGACCACCTCTCCTTCAGGAAGAAGCTGAAGACCTGGCTGTTCGAGCAGTAGCGGCACCCCCCCCCCCCCCCCCCCAGCGCCTTGAGACCCTACGGGTATGTAGCGCGCTCTATAAGTGTCATTGATTGTCATTGATTGAAGGAAAATCCCACACCAATTTAGAAAAACAGAGGAAAAAGTAATACTTTATTTGAGACCAAAACAACAGAAATCAAATCTGTAGAACTGAAGATATGCAATTTTAAAAATGTAAGAGAAAATAGAGTCTAGAAGCACAAAGCGCAAATTGTGGTATCTGATTACATTGGACCGGGAGAAAGTCACAAGTTCAGGCCGATCACGATGGAGCGTGGGCCAGATACAAGGATCAAGTTAGGCCCACTGAACAAAGTAACTTAAATCCTGGTTTGGAAAGCGTTGCAAAATCCCACGCCAAGGATACGTTGTACATCGGCGGTTCCAAGGACGCTGTGTGGCTGTGGTTTAGAATCTGATGTCTTCGTCATCGAGGATGCCGGCGACCAGGGGCTTGTGATGCAAAGTACTGCATCAAGGATGTGTAGTGTAGCGGCGGTTGCAAGAAAGGTGCAGGGTTGCGATGCACAGTCCTGCTTCAACGTCGAGGATGCCATCAGAGAGGGGCTTGTGATGCAAATGCCAGAGTCGAGGATAGGTTGTGCAGCAGTGGATCTGAAGAAGCTGCAGGCTGCAATACAAGGCCCTACATCAGTTCCAAAGCTGCTGCGAGTAGATGCATCACGCTGCATCCATTCTGCTCACAGAACCACAGCTGGCCTGGCAGAGCACATTCAGGCCCACTTCCAAGGGTCCAGGATTGGGTAGACACCACTTGGGGGATAAGACTCACAGCAGACAGGATCCAGGTGCTGGGTTCAAGGTAGTTGCAGCCTTTTTTGTCCCTGAGGCTCTGATCAGGAGCCCAGCCAACTAGCCAACTAGCCATTGGTGTCACTCTGGTGGTCCTGGGTTCAAGGTGCAGGTCGAGCTCTTTTCACCACCCGAGTTGCAGTCCATCTTGAAGACCAGCATATCAGTCCTTCTGAGTCTTCCACATGTCTAGAGGAGTACTGAAGAGTTGGGTCTGATGGTCCGCTGTTTATACCTAGTGCCCACTTTGAAGTAGGAGAAGGTTCTGGAAGTTTTCACCCTCAGAGGTGTATGGAATTTCCTGCCTTATTGCCCTGTCCCCAGCTTGTCTCAGGACACAAAAGACTAGTGTCAAAATCCTGCATGAGTGTGCTGGGCAGATCCTTTGTAATGTGGAAGTGTGGTAGGTGACAGCTCCTCCCCTCATCAAGTCAGCGATGGCCCTCTCAGTCAAAACCTATTCCCCTTTGTCTCACTGCCTGGTAGTAAAACAAAATGACCAGATGTCAGCTACACCTAGTCATGTGACACAGGATACAGGCTGTAGGCACCAAATGGTTAGGACAAGAAAATGCAATTTTTCTAAAAGTGCCATTTTCAGAATTGTGACTTAAAATACGGCTTTACCATTTGAGAATTTTTTAAATGACAATTCTTTAGACACCACACTTGATATTTCTACCTGCTTCAAATTAAAAGTTATCACTTATTAAACGTTAAAAGTTAACCTAATGTTGCCCTATGGAAGCGGCAGGCCTTGCAGTAAGGAAAAATGTATTTAGGAGTAAATTCACTACCAGGACATGTAAACGTTAAAAGTACATGTCCAGCTTTTTAAATACACTCAAAACTGCGCTTAAGGCTGTTTAGGACCTACTCTAGGGGTGACTTATATGTATTAAAGAGAAAGGTTTTGGCCTGGCTAAAGGTTTATTTATTTATTTGTTTAAAACTGCACATACAGGCTGCAATGGCAGGCCTGACACATGTTTTGAGGCTACTTAAGCGGGTGGCAGTATCAATGCTGAAGGCCCACTAGTAGCATTTAACATACAGGCCCTGGGTACATGTAGTACTACTTTACTGGGGACTTACCAGTAAATTAAATGTGCTAATTGGTTGTTAGCCAAATTCACAATGTTTAAAGGAGAGAGCACAATCAATTTACCACTGGTTAGTAATGGTAAAGTGCGCAGAGCCCTAAAAGGTTCAGAAAACAGCAGTAAGGCAAAAGGTTTGGTGGAAGACAATCCTAGTGCTGACAGGTCTAACACTATCAGAGTGAAGGTGAGCTTCCTCGTGATTAAAGGACAGTCACTCAGTGGCTACAAAAAATACTTATTTTTCAATAAAATGCAATCAGTAGGTTTGCTGCTCTCTACAATGCAACATGAGGTGCCAGTCTAATTGGGAAAGACCATTATATTCTGCTGTTCTCAGGCCCACCAGCAGCACCCCTGGGGCAAATGTCATGTGGTGCCCCAATACGTTTTGCAGTGTTTTGGCAACTTCCAGGGGGCCACTTCAGGGCAACTCCATCACACGTATTGTGTCACTTTTCCCTCCACATCCTATCCATCATGCGTTTGTGGCATAGGATACATATGAAGGATTTTTGTTGGCATGGAGTAACAATCATAGAGGACTTTGTAGTGTATTTCCCAATTTTTAATACACATGGAGCCTTTATGGACATCCCTCCTGAGGATCTCCCAGTCACAAGAAGTGATTTGCTTAGTTTGGTATTATTCCCAGTTAGCAAATGTGCGCCCAGGCAGATACCAGGTCGGCATTCAAAACTAACATATATAATTTGTAAATCCCCTCCCTCAAACCTAGTAGCCTTCATATCAGTTTTTTAATCATAGACTCATTTCTTACACCTGCATCTTTCATTCTGAGTTTTAGCCTGCAGTGGTACAATTTTCTCTGCCACTGTGTACAGTATTTGTGAAATTGTGCTAACAGGCATGTACAGGTATGCATTCTGCTGTATCGTTTGTTCAGCCAAATAACGTTCCATAGTGGTTTGTCCATGATAGTGTGGTTTATGAACATCTAAATCTTGTCCTTTTCTATTTTGAACAATTTGATTCTAAGTTGGATTCAGACCTAAGCTGAGCAGCTACATAATATAATATGTATAAAACTCAGGTAAGGCCAGCCCCCTTTGTGTGGATTGTTGCACCAAGCGTATCAGGAACATCACACTGGTACCACCCTAGACAAAAATGGACACCTATTTTCACATTAGCAGAGTGAAATCATTGTCTACTGTGACTACGCATGCCTTGAAGAGGTAAAGGGCGTAATAATGAGGCACATCCATGAGCAACTTCAGCGAACAGACTCCAGACGCCAGCCCCCTCTCCACCACCAGCCGACCATCACCACCTGGAAACCTGCTACCACTGAAGACACCACCACGACCATGAAGAACACCTACTCAGGAGCCCCTACAGGCCCCTGCCCACCGCACATCTACCACAGAGCCGCCGCCGCCATAGCACCCAAACTAGGCCAGACCATTAATGCCTCCCTTGAATCTGGTGTCTTCCCTGATCACTGAAAGCGGGCAGAGGTCAAGACCCTCCTCAAGAAACCCTCGGCCGACCAGATGGACTTGAAAAACTACCAGCCCATCCTTCTCCTTCCCTTCACAGCCAAAAGCACTGAGAGATTCGTCAATGCCCAGCTGATCACCTTCATTGAAGAGAACGCCATCCTCGACTCCTCCCAGTCCGAATTTCACAGCAACCACAGCACCAAGCCTGCCCTCCTCGCCACCACCGATGACATCCGCATGCTACTCGACCAGGGCCACACTGCGGCCCTCATTCTACTAGACCTCTCCGCAGCCTTTGACACCGTCTCACACAGCACGCTCGCAGCCAGACTCCACGACGCCGGTATACGAGGAACCGCCCTCAACAGGATCCGCTCCTTTCGCTCCAGCAGAACCCAAAGGATCAGACTCCCTCCCTCCCTTCCTCTCCGAACCCACCGAGATCAATTGCGGAGTACCCCAAGGATCCTCGCTCAGCCCCGAGCTCTTCAACATCTACATGGCCCCCCTCGCCACCATCGTCAGACAACATGGGCTCAGCATAGTATCCTGCGCCGACGACACTCAGCTAATCCTCTCCCTCACGAAAAATCCAGAAGACACCAGACTCTGCTTCCAGGAAGGAATGAAGGACGTCGCAGCGTGGATGAACAACAGCTGCCTGAAACTCAACTCAGAGAAGACAGAGGTCCTCTTCCTTGGACCCTCCTCCACCGCCTGGGTCAACACCTGGTGGCCCTCTGCCCTTGGAAACCCACCCACTCCAACAGACCACACCCAAAACCTCGGCATCATCTTAGACTTGTCCCTCACCATGAACCGCCAGATCAATGCCATCGCCTCCACCTGCTTCAACCCCCTCTGCATCCTCCCCCCCAAAAGCAGAACGACCGTCACCCATGCACTCATGACCAGCAGACTGGACTCCGGCAACGCCCTCTACGCCGGAATCAACAGAACCCTGCTACACAAGCTCCAAGCCATCCGAAACACCGTAGCCAGACTCGTCTTCGGAACCCCACGACACGGGCACATTGCCCAGCACCTACGACCTCCACTGGCTCCCCGTCGAGAAGAGATTAACCTTAAAGCTACTCACCCACACCTACAAATCACTCCACAACATCGAACACAAATACGTCAACGAGAGAGTATCCTTCCACGTACCCAAAAGGAACCTCCGCTCCGCTGACCTCGCCTTGGCAGAGACCTCTCGCATCCGCAGAACAAGAGCAGGCGGAAGAGCCTTCTCCTGTGTCACAGCAAAGGCCTGGAACGAGCTCCCAGTCAACATCAGACACTCCCCTACTCTGCACATCTTCAGGAAGTGCCTCAAGACCTTGCTCTTTGACTGATCCGGAGCTGCACCTCCCCCCAGTGCCTTGAGACCCTCATGGGTGAGTAGTGTGCTCTATAAATCCCTGATTGATTGATTGATGAGATATACAGAGGGACCCACTTAGTCAAATCCCTTTTTATTTCTTCCATCATGGGAGTAAAATTGGCCCTTTCTATGTCTATTTTGTTAATGGTGGTTTTAACTAACAAGTATTTAATATATGAACCAGTCCATCGGAACTGAATTTTATTTCCAACTTCCACTGTGAGGGCAGTGGGAATAGTGAGGTTCAGGGGAAACAGCCATTACTACGCAGTCATAACTACGCGTGACCATTACCATGACCCCTTTACATCGAACATGCTTTTACCATGCATGTCCATTACATAGAATCCTTCACCACGAATATGTCTTTACCACGCATGCTTTTACAATGAATATTGCTCTAAAGGCAAATGTGTGATAAATGTTTAAGTGCGTGGTAAGTACAGTACAATTACCTGGACTTGTCGACGCTAGGCACAACACAGATCTGTGCAGGGAGTGTCGATGCCGGGCACCACACAGATCTACACAGGGAATTTTGACACCAGGCACAACACAGATCCATACGGGGAGTATAAGCAGCTTCTGCGGCGCCGTCTGTCGCGGAAAGCTACCCTCTTTAATTACGACAGACACTGTCATTTACTGTACCCTACACTGTCCCGCCCCTAGAGCACCGTGGCTCATACAATAACAGCAGGGTGACACCTGTGTGCAAGACAATCTTGGGACCACTAAAAGGGTGATAAGTGCAAGGAAACAGGGTGGGTTGTAGCGTGGTTGTGTGTGCTTGTGTTAATGTTACAATGTGTGTGGTGATAGAAATATGGAGATAAGCATAATATGTTTGCTATTAGGCAAAGATATGTGTGTTGACCTGCTGTGCATGTGATTTTGCGGGTTGGTGGTTGTTGTGTTGATAAATGTATAAATGTGCATAGATAGGTGTCTGTGGTTTGTAAGTGTAAATAGGGATGTAAGTTAGGGCCTTATTATGACTTTGGCAGTCTTATAACGGATGGTGCAATGAGCCGTTTGCTGTAGGACCACCAAATCCATGATGTGACTGCCCATCAGATTAGGAGTTAAATCCTGGTCTGACAGAGGCAGTCTGCTGGGCTCATAAAAGAACCTATCATGCAGACAGCCGCAGTCAGACTGCCGACTGCAGCTTCCTGCCGGGTGTGGCATATATGCCACACCCTGCAGGAAGGGGGGTGCAAATCCAGGGGGGCCCTACATGTACCACCCTGCATGCATCCTCTGGCCCAAATTCGGCAGGTGGCCCTGTTATGGTCCACTTTGTGGCCATCTCGCCACACTTTTCATTGCGGGTTCACTCCCCACTTTTCACAGCAGTCTCAGGGCTGCCCAACCGCCGCAGTCGTTATACTGCGGGCAGTCCCACAGTGAAGCAGTCGTTGGACTGCCACCACGGGTACGGTGGTCCTATGGACCACCATACTCGTAATAAGGGCCTCAGTATGTGAAGCCAGTGAGTATGTTTGTGGGTGTATCTTTCTGTGTTAATGTCAGCATATGCATTGCTAATTGCTTATGCTAGTATTAGGGGGTATGTATGAAGTGGATATGGGGTTTAAACTTATCTATGGCATTTTTACCAGGCATATGTCTTTAACAACAATGTCTTTAACAACTAAATTGTCATGGTAAAGGCATACGTGGTAAAGGCATAGGCGTTGTAAAAATGTTTGTTGTACATGATGTGGTACTGCGTGGTAATACCAAAGGGGATGGTGGACGGAGTGTTGAACAATGCAAGCACTCACCCCCAGTCAACTGGGTTTAATCCATCATCATTCTTTAGCTCACTCCGCCACCCCAGTTCAGACATGGCCATATGCAAATCAGTCTGACCCTGTGCCTCCAGCCCGAACTGCCAAGCCATGTCTTCCCTGGACCGCAAACACGCATCCTGGGAATGCCTGGTAATGACACATGCGTTGTACTGATGGAGTTGAAAAGACATGCATGGTAGTTGCATTCGTTGTTCTGTCATACAAACGAGGGTCAGCACCACAGATTTCTCCATGCTGATCTTTGAGCTAGCTACTACTTGGTTGGCTTGTAGTTGCTGAATGAGTTCGGGCACAGAGGTTTCAGTGCCGCCCAGAGTTAAGAGGATGTCATCATCACAGAGGTACATTTTCAATTTGAATTGAAAATGTTAGCACTGGTTCCACACTAAGGACAAACAGTAATAGGGTTAATGGACATCCCTGCTGTGTGTCCTTAGACGATGGAAGGGGCATAGGAGATATCCACGGACACTAGGAACACTGGAACTTCTTTTTCCATGTGCTTTTTCATCCAGGCAGTTTATTCGCCAAATATTGACAAAACCCTTACGGGGCAATAAAGCTCATATATTACCTACAATGGAAGGCCCCATTTCAGGAAAATGTCAACCTCATCGTATTTTGTGGGTGGTGGATGAAAGTTATGCAAATAGGAAAGCACAATATCTCACAGATGTGTCTCCTGCCAGCACTATGGGGAAGATTTACTAACATTTTGTGTTGTGGCTTAGCTACTTTTTAGTGTTGTCACTATGCAAAATTTTAGTAGAGATTTACAAAGCCATGTTACAAAGTATACGCAGAGGCTTGGCAGGTTGGCTCGCTCCCTGAGTCTACTAAAAAGCAAAGAACAGGGTTCAAAATTAACTGATTACTGACCTCTATCCATGCTGAATCTAGATTTAAATATCCTGAGCAAGGTGCTGGCCCTTAGGCTCCTCCCCCACATGCAGGGATTAGTGCACACAGACCAGAAAGGATTTATGCCAACGCGCAGTACCTTGCACAACCTTAGAAGACTCTTCCACCACGTCATGTATCATCCAGTAATCTAGACTGACCGCAAAGCAATGCTGATGTCGGTGGAGTTGGAGAAAGCCTTCGACACAGTACGCTGGGACTTTCTGCTCACTGTAATGAAACGGATGGGCCTAGGTGAAGACTGGATTAAATAGGTCTGACTACTGTACAGGGCCCCGACTGCAAGAGTTGGAATGGGAACCACACTCTCACCACAATACAAAGCATATAGAGGCACCAGACAGGGGTGCCCTCTTTCCCCACTCCTGTTTGCCTTAGCAATTGAACCTTTAGCTGCACAGTTTAAACATGTGGGAAAGGGTTGGGGCTTGGAGGTGGAAGGTCAAGAGCATATACTTTCCTTGTATGCCGATGATATACTCCTCTGTTTCAGAGATGGACTGATGGGCATTCCCCAACCAGTGGCGCAGCTAAAACAATATGAATTAGTTTCCGGCCTCCTGGTAAAACACATCTAAAACACATATATTCCCACTATGCAGGGGACTGGAGAAACCCACAGGACTCCGTCTAGACCTGAATTGGTCCACAATATCCTTTACCTTGGAATACAGGTATTTCACACGACAGAAGACTTAGGGGACAGCAATCTGGGAGGAGCCTTGTGCTCCGTCAGGGTGTGCGTGCCCTTTTGGAGTTTGTTGAAACTACCCTTCATGGCCCGGATAGGGATCTCCAAGATGGTAATGCTACCAAGGCTTCTTTACTACTTTGCCAACATGCAAATATGGGTACCTACACCCTGGTTCAGGCAAATAGACACTCTATTACGGGATCTAATATGGGATGGAGGCAGACACAGAGTGTCCCTGACGACACTCAGATGTCCAACATATGAGGGGGGTCTTGGAGTTCCAAACTTCGAGTTATATTTTCCAGGATCTCAACTCCAGTGGCTCACACAGTGGCTAGATGGAGCCAATCAAGGCAAACTACAGCAATTGGCAGAAAAAGATGCAAATAGACCTTTTATTGGCTAAACTGCTAAATACCTCAATCATGATCCCGAAGGCGAGAATACTACTTGACACGGCCCTAAGATGTTGGCGTAGGTGTGTATACAAAACCAAGGGAGCAACTTTGTATGCCCCATCGCTGCCCTTAGCGGGACTACCACACAGTGATCCTCTAACCTACTTCACTCAAAGACAATTAACAGCTTGGACGGAAGTAGGAATGCTCATGGTGGGTGACTGTTACCAGCAGGGAGCATTAATCCCCATGGAGGAACTAATAGACTCCTACCAACTGCTCTTGGCCAATTTCTCAGATTTGAGGCATTGGCACGTGAATTCCAAGACCTATGGAGCTGAGGAGCAATGGTACCTGCAACACACAGCACATTACAGTTACTGATGTCCATGGGGGTCACAAAACACTTAGTGACGTGGTTTTACAGATCACTAATAGACATGACCAGAGGCCCACTAACTACATTAAGGAATAGGTGGCAAAAGGCCCTTAAACGGGAACTAACTGATCCAAATACTAGCCTCACTGAGGAAAATTTCCAGAAATACCACACTTAAGTACACACAATATGTTCAAATGACCTATATGACACCCCATAGGTTACAGGCCACCTATGGGAGGGAGCCCCGACCCTGCCCCAGATATGGGCACATAAATGCGGGGTTTGTACACATGGTATGGAACTGTCCGCAACAGCAAATATCTTGGACAGAAATACTGGAGGCCCTAGACCTGGCACTGGGACGAACCCCCCCTCGAACACTAGAGGCATGCATCTTGGGGTTATACGCATGACGGAGCGCGAAGAAGGTCGGAACCAGATTCCTAGATTTAGCAATAGAATTAGCTAAGCGGAGAATTGCTATAGACTGGAAATCATTTACAAGACCATCAGTCAAGAAAATAGAAGTGACGCAATGGGCCAGAGCAGAAGAACGTGCGCCCTTCCCTAAACTCCTTACTTCTCCCAAAACCCTCCTTTAATTTCCCTCCCTAATCCTCTCCTTTATAGCAGTAAGTATTTTTTTTTTTTTTATTTGACAAGTTTTATGTAGCGCTAACTAGACCCGGAGGTATCAGAGCGCTTTACATGAGGATACTGTGTATTACCCATTTTCCAGAAACTTCCAATGGTCCCTTCCACATTTACTACGGCAACACGCCCTAAAAGCTTAGATCTCAGCAGAGAAAAGATAAGAGAGGCGAACATCTCTGTAGGTAGGTGTGAAAAGTATTTTGTAGCACTTGATGAGCACTACAACAGTAGTACTTCACACACTACAAGCTCCAGTTAGTGAATAGGCCATCAGAGTGGTATCAGATATACAACATCTACTGCAGCACTATTGCCCCATTATTTGACATTGAACTACAAAGAGACTGATATTAGAAAATGACCAAAATACTCATAGATGCCAATGTAACCCAATTATTGAACAGATGTGAATGAAGATGGATTGCATGGTGTGACTTCATTATAACAGTTCTGACTACCTTAGATGGATGGAAGACAATAGCTACAGGCTAGGTTGTCACCTTTTGCATGTTGAACTACGTTGATGAATGTTTGTGGCTGATGACTACTGTTTTTCTTCTTAAGGGTACCAGGCACCTTTACCTATGGGAAGAGCATGAATTGTAATTTGACTCCGCCAGATGCTTTTTCCTGGGTTTCTGAATCCTGTTCAAATAACTTTCCCTAATACCTTCTTGTCTGATGACTACTGATGTAATTGTTATGGATACCAACACTTCTGCATTTGAGAAATCTGTTTATGTTCTCACTTTGTAATTCCTCTCTATATGAGGGTGTTGCCTCATCTTCAGGGATTTCGAAATCTGTGTAAATTGCCTGGATGAATTATCGTAAAATGTTAGCTCATCAGATGAGGACTACTCATATGTTTGTTTGAGTTCACATTGTCAGCTGTAGCATATTTGTTCATATTTATCACAAAATCTGACATATCCTGTAGTCTTACTTCCAAATATTTCAGTCGCGATTAAAGATGGTTAAAAAATGTAATACATTATTTTCTTATAATATGTCTCGAGTATTGAAAAATGTTAACATTTTAATTGAGGTAAAGGTTTAATTTTCTCATGAAGTAGGTGACAATCTATCCTGTAGCCTTGTGAGCTGAGCATCTGGAGATACAGCATGATGCGGTTTATTCCTCGACCACAAACAACTGGGTATGTTCCAGTAACCCAGGTCATACTGCTTCCCTTTGAACCACTTCTGGGATATCCTGACCACTTTTTCTGGAATTTGTTTAACATGAACTTATTTTTTACTACACAGGGAATTTTGTACTGATTCACTCATCTCCCCTGAATTATTCCACTGTATTTACTGATTGATTCCCACTACTGCCCACACATCTGGAATTTACGTTAGTAAGTCCTGCTTTCTATTATTATTTTTTTCATTACTAAAAAGGTTTTCTAATGATTCATTGTTCATTTCAAATTGTTTCTACCTCAGTTTTGATGACCACTTGCTTAATTAGCCACATTTTCAATAGAGTGCCGTCTTTCAATCGATTTCTTCCCACATAAATGTATCCACATGAGTTGTTTATGGTAAAGGGGCTTTTTTCAATTTATCAATTGTTTTACTTTCTGATCCAGTTTTGGTTCTCCAAACTCCAGTTGATTGTACTATCCGGATTACCCATCGCAAATTTTTCTTCGTTGTGAAAAATCTTTTTCTTCATTACAGCCTGGCCAATGAAACCCCAAACATCCATGTATACAGAACGGTGTCACTTTCTTTTCTTTAGCTTTCTTTAGGCATCCCCTGTGCTCAGCGATCCGGTTCGGTTCAGTTTGTGATCTTTATTCGGTTGAAGACAAAAACAACCATAAAAGTACATCCATAAAACACAACATAAAATATAGACAATAAAAGCCGGTCACATCATAGAATCCATATCATCTTAGTACTGTTAAAAGCACAATAACAATATAGTCAGTCATCATCTGCTATAGTATAGTTAGGAGGGATAGCAGGTTCATGATCCGCTATAATGAGCTTTCCTTCTTTTCATTGCATTTAGTATAAAAAGTGCTATGTTGTAGCATAGAAAGGGATCGCCTAATGACACCAAAAACTTCATCGCCACTTTATTAGATCTAATATTCCGGGTTAATAACAGAGTTTTATATGCAATACCATGGGGTTTCGGTACAGTTTACAAAAAAATAAAAAGTGCAGGGTGCTCTGTTTACTCTGTCCGTCGCAGGGACAGTGATACATGATGGGGGGACAGGACCTCATAGAGTGAAAAGCAACACGGTGATGCGCTACTCCACATCTCAACCTTGTTAAAACAAATCTATGCTGCGTGATGGTTACGGAGGCCAGGTAATTGTTATCTCCCTCCACCTTATCCAGTGACTTATAAAATACGACTGATGCTCAGCCATCCATTTTCGTCCTGATGATTACTCAGTAATAACATATGGGTCTAAAAGCTGTCAACATTTGCGGCCACAAACACAATTCTAAATAGTTAACTGCAGAGTGTGTACAAAGATAAGATATTTATGGACATTCTTACTTATATACTGTGTAATTTACAATCCAAAGTCTGCCGCCATTCTCTTCCCCTTATCACATTTGAGCAACATATCTATTATATAGTTTACACAGTGTTCACGTTTGACACGGATCACTTTTTACATCTTAGTGTGAGGATTTTTGTTTATTGATTATTAACAAATGGCAAATAGCGAATTAATCGAGCTTTGTGTTTACTCAGCTTATTGGCTCATTATTTTCCCATTAATTGTCTATGTGGTTTATCAAGTCCAACCATTCCCCAAGTATATCAATTTATTCTGCATTATATACCCTGTGTGGACATTGTTGATGTTTATAACCCGTTTTGGTGGAGCACGTATCTCCTTGACAGCATAAGAGACTGCTTTCACCAAGACTGTGGTGAGTATCTGATATCCCCTATAGCCCAGTCAATCAGGCTGGATGGCCGTCATAGAATGTGAATATTTATTAACACAGTCCTTGCCTGTACTGAATGTGAAATTGTCTAACATGCTTGAAGGTCTTCAACACTACCCACCATCCTAACCCCACCTCTAATACTGCAACCTGATATAAAACAATAAACTGAGCACCACTAATCTTGAGAACAACAGTACACATGCCCAGAAAGAGCTCAGTGCCTCTCTTCTTTCAAAGGGAACTGAATAAAAAAGGGGTTTACTATGGTAAGAGGACCTGAATAAGAACCGGCCCTCCCTCCCCAGGATACCCCTGCTCAGTATACAATAGGAGAAACTGCTGTAGCAGAACCAATGGAATCCAAGCTTCACCACTTAAGTCCCTCCTCCTCCCCATCCACCCTTGCAAAGAACTCAAGCTTTGAACTTCTTCTCACTCTAAGAGGAGGAAGCAGAGCTGACCTCACCTGCCAATCAGTCATCAGGAGAAGCAGGAGGAAGCAGAGCTAACCTCACCTGCCAATCGGTCATCAGAAGAAGCTCTACATCTGCACCCAGTCTGCCTCAGGCCCTGGTTCATTTTTTCACCGGTGATACACCCATTTTTGCACGCTTGTGTTTTTTTGTTTTTGCCAGGGCTCTGCCGAGGGGTCAATACTTTGTTGTAGCACTCTCCATTTCATTCATTTCCTCAGTTAGCCCTAGTCATAGGATTCTTACAGCAGCTGTATTCTCAGTGGTGTACCTTATTGAGATAACTTCACAGTGCCCTTCTCCAAGGACTTAAGAAAACATGCCCACTAAGAGTGCCTATTAGTCTCCACTTTCTACTCCATCCTCCAGGCCCCTGATGCGGAGATTCTCTCTGCTGGACTTCTTTTCATAGCTCTTCCATTTTAAACAGGTTTGCTTTGAGGTAAGACTCAGCAGCTTTCAGTTGCTGTGCAGTAGTGACTTTAAATGATTCAAGAGCTTCCATTTTATCTTCAACATCTTGTATTCTACTGTTCACTGATTTCACATCTCTCATAGGTCATAAATGTTGGTGCTCAAGGTGTGTCTTAGGTCCCGTAGACTTTTCTTGATGTCTCTCTTTTTCTCGTCCCTCAAGTTTTGCTTGAAGGTCTGAAATATTTCTAGCAGGTCTACATTTGTAAGGACCATAGATATGGAAAAAGACCTTAGGCTTATCTTTCCTTTCTTGGGCAATATACCTTCCCTAAATCTCTTCTGCCATAAGGATGTGGAGGTACAAAACTTTACTAGAGTGCTGTCTGGGTCAATCATGGCAATCCGTCTTTGTATGCAAAGAAGATGGACCGCTGCCTTAGTTTCAGGGCTCTATTTGTGCTAGACATCTGGAGTCATCCTTCACCTGCCCAGTTCTCCCTGACTGAGCTGCCTTCTCCTCCGCAGGGAAGGAGCATTTCTCACTATGCGGCTATCACAATTATAAGTCTCTTCTCCAACATTACAGCCATAGCGGACGGATGCTGCCACCCTGGGCCAGAATGTTGGCACTGAGAGAAGGAACTTTAAGCTTCACTGCAAGACTTAAGTATGCTTGGTCCCTCCCCTCTTCTGGTCAACCCACTCAAAACAATACCAATGGGGGCTCAGGTGAAGTATGTAGTTCACTGTAGGGTCGGGTGCATTCATTCAGGGCTGGCTACTCACAGTTGGCAGTTGGGGTTTTGCTGCAGTCACGCCCCTGGTATCTCTTTGCTGTCTGGGGTATTGTATAACACTTTTAACTATAATCCATGCAGTCCTCATTCCATCTAGCACCATCCACCCCACAGAGTCTCAGCCACTGCACGAAGGGCTGGGGTCTTCCATCTCAAAGATTCCACCCATCACTATACAAATAATTATTTATTGAACTTGAGCATTTGGATCAAGGAGTGATGCAATCACAGTGAGGTGCTGAATGTGCCAATTTTTAGATCTCAACTGCAGGCAGCTTTAGCTGTCTATTGGCCATACCTATTGTTTGTAATACAAATAGAGTGGATTGGAATCAACCTCTTGCTCATGACTGATTGGCTTTGCTGTCTATCTCAAATGTCTTTTCTTGATTTGATGACTTTCCTCCATATTCTTCTGTTTGTCCCACCAAGAAACATTTCGGTATTACAATGTTCTGATTGGTTGACTTGTACCCTTCCACAGCTGACATTTTTGCACTCAAGGAACGACTTTTTAATTTCCTCTAATCACTCCATGGGAGTGCATGTCTTTTTTGGCTCTGTTCCCTGTGTACTTGCTTTTTCCTTCACTTTGCCCCGTCCTTCATTGCTCTCCGTAATGCTTCCTTTCATCTGTTGCTTCCCCAGATCCTTCTCATCTTTCTTGTTAATTATCTCCTCCTTCACACACCTTCTCCTACAGTGCTTCCCTGAACATCCCTGCTTGCCAGCCCCTTCTTTTATTTTGTAAAAAACGTTTTGAGATTGCTGCGCTATTGGAAGGTATCCATCTTAAAATGGGGTTTCACCCACTTCAAGATGACTGACAGCCAAGTAGGCCCCAAGATATGGGTTTGTATTATTTCAGAGAACCTTTTCAAATATGGCCATCAAGGAGGTGCATGCTTCCACTGCTACTATCGTTAAATGGGGTTCTACAAATATTATAAGTGCATTAAAGATGGCTGCCCTCGAGTGTGCACATCCACAGCAGCCATCCTTGAATGTGTTTGCTCAAAATTTACAAATGCATTTAATAAATGGCTTTAGTATACAATAGGCTATTGAAAAATTTTTCATTGCCTAGAGGGTGGAGAGGATTCCGAGTCAGAGTAACACCTCCCTATGTAATCAATTACACAAATATTTTACTCCAACTGGCCAGCCAGTGGTCGGTATCAAAGCACGTCAGTGGAATGATGCGAAGTATCTGGTGAGGGAACTTTTAACTTCACCAATAGGTGAGCAAGGAAGCAATTCCTTTTGATTTAGGTACCCTCACAAACCCTAGTGGTGTCATGCTTCATCATCGGGTCACCCCGACGCCTAAAAGTCGGGGTGGGCTCAACCACAATGTTGGGAGCTCTTTGAAGATATTGTAGGCCAGGGGGGGCTAAATAATAAAAAACCTCAGGCAGATCCCCAGTTTCCCTTTATTATTGGGACTGTCTGGGTTAATAAAATCGTTAAAATGGGGTCTTAATAGGAGTATTATGGTCCTAGGACCCTAGTGCCAACATGTTTCAGTCCGTATGCGGCCGTGAAGGTCCAGGACTTTCTTCAGGGCAAGAGTGGCCTCCCTGGACAGCAGAAAGGAAATTCCCTATTCTGTTTTTGGGGCAACGCGTAGTGTTCCATCCGGACTTTGGATGAGATCTGTTCCTCAGGTTTTGCAAAACGCCGGAGATCGGGACCGAATAGGTTGAGTGGCGGGGCAGGACTCTTGACGAAGGTTTGACTATAGAGCTACCCCCATTAGCCCAATGATCTCCTGAGGAACGGTTCTCATCCGAAGTCCGGATGGAACACTACGCGTGACGGATTAATTTATCAGTCATCCTACGCAAGGAGCAGCTACTCTGCCCTTGCCCCAAAAACAGAATAGGGAATTTCCTTTCTGCTGTCCAGGGAGGCCACTCTTGCCCTGAAGAAAGTCCTGGACCTTCGCGGCCGCATACGGACTGAAACATGTTGCCACTAGGGTCCTAGGACCATAATACTCCTATTAAGACCCCATTTTAACGATTTTATTAACCCAGACAGACCCAATAATAAAGGGAAACTGGGGATCTGCCTGAGGTTTTTTATTATTTAGCCCCCCCTGGCCTACAATATCTTCAAAGAGCTCCCAACATTGTGGCTGAGCCCACCTGGACTTTTAGGCGTTGGGGTGACCCGATGATGAAGCATGACACCACTAGGGTGTGTGAGGGTACCTAAATCAAAAGGAATTGCTTCCTTGCTCACCTATTGGTGAAGTTAAAAGTTCCCTCACCAGATACTTCGCATCATTCCACTGACGTGCTTTGATACCGACCACTGGCTGGCCAGTTGGAGTAAAATATTTGTGTAATTTAAAAAATGGCTACCATGGATGTGCACACATCCATGGTAGACATCTTTGAATGCATTTGTAATATATGAACAAACCCATGAAAAGGTCTAAAGATGACGCCACAGATACAAGTGCATCGTCAGCAGTAGTCAAAGCATTTGCAGACCCAATAAATGTTGCTACATAGATCTGTTGCCTTTGCCAGCCCTTCTTTTATTTAATCCCTTAAAAACACAGTATTCCAGTTTCCTTTTGCTTAACTCTTGTAAGTTTTTGAACAAATTTATAAAATCTTGTATCATGTTTCGCACCCAGGATTTAATATAGTGTTTGTGACAATCGTGCAGGCTACCTTGTTTGACAAATTGACTGTCGCCCACTAAGTTTAGAGTTGGGTGGACCAATATGTTTCCAATGGCGGTGCCCCTACTGATACTAATTCCTTCCTCACTTCTAAGAAAAAGCAGTCTCGTACTTTTTCCAGTTCATGGAAGCCTTGATAGTCCTGAACAAAAATTAATTAAGATGACTGCCCACACCAAGGGTGAAAACCCCCAGATTGTCAGGGTCATTAGTTATTTTTCAAAATTAAACTCCTACTTTAGGAGTTTGTTATTGAAAAACAAACAAGTTTGTTGAACTGCCACATGAAACATGGTGACCTCCCAGCAAACCTTCAGTGCGTTCAGAGAACTTGCTGTGGGTGGCTTATCTGAAGGCACAGAGATCTCTGTGGGGCCCGGAGTAGATCTCAAAATATGGTGGGTGGTAGTCTAGTCTGAGTGACTGAGGACATTTTCTCCACCATCCTGACGGAAGATGGGCAGCCCGCTATACTTTAAACGAGTCCCCAAGTCAGGACATGTATGAAAACAGACCCGGACTGGAAACCAAAGTCATACCTGGCAAAACTGATCAAATCAGTCCAAGCCTGGAGGAGAAGCGACTAGAATGTGTTGGGTCCTGGCTGCCAATCCTGCTCCCTGAAAGCAGCCCACTAACCTGTAGCCCACCGTGCTAGCATGGCTAGTTTGGTTCTGTATGGTAAGCAGAGGAAGGGAGATTACTGACTGAGGCACAACAGAGCCAAGCTGAGGCCTAGGGAATGGTGAACATTTTATTTGACATTTCAAATGCAGCTAGCTGTGTGTGAACGGGTAAGAACGTGAACTGGTCTTCTAGAAGTGGAAGTGGGATTCTGCTTCCTGAATAAATTACTAGTGCATTTGTTGTGTGGCAGCCCTTCACCTCCTTCTCTGGTGGGGGTAGTTTGACCAGGAAGTACAGAGTGCGGGTCTAAAAATAAATGCAAACGACGCGCCCATCTCTCAGGGCTGCAATGTGTTTCCTTCCGTTTTGATTGCAACAGGGAGCTGTACTCTCGTGATAACGAAGAAGAACATTATTTTCTAGCATTCACCAGTCTGTACAGACAAAAAACTGAGTGTCAGTTACAGGACCTGAATTATGAAGCTAAGAAGTATCTCATCCTTGTTTCCACAGTCGGATTTTTTCAACAGTTAGTTTTTTTTGGAGCACATGATCTTATCTTATCTTAAGTGCAACTTGTAGAGCGCGCTGACACCAAAGGCTTCCTGGCGCTGTTAAGACAGAAAGAGCGAGGGACGAGTAAGGCGAGAGTCACTTAGGTTAGGCTCAAAGAGTGAAGAGGTGTGTTTTTAGTAACTTCCTAAAGTTCAAGAGGGAGGAGGTGGATTTGATGAAGAGAGGAAGAGGGTTCCAGAGACTGGGAGCCAAGTAAGAAAAGCGGCGGCCACCGAATTTCTTTGTTTTAATTTTAGGGGTGACAAGTAGGTGGCGATAAGCAGATCGAAGGTTGCGTATTGGGTGATGAGGGATGATTAAGGATTTGAGGAACGCGGGGCCGGGACAATGGAGAGCTTTGAATGTGAGGCAGGCCACCTTAAAGGCTACTCTCTGGCCTATTGGTAGCCAGTGTAATTTATGAAGTAAAGGTTTGGCCGATTGCCATCTGGGGGTTTTGTAAATGAGACGGGCCGCTTGATTCTGAACTACCTGAAGCCGATGTAACAGAGATTGAGGGAGGCCATGATAGAGGGAATTCGAGAAGTCCAGCCGGGAAAGCACAAGTGAGATGACGACTTGGGTGAGTGCGGCAGGTGGAAGTAGATGACGAACTTTACGAATCTTCCGGAGCTGATACATACATGATGAAATGACCGCACCCACTTGATTTTTGAGGGATAATTCGGAGTCAATAATCACTCCCAGGCTCTTCACTGATTTGACCGGGGCTGGAGGGAGACCAAGCTCCGAGGGCCAAAACTGTGGGCCCCAGTGGATGTGACTGAGTCCAGGGAGGAGAAGCTCAGTTTTTCCGGGATTTAGCTTCAATTGATTCTGGTTCATCCAGGATTGAATATGAATCATCACGGACTGAAATGTTTTGATGTCGTGGGGGGAATTAAGGGAAAAGATAATCTGAAGATCATCGGCATAGTTGTAGACAACTGCGTCCCATTTCTGAAGGGATTGAATCAGGGGCCTGAGGTATAAATTAAACAAGAGCGGTGAGAGGGAGGAGCCCTGAGGGACTCCGCAAACCACGGGCGTTTTGGTTGCAGTGTAAGGGCCTAAGCGGACGGCCTGAGTTCTGCCAGTCAGAAAGGACTCAACCCACTTAAGGGCGGAGCCCTGAATGCCCGCTTGCCTGACACGGTAGAGAAGGATGTCATGGTCCACCGTGTCAAATGCGGCGGACAAATCCAGAAGTACAAGGGCCTGAGAGACTCCTGCATCTGCGTTCCTCCTAAGAGTCTCCAAGACTGCCAAAATGACAGCCTCAGTAGAGTGGGCAGGCCTGAAGCCGGCCTGGTTAGGCGCAAGATAACCAGAAGATTCAATAAAATTGGAGAGGCAGCAAGTGACATGAGCCTCCAAAAGTTTTGAGAAATAGGGGAGAAGGGAAATGGGACGATAGTTCGACGGTTGTGCAGAATCAGCACCGGGTTTCTTAAGGAGGGGCAAGAGGGTAGCCTCCTTAAAAGGACTGGGGACAATGCCTCTGTTGAGCGAGCCATTTAGCAGGGGTAAAACACAGTCAGGTAAGCTGAGACAGATACTCCGCAATACGGAAGGTGGACATCTGTCGTTAGGAGAGCCTGATTTCACACGGATGGCGAGTTCCGCCAGTGAGGGTGCGTCCAAGGTAGGGAAAGTAGAGAACGTGAGGGAATTGTCCGAGGGAAAGTTCAATGTGAGTGACTTGGGTGGAGAAGGTATAGAGTTTTTAATTTTTTCAATCTTTTCCCAAAAATAGAGATTGAGGGTGTCACAGGCTTCTTGTGTGGGGGTTTGGGCTGGGAGAGTTCTGTCGTCGGTAGTGAGTTCGTTCATTACCTTGAACACCTCTTTTGATTTATTTGCTGCGGACGAAATCCTGATAGAGAAGTGTTCTGTTTTTGCTGCAATGATGGCCGATTTATATTCCCTACGTGCAGTCATATAGGACTGCCTGGCTACGTTGGAATAATCACGTCTCCAGATACGTTCCAGCTGACGGGTTTTTGTTTTCTGTTGCTTAAGGTCAACAGAAAACCACCTGTGGGAATTGTGATGTCTAGTGGGGGGGAATTTGGTTAGGGGGGCATAAAGGTCACTGGCTGACTTCAGCCAGGAACCGATGTCTTGTTCTATTCCTTCGATGTTATCAGGGGAGTTGAAAGCTGGCCGAGTGTCGGCCAGGGTTGTGAGAAAGCCCTGAGAGTCGAAGGTACTCCATTTGCGTGAGGAGCCGCCGGCCATCAGGGGAGCAAGAGTCCGGCCAGCAATAGTAATGATGGTATTTACTAAGTGGTGATCTGACCAAACACAAGAAGAGATAACTGGCTGGGACAGGGCCAGATTACAAGTCCAGATCTGATCCAAAATATGGCCCTTAATATGGGTGGATTGGGTGACCTGTTGGGTGAGGTTTAGGCTAGTAAGAGTCTCGAAAAGATAAGATGTGGAAGAAGTTTTCGTGCATTCTTAAAATATGCCCAAAAACCTTTTATTCAGTCTACCTTTTCTTGACGTAGATCGAAGGGTCTGATGTGCTTGGATAAGGGGTCTATTCCAATCCGGGCCTAGATTTACTAAATTTTGCACCTCATTAAAATCAACAGCGCTGCAATGTGGGGGTGCTAAAAAAACTGCCCACATCAAATTTAAAAAGGGTCCTGCGCCGAGGATGTCGTCAGCTGTGCTTGTACTAAAACAGCCCTTTTATCATGAGGCTAAGGTTCTGTTTACATGTGTACATGGTAATTATCGTACGGGATAAATAAACAATACCTCGGGATTATGTTATTTATCAAGTACACTAAATACCACCGATTATGAGTTGTTGGGGATAAACATGTGGATTTTAAATCCTGATTCACAGTTAAACTTACACTTTTGTGTAAATGTACTACTTTTCCTCATTCACAATGGTAAACTTTACACCAAAAGTCAAACTTTACTACTTTTCAGTATTCACATAGGTAAGTTACTACTAGTAAAGTTAGACTTTCCTACTTTTTGGTATTCACAAAAGTAAATTTAGATCAAAAGTCTAACTTTACTACTTTTCGGTAGTCACATAGGTAAATTACTACTAGTAAAGTTAGACTTTTGGTCTAAGTTTATCTTTGTGAATGCCGATAAGTTTTAAAGTTAGACTTTTGGTCCAAGTTTACCTTTGTGAACACTGAAAAGTAGTAAACGTACACAAAAGTGTAAGTTTACCTTTGTGAATCGTGTCCTTGGTTATTAGTGCACCAAACTCCGCATGACATGGTAAATACCATAAGGTTTTGCCCGTTAAATTTTGGCAGGTGTGGCCTGCCAAAATGTAACAATGGTTGAGTTAATTAACACATCTGATAGTTATCTGATGCGTTAAATACCTAACAACTAGTAATTTCAACATACGTGTAAGTAAACAAGGGTTTACGTACAATCAGAATTAGCCGCCCAACTAGTTATCAAGGCCTTAGTGTTGTTCTACGGCGCCAAGATGAGCCTGCGGTGTCCTGCCTGAGATTCGTACTCAAGGTACTCCCTTCAGCTCAAATTGCAATTGGAGGATGGTCGGCTAAGAGTAAGCCATGTAAAATGTATAATTTTGCATAAATGAAACGTCACTCCTAGCAATGCCCCTTGTTTGTCGCTAGTTTCCTTTGGCATTACGATTTGGCAAGGTCGCACCATTTGATTACATCTTGGTTTGTGTTAAAACCCATGGGTGTCTGCACTATTACTCCCCATTACGCCTCTCTTTTGCACAGTCAATAGGATATGTTGGCACTTCTCAATCCAAACAGATTTTGCCACTGCACACACATGACTTTTCCACACAAACTATATTTGCAATCAAAGGTTTATTGGTCCTCCTGTTTGCATCACATTGCCCCATGAAACACTACCTTCTACTGCATAAGTGCCCATGCATATATCTTATAAATCTGGGCCAAATTCGTCTTTGCATTGGTCTTTGAGGATGTTTGTTACTGGGCGTACAGAACCTTTGTTGGCAACTTTAATGCTGAAAGGTCCCCTAAAAAATCATTAATTGAACACAGTCGCTACTATTACTCTTATGGTTTACAGACGTGGCGAATAAAGACAAATTCACAATAGGCTGATCTTTTTTTGCAAAATTGCATGCTACAAAATTGAGTTCCATCCTCCTGGCACCGAGAGGGGCTCAGTTCTGAGACTGCCACCTTCTGCAGAAGAGAGAAAATCAGGGCTTGGTGCTCGGCACTGGCACTTAATTGGCAACATCGCCACTTATGCGTCTGTCACATGGCGGTGCTGTTAGTCTAATTTAGAGATGAGCACAACAACAGTTGTTTATTAATTCCATATATATTTGAAATGTCTAATACCTGCCACCCAGACCATTCTTATAGCTTTGGCAGCCTGGAATAGTCTGAGATGTCTCACTGGTAGGAGTGTGATGGTTTGTAGTTGTAGTGGTACTGCCATTGCCAGCACTACGAAGCATAATGAATAGTGCAAGGCGCAGTGGGCTCTTGACACAAGCCTTAGTATTTATGTTTCTTTTACAAATTAAGCCCTGGAGAAACTTCTTCTCGAACATCCAGCAGGGGTGTACTTTAGGGGGGGGTATTCTGCGGCAGATAGATTGAAATTGATGTGTAAATTGTGGACGCTGACATTTTGACCTAAACTATTAATTCAGCAGCAATACTCTGCCAGATAAAGATAAAAGCACAGTTAAAACTGCTTCCATCAATTATAACAGATTTTGCTAGGACAGGGCATATTGTAGCCATTAGGTTTTTAGTACAGCAACCCTCACAGTAGAAGAAAATGGCTAGAGCTATTTGGTACGTCCCATACCAGCTGCTTCTTTCAGCATAAATGGTCAGAGCTAAATAATTTATGAGGAAAAGGTGAGAAGATGAGGTCTAGTTGCTAATCTGCGGATTTTGTAGCCAGGGGAACTCAGATCTAATCCCACCCCGGGACTCAACTGGAAATCATGCAATTCTGCGCAAATCACTTAGGCCCTAATTATGATGCCGGTCGTACCGCACACCGACAGGCCACTGGTGGTTGTTCGACCGCCTACACGCCTTGGTTCTAACTGCCGTATATCAATGCAGGGGTCAGACCCTAAGCGGTTGGGGGGAAGACTGTCGCCTACGACAGGATCATCTGATCCCGACAGGGCGGCGGTCGGAATCGCAATCCTGAATGGAGGCTGTGCGAGGCAGGCAGAAGTGACATCACAAAAAGTGACATCAGATATTAAGCCCTCAGACATATGTTCTTTGTGTATATCATGAGTACCTTTAAGCAAATTACAAGATTTAAGTCGCAAAACCCTGATGCTAAATCTGGGCCTTAACTAATGCATTTATTTTTGTTTAAAACCCTGCCACAAAGAAATTGTCAACAAGGTGAAACATGTTAGTAGATCTGTTCTGCTTGATTTTTTGCAAAGTCGTCATTTTAAAATATTTTATGGGGTTAAGGCACTTGCTGCAGAGATCTTGTGTGCCCAGTAAATCTCAGGGAATAGTAAGAATGGTAAAATAACTCTGGAGGTTAACGCTTTTGCTGGAGAGATCTGTGTTTAGTGTGGTCCCAGATTTCAATCAAAGTAGTATAGAAGGTTAATGTGTATCCTGCAAAGCACATCATGTAACATGAAGATGACAGATTTGTATTGTATGTAAGTGGGTTACTACTATTAACACAAAGATAATTTTGTTACGTACAGTTCATAAATTGTAGTCCTTCTAATATAGCACAGTGAGCTATGAAGGACATGTGACTCCTACACCGTGTAACCCTCACTGTCTTATGTAACACATCTTGTACATTGATTTACACGCTTACATGATTTATTGTAAGTGTACAATAAGTATGTTACGTAAAGCGCTCTGACACCTTGCATTGGGATGAGTAGAGCTATAAAGAAATAAAACAGATGCATTTAAATTGTTATTTGTGTAAATACTGGGACAGACCAACACATCTGACATTCTTACAGTGCATGCACTTATATACAGGTTCTGAACAAAGTCATAAATAGCCCTCTCTTTAGTACCTGTGAAATGATAACAAGCTGTGTGCCTTTGTTTACCATCCATTTTATTTGCATCTAAGTGTGAGGCTCCTGACTGCATCCAGCCAGGATACTCGATCAAAAGGAGGTCTGATAGTCTCTTAATTTCAACCTTTTCTTTGGCCCACCTGGAGGTGAAAATAAAAAAGCCCCCCTTATTGCCTGCTCGTTTCTGCTGTTAATGGAAAGCAGACAACCTGCAGACGCTGCTGAACGTGTATGGTGTCTGAAAATTACACCAGGCCAAGTTCAGCATATTTCTTTGGGGCCCAACTTCTTGGCAGGCTGGACGGCATGTACCCTGTGAAAAAGCAAGTGGACGCCATCTATCCATATGTGCCCACGACTTGTGCCCTTTGTGTACTAGAGAAGATCATTTGCGCTCTAATATATATATTTTTGTTAATCAACTTTATTGATTTTTTAGGCAATGGTATACAATCAGTACAACCTAGGAGTCTCATTTGAACAAATAGGGGCCGCACCTGCATCTCCGATTTCAATTCCAACCTCCTTAATAACAATGTAGGCGGTCGGTATTGAAACCAGCCGGTCATTCCAGCTGGATTCCAACGGGTTCAAGGAACCTGTCGGCAAGTCAAAGGCCCCAGAGTAATCCCTGAGAATCGAGTTTCCGCTGTTGGGATTACGATGTTGTTTTCCAACAGGTTTTCCATGTTGGGCTTTCTGATATGGAAATACTGTCAGAAAGCAACTTTGGGGGCCCCTAGCAGGGTCCCCATTCCTCTGGTTGGGGGCAGAGGCCTTGCAGGGATTAACCGATTCTCCCATTTCTCCACGGGACCTTATGCTACGGCCGGTTTACGGCCGCAGCACAAGCTCCCATAGAGAAATGGGAATATACGACCGCACCATGTGCAGTCGCACTGTAATGGCAATATCGGGTCGCTGACCGGAGGTCGGTCGGTCCCCAGACAGAGGTGATGTTAGGCGGACATAAGTCCGCCCAACTTCGTAATCAGGCCCATAGTGTCACATTCCGCTGCTCGGGTAGAAAACATAAAAGTAAGCAGAGATTCATTGTGCAATACAGGTGAGACACATAGTCTGTGCATCGTAATGTAACTGAGTGAAAATAATCAGCCATGCAACACGGTTTACAGCTGTGGCAGCCGGCACAGATCGGGGTGATGGGCGGGAGGTGGGGGCATCTAAAATTTTAAAGCAGTACCTTACACTGCATCTCTCTCCATCTCTCCTACGCATCGGGAATGGAACAGAAAGCACATCCAGGTTCCCCTAAGCCAATCACAATGCTGCAATGCAGCATTGTGATTGGTCTGAGTTCCGTGGTTCAACACTCAGCCAGGGAATTTGGAGCCTGGGCATGTTCTCCACCTAGGCTGTAATGCAGCCTAGGCGGAGAACATGAAAAGTGTGCATGAATGTTTGGCCCGCCTGAGACCGCTGGCCAAACATTCATGTGTGCTTACAGAGGTGGAGAGGTGTGGTGCAGCGCCCAGGGCAGCTGACTTCGGAGCACAGGGTTCACGGTTCGATCCCCGGCTCCAGAGGCAGCTCAACTCAGCACCATGTGACTCTGGGCAATTGCTCACTTAATTTCCACGACGGCCCCCAGCGCCTTGAGAACCATAAGGGTGTGTAGTTTGGCTTTACAAATATGGATTTTACAGAGTGTTCCAACCGCTCCCCGCCGCTCTGAGAGCAGAGCAGCCCCGCCCTGCAAAGCTGCTGCAGCAGAAACAAATAAAATGATAATAACATTGAGTTATTATAATTTTCTTTTTCCTTTATTTCACTGCTAAAATGCAGTAGGGCTAATCTCCTCTGCCTTAGCAAAGAAGCCGTCACTGCTTTACAGGCTCTAATCTGCTAACACTAAATGAGCAGGAACCCAGGATGACATCAGTAATAGTTGTCTCTGAACATCATTGGTGATGCGTGACAGACAATTGTTTATAGAGCAACCCCTAAATACCAAGAGGAAAAACTACTAACAAACACTCCCCCCCCAATCCGCGCTAACACCCTGTCTCCCATATCACATAATATCACGATTGAAAAAGGGTGTGGGTATTCGTGGCACAACACTCCATCAACCAATGTTTTCCATGTATTTATCGCACTTATGTGGGATTGTATATAGCGCCGTAGGTGAGTCCCCCTTCAGGAGCAGCCATCTCCTGTGGCACCTTCAAATCATGCAACATGGATGACCAAGCTCTCAGGCCATCTTCAAGCTTGTCATCTTTAAGCATGTGTCACATGCGTACCTCTTCAACAATTGCCCATTCAGAGACATCTCTCAACCATGCCAAATAGTTAGGGGGAGCAGTGCTAAGCCAACTTATCGCTACGAGGCATTTCACCAAAACCAAGCCAAGAAGAGCACATTTCTTGCTTAGTTTTTTTTAACAGAAGAAAGCAGTCCCAGGAGCACCCAATGGATCTCCAACGGCATAGTCCAACCCAAAGCCCCATTCAGATTGTGTGTAACGTCCTGAGAAAACAGGGATAAGGAGGGGCATGACCATACCTTATGGGTAAAGTCCGCCATTGTGGCCCTACATACTTATTACACAAGCAACAAAGAAGGTGCACTAAATTGTCTCTAGAGCAAATGAATCTATTTTGGCCATGCCTCTCAACCTTCCCCAGGGAGATTACAGTCAGTTGTCTGTGGCGGTCTGTTCCTTTGAAATCCATGGAGGCAATGTTTCTTTGGAACTAGGTGGAAGGTTTGCATTAACCGCTGTCTTTCTAGTCTGTTGGAGGAAGAAAATGACTTCAAGGTGGATGACATCCTCTAAATTAATGTAATTTGAGAGGTATGGAATATGTGGTGAAACTCAGCTAATATTGTTACTGTTCTGATTAAGTTTCTTGGCGAACATGAATGTGTTCCATTCCTGTTCACGGTCTCCTAGATAGCATTTTGGCTCAATCCCAGTAGAATAAATCAGTCGCAGTACATTTTAACAAACTCTCTGGTGCCATAAATTAGCAGTGCATTGCATTGTTCCGTTGAGTTATATAGCGCTCTACAAACCCTGAGGCAGCAGTAAAGCACTGTCATGGTGATCAGGTAACAAGCCCTTTGATGTGTAGTTAGTAGGGTGCCTACAGGTTTTTAACTACTTTCAACAGAGAAGCACATTCATTAAGTCAGATCCACTTCCTGTTTTAAAATGATGCCACAACAGAGCCTAATCTGTGGGATGTATGACGTTACAACGCATGCTGTTACAACGCATGCTGTTACAACGAAAGTTTTACAACGCAAGTGCATTGACAACGCAGGACATTACAACGCAAATCTTTACATCGACTTGCACTAGATGGCGTGCTAACATTAAAAAAGTGTAATTTACTATTCCAACTCCAGTCCACGTAACAGTAGGGAAGGTGTTGGGATAGTAAACTACACTATTTTTAATGTTAGCACGCCATCTTGTGCAAGTCGGTGTAAAGACTTGCGTTGTAATGTCCTGCGTTGTCAATGCACTCGCGTTGTAACAGTTTCGTTGTAATGGTAGTGCGTTGTAAAAGTTGCGTTGTAAAGGTTGTTCCCCTAATCTGTGTTAATCGACTGTCCTACTTGAGGTAGTGCTGTCACTACAATGCAAGCTTTGGCAAAGCCAACCCATCTGGCCATGGAAATGTGTCGCAATATTTATTTTTTTATTGCAGAAAACAAAGGGGAAAAAAGCATGCCACCATCCAAACTTGGTAGCCATATGCTTGCAAAAAAATTAAAAAGCAGTTCACCAGCATGTCTAATTTTAATATAACAGTACACTGGTTCCAAAGAGACAGTGTACTTTGTGCAGCTATAGAAATAATGTTCACTTTAATTCCCAACACAGAAAAAATGTATTCTAATTGGTCCAAAGAAAAGGTACAATTGGTTTTGAACTGCAGTGACCCAAAAGCAAAGTTTAAACACATAAGGATGAGTATACAAAATCAAAAACAATAATGCATGAAAAGTAAAACATGGGCTCACCAGCCCTGCCACTGAAGTGCACTTCTTTAGGTGATTAGGCAAAATGCTCACACTCACAATGTAAGACAGCCAATGGCTGAAGTGGGTTGACCTACTGCCCCATGCTGTGGTGGGCAGAAGTAAAATGTAAATGAAAGCTGAAGAAGCCAAAGGGTGAAGATGGCTGTCCCCAACCCTCATTGTAAGTAAATGTGTACTTGTTTTCTATTCATTATTTGCTTTATAACACAATGCTGGTGAAGAGCTAAAACTGTTTCAAACCAGACCTCACATTGCAAATGTGACCTGTGCACTTGAAGCAGATAGCCCTTGGGAGAGCAGCTGAACCCTGCAGCCTCTTCCTTGTCTGGCTGCTCACATTACTTTATCTCTGAGACAACGCCTCTTACGGTTTGGTCACCCTTACATTTTTAAGTAGTGCTGGAGATGGCCAGGGCCCCGGCTGCCATGACACTGATATTCCTCGGAGACTGTGAGTGAAGATAAACGAATGCATTAAGAGCTGCTCATGAATCTTGGGTTTCCCAGTCCCCCATAGGAACAATTGCTGGCCATTCCATCTTTCTTATGTGACTTTTAAGATCCTTAAAAAAAGGGAAACAGTATTTTGATTACTTCCCGATGGGATCTCCTACAATGAAACAGGAGAGCTCTGGATTGAGCTGTGCAGTGTAAATTGCAAAGGGCTGATATTTCCAGAGAGTTCAGATTCAGGAACTTCTAAATTTATGTCAGCTTCCACTCCTCAGGCAAAGGCCAAACACCCCAGACATTCTCCAGCAAGTGCTGTAATTTACAGCCCTTTAATAGGTTTGCTGGAGGCGTTGAAATGATAAATGATGTCAATATTTCTCCTTCCCAGGCCGTGAATGGGTAATACTGTGTGGGCTTGGCTCGGCTGTCTCAAACACTCACAGGTCAGGTTAATCTGCATACATTTTTTTCCACTCCATGGCGAGAAAGCAAAATACTGTTCACCTGCCTGGAAAAATGTTTTGTCTGGATTTGCATTAGGTTACATTTTAAGGTGGAGGAAAATGTTGAGGAAGTATAATCTTGATCCCATATGAGATAATGCAGAAGTGCGTTATAATCATGTGTATCAGCACTCATTTGTATTTAGTGTAATCAGTGGTACTAATGGGAGTGGGATATTGCATATTTAAGGTGTCCCACATTTAAATATTTGTGCATAGAATGTGACTAACAAAGATTTAGTGACAACTTACATATAGACGTGACAGGGGAAATTAACATGAAATGTCTCATTGTGAGATTAATAACCAGGATGTATGCAAACTAGTGTTTGACATTCATATGTATAACTAGAATTAATCATGTGTAGGTACATTTACAGTGATGCTTTCATAATTTGTGGCATTGTATTCAAGTATATGAGAAGCTGTATATTATTTCTGTAGAAATGTGCACTTATTTGTAATCTAGTGCACTAACCAAAGTTGACAGTTAAATTGAAGCCTAAAGTGAATTTTGGCTTAACTTTACGTTCCATTTCATTCTAGCCTAATGTCCTTTGTTTCGGTGCAAGCTCGAGTTGCAATCTCACATTTTGTTTGTGTTTAGCCTTCACAGTGCCTTATTCTTAAGGCTGATACCTGGGCTTGTAAGGCTGTATCTGAGAATGCAACATCTGTACATGTTACCTATATTGATGCAATGATCATAAATTGGATATTCCTGAGTATATGAGGCTGGCCTGGAGAAAGTATCGCTATAATTAGGGCTGTGAGACTGCATTTGACATTGGAATTGGATTACAGTGTCCTAGTGTGTAAGGCTGCACCAGTTACGTTGTGTTAGCAGAATTTCTTTGCTTTCAGGTAGTTGCTTCAAAGGGATGCAGACCTGATGATTTTAAAATTATCCTGAACCTAAACAATTCCTAACCACCTGGGGTCATATTACAATAAGTGCCCGCTTTGCGTGCCCCCGGGGCACTTTCGTATTGCATAAGGGGGTGCAGATGCTTGTGCGTCCTCTTCAGTAATACCGATTGGAGGCGTTCCCTCATTTGCATAGGGGTGGTCCTCTTTTGAATAGGGGCATGCCCTATGCGAATGAGAGAATTCCTTTGCCTCTGCGCCCGTGCCATATTACAGATGCCATCGCAGAGGCAAAAAAGCTCTCAGGGTGCACTCACAGTGCACCACCTTCTAGGTGGCGGACTATGAGTGCGCCCCCAGAGAGCAGCTCTCAGAAGGGGAGCCCCCAGACATCCCCTTGCAGGCGGTTGCAGTCACTGACTGCACCCGCCTGCAGGGGGATCTCTAATCCCCTTTAAAAGTGTAGGGGGGTTGCCCCCTGCACTGTGAAAACACAGAGCCGCTCTGTGTTTTCATATGAATGCGTAGCCCCCAGCGCAGCACGAGTTTGCGGCAGCCCTGGGGCCAAGCATTGTCCATAATGGGGCACATTCTCATTGTGCAAACAATGACAATGCATTATACGGCCCCTGTTCTCTTGCAGAGTTCAGCCTTAGGCAGCCACCTAAAGATGTGCTGACCCTCTCTTTGATGGAAGGGTGCCTAAAGCCTGTTCCATCACCCTGCTATCTGGCACACTATCATCTGGTCTTCTAAGTGGACCTTCTTGCTGCTTGTCCCATTCATCTGTCACTTGCTTTATCTGGGCACATAATGACAGCAGGTGAGTATAGAATTGCAGTAACTGGCAGTGCTTGAAGCACGTAACATGTGACAGCAGTTATGCAGTGTTGTACATTTTCAAGGGTGTTTGGTACACTCTCCTGTACACGTCGCAGGGCAGTGATCTCCAGCAGACTGTCACATTTAGTCACAATTAGTCTATCCTGTTTTAGATTTAATCACATAAGAACTGATACAACCCTACATAAAGAAAAACTGTCCCAATCAGTGTAAACATATAAACACATGCACCGCCACATGCTAAAATGCCATTCAAAGAAAGGAAAGTGAGAGAGAATGAGTATTTTTTTATTCCTAAAGTGGCCAACACAATGTAACTTTGTTTTACAAGGTAGCAAGAAACACTGGTCTGAGATTATTCTGCTTGAGGGTTGTTGTTTGGGCATGCCTCTAACAGCGGCGACTTCTCCCCTATGGTGGAGGAGCGTCGCCCCCCCCCCCACCCCAAAACGGCAGGAAAGGAAAACTAAAACAACACTTGGTTTTCTTTTTCCTTTCCTGCCGAGTCTTGGGAGCGGGGTCTGATAGTGACAGGAACTGAGGGGAGTGGTAGTGCACTCCCATCATGGCGCATGATGGTTTGGCCGGCGTCTAAGGCCGGCCAAACCATTCTATGCAGTGAAAGCTCTCTCCAACCCAGCAATGTAGCGGGGTTGGACAGAGCAGGCACAGACTCACAGTCTGTCCTGGAGCGCAAATCGAGGGGAACTCAGGCCAATCCTGAAACTGCTCTCATGCGTGAGAGCAGCTTCAGGATTGGCCGCAAGGCATTCTGGGAGCCTGTGCCTTCCTGAAGAGGTGAAGAGGAGCGTGACGCACGACGCAGCCGGATGAAGGTACGTTTTTGGTATTTTTGTATTCCCCGCAACCCCTAGTGCCCCTTGCTCCTGCCCCCTCCTGTCCTCTCGCCCCCACTCCTCCAGCGTACTGGCCGCTCTCTAGTGGCCAGTCTTTGCTTAAATATATGTAGCAATTATGTTGGTATACTGAGAAGCCTGCTGCAAAGACGTACATATTTCCCTTTGACAATCCAACATGTGTATACTGGATACTAGTTCTCAAAACACAGAACACTGCATGCTATATTCTTGCAATGCATAATATGGTGCAGATGCTATGTTTATGTGCACTATCGTTTATCCCTTGCATGAGTCCTGAAATCCTCACTGTCCCAATTATATCAATATATTTTAACTGTGCATGCAGTACACAAACCATAAGCTTCAATATTATACATGAGAATTCCTAAGCTGACAATTCTCAGAACACGTCTATTCTGGACTCAATTTTACCAATGGGTCTTTAATAAACTTTGCCCAGAAGAAAACCAACCTTTATCATGTCTAATTTGAAGCACTTGTAATGCTTTTTCAATGTATTTCCTTCTTTCCTTCCTCCCTTCTTTCTTTCCATCTTCCTTCTTTCTTTGTTTATTTTCCTTCCTTCTTTCCTGTTTTCTTTCTCTCTTGCCTTTCTTCTTTCCTTCACTCTTTTCATCTTCTTCTTCTTTTCTTCATTGTTTCCTGCCTTCTTTCTTTCTTTTGCACCTTTTTTCTTTCTTTCCTGCTTTCTTCCTTCCCTTTCCTTTCTTTGCTTTCTATCCTCCTTTCTTTCTTTCTCGCCCAAATGATTGAGGCTGGCAGCCAATAGCAGAACCATTTACGTTTTAGGTCTGTTTTAGCCAAGACCTTTGGATTTTACTATAATCATGTGAATGCCCCGATTACTTACCTAGTCTTCCTCGCCACATGACTAACGAAGTGAGCTTCAGCTCCACACCAGAACCCTCCAAAGCAAAAGTTAGCCTCCCATCCCTTCCCAATATGGCCGACCCATACACCCCATGGCCACTACAAGAGGTGGGCCGGCCCAACCCCAAAGCCTGAAACTACCAAGCCAAACATGAAGCCGATAGCCAGACAGGGAGGGAGGGACGCGAACTCATGTGGCGAGGAAGACTAACTCGGAGTAATGAAGATTACCGGTAAGTAATCGGGGCATTACCCCCTAGTTAGTCATCCTCGCCACATGACTAATGAAGTGAGCACATACCCAAGCCAAAAAGGCTTCATGGTACACAAGAAAACACCACCAAGGCGGAAAAAGGTTAACAAGACAACTTTAATCCATTGTGTAGTGAAAACCACAGAATAAAATACAGCCCAAACAAAGGACAAATCAAGGGATGTCAGAACCCGCACTTAGAACAGCCTCCGCAAAATCCCCAGGAGGAGAGCCCCCCAGGACCACCCGGTAGTACTCGATAAACATGTGGGGAGAGGACCACGTAGCCGCCCGGTAAATCTCCTCAGTGGACACACCCTTAACCGAGGCCCAAGACACAGAGACACTCCGGGTGGAACGACCCTGGACAACCCCTGGGAGGTCAGAACCCTGGGAGTTGTACGCTAGCAGGATAGCCTGCTTCAGCCAGCGACTCAGAGTAGACACAGAAGGCTTGTGACCAGAACGCACCGGACCAAAGGTCACAAACAAGCTGTCACACTGACAAAAAGATGAGGTGCGATCCGAGTAAATCTCCACCGCACGACGGACATCCAACAAGGACAGGGGGACACCCACCGCCGGGGAAGAGGAAGGCAATGATACCTCACGAGAGCGGTTAGCCAGGGAGGGAATCTTAGGCAGAAAGCGGGGATCGTGGCACAGGACCAGCCGTCCGGCAGGACCCTCAAGAAGGGGGGAGACCGAAGAAAGGACCCCAGCTCGCCCATGCAGCCGGCCGAGACAATGGCGACTAAGAAAACCACCTTGAAGGTGAGGAACTTCGGATCCACCGACTGAAGGGGCTCAAAGGGGGGACCCTGCAGAGCCCGCAGGACCAAAGGAAGATCCCAAGGAGGAGACAGGCAAATAGCCCGAGGCCGCTGCAGAGAAAAGCTCCGCAGCAAGCGGGCCACCAAGGAATCCAGGAGGTCCAGGTCCAGACTGCGGAAGACCCGCAGGGCAGCCCACTGAATCCTCAGAGTGGAGGTAGCCAATCCCAGGGAAAAACCCTCCGCCAGGAAATCCAGAACCCTCATGGGGTCCACAGACACCGGGTCAGAACCCAGCAGGCTGAACCAACGGGAAAAGGAGGACCAGTGACGAGAATAGGACAGCAAGGTCGAAGACCTCCGGGACCCCTGCAATAAAGCAACCACCCCCGGAGAACACCCTTGGGCCAACAAGGTTACCCGCTCAATAGCCAAGCCTGCAGATGGAGCCGGCGCAACACCGCCCCGGGAAGAGGAGGCCCCGCAAGGGGAACGGGTGATCCGTAATCGGCCAGTAAGACCGAACCACCAGCTCATCCAGGAGAGGATACCAGGAGCGGCACACCCAACCGGGAACCACTAAGAGCACCAGGGCCCGGTCCAAACGGATCTTGCAGAGGACCCGAGGAATCAAGGGAAAAGGGGGAAAGGCATAAAGGAGACCCCGAGGCCATGGGAAAGACAGAGCATCCACCCTCCAGATCCCCGGACACGGATGGAGAGCGCAGAGGCAGGGCAGGAGGGCATTGTCCGACTCCGCAAACAAGTCCACCTGGGGAAGGCCAAACTGGCTCACCAGACGCCGAAAGACCGCTGACGACAGGGAGAGGTTACTCAATGGTGCGAACACCCGACTGAGACGGTCCGCTACTACATTCTCCGACCCCGGAAGATAGACAGCCCTGAGAGACAAGACCGCACCCTCCGCCCAGGACAACAGTTCCCGTGACCCTGAACCGACCAGGACTCCAAGGTCGCCCCCCAGCCCAGGTGACTGGCATCGGTCTTGACCACCCGGGACGGGGAGATCAGAAAGAGAAGACCCTCCGAGAGATGGGAAACCACAAGCCACCAGCCCAGGTCGGACCTGATCTGGGGAGACACCGGAACCAAGACTTCGTACTCCTTGGAGCAGGGGTCCCAAAGAGACAGGAGGTGATTGACCACGGGGTACAGGTGGAGGCGAGCCCAGGGGAGAACACTGATGGTGGCAGACATTGACCCCTGAACCCTCACCCAGAGACTCACAGGAGCAGACTCTCGCCCAAGAAGAGCCCCCAGATCCCGCCACAAGACATTGCGGCATTGCAGGGGCAAGAACCCCTTCCCCAGAAGCATGTCCAACTGGCCCCAAATGAAGATCAAGTCCTGGGTGGGATCGAGGTGGGACTTCCGCAGGTTGATCAGGAAACCGTGGGCAGAAAGGACCTCGTAGACCCTCCGGACGTGAAGCCTCCCCTTCGAAAAAGAAGAAGCAGAAATTAACCAGTCATCCAGGTAGGGAAAAACCCTGATCCCCTCCCGGTGAAGAATGCCCACCAAGGGCGCCAGAACCTTGGTGAACACCCTCGGGGCAGATGACAAACCAAAAGGGAGTACCTGGAACTGGTAGTGGCAGGAACCCACGCAGAATTGGAGGAAGGGCTGAGATGACTGGTGGACCGGCACATGGAGGTAGGCATCCAACAGGTCCAGAGAAGCCACCACCTCCCCCTGGACCAGCAGCGGCAGAATCTCCTGCAGAGAAATCATTTTGAACTTAGTGTTAGGAATGAACGAATTCACCCATTTCAAGTCCAAAACAGGTCGAAAATCCCCAGACACCTTCCTTACTAGGAACAGGATGGAGTAGACACCGAAGCCCCGCTGAGACGGCAGAACAGGCCGGATGGCCCCCTTCACAAGCAGGTCCTGGATGCCAGCGAGCAAGGCCGCCCGTTTGACCGGAGAGGAAGGCAGCGGGGTAGCGCGGAAGGCACCTGGAGGAGGGGAACTGAAGGAGATGGAGAGACCCTCCCTCACGATCTGAAGAACCCAAAGGTCCGAAACAGAGGACTCCCACGCCGGAAGGAAGTGGCGGAGATGGCCGCCCACCGGGAGCCCACCCGGCGGGGCCAGAAGACAGTCAGGACTTGGGAGCGGAGGTGGAAGCAGGAGGCTGAGACCGGGATTTGGAGAAGAAGGGGGTGCCCTGGCCGCGACCCCTACCTCGAAAGGGCGCACCACCCCTGGCCGTGGATGAGGTGAAAAACGCCCTCTTGGGACCCGGAAAGCGGGCCATGGATGATCGAAGGGGAGCCAGCAGCTTCCGGTCCTCAGCCGACTTCTTGACCATGTCCTCAAGGGAAGACCCGAAGAGCTTCGGCCCGGAAAAGGGAATCCTCATCAGCAAAGCCTTTTGGGCAGCCTCAGCCTTCCAGTTGCGTAACAAAATCTGGCGCCGGGCCTGAATAGCAGCGCCACCAGCAGCAGCCGAGGCCCCCAAGGTGTCGAAGGAGATGGCAGACAGGAGCCGAGTCTGCTGCTCCATAAGCGCCAGGGTAGGAACCACATCCGCCCCCTGGTCCAACAGCTCTGCCAAGGACTGGAAATCCTTCAACAAGGACTGCACGGTATAAGACAGGTAGGCAGAGGCACGAATGGAAAAATTGGCGGCCGAATAAGCTCGCTTGGCCGCGGCCTCCACCCGCCTGTCAACAGGGTCCGAGGGAGAGGCGTCCTCGGAAATGATGGAACCCTGCGAGGAAAGCCCCGCCATCAGAGAGTCCACCTTCACAGAGGGAGGGTAATCCTTGGCAAAGTCCTGGATGGAGTAGCACTTCGCCAGGTACCTCGGGAAGGCCTGCTTGTCAATCTCCATCCATTCCCCCTCCAACACCTTTTTAACGGAAGAATGAAGAGGCAGAGACTCCGGTTCCTTACGCTGGTACTGCAAGAAAAAGTCCTCCGAGAGTTCTGCAGCCACCGGAGCACGTAAAGCCAAGTTCTGCTTGATGTGAAGGAGAACATCCCGCAACTCTTGACCCTGGACATAGCGCCCCCGGAGATCCTCCTCCTCCCCTTCAGTGTCCGAAACCGGAGCGGAGTCCAAGCGAGGATGTTTAGGAGAAGAGGAACCTTGCCCACCAGAGCGCTGCGCAAAAGCAGCAGTCACCGCAGCTTGAGTCATGTTCTGAATAGACTGAAGTGTGATCGCCTCAGGAGGAACCTGGGAGGGCGGGTCCTCCCCCACAGGGACGTCCCCACACTCCATGAGCAGACACAACACAGGAACTCAAGCACAAAAGTCAGCAGTAGCCTTACCAGGAACAGGGCTGGCATGCGAAAGAAACCGAGGCCCCTAAAGTAGGCAGGAAAAGGCGGGCCAGTACCATGAAAACACCTGGCAACACCTTCGTGGGACAAGCCCAGTACCAAACCCCGACCCCGGGAGGACGAGCCGGCCCAGGATTCACCCCTCAGCAGGGAGAGCGCCGACTGAACAGCGCGAGCAGCGTAACGCAGTAACGCCGCTGCCCGCCATAGAGCACCGAAGCGCCGGTGTCCTGAATCGCCTGAAGAGTGGAGCCCGAGTGGGGAACCAGAGGCGGCCCACAAGTGGAGGAAAAATGCAGCCGAGGAGCCCACAACCGCCCGCACGAAGCGAGCACAGCAGGTAAACTATGCACCACAGCTGCCGCCCGCAATAGTGTCTGTAAGGGAAAGTGGGCGGCGAGACAACAAAGGCGGACAACCGCTGCGAAACACCGCATAGCTGTCGCCTGCCCCAGCGCCACGAGGGGCAGGCGGGCGGCGAACGCATGGTGAAACAACTCCTACAGCCGTCGCCCGTACCAGCGTTACAAGATTCCAGAGAGAAAAGGCACATAGGGAAACAACAGAAGAGGCAAGGCAGTATCGCCCCCCACACATCCCCACCCCCCCTGGAAACCCACGGCCCGCTAGAGGAGAGCCTAACCGGCTCAAGTGCAAACACACCGGGGGATAAAAGAAGGGGGGAAAAAAACAGAGTCCAAGCCCCTAGGGTCCGCTAGAGCAGGACCTCCAACCCGAGACCCACGTACCTGCTACAGCAGGCACCACTTACCTGACGCACTCTGGAGAGACGTGTGCAGAACAAAAAAAACAGGCTTTGGGGTTGGGCTGGCCCACCTCTTGTAGTGGCCATGGGGTGTATGGGTTGGCCATATTGGGAAGGGATGGGAGGAATGGGAGGCTAACTTTTGCTTTGGAGGGTTCTGGTGTGGAGCAGAAGCTCACTTCGTTAGTCATGTGGCGAGGATGACTAACAAGGAGGTAATGACATAGTTACTTATAGGGATTTTCAGCCACACTTCATCCATTCTTTGTGTCATTCGCATTTTTCTCCAGCCTGCTCGAGAATGCATCAATGGGCAAAGCATCATCCCACTTCAGCCATTGGCTGACTTTACTATGAGATATGCATGCTACCCTTTAACAAGGAGCACATCACCACACAAGGTAGTTCCCTTCAGTGCCAGGGAGTACTATGGTAATGTCCACTTTTTTGGGAGTCGCAAAAAATGTTTTGCCTTTGGTCAATTTTGTTATCTGATTGACAAATGTACAGCTGTTTCCCAAACAATAATGTTCTGCAAAAACCATGACAAAACAAAATAAAAACTGTCAAAAGGCTAGGGGACAAAGCCAGACCTATTGGCTTTGCTAATGCTTGTATTGCTAAGGAAGCTTGTAATGCTGTTGCTTTATCTTTGCTGCATGTTGATGAATTTGGTGATTCACACTAAACAAAGGCCAAAAGTATTGGCACTGAGAGGTGAGGGAGTGCTTGGTCAAATAGGAGGGGAAAGTGCAAATATAAGTGTTTCTAATAGTTATAAACAATATTTGTTGAAGCATGCAGATATGGCAGTGTTCATAAGGACAACATTCTAGTAAACCTAATATACATGTATACCATGTGAATTAAGAGAGTCATAAACCAGTAAATCCATAAATAAGCATTGCCAAACCAATATGTCTGGCTTTGGAATGCTGGTGCAACGGCTAGTTTTTATATGCACCCAAAAAATTAGAAATGAATAAAAAGAAAACTAGCTACCACCTATAGATGGTGACTATAAGATTTCAGTTAAAATGTTACATTTAAAACATATTCACTGATGTGATTGTTTTACGAATGCTACTTTTTTAAATTCTCAGTTGTGCCATGCATTTTATCATTATTTATGAGTGAGAGAATAATTCACTACCCACTCATACGCTACAATGTTACAAAATCACTTAAATGCTTTATAACACCTACTGTTATATTCCATATAGGTACCCTAATATAGGCACAGGTAACATTGCAACCTTTCACCTATATTCTTCCCTACATTACACACATAACGGTTTACAGGGACTGACCTTTTACCTAGATACAACACTGCATTCAGAACGTGGGTTTTCCCTAGTTCGAATCTCATACATTATGCATGAGGTTTCTTGGAAGCACAGCAGGACTACCATCTCCTGTATTATATCTCTGTATAAAGTTCAGGCCTGACGTCATCCTTAGGCCAAAACTGTACCACAGCAAGGTAGGACCCCTGGGGAGATCTAGGGGTATATCTACATCGCATCTTGCTTAGCAAGACAGAGGAGACAGAGACTTCCCGGCTGACACACTGACCAGAGACGCTGAGGTTCCTACATGCAGACACTCCAGCTTGCAGTGATCTAAAGCATCCCTCGCAGGGTGTTCAACTCGAGACCAGGACGGGGTCCCACAGTCTCTCACTTCAGGTAATGGGGTTGACTAGATCCTAAAGGGATTCTTGGCTTAACACCTACACACATGCTAGGTACACTTAGGTACATCTAGTTAGGAGGCATTTTAGGAGTATGCACCTTTTTACTGTCATGTATTTTATATACCTGTATGTATTGATGATTACTGCAAGATGGTAGAGCTATACCATCCTTTTACTTTTGTAGTACTGCTAATCATTTATATCTGCTACTGTCTAACGGTTGTTACAGCTCATCTATTTTACACCAGAATAACAACTGTTCAATAAATCCTTATTGAAAACGCCCCAACTGTTTATTCTGTGTATCTCTCTGAAAGAAACTAAGTGAGCACGAGTGACTGAGCGAAAGGTAGTATATCTTTTCCACAATTCTGAGGGATCAGGGTTGTCATGTTCAATGGTTGCCAAGAACTATTCTCTCCTTGATAAGAGGAGATTTTAGTGGCACTGTGAGCTAGCTGATACAGAAAGGCTAACGTACTCGATGGGGTGTATGGAATCAGTCTGCCACCAATCCCACAGTTTATGTTATCCAAACGCGCCGATCCTCTATAGGTCATATAGGAACTACATGACACTACATTAAAAGGGAGACAAAAAATAAATCACCCTCTAACTAGTACTCCATGAAATTAGATTATTAATTGCGATGGGTGACTACCCACCTCAAGCAATAATCACAACCCTTGCCAGGGCCACCAAATTAACCTGGGCTCAACAACCTGGTAGCTATGGTGCGAAGCAGACAGACATGTTGGTGTAATTTTCTTTATTACATTTTGCTCCATTTTTCTATTTCGGTTTGGGATTTTTTTATAATCACATTTTTATTGGTTTTAATGACTGTGAGTCAAATAACAACAGAACTACAACTATTACTCCCCCTTCCCTTCCCCCACCCCACCCACCCGCAGTCGAGTACAATTGTAAGACAACAGTTCAAGGCACCGATCTCAATGTGGAATTTGACAATCCACAATGCTCCCACCATTTCCCCCAGATCTTAATGAATTTCTGCAGACAACCCTGGGCCACATAGACCAGCTCCTCCCGTTTGGCACACCAATCCATGCCAGTACGCCACAGCTTTTGACTCAGTGGGTTTTGTTGGTTCCAGGAACTAACAATGTCTCTCCTATCAGAGCCCTGTCCCCTCCTGTTTCCCCAAAATCCTCCAGTATTCCCACCAGGGCCACCTTTGGAGTCAATGCAACTGGAGTACCTAGACCCGCCAACCGGGTGGTACCTCTATGTGTCCAGTAGTGAGTAACTTCAGGACATTGGCAGACCATATGGAAAAAGTCTGCCGCTGGAGATTGACGAGCACATCTGGGGTCAGAAAGGATATTGGCGCGTCCCAGCTGTTGGGAAGTCATGTAAGTTTGGTGAAGGTAATGTAATTGTATCAGGCGGAGCCGTACAGAGATCAACATTTCCCTTAGGGCCATGCAGGCTTTCGCCACTCAACCTCCTCCATCTCGCTGCCCACCAATTCCATTTCTGTTTTAGTGGGTCAAGTGTCTACGGGACATTACATACGAGAGTTCAGTATAGATGAGAAATACCCTCTCTACCTATCCTCCCCATCAACAGTGATGAGGGCTAAACTCCGGCACTTCTTGTAGATGAGTTCCATAGGGCGTGACACAGCTGTAAATACTGTGGGACAGAATGAACTGATGTTGGAGGTCTGTGAAGGAGCACACAGCAGAGCTCCGCCACACATCCCCCAACACTGTAATTCGGATGGAGTCCCAGCGGCGAAACTACTCCAAACACACCACCTGCTCCAACCAGCACTCCCTCTATAGGGGAGTCTGCAGAGTCAGAGGTCTGTCCCATTCCGTGAATCGTAATGCCCCCCTCCACGTCAAAAAGTGCACCCTACTAACCTCCAGAAAAGCAAGAGGAATTGGACGGTCGTACAAATGGTGCATGACTCCATCAAGACTAAGGGCCTTATTACGAGTTTGCAGTTCGACTGCCGTAGAACTGCGTCCGCCCTTGCTAGCAGCCCACAGCGTTGGCAGTCCAAAGACTGCCATATTACAAGTTGTCCACTGGGCCGGCGGTGTGGAGGTTGGGATCTTGCAACAGTGGTGAGTACTTTTTACAAATATATTGATACATGTGTGTGCATTTCTACAGCATATGGGTCGAATGCACACAATATGTAGAAAAATACCATATATCCATTACCGGGGTTTAGCCCACTTGTTTGCAGTCCTGTCAATGGGTATATGGTACGAAAAGAACTCACCTGTATATCGCCCCACACTGGGTCGTAATCCTTGAGGTGAAGATCCTGCTGTGAAGAGGGGACCTGGAGACAGGGATCCATGTCGGACTCTGCCTGAAAAAAGAAGAAAGGGGTGAGTACGCACCCCAAATCCTTCGTCACTGCCATCTTGAAGCAGGCGGTCAGACCACTGTGGTCTGCTTGTGGATTAGGCAACTCATAGTATGCACTGCAGTGCAGCTCCCCTCTATCACCCTATGGCTACCTTTCCCCGACCGTGAACCCGTCGTACAGTAGTCTGCTGGCGGTCTCTGCAGTCCAGTGGCGGTCTTCCCTAATCCAATCCTCCCAACTCGTAATTCGACAGTCAATCCGCCGATATGGCGGTCCACGAGATTGCCAATCTCATAATAAGGCCCTAAGGCTACAGAGCTCCAGTTGATATGCTGGGTCATCCCAGCCACCCGTCAGCAAGTCATTTATGACTAATAACTGAGAGGCCCAGTGATACAAATGACCATCTACCGCCCCCAATGCTACCATCATACACTGAACACCAACACTTGGCATGGCCGATGCGAGGGGGTCGAGTCCTCCAGAGAAAAGACCAAAGTAGCGCCATCACTTCAGTAAACCATGGATTAGGAATTTGGAGCGTAAAGGACTGCAAAAAAAATGAAACGGGGCAAAATCATCATTTTTATCAATGCAACCACACCCAAGACATTAGGTGGGAGGTGTTGCCATGCTGCCAGACTAGACCTGGTCTCCTTAAAGAGGGGAGCAAGGTTAAGCACACATGTGACGTCTGGCAATATTGAAATATGCACCCATAAATACTAAAGCTGAGGCAACGGATAGGAATGCCAGGCTGCCAGTCTACCAACTCACTATCCCCTTGCAAAGAGAGGAGCAATGACTTCCTCTTGTTTACCCAGAGGCCCGATGCCTTCCCGAAGAGGCATACAATCTCGAAGGCCCATGGGCCAGAATTCGCCGGATCCACAAGGAACAGGGGAACATCGTCGACATATAGTGCAATCCTATCTTCAATGGCTCCACTCCATCTCCAACCCCATAGCTGTGCATCATACTGGATTAAACGAGAAAAGGTCTCAATCACAAGGGCGAAAAGGAGTGGGGACAGGGGACACACCTGCTGGGTCACACGTCTGATGGGTAACTCGCAGGACAATACTCTATTTCCCATGACCTGGGCCGTCGGCTTGGAATATAGCAGCGCCACCATTTCCCGAAATCAGGAACCAAAACCCTTTTGGCTCAACACCGATCCAAGATAATCCCATTCAACAGTATCAAATGCTTTATCAAAGTCGATAAACAAAATGTTGTTGTATCTTTGATCTCTTCTACATGGGCCAATGCTACCTAAAACCGCTGAATACAATGGCTGGTGCTATGGCCTGACATGAAGCCACGCTAATCCGAGTGGATTAAAGAATTTAAAACCGATTGAAGCCTGGTTGCCAGGATCTCGTCGTATATTTATATATCTGCAATAATTGAAGAAATGAGCAGATAGGAAGGGCTATCTGACGATGGCTGATATGTCTTAGGGATGACAACAACAGTGGCCAGATCAAGTTCTGGGGGAAATATCCCTGTTTCACTGCCTCTTAGTAAAACTTGAGAAGATGGAGGGTCAAAACATCCCGAAGTTTACAATAATATTCAAGAGGAGAGCCGCCCGCGCTTTCCCAGGGTTCAAGTCTTGGATGGCTACGAGAGCCTAGGCCTCAGAGATTGGTTCCTCAAGGGTCTTCTGTTGAACCCGGGTCAGATGGGGGAGAGGGATGTCAGCCAGTCGATAAAGGAGCACACTATTCTTATCACCGTGTTTGTATACCCCTTAACAAGTGGTGCCCCAACACTGGGAGGCCTCTTGACAGAGCCGTTGACATAGGGAGGTCCAATCCAAGTCCAATTGCAGAGTCACCGCCTCGGTTTCTTGAACCACCGCCACAGTCTCAGACTGCAGGATGCAGGCCTCGAGGTCAACAATATCGCGTTGCTTGGTTTTATCTATACATTTGAGGTATGCCTTAGCTATTCCCTGCATCGTCGGTTTGCAGAGTCCGAGTGAGCCCGCCCAATAGGTGATAGACTTGGAGAGAGCACGGCGGTCACGTGTGATGGGGCCTGAGATATCTATGTTGGGATTGACCATGGCATTGAAATCGCTTTAGGATTTTATTGTTTTGCCTTTTGAATTTATTACTGTTTTGGTACTGCAAAAATACTTTACACATTGCCTAAGTTACGCCTGACTGCTTTGTGACAAGCAAAAAGTCTGTTAGGCACAGGTTAATTTAGTGACTTTTGTGGTTCACCCTGACAAGGATTGTAGTTTTTGTCTGAGTGAGTTTTCCATCCCCTCAACCAATAACCCAGTTTCTTACAATTTGTCTTCACATCAAGAAAAGAGGCTGTTACTTCCTGGTGACTGCTCTATATAGATTAAGCTCATGACTGATGAACGGCTTCACTTCTTCTCAACCTGTAGTTTGTAACCCAGGGTTTGTTGTGAAGTGTAGTTTTTATTATTTGTGGCTGCTATAATAAAAGTGGCAAGTTAAGAAAGCACAATATTTGTCTTTGTCTTCAATGAAACCAGTATTTTCAATCACTAATCTAGCTAGGAAAATCTGCATTTTATCCTGGTAATGTAGGTGATGCCCCTAAGGGCGATATGGATAAGGGTCTGGGATACTACTGAAATCAGTAGGCTCAAGTCACCAGGCCCATGTGATTTATAGGAGCCAATGCATAAAAGAACTGTGGAACTGCATCTGCTGATATATTATGGATGAATATGTGGCCAAAAATCCAAGTGCCATATATGTACTCTCCTCCTTTCCACAGTTCTCAATCATGAATCAGCATCTGCCTAGCTTTGAATCTGCGGCTGCCATTTTTGAGTGGCAAAATACTCCTAGCAAATCTACAATTCTAGCTTTGGGCCATTGCATTTATGTTTATTTCATACACATTGGTCCTGATTAACAAAGGTATTAGGGCACTTTATTGAAACAAATAGCATAATTTACTAGTGCAAAATCACAAAACATGAATTTGCACTCAGATGTTTTTACTCACATGTACTCACACCCACTGTGGCCTAATTATAAATAAATAATCCTCTTACCCAAATAAGCTGTCGCTATTTTAGAACAGAGACAACTACAAATGCCCACATATGAGTGGGTATTTATAAGCCCTATGAAGATAGTTTCCCATCCTAAACATATTTGCAGATGTACTCTTGCAGGGGGGATTGAGCCATACGCAACTTCACTCCTAGATTTCGTTATGCATTCGAAAAAATGTGGGAATTTACTCCAAAAGATGGAGTAAACATACAGGAAAGAAGTTCAGACTTTGTGAAGTGAGCCCTTTGTTATGGATTTCTCAAAGCAAGTAATATCTGCGGTATCATTTACCCACTGATTAACAGTAACTCAGATTTTTAGTAGAAGTTTGGGGTGAACACAAAAAAACAGAGCGCCCAAATTTTTCTTTGTATTGAGGCACAACTAGAATAAGGATTGACAAATCCAGTAGGTCTTAGATGTGAAACCTATTGGCTTTGCCAAAAGGTTTTTGCTATTATAGCTGCTGTGAATGTGCACAGATCCACAGTGGCCATCTTGGAATGGTAACTTGTAAATATTACAAAATGCATGAAAATATGACTGTCCTAAATGGGATTGCAATCACAGCAGCCACTTTGACAATTTTAATTGTACTAATCCTATAGGTAATGAAAGAACCTAAGACAGTGGATGTTGGGGATAAAACCCCATGATCGGGTACCTAGTTCCACTCTCACTGTCTGTAACATTACATTGGGGGGCATCCATACACCTCCCTTTTATCAAGATTTCAGTAGAAAATCTCAATTTACTCAAACAATGAGCAAATAATGCTGCTCTATCCAAGCCCTGAGGACTTACCTTCCCCTTAAATGGCTTTCAAAACAGGATCCAATGAGCACCACTAGGAGCAACTATAAAAAAAAAGATCATCAACTAAAAATAATGAACTAAAATTAATGGTAGCAACATGTTCATGCAATATGACATTAAAGGGGCACTTGTAGGTGCAGAGGAAGTGCCGGACTTCTGACGAATGTGTGACTACGAAGGCGGCGCCCCCACAATGAACCATGAAGCCCGTAGTATAGCATACCTCGGTGGTGCAAGTAGCACAAGGGAACTGGTAGAGTTTTAGTATTTGCCCTGCATGCGCAGTGTGTTTATATCAATAACTATAATTATTTAATAATTGATGTTAATGCATACTAAGGTGCCGATTCCGATCCTGGAGAAACCGGGTACGAACCGTCGGACGGAGCATATTCCCCGTCCGACGCGTACCCGGTTGTAACAAAATACAAACATGGAAGTACGATTCGCACGGAAACACCATTTCCGTACGAATCATAAAAAACAAAGACCGACGGAATTATACATACGAATGTGATCCGGGAATGCTCCGACGTGATGTCGGGACGCTGTCAGGCAGCGTTTCACGAACCAGGAAGTACGATTCGAACCGACATCAGTCCGGACGGCAATATTTCTACGGCACCCAAAGAGTGCCGGAAAAGCGAAGTACGCCGCGAAACGACCAGATTTGGGGGCCCGGTACGTGCCGTACCCCCCCCAGCCCTCGTGAGTATGCGCCGAACCCCCGCCCGTGTATGTACACCCGTGTACGTACAAGTCGTACCCCCACCCGTGTATGTACGCGCCGTACCCCCACCCGTGTACGTACGAGTCGTACCCCCACCCGTGTATGTACGTGCCGTACCCCCACCCGTGTATGTACGGTGCGTACCCCCAGCGCTACGCACCGTACATTCATGGGTGGGGGTATGACTCGTACGTACATGGGTGTACATACACGGGTGGGGGTACGGCACGTACATACACGGGTGGGGGTACGACTCGTACGTACACGGGTGTACATACACGGGTGGGGGTACGACTCGTACGTACACGGGTAGGGGTACGGCTCATACGTACATGGGTGTACATACACAGGTGAGGGTACGACTCATACGTACACGGGTGGGGGTACAGCACGTACATACACGGGTGGGGGTACGACTCGTACATATATGGGTGGGGGTATGGCACGTACATACACGGGTGGGGGTACGACTCGTACGTACACGGGTGTACATACACGGGGGGTTCGGCGCGTACTCACGGGGGCTAGGGGGGGTCGGCGTGTATGTGGGCACATGTCTCCATGGTTGCTATGGGAGTTCGGTCCGTACGGTGATTTTCCATACGGTTGTAATATCGGACGCACGGGATGGATCGTACTTGCGCGCTCGGACTTCACTTTTCACAGTTGTACGTAAAATCGTCACATTTTCCGTCACGAGGACGTGTGGGGAATTATTCCCAATGCGATTCGTATGGTCTTTTTCCCATGCGAATCGTACTTGGCAGTTTGTACGCTACTTGTACGATTCGTACGGTAAAAAGACCGGATACGAGTCGTACGGGGAACATTTTTCCAGGATCGGAATCGGCACCTAATTATTTAATTGATAGCTAATCATGTAAACTGTGTAATTAAGATATTTTTTAACTTATACATCAGGTGCAGGTTGTTGGGTTTGTAGGGCTAAAGGATGGGAAGTTAATTACATATAATTAATTTATTATGTGTTAATTATTAATTGGTTAATTGATAATTAATTATGTAAATTGTGTAATTATTATACTTTTTAAGATATATTTTAGGTATGGATTGAAGGGTTTTTTAGGGTACAGGGTGGTAAGTTAATTAAGAAATAATTTATTGGAAATCTTTAATTTGTTATTAATTATTTAATTGATAATTATGTAAATTGTGAAATTATCAAATGTGTCAAGTTATATTTTAGGTATGTGTTGTTTAGTTTGTAGAGGTATAGGATGGGAAGTTATTTAAGTAATAATACATTTAAAAATATTTATTTATTGAAACCTGAGTTATTTATTATGTTCTATGTTAATTGTGTTATTCTTTTCAATTTCAATTACATTACAGCGGACCGACCGCCAAAGGACCGCATCTGTGACTGCTGCACCGGTGGCCTTCTGACCGCCATTTTGCGAGTTTCCAGGGGGGCCGACAGTGTAGCTGCAGTGGTGGACAATGTATTTCCATATATTGATGCCTGTGTGTACATTCCGACTGCATATGTGTCGAATGAACACACATACATGATATTTGTGGAAAATTACCACCTACCCATTGCCGAAGTCCGACCCATATGTGAGCAGTCCCAGTAATAGATCCATGGTACCAAACCACTTACCTGTATCTCACCGAAGACGGGGTCATATTCCTCGGCGTGAAGATGCTCCTGTGTAGGGGTGACCTGGCGAAAGGGATCCACATCGAAATCTGTTGGGAAGAACTGTAAAGGGATGAGTATGCACCCCAGATCCTTCGTTCCTGCCGACATTTAGGCAGTGGTCCGAGCACCGCGGTGGGCTCATTGGGAAGTCAACTCATAATATGAATAGTGGTGTTGCGCCTCTGTACTGCCCAATGGAAGCTGTCATACCCCAACCGTGACCCCGGCAGTGCCAGTTGTCCAGCCACGATCTTTGCATACCCAATCTACCCAACTCATAATACGGAGGATGACTCATGGGCGTCAGGCAGCCACCTCTGGGATGTAGGTCTACGGACCGCCGAACTCGTGATAAGGCCCATAGTATAGTATTTTAATAACATTAGTATTATGTGTTTTAATTTATAATAATTATTAAACATTGTAATAAGTATGCAATTTGTTTGCTTTCTGTTAAAATTTAGACATTTGTAATTTTTTAATTTAAATATTTCTATTTTTTGTTATTTAATAAAGCTGTTAAAAGATATTATTTGTTTGAAGTGAACTACTCTCTCTCTACTGCTGCACCGACTGTGGTGGAAATAGTACATTTTACCCCTCCTGAGTCCAACGCTTTCCCTACTATTGCACAGACTGGAGTGGGAATTGTAAATGTTACCCCTCCGCAAGCCAACACTTCCCTGCTGTGGCATCGACTGGAGTGGGAATAGTAATTTTTGCCCTTCCTGAGTTCAATGGTTTCCCTACTGTTGCACCGACTGGGGTGGGAATACTCCTCCTGAGTCCAACTCTTTTCCTGCTGCTGCACAGACTAGAGTGGGAATAGTAAATGTTACCCCTGCGCAATCCAATGCATTCCCTACCGTTGCAGAGACTGGAGTAGGAATAACAAATATTACCTCCTGCAATCCAACGATTTCCCTACTGTTGCACCAACTCGAATGGGAACCGTAATTTTTACCCGTCCTGAGTCCAATTCTTTTCCTACTGTTGTATAGACTGCAGTGGGAATAGCATTTTGTATCCCTTCTGAGTCCAACACTTTCCCTACTGGTGCACAGACTTGAGTTGGAATAGTCATTTTTACCTCTTCTGAGCCCAACGCTTTCCGTACTGTTGGACAGACTGGAGTGTGAATAGTGAATGTAACCCCTTCCAAGTACAACACTTTCCCTACTGTTGCACCGACTGCAGTGGGAATAGTAAATATTACCCCTCCTCGGTCCAAAACTTTCCCTACTATTGCACAGACTTGAGTGGGAACAGTAAAATGTACCCCTCCTGAGTTGAACGCGTTCTCTCCTGTTGTATACATTGGAGTGGCAACAGCTTATTTATTTTTTATGGAGTTTTCTTTTTTATCAATATTGGTTACATATATATTATTATTAAGTGTCTGTGTCTTTAAATATTTTACATTTTTCTGCAGTTTATTTGTTGTACGATTTATTTTTTATTTTTTATGTGTAGGTAAAAAGAAAAAATATATAGTTGTTTGGTGAATTTAAATACAATTATAAAAATATAATAGAAGCTAAAATTCACAATCAAAAGTTTTATGTTATATATGTGTATATAAACACATATGCTGTTTTATATATTTGTATGTGTGTTTAATTTAGTGAATATTTATAAATATTGATAAACATATTTAATTATATTATACAAATGTTATATGTTAAAATATTTAAGTTTTACTTATTCAAACTACATATATACTTAAAACTATACTTCTGAATATATTTTTCGATATTAGCGTGAAAGGATATTTTTTTCGATATTTTTGTACTTACCATTGAATGTTTTGAAAAAAAACATTTTTGTGATCTATATTTTTGTCAAGATATTTTGGTATAATGATATTTATGGTTTCAATATTGTGTCAGTGATCCGGCCCTCTCGAAGCCTTCTTTGGATCACAAGAACAAATCAGTTTTGACTTATTTCATTAAACTTTGAAACAATTTGTCTTACATCTTAAACTTTAGGCCACATGTGACCCTCCCACTTTTGGTGAATAAGGTAACCATTTTATGACATAATACATGGTCAGCTCCAGTAGCGGCTGCTACCGAAGAGGGCTGGTGAGGCGGTGGGGGACCAGAGCGAGGGGGGGAAATAATAAAAAAAAAAATAGCATTTACCTTAATACATGCAGCCGCCAACCACCGGCCGCTGCCTCTTCTTTCACCGCCCTTCGTTCTGCACTCAACAGGAAGCACACAGGCTCTCAGAATCCCCTGACCAATCACTGCGCTGCCTTACAGCAGAGTTTTGATTGGTCTGAGCACTGTGTTCCAGTGCTCAGACAGGGACTGGCAGGCTGTGCATGTTCTCCACCCAGGCTGCAATGCAGCATGGGTTGAGAACATGCAGAGTGCGCATAACGGTTTGGCTGGCCCGAGACAGGCGGCCAAACCGGCATGCGCACTTAAGGTGCTGCCACCACTCCACCCGCTGTGACTCGGGGAGCCCAGCCCTGCCCACCTGGCTTCAACTGCAAGCTGAATACAAAAAACAAAATGACATTAACGGAACGTTATTATTATTTTAATTTTTGTATTCAGATTGCAGTTGAAGCAGTGGGGCGACGCTCTTCCGCCTTCGCTGGGGAGCCGCCGCTGGGCAGCTCGGGAAATTGGGTGCTCAATAATAAATCAATAAAATGTAGGTTTAACACTGGCATGTACAACAACTGGAATCAGTTCTGAGATATTCCTGTCTTTAGGGACATAGGCAATGGACATCTTGTGGTTTTGATAGGTCAGGACCAAAGCAGAATGTATTGGAATCATTCAATTATCATTGAATCAGCTCTATTATAATTATCATAACTATACCTTTGTGCATTCTCAACAATAACATTAGGTTGTTTCTTTCTCCTGCACTTTATCTCCAGTCATGAGGGTCAGAGGATTGACTAAGGGCCTGATTAGGAGTTTGGCGGTCCTATTGTAGGACCGCTGTGCCCACAGGAGTGCACCAGCCCACCGGATTCCGAGGGTGGGCGGGCGTTGAGACAGTGGTCCTACGGTGGTGGCATGCTTTGGCTAAAGATTGCAGCAAGTAGTCATGCCGCTGCTGTGGGACTGCTGCCTCGTCGTGTGCACTATGTGGCATGCACCATGTTGCGCGTGCCACATAGCACATGCAGAAGCATGCATTTGTGGGGGGGCACATCTTGTGCCCCCTGCTCCCACCATCAAGTGCAGATTTGCCCGGGGGCCCTATTGGGGGCCCCTTTCACTACCTTTCCGCCAAGCATTTCATGGCTGGCTCACTGCCATTAAATGCTTGATGGAAAGGCTGGTCGTAATTCCCTCGGCGGTGTCGGAATTGTCACCGCCGCATATTCTGGCTCCAATCCGCACCACCACTACCGCAGGATCCTAGCAATGGTGGTGTTTCTGTGGCGATCCAACCTCCGCACTCCTATTAGAGCAGGTGGACCCGCAGGGGTGGCGGTGGTAGTACCGCCACTGTGAGTACAGTGGTCCCAGGGCTGGTGTACTTGTAATAAGGCCCTAAGTGTTGTTATATTTGGGTGGTTAAGAACCACTAATCCCAAAAACAAAATTACTGTATTCCTCCCAGTTATTTTCTGAATCAATGCATCATAATTATAATTATCATCCTTTGTGCATTATCCAAAACAGCATTAGGTTGTTTCTTCATTTTCCATCCTCCAGACATGAAGGTCAAAGGATTGACTGAGTAACCATTACATAGAAAGCTCCTGGAACTTATGAGAATGCACATGATTAGATTTAAAGAAAATGTATGCTATTAGGTAAACGTCTAAGGGCCTGATTATGACTATAGCGGTCCAATGGACCTCAGTAGCCACATGTGGCAGTGAGGGCACCTCTACACTGGAGGTCCCACCACACTAGTACAAGTTGGGGGGTCGGACCACCCTGGGACTGCCGCAACCACTAGGCATAAGAGATCCCTGGCTTTGTTGCTGCTGTCCTGAGGCCGCAATATGCATTGGTGGGGCGGCTGTGGCACCACCAAGCATATTACGAGTTTCCTATTCACCACAGTTTTCATGGTGGTGAGCCAGCCATGAAAACTGTAGTGGAGAGGAAACAAAGTGCATCAGGGCCATGGTGTGCATGGAGGGGGGCACATGTTGTGCCCCCCTGTTTGCATGCACCCCAGTTTCTTCACGGCATGGACTGCACAGTCTATGCCGTGTAGGAACTGCCTTTGATGCTCCCATTGCGGCACCCTTTTTACCGAGGCACTGCCATGGGACCAACAAAGCAACATCTGCCAGACACAAGAAAACTGGTAATCTGGTGGGTGGTGCTCACACAGCTTTGGCAGTGTGGGAGAGGGCGGCAGCGTGGTGGCCCCGCTCTCACACCACCGAAGTGGTAATAAGGCCCTACATTTCTCTGGCTGTAAACTTGTCAGAGGAGTGCATACTTTCAGAATAGGATGTGCACAGCCTGCTACTACAGCAAGAGACAATTGAGATTTTAGTAATTTCACAGACCCAGGGTTCAACATCTTTAGCCCGGAACTTTCAAACAAAAATAGCACAAAAGCACGTGGGATACCTTTAATCAATTCTTCAAGTGAAAGATAACAGGCTCTTCATAACTATTGTTATCTTAATTTCACATTTACATGAAAACAACTACAACTATATTCACACACACACAGACATACACACACACTAATTTATATTGAAATCCAAGGTATAGAAATGGGAAGTTGTAACTTTTTTGCCTGTACCAAGCAATTTGACTTCCATAAGCACAATATCATCAACAGGCGTCCCAGGTGCAAGCCATAAATGCATGTGGAGAGTCATGGGATCTATAATTAGTAAGTTGCTGCAGTGCTGAATCTACTCTACAAATGCAATGCATGCTGGTCATTGTAGTGTGCATGTCATAATAATACTAAATAACTTTCTTTAGGCAAATAAATGCCATAAAAGCTTTGAACAAAGTTTAACATATTGATAAAAATGATTAAAACATACAACAATAACATAAAAATTCATGAACAGTTTGTCCAATTTTCAACTTCTGAACTGATCATTAAATGTTCTCCACAGGGCTATCACAGCGAATCTTTAGATTCCTAAATTACCCAGTTCGTAATGGACGCGAAGTAATATACCATCCACAATTCAACATATAAAAAGATCCTTAATACATACAATTTAAAGTTAAAAATCAATTGATTAAAACTCTAAAAACTTCCTCCTCATGCCCCACATATGCCCAAAACATTTGGCAACAGCACAAGCAAGCATAGGTCTTGGATCAGATCTTAGCGTCCGCAAGACATTTGCATGGTTACAAGTACTCAACAGTCTGCAAATAGGTTTTATCCATTTCATACGAGGAACCACATATGCTGGACAGGCAAATAACACATTAGTCTCTTTCTTATTTGCAACTTAGACGTAACACAGATACAGAAGTATTTTTTTGCCAGCTACAGGTAAATACGTTGAGTGGGAGAGTGACCAACCTAAACTGAATATACAATTTCCTATCAGTTAGGACTGAAACAATGTCTAAGTAGTCTTCATATGCGTTATCAAGTTTAAAATCTATAAACTCTCTGGTTAACCAGCCATCGATTTGGGCCAGGAGCTCGGACTGCCCCATCCATTCCCAATAACGAGCTTTCATACAGTCCTTTGATGGGAATGTTTGAGATTATGTACAGTCCCAAATCTCATGCATACCGATCGCAGCCAACAACCTCTTCACATTGCATATACAGCCTATCTTTTTAGACCTATCCAAAGTGCAGACTTCCTGGAGTGCATTGACATATAATGATAGTTCGGGTGTAGACCTAATACGCCTCCAGAATAACAAGGGTTGCAATTCCGGGTCTGGTGGCACAGTGGACTAATGCATCCACTGCAGGGGCCTGTCTTTGACCTCATGGTCACAGGTTCGAAACCTGGTGGGTCCACTCAGCCTTTCATCCATTTGTGGTCGATAAAATGAGTACCATTGAGTTGGGTAACAATATACATCTGTTATTCAGCGCCAAGGTTCCCTGTTGCTGGGGTGAACGTGCGCTTTACAAATTGTTATGTTATTTGGCCTTGTCAGCGATAGATCTTCTGTCCATGTCTAGCATCAGTGGACAGAGCGGGATACTAGGGGGTACTAGCAACCAGGTTCCTCAGAAATTTCAATTTTCGTCAGCTCGTCACATTTTACACAACCCCAAAGTTCTGCCCCATAAAGAACTCCTCCAAGGGCTTTTAGATCATAAATCTGCAAGGCTGCAGCAACAGGCTCACTTGATATGTTGTACTCTTTCAAAAGAGCACCTACTGTCTGCCTAAGCTTCAAGCACATCTTATTGACATGTGATTTGCATGTCATACTTGCTGCAAGTTTAACACTCAAATACTGGAATGTATCGACCCTTTCCAGTGCAACCCGGCCCCGCCGCCAGTGCAACCCCGCCCAACACCCCCTGTATGGTTTTTGTGGTTTTATTGCCATGAATTTGGTCTTTGTTGTGTTAATGTCAATACCTCACATGAAACAGAATTCATCGTAACGGTTGTGCATGTCATGTCTCCAAACAAAATGTCAGTGCATGAAACATAGTGTGCCAATTATAGGAGCCCAAGTAACAAGAAAGGGAAAACAATGCCCAAAATCTGTCTAGGTATATAGAAACAAATCAGACAAGATACACAACTGTGTGAAAGATAACAAAATGAAGACCAACACACGGGGGCACAACTGTGATTGGTGCAGCGGGTGCAGTGGCACCTTAGGGGCCCACTTAACCCTGAGTTTTGTATTATTTTGTAATTCAAACAGCAGCCAAGGGGATCATTTCCTTTCTTTCACTAGGGTTGTGCAGCAAGAAAAAAGACTGTTACTTCCTGGTGACTGATGTATAGACAGACTAAGCTCATGACTGTCATGCCCACTGTGTGGCATTAGAAGGTGCACCAGGTGCCTATGCAAAACATGCCTTTTTATAAAGCCGATAGAAGAAAGGCTTTCTGAATCTGGGCCATTGACAGGGCCTGCTTTTAAGGCAGTGAAACTGGTCGGCCGCACTGTGCGCTGACCTGAAGTTGGGCACTCAACTCAGAGCGGGGGCGCTATGAAGAGTAATACCATACGACTGAAAGGCACCTGCTGCAGACTTCCATGTGCATCCAGCTTTTCAGGCAGTAATAACAATTTTATTATAACTCTTGTGATTAATGTTCTTACTAGAGAGAGAGGAATGGAGTTTTGTCTAGTGGCAGTTTTGACTCCCCATAAAGTAGCATGGAGGGTTAATATACCTGCTGCAAAGAACAGATCTGCATTTTTTGTGGATAGCTGAGTGGATTAGTAAAACCAGCCTGTACCAGTGCTTTAAAACAAATGAAATGATTGTGAGAGAGGGGCTAAAGAGAGATGAGGGGCACTTTTGCCAGGTGGTAGTGAAGGAATCCAAGGTGGAGGTCATGGATGGGCGGGGGGCTAGGGTGAGCGCAAAAAAACCCTGCACATTGAATCCAGGGGCAGATTTACAAGCACCTTGCGCCATCGGTGTATCACTTTTTGTGACGCACCAGCAGCGCATTTTAGTGCCCGATATTTACAAGGTCAGGAAATATGACCCCTTTGCACACAGCACTTTGTGTGAAAGGGGCGTTCTATGGACACATTTCCAGATTTCTGAGCAACCGTAAATCTGGAAATGCGTCTGAATGCTACGCCTCCCCAGGGGAGATGTAAGGAGGTGCACCGAGGAGAAAGTTTTTAATTTATCCTCGTTTTTTCCCTCTTTCTATGCGTGCTGCATTCTGCAGCACACATAGAAAGAGGAAAACACCTCTGGTGATTGTTTATTTCACGAAGGTGTCCCCTCCTGCACGTAAGCAATCAGTAAAACAATGACGTTTTGCAAGATCTATGTATGCTAATGCAGCACACATAGAAGTTGAAAAATGCCATTTCTGTTTGCCTATGTGTAGGAAGGGAATCCTTCCTGCACATAAACAATCTCTCGACGATGCAGGCATCCTTACACTATGGTGCAAGGGTGCCCGTGCCGGCGCATGGCAGCTGTTTGTGCGCCAGCGCAGGGGGGAGCACAGAGATGCAACATATTGTAGTAAGTATGTTGCATCCCTGTGCTTTGAAAGTGACTCAGTGCGGTGCAGCCAAATGGCTTGCGGCACGCACTAAGTCACTTTCCTTGTAAATCTGCCCCCCAGTTTTTAATTCATCTGAAACTTAATGGATCGCTCAAGAGACAGGAGCTGCAGTGCTGCATTCAAGAAAGCAAATGGGTGTTCTCTAGTTGGAGGAAAAAGTACTGAGGACATCATTTCAACTTTGTCTCTTTCTGTGTTGTTCTTTTAAGTGGATATACTTATCACGGTTAGTTTGACAACAGCCAGCCTTGTTCTGCAACTTCCTAACTGAAGCTATTTGCTCGCACATGGAGAAGGATGGTGCCAGAAGCTAAAGCGCATTGATTTTTTGTTTTGTGCTGAAAGAGATAAAGAGGCAAGCAGCACCTGCTACCTTTTCTTTTTTCTCATTTGAGTTGCTAAAAAACGTTTTTCTGGTCAGAAAAAACGAAGTCCAATCTACCTGTTTGCCTGCTATGATTGCGTGTGTAGTGTGTTTTATCGACATGTTTACCAGGCACACAAAGAAAGCCGTGACATTAAATACTATTTATATTTTCTCACATATAAATAACCCAAAGCTCTTTATCTGTAATAAGTGGGCATGACCACAAGATGGTCAATGTCTAGCCCAGTGGCAGATTGGAGGAGGCGGTGACCCTATGGACGGGGCGGGAACGAATCATTGTAGTGATGGCGTCAACTCCTGATTGTCCAATGACTGCTGATGCATCCACCGAGCGCTGGGATGCTGGCATTTTTATGTTAAAGATTCTGGATATTTTCATACTCAGGCTTCTTTGCTGTATAATGTGGATGTCCCTCACAATGTTCATCTGGCACGCGGACTTCTAGATTGGGATTACGTGAAAATAATTTTGGAACTTTCCTGGGACAGTGCTGAGCTGAAAATTCACTGCAGAATTCTCCCAGAATACCTTGCAGGAAAAACATGTGGCAGGAGACAAGATAATTGCAATCGGGGCTGAGGGTGTTAGAGCACAGAAAACAGGAGCAGCCATTTTATTCTTAGCAGTAGCTGTCAATTTGTGTACAGGGAAAACCATCGTCCAATTGGAACTGAAGAGCATCGTCTGAGAGAAGGCAGCTGTGGAGAGCAGGAGAGTCTCTTTGATGGGGTAGGCAAGTCCTTAGATATACTCTCCTCGTTGAGAAGGGCACACCTCACCTACGCCCCTTCAGGCCTTCTCCACCCCCCCTTGCACAGGAAGCTGAGGCTTCTCGCCAGCCACGGCCCGTGCAGGTAAGAGCGGTGGGGCCGGGTGGGTGTTGGTGGGATTTCAACAGATGACGACGAGGGAAAATTAATTATTTATTTAATATTCCTACAGGTTGTTGCTGCAGGTGGCATTGCCTGTGCTCTGCTCTTAGCCCCTTCTTTCCTGAGCGAGTGTGGCGAGAAGGCGCTTGCCCGAGCCAACTTTCCTCACCGTTGCTATCTACTGGAGGGGCAGAACTGGTCTGACATCGGCTACAGGAGGATTTTTCTTTTTTTTGGTTGCAGTTTTATATAGCGCAAACTTGACTCAAAGGTATCAGAGCACTTTACATGAGCATCAGTTGGATTACAGACGGACACATTCATTCTTAGGCACGGGGAGATCTAGTGATTTACCCGGAATCACAGTATGCTTGAGCCTCCCGCCAGACTCAAACCTAGTTCCCCAGCTTCAAAGCTCTAGCCATTAACCTGGGAGCACAGGCAGCTCGAGAGATTAGCTGCCCTGCTCCCCATGCCCTGGATCCTCTGCCTCCAGCAGGCACCAAGGCATGGAGGCAGCCGAGCAACAATACTTGCCCCTGGCCTCAGGGCAACTGAGTAATCCAGCTAGAGAAGAGGCCACTGGTGGGGGGCCAGCTACCTCTCCGACACCTAGAAACATCAGAAAATCTCTTTATTAAAGAGTTGTATGCAAATCGCCAGCTCAGAATTTACTGAAGGTCAGTGTAAGTAGCGGACTGGTGGACACAGTATATATTAAATCAGTTCAGAGAAATCAGAGCAAAAGAATGGAACGAAGACGATCCAGCTCTCTTCTGCCTCAAATAACGTTTGCCCAATCACTTAGGAGCACACACAGTAATAAAACACTCACCAGATTCGCAACCCCCCCACATCAACAACTGAACGGATGCTAGGGTATAAAGGAGGAATCAGAGCCTTAATGTAATGTAAGGGTGGATTTGTAGAGCGCTGCTAGTCACCCGTGAGGGTGTCCAGGAGCTTTGAGGGTATCCAGGCGCTGGCATACAGGAAGCCTTGCAAAAAGCCAAGGATGTTTTGAAAACCAATTAAATACAACCCACAAAAACAATTGTGCAGATTCTTCAAACATTCCAACTAATAGGCACTGGAGGCAAACACACAAACCAAATATCCACACATTGCAGTCAAATCCACTCATGAATCTACAAACGAGGATTCCAATTTGGCTAACTGATCAATGGAACAAAGGTATCATATTTTAGGAAGAAAGATGAAAGACTACAACCAGGAACATACGTCCTCAGTCATTATCACTTATTCATAAATTAAAATGAAAGTAATGGAAAATTAACTCAGAGGATCCACTAGAACGTGTAAGACTTCTGATTAATCATGCAAGAGAGGATCCTACCAACTCATCCACCACTTTGAACAAGTATAACATTGTAGCTGACAATGATTAAAGAAACTTCATCCTCACAAATCTACAGAAAAACATAGCTACTGAAGGTATGGAGTCCTTACAAAACAAGAGATATAAGTGGTGAAACATGAAATGCGCGGCCTAAACACAGCCTTTAGGAAATATCTAGAAAAAGATGCAGAGGGTGGCAGACCCCCAAATGTGGCCAAAATGCAGCTCACAGCTCACAATGTGATAGGAACAGGCTTAATTTGTCTAATCATCTACATGAATTGGGCATACCCGCTCAAAAACCCGCATCAGAAGCCTGTGAAGAATCCCAGGTTGTATCATCAGACAACATGCAGACTGGGCTTGTCTGGAGCGGTCCGGAAGCAGCTGGGCTGCAAAGCTTTGTGCCTTTGTAAGCATTTCTGCTTTGAGCTCAAGACTGCTCGCTACATGCTCGCAAGAGGACACAGAACCCTAAAATGAGATGCCATATAGTCATCATACCTAGCACAGTATACCCAAACCTAAAATGAAACTGAGAAGTATGGCATTCAAACAAGGACTCACTTAATCCAACATGCACAAATAATAGAGAACTTCATAAATCCACAACACATGAGAGAGCCTGCAGGGGAGTCCAGCTAACTCACCCTACATAACCAAAGGTAGCAAGAGACTGCTTTCATCAAGAAGCATCATCATAAGGAATATAAATGTTGAACATACCTGGAAGATCAAACAAACCTCATGAAATTACACACAAGCAAACTGCTGTGCACAGCAAAGGAATATCAGAAAGGATCGGGGCCAAACAAAATTACAGCACAAATTGTAGGCCCAGATAAGAACTTGCACACCCAGCTAGCATGTCACTAGCAAACCCTCAAAGACCATATTCACCAAAATCCAGTAGTAAGCGAATACCCAGCCCCCCGCCTCAAATCCCAGAGCTATGTAGCCACTTTCTAACAAACAATGACAAGGGCAATACCATGGGAAACAGGCGGTTTCATCTTAAGGATTTGGGGGCCCTGGGCAAGATATATTTTGGGAGCCCCTAGAAGGAACACATTTTGAATTGTATTACCCATGTTCTGCTAACTCAAGCCTGCATAATGCCAAACAGTTCTAAATTATATGTTAAACTTTAACAGGATCACACAAAAATTGTTGAAATATGTCTTACTTGGACATCAAAAATCGTTAGAAGCCACAGGGTACAGAGTCTGAGGTAGTGATTGGCAGAGAGTGAGAGAGATTTAGATAGAGAAATGGAATAGAAAGAGGTCAAAGAAAGTTCTTTTTTCCAGGGGGCCCCATGGAAGGTAGGGACCCTTGGCAATTGCCCACTCTACTCATGCCTAAAAAACACCCCTGAAAAAAAGAAAGGTTCCAACATATGGTCCCTGATCACCTGGAACTTTGCAGAGGTGTGGAACAAACTAGGAGATCCCAAGTTTAATTTCTTTCCGGCCACCCACAAAATCACCACCCTGCAAGAACCATGATCCTCTGAAGCATGTGAACCCCAAGTATTTGTCAACTTCACAACTAAAGCCACCTTGAAAAGACGCAGGAGACTGACATGGGCTCCAGCTCAGCTGCAGAATGGATTTATGCAGGAACTTCATATTAATGGAGCGCAACCAGCACTTCACATAAGCAGTAGTGATAAGAACGTGCTCAGACCTGGATATCATGGTTTTCAACATTTATGCCCCCCGAATTGAAACAGTAGTTCAGAGGAACGATTGACCTGCTCCATGAAGCACTGAAGCACAACACTAATAATCATGCAAGACATCTTAGTATCATATGTGGAGGTCTAAACACAAAACTAGATGAGCTGGGAGGGAGCAGAGAGGACTACCTAGAAGTCTGGCAAAATGGAGCGCTACAATCATTTCACATGGGTACCCAAAGTAAGACATAGAAGGTGTCATCCTAGAATGCTTCCTCCTGGAAAATAATCTAGTGGCAAATGCATAAAGCAATGTTGTGGTCGCAAACGTCTCGATTCAGAGATTTTTACTGCAAAAATGCTTTTTGCAATGTACTAAACCTATTTTAGGAGTCAGCAACTTTGTTAAATGGGTTTAGAAATCGATAAGGAATCGTTATTTGGACGGGAGGTCTTGTTCGAGAATTAGGAGTGATATGTTGAGCTCATAGAACAGATCACGTTCCTCGCAGGTCAAACAAAATTGCCATTATTAACAAGAAATATGATGAGCATATTTAGCATTTATAATTCAAAAGTTGGATTGGAGATCCAACACAGATAACACCTTGTCAAAAGAAAAATGTAATTTATATTATGTTGACTAGCCATTTGTAGCCATTCATCTTACAAATACATCTATATGATAATTGTGAAAAATACATCAAATATTTATTTTACACCTTTTCAAAGATGAAAACACAGACATCTAAAACACCACATACTACAAAAGCCCAAAACTCATTGAATATTCCATAAAACAATCAAAAAAGAAAGGCAAGCCATAAGTGTTCATGGCATTCAGGCCTCAAGGACAATCTGTAGTGCAAGTTATGTTATAAAATATGCATCCCATCACCAAACCCCTAAAAGTCCCCAAGAGAAAAATGCATGATCATGTTAGACTTGCATTATTTACTTATTATTATTATTTTTTTACAGAGTATCGGGTATCAGTGCGCTTTACATAGCACCAGATGCGTCACATGAGGACACATTCATTTTATTGTTAGGCATGGGGAGATTAAGTGATTTGCCCTGAATCACAGGATGTTCAGTGTCGTCGTTGCCAAGACTCAAACCAAGTTCCTCAGATTCGAGGTCGACCGCCCTAGCCGTTAGGCCAACTCCTCTCCCCTTATATATAAGAAGAGTGTCAATAGAGAAACAAAACACCCCACAAAATGCAAAGAGAAGCTGCAGATATTAAAGAAATATGATGGTGGGAGCATAAAGAATTGTTTTAACTTTTTTGTTTCTCCATACATTTTTTACATTGTCATGCTTATAGATATAGCTTTTTTGAGACTTGTCATTAAGTTGGCCATGCGCTCTCATAAGTTCCAATCTTGCCGAAATGCCTGTTGTGTTGGGTAGGATCTGTTATAAACCCTTTTATTCTCTAGGTTTATATTCTGGGACTCTTTGGAAACCTTGTTCTTGGTTTTCCCCTTGTTCCCCGCCCCCTTCTCTTTTTATGTTATGTTAATTTATTTCTAGAGCGCAAGATTACCCTGAGGTGTCCTGGCGCTAGCTCAACTCTACTGAGAAACATAGTGGCACGGAGAGCAGGTGTGGCTGTATGGGGTTTATTTGTTAAAAAGCTAGGTCTTAAGTTGCTTCCTGAAGGCTAGAAGGTTTGTATAGTTCCTCAGACTCCAAGGGAGGGCGTTCCAAGCTTTGGCCGCACCTGTGATAAAACTTCTCCCTCCCCATGAAGCTTTCTTCGTGGGCGGTATGCTCACGAATTTGGCTCCTGATGAGCGAAGGGTTCTTTTGGGAGTGTACCATTCGAAATTGGTGGGTCAAAAACTCGAGACCCTGGCTATGAAGTGCCTTAAAGACAGTGCACAGTGATTTGAATTTCACCCTTTTCCTAATGGGAAGCCAGTGTAGTCTTTTAATTTCTTTGGCTACCGATTTAGGGGTGCCTGTCACCAGCCTTGCTGCTGCATTTTGCAAGGTCTGTAGTTTATTCAGATGTCGCTCTAGGGTGTTTCGATAAAGCCCATTACAGTAGTCCAGTCCAGATAAAATAATGGATGAGACAACTGTTCGTAGTCTTTCTTCTGTCAAGAATAGTTTGACCTTCCTTGGCAGTTTGCGGGAGTGAAAGGTAGCTGAGGTGGTCACCTTTATCTGGTGCTCAAAATTCAATTTGTCGTCCACTAGGATGCCTAGATTTTTTGCCTTCTTCGTGGGTTTGGGGAGGATGCCCAGATCTGCTGGCCACCAGTCTGGGGTCCTGAAGTTGGTGTTTTTCCAAACGTGAGTGCCTCGGTTTTACCCGAGTTTAGTTTCAGGCAGTTTTGAGACATCCATGAATTATCTGCTCCCATACAGTCATGGAAGTTCTTACCAATGACTACTTCAAGCCCTGGAAGAAGAGACACAACAATTTGCGTGTCGTCTGCATAGGACGTAAGGCTAAAACCATACGATCTTATCAAGGGAGCCAGGGATGCCACATACATATTAAAAAGGGTCGGGCTAAGGGACGAACCCTGTGGAACCCCACACGGTAGCGAGAAAGGTTTAGATTCGAAATTCCCTAAGGAGACTGTATGTTTCCTGTCCGTTAGAAACGCTTTTAGCAGCCTCCATGCCCTACCTTTGACTTCAATATTAAACAAACGGTCAATCAAAAGATCATGATGGACCGTGTCGAAGGCCGCGGACAGATCCAGCATGATGAGGGCCGCCTTACCACCTTGGTCTAAGGCTTTCCTGATTTCTTCAGTTAATTTAATAAGGGCGGTCTCCGTACTATGCCCTGCTCTGAAGCAATATTGTGTGGGATCCAATAACCTGTTCTCATATAGAAATGAACTCAACTGAGCATTCATTTCCTTTTCCACTATTTTAGCTGGTAGTGGGAGGCGGGAGATGGGTCTGTAATTGTATGGATCTTTTGGGTCCAAGTTATTTTTTTTCAACAGTGGGAGTATGGAGGCCCGCTTCCAGCAACTAGGGAAGTCTCCTGTTTCAAACATAGCATTGAATACTGATGTCAGGGTTGTGGCAATTTCCGTAACTCCCTGTGGGAGTTGGTTGAAGGCTGAAAAGATCGCTTCTACCTTTTTCTGAAAGAAATTAGCAATTTCCTCGCTCACTTCAGGACTTGATTCGACCTTAGGTGGACTTGGGGACGCTAGCCTGCCTATGGTTTTGTACAGTTACTTGGTGGAATTTTTTGCTAAGTTGATATGGTTTATAAAGAAGAGCTTTTTTGGATTGAACACTGCTTGTTTATAAACGGAGAGACCTTGTTTATAAACATCCTTATGTGCAATTGCGTTCTAGTCGTTTACAGGTTAGTGTCTGACTTCTGAGCTCTTCCGAGAACCATGGAGAAGTGGGTGTGATGCGTTTGGGGTAAACAAGTTTTTCCAGCGCCAGTTTATTGTAGGCTGTGTCAACCCATTTAGTGTATGATCTAGCAGCGTCTTCCACAGTTGTTGACTGTGGCTGTAGGGTGGTAGTTAGCAATTCTTGTAATTTGAGTATCAACACTTTTTTCCGGGCTCTTGTTTTTATCTGATTTGGGCCGCCTCCTTTTAAGTGAATTTGACATGGGGAGGTTAATTCAAATAAGATTCCTGTGTGATCTGTCCATACCAATGGTATTGTACCTGTGAAGATTAGATATGGATGGTTGGAAAAGACCCCATCCAGTGTATGTCCTACCTTATGGGTGGGCACGCTTACCAGTTGGTTCAGATCAGTGCTTACCCTCTTGGTACATTCCTTCTGTTAAGCCAGAGTCTGCCTTGGAATGTTGACAAGTGCAGCCTGACTGGCAGAGTTCTGGTATGCTGTGCCCTGTACTCGACGTACCTATTATGGCAGAGTGGAGACCGTAATAAAGGAATTCCTCACTTACCTTTTTCCAGTCTACTTTGTAACCCTGGTGATGACTGGTCTGCGAAAGGGAGCAGCACGGCTCTCCTTCCCTTCTGTGTACATCCACCACATCAAGTAAAATCATCACCTTGTGGCCCATAAGGTTAAGGTTCTGTTTTCCTGTTTTCAAAACCAGCGACCAGCACACCACATTCCTCGCCCTTCTCCTCTATTTTCACTACGAACGCAGATTCTCTGCTTCAAAAGCTTTGAAGTGAGTGCCTGTAACCACCAAAGCACCTTCGCCGACCGAGTCTTCGTCTCCTCTGACTTCCAGCTGTGTCCTTCTTCCTGGATCCTTCCCTCTCGACAAGCCTCCATGCCTTGTAGGTGTTGCTGCCACACCTGCTTACACTCCCCCCTGACGTCATTCTTTGGGAACTCTGAACACGCTTCGGTAGGCGTTTCCATCGCGCTTGCTTTCACTTCCCCAGGGGTGTTTCATTTTGACTTTCCCCTCACCTCATAGGTGTTTCGGGCATGCCCACTTCAACTCCCCCTCAGACTTCCTGCCTTGACTGTGATTGGAGGCATGTGGCTTCACGGGGGTGCCTTGACTTCCCAGTCTTCTCCAACTCATTACCGCCCATCGGCTCTACCGCCTATCCTTTTGCATCCAGAGGCGTGCTGTAGGGTGCTTGCTCCGCCTCCCTCATTCCCCTTGCTGCGGCTCCCCTCACATTGCCTTAGGACACCGTGTCAATACCAACTTTCACACGGAGCCACAGAGGATCTATCGGGCACTGGTGACACGCACACCATTTTGCGTGTCTCCAATGTACTTCAGTGACATGCTCACTTGTATTCCCATACTGCAGCAGGTCCTATTTTAGTTATTTTATTTAATGCTCTAGGTGACGCGCACATCATTTTGTGTGTCTGAAGGTTTGTCAGTGACACGCTCACTCTGCCTTTTTGGGTGACAAGCACATCTTTAGAAGTATCATCCAATTGGGCATATCTTCTTCTCGGCTATCATTTTTCAACATCCGTTCACTACGGTGATGCACACACCATTTCCATGTGTGCCACTCCTTCTACAGTGATACGCACACTTCCTAAGGCATTTTGCGTGTCATCCTTCTGGGCATTTTCACCATCTCGGCTACAGTCATTCTTGCGGTGGCACGCACACCTATCCCTTGTGTGCCAGTGCTTCAACTAGTGACTCTTTTTCTAGCATAAAGCATCGCCTCTTTCCAAGAGTCAAACATCACATATTCCTGTGTTCCACAACTGGCAAGAGGATCTTCATTTCTCACAGATTTCCCTTGTCTTCATCACAGTGGCACACACCATCCAAAGCTACTCCTTCTCCTTGTGTTCCACACTTATCATTTGTATCCAAACATGGCTGCTGCAAGCATGACCCAGCCTCCGCCATTCCTGAATAAATGTGGGGAACCCAATCATCCTCGGAAAGAATGGATCAAGAGCTTTGAATCATACTTTATTGCCATTGGGGGGGCGAAATTCAGTGCCTTAAGGAAACAACACATCCTTCTTCACAGCCTGTGTACCCATGGGAGATAAGTTTTCGATACCCTACCAGAACCAGACCTAGAGGAATCGAAATCGAAACAAAATCTCTTTGATAACATTGGAAATACACTTTGGAGACAAAATTAACATTGTCCTGGAATGCCAAGTTTTTTTGTAGAGTTCAAGGAAAACATGAAAGCATTTCAAGCTACGTAGCTGTGCTAAGAGGTTTAAGTGAGCTATGCCAGTTCGGAAATTTCAAAGATTCCCTAATAAGGGACCAAATGGTGAGGTGCACCAATAATGGGACAATACAAGAAAGATTACTGCAAAAACAACCTAATCTACAAGAGGCGATTGAGTTGGCCAAATCCATTGAACACACCTCCCTCTGTACGAAAGAAATTAGGCCTAGTCCTGTTCACCTCGACCATTCCCATACTGACCAAAGTCAGGTGTCGGAGATTGTTGTTCCTCTCACAGAAAACACTATATGCAACATTAAAAACGGAAAAACATTTAACCCTGCCCGTGACAACAACCCAAGCAAACTTAAATGTTACTTTTGTGGTAGTAGTAACCACCTGGCCAACAACCCGAATTGCCAAGCCATATCAGCTTTATGCAAAAAGGGCAGTAAGAGAGGCCACTTAGCTAGGGTTTGTCACAGCCTACCTAGTAAACAAAATAGTGCTGAGGCAACACCTGAAACAAAATCCAGTCAGTAAAGAAAATTATCTTCCAAGTCCGGGACTCTAATACTGTCAACCAAATAAACTACCTACAATGTGAAATTGGGTTGGATGGTAAGAAAATCAATTTTTATGTGGATTCATGTTCCCCCTTCACTTTTGTGAACATTTCTGATTTTAAAAACATGAACATTTGCAAAGAAAGTGAATTAATAAAAGCTGACATTTCCCCTAGCAGCTACACTAGAGAATCTAAAAGATTCCAAAGATAGAGCAGTGGATGAAACACCTATCCGTCTTTGAATGTGCTCCCCTCATCATCGATTCCGTGAAATCCCTGGGAGTCACCATAGACAAACACCTGGATAAGAAGTCGCACATCAGCAAGGCCACCAAGGGAGCCAATCACCAGATGAGTTTGCTAAGGAAACTTAAACCCTTCCTCCCGCAGAGCGACTTAAAAATGGCAGTTCAAGCCTTAGTGTTATCAAGACTAGACTATGGAAGCACCACTCTCTGTGGCCTCCCCAGATACAAGCTGGCCCCGTTGAGGGCTTCACTTAACGCTGCTGCAAGATTGGTATCAGGAGCTAAAAGAAATAGCCACATTTCCCCGACCCTGAAAACGCTGAACTGGCTGCCATATAAGGCAAGAATTCATCTAAAAGTTGCCTGCATGACCCATAAAGCACTACACAACAACACACCCAGCTACCTAGCTCAAAAACTAGAACGATCCGGAGGATGCAGACATTTACGAAGCGCGAGTTCTCTACTTCTGAAACCACAAACCTTTCATAAAAAGAGAATTGGTTGCAGAGCCTTCTCAGGGATCGCCCCAAAGATATGGAATTCCCTACCTCCATTGGTTCGGGGAATCTCTTCCCTTACAGCCTTCAAAAAAGAGGTAAAAATCCTCCTAATGAACAAACTTACGTCCTAAGTCCTGACCCTATCCTGGCTTCGAGCCACCGATACGATCCGCATATTACTGAATACCCTGTGTGGATGGAAAGAGAACACTATTGGTCTGTTTATATCCCAATGCAGGCCTAAGGCCAAATAACCTTATTGTCTGCAATATGACGTTGCCCTCTGGGATCATGTTCTCGTCCACTGGTCTACTATGTCATCTTATACCTATGTTATCTTATACCTTTTGCCTCTACTGTAAGTAATGACGAATATCTAATGCGTGTATATTACTTTATCTTTTATGTCTTTAACTATATACATACTGTAAAGCGCTCTGATACCCTCGTGGGTCACGTTCGCGCTATATAAAACCTTATAAATAAATAAAAATAAAAATAAATATCCCTTTGAAGGGCCTGGTTAAAACTCACATTACATTCAAAGACCGTGTTACCCTGGGGAAAGTCTACAAAGTGGAAGAGGGGTCCAAACTTCTTGGTTGGCAACACCAAAAAGAATTATTTTTTTTTAACTTCATTTTATTGTTTTCATCCAGTTAACAACAGACAGTCAATCAAATTAACATTAAAGGCAGTACTCAGTACCTCATCCCTTCGTAGGAGGCTACAGACTGAACAATAACACATCAGTTTATGGAACAATGCACATCTGAGCATTACATCAGTATTACACTTGACATGAGTAACAGCGTTGCACACCCCATCTGTCCCCCGCCCTTCCCTATCGACTGTGCCCTTCTTTATAACCATATAATCATGCGGTGGGGTAGCTGTCCATCATAGGTGAACTCGATCTTGACAGGGCCAAGAGGGACCCTGCCGCTGCTGATGGTCAGAGGGCTCACACTCCACGATGATAGCATGGACGCCCCCTCCATCTCTCTAGGATAGCCTTCCCCCCCTACAGCACATCAAGGATAACCTCACCTCTTTTTAAAGAAGACCCATACCCGCAAACACCCCTGGACTCCCGAATATAACCTGTCCTAATGCGAAAGATAGAGCCCAAAAGGATCATCCCAGATATCATCAGAACAGGAGAACCCCTCAGTGCATAGTCTCAGCGGCGCCAGAGGAGCCAGGCCAGGTGGATGGGATAGTAAATAGCATTTTAGAAGAGCCCAGATGTCTCTAGGCCTAGAGGAAACAGGGAGCAATTCGCCATATGTGGCGAGCCGTTCTTGACAAATCACTAGATCGTCAATCCAATCCTTAAACTTAGGCGCCCACCCTCTTCCCCAGCGACAAGCCACTCGCCTCTTAGCCATGAGAAGGGCAAGTGCAACATATTTACGAATCGCCGCAGGAACGGGCTTAACATACCCCAGTATCGCCATCAATGGTGTGGGCTCCATCCGTGTGTTCGTCATCAGTGCCAACGCTTCGAAGTCTTGTCCCCCAAAGCCTCACACTCTTGGGCATTCCCACGCCAGGTGCAGGAAGTCCGCCCCAGGAGCCCGACATCTTTCACAGCTGTCCGAATCACGCAAGTTAAATCTGTGCAGTTTGGCGGGGGTATAATAGAATCTGTGAAAAAAATTATAGTGGAGTAGACGGAGCCTGCTACTAGCCGATACCCTCTCAGTTTGCAAACTGCAATATTCCCATTGTTCATCCGACAAAGCGAAGCCCAGTTCAGCGTCCCAGTCCCCATGGGATGGAGCGGCCGGAGCCACCCTCTGCACGTGCACTGTCCTGTATATTAGGGAGACCAGTCGCTTTCACGTCGTGTTTTTGACCAGAAGCTGAAGCGGAGCTAGGGTCTGCGGCTCCGCAGGAAAGTCTGGGGTCAATGACCGAATGCCATGTCTAAGGCGGATGTAGATAAAAACATCCATCAGAGTCTGCCGCATGTCCTGGAAGATATGCTCAATCGTGCAGAAGCTACCATTATGATATAATTAAATATATAATATATAAAGCCAAATGGCAATAACAAAAAGGGTTAAACGTGACGTCAGGAAGAAAAGTTGGCCATACACATTAGAAACTTGTTAGAAAACATTTTTCTTTATATTTACAATGAAAACGTTTTTGAAAACAATTTCACAATATACATTCCAAACAAAATGACAATTTTTTTAAAACAATTCTGAAAAGTGTCCCAGTGAAAAAAAGTGAATAAACCTAAACTAAGCAAATAACAACAAAGTGCAACATAAAAGGTTTCAATTATTCATTATATAGGCGATCAAATAGAATAGTGGAGTGTGATTCCTCAACACTTATTCATCATAAGTGTCGAATAACGATTCGCCTCTTAAATCTCGTCAACGGCGTTTCGACCCTATTTGAAGTACAGGGTCTCTTCAGGACAATTTAATATAGGGACACCTAGAAATTAAATATAATGTGTTTAACATACTATTGGGAACTGACTTAAGTTTTGTTGGTTGCGTGCTTCAATTCTTTATTTTATAAAGCCGACTATGTGCCTGCCTAAATAATACTATAGTGTCGCCGTATAGTAAAAAAAGTAAACATTGCGTAAACTCCATCATGAAGGTAGTGTAACTTTATCAACTACCACTTGTCCGCACATTTCCTTGCGTGCACTTAAACGAGAAGCGCTTAGATGCTTAGCAACATAAAACTCGTTCGGTCTCTTTACCGTGAAAGGGGCGTTTTGATTGGTTTGTTTTTATCCAACCACATTTGAAGTCTGACCTTCATTCACCACTCAATGTGATTGTACCATACGGATTGAATGTCGTCTTTCCGGTGTAGCGCTAGACGGATTATGGATACATTCTAAACGTCTGTGTGAGAGGTAGGAATGCTTTCCCTTAACCCTGTGAACCGATTGGGATGGATAAAAGGTAAATCTTATCCTGAGGTTTCGTTTTCTTTTAATTTGATTACAGTGATCAGCGATAGCCAGGACGCGGTTCTTTTATGGTGGCTATATCCTTTAGCCTCTCTGCTACTATATTAATTCTATGCTCTAAGAATTATCCATTCGGTCGAAAGCTTGAGACAATTATCGATTGCGCAATTGTGTCCTCCCGATTTGACCCTCACAGGGGTAAGTGACAACTATGTGTACCAGAAATATCGTGCACTCCCATGCTTTACCGCGATCACTAATCTCTCCAAATTCTATATTTACAGCACCCGGCTGGGTACTTTGTGAGTTATTTTGTTTCACTCCTAGCACAGTGACACTATTTTTACGCGTCGGCTAACATCATTGCCGTTCAGGTATAAAGGCCTAACAACAATGATTTATTATCTCCTTCTCTAATTAACATCGCACACTGACGATATTGTTTATTTAATTTCTAGGTGTCCCTATATTAAATTGTCCTGAAGAGACCCTGTACTTCAAATTGGGTCGAAACGCCGTTGACGAGATTTAAGAGGCGAATCGTTATTCAACACTTATGATGAATAAGTGTTGATGAATCACACTCCACTATTCTCTTTGATCGCCTATATAATGAATAATTGAAACCTTTTATGTTGCACTTTGTTGTTATTTGCTTAGTTTAGGTTTATTCACTTTTTTTCACTGGGACACTTTTCAGAATTGTTTTTAAAAAATTGTCAAAAAATTGTCATTTTGTTTGGAATGTATATTGTGAAATTGTTTTAAAAAACTTTTTCATTGTAAATATAAAGAACAATGTTTTTTAACAAGTTTCTAATGTGTATGGCCAACTTTTCTTCCTGACTTCACGTTTAACCCTTTTTGTTATTGCCATTTGGCTTTATATATTATATATTTGGTTATTAATCCACACGAGCCATTGTTTCTTTCTAATAATTAATACCCAGGCTCTATGTGAGTAGGGTTCCCTTGTTCTTTGTTTACACCATTATGATATAAGTCCCCCCACGTGCTGATGCATGCACGCTCTTTAAAGTGATGAAACAGTCTCTCCTGGAGCAGGGGTATACTCGGGTGATAACTAAGAGGCAACAAGGGGGAATAGAGCAGAGTTACATTCAGCAGGCGCCCAATACGCTGCCAGGCCGATACAGTACAGGTGAGCGTGGTCGGATTACGGTCTCTAGGTGGGCTCAAGTCATAGAGTGCCCCCTCTAATTGGGTAGGATGTGCGAGCACGTACCGCAACTGCTTCACCCAAAACCATGCATAATGGGCTTGTGCACTAAAGTAGTAGAGCTCAAAATTCGGTATTCCGAACCCTCCCTGTGCATACGGCCGGGTGAGTCTCTCCCATTGCAGCCTCGGCTGCTTTCCTCCCCATATCAGGCACGTCAATTCAGATCGGAGTGTTCTGAAGAAATAAGCCCCAGGGTGATACGGGATGTTTAAAAATAAATAAAGCAGTCAGGGGAGGATCACCATTTTAATGAGGGAAGCCCGCTCCACCAGAGAGAGGGGAAGAGCTATCCATCGACTAATGTTTTCAGTGATACAAGTCATAGTGACGCCATAATTCAATCGCATGAGTTCCTCCCTATCTTTCGTGACCTGAATACCGAGATATCGCAGCTCGTCCTCGCACCACTCTAATGGGTAGTCTAACGGGAACCGTCCCGTACCTGCCGTCAGCGGGTAGATACAGGATTTCCCCCAATTGATTCGAATCCCCGACAGCACCCCAAGGGTATAAATTCCCGCAATACCAGGTTCAGGTTTTGTTGCGGGTCCCGGATATAGAGTGTAATATCGTCGGCATACAACGATATCAGTATCTGCCGCATATTACACCGCAGAGCCTTGTCGTTGTGTCGCTGTCTTAATCGTGCCGCCAGCGGCTCTGTTGCCAGGGCAAAGAGCAGTGGGGACAATGGGCATCCCTGCCTTGTGCCTCTGGTAATATGGAAGGCCTGCGACGTTTGCCCATTAATGAGTACTTTGGCAACCGGCAAATGATATAACAGCCGGATCCAAGATAAGAAGAGGGGTGGGAACCCCATCCGCAGCATAATCCCGAATATATAATCCCATTCTATGGAATCGAACGCCTTGGTGGCGTCTAAAAATACCGCGGCTATCGGTAAATCTGGTGAGACATTATTGAGCACAGTAAAAAGCGTTCGTAAGTTATGAGAGGTGGCTCTCCCGGGCACGACCCCCGATTGATCTGGGAGAATCAAATTCTCCATGAGTAGACTCAGTCGAGTGGCAATGAGCTTGGCTAAGATTTTAGCATCACAATTGAGGAGAGATAGCGGTCTGTAGGAGTCACACTGCCTGGGTGATTTCCCTGGTTTCAAAAGGGAGACAATAATAGCTTCCCTCATAGATGCCGGCAAGCAGCCAACCTCCAGAGATTCCTCATACACCTCTCATAGGATTGGGGCCATGAGATCAATGTATGTTTTATAAAACTCTATAGGGATGCCATCCGACCCCGCCGCTTTCCCAGATTGCATACTCATGATAGCATCCCTGACCTCATCCAGCTCGAAGGGTGTGCATAAAAACTCCCGTTGCCTATCACTCAGCCAGCCCACTGCCACATCATCCAGAAAACTGTCCAAATCCAAGACACTGTCCCTCTGAGTAGTATACAGCTGGGCGTAGTGATGTGTGAATGCTTGGAGAATATCGGCTGTGTCACCATGAACCGTGCCATCTGTGTCCTCTACCTCTAACACACAACCAGAATGCTGGTCCCGGCTTATCAGCTGTGCCAGGGCCCTACCGGGTCTACCTCCCTCTCCATAACAGCGCACCACCCATAGTTTCCCCCGGAATCGAGTCTCCCTTTGTGCGGCATCCATGTATTCCGAGAGCGTTTCCCTGAATTTGAGTTGCGTAGCGCTACTTGGGCTCACTGCCAATTGTGCTTCCAGCAATCGGAGCTCCCCCTCCAATTTACTCAGTGTACGGACTATGTCCTTAAGCACCCCCGCTCCTTTAGCAATACAAATCCCCCAGATAGTTTCCACACTATCCACAGAACCCTTGTTACGAACGAAAAAATCCTGTATCTCTTCCCTCAGCTCCGCCTATCCAACAAAATAGGAGTGTGCAAGCGCTAAACTCGGCGCGGGGCGTAGAAGTCTGCCGTCGCCAACGTGATCCTAACTGGGGCATGATCTGAGTACGTTCTAGCTAGATGCTGCACTGAAACTAGCGCAGGTCCCAACTCCCGGGATAACAACCTATAATCCAGACGAGCACATGATGCCGCCTGTGCTGTAAAATGCGTTCCCTCTCTAGCGTGTGAGTGGGCGTGTCTCCATGCATCCAACAAATGGTAAGCAGCCATAATATCCTGAAGCGCCGCGCCCGCCTTGGTGTAGTGATGAGGTGCAGGGTGCGATCTGTCCTGGCCTGGATCATATGTTACATTAAAGTCTCCCCCCCAAATAACGTGGCTAGAGCCTATATCAAATATCCTAGCCCATAAGGATGTAAAAAACTCTGGCGTGTCTACGTTAGGCCCATAGCAACAAGCTAGTGTGACTGTTACCGACCCCAGCCGTCCCCATATCAGGCAGTAACGGCCCTGTGTATCACAGTTGGTCCCCACGAGCTGAAATGACACCTGTTTCTTAACAAGGATAACCGTACCTCTGGCATAGGATGAATAGGAAGAGAAGATTCTGTAGCCCGCCCATTTTTGGGCAAAGGCGCTTGGTCGGTTAGGAGCAAGGTGCGTTTCCTGTAGCATGGCTATGTGTATCCTGTGCCTGTCAAGATATGCTATTATGTGCCTCTTCTTCCTCGGGTCCCCCATGCCCCTGACATTCCAACTGAGAATATTCAACGCTCAAGCTTCATCATTCGTCATATGTCGCAACATGTGTCAACAACTTACATGAGGCCCACTCAGATGCCCCTCCGCAGCCCCCCCTCAATGCGAAAACCAGTCCTGGCTACACATGATGTAATCGCATAGTGAAGCATCGGATACTTCCTCCAAGACATAAAGTAAACTCTCATTTGATATGACTGTCATGTAGGAAATAAAACAACCCCCCCTCCCTCCCACCCCCACCCACTGCAGCAACCCCAACTTGCCAGAATTATGCACCCACCCGCCCTCCCCAAATGCCAACATAAACAAGAGCCCCATTAACATCCCCGCAACAGTTATGCAGAGAGCCACCCCAGGGGGATACCCGTTGGGGGACAGTGATAGGTGGCAACACAGAGACCTCTCGCCCCACGGGCCCACCTCTGACGTGCGCCCTAGGCCCGTACAGGCAGAGAGTGCCCGATGTTCGTTCATTACCGCTCATAGTTGGACCTTCACTGCAATCATTATTCTGGTCACACCATGAGTCCCAGGGCAAGTCAAGCAGCTCAGCACCTCCCTTACCATGTGTAACAGTTTAAAAGAAATCAGAGCATTATGAATCGTCCTCCACTGCCGACGATGCAGACCTCTGTGATGCCTCCATGTTGCCATCAGTGTGAATCGCTCGCTTGACAAGCTTAAGGAATTCCTCCACCTGCTGAGGCTTTGTAAAAAAATGTTGCTTGCCCTGGTGGGTCACCCTAAGCCTCGCCAGGTACAGTAAAGCATAGTCAATTTGAGCTTTGCGCAACTTGGCCTTGACATTAATGAACTTGCGCCGCTCATCTTGGACCGTCGGTGTGAAGTCCGGATAAATGGTGAACATGTTTGCGTCGAAAGTCAGAGGCTGTTTGTTTCTCGCCACTCTCAGCGCCACATCGCGGTCCCTGTAATTCAAGAGTCTCGCTATGATGGGTCTCGGGGCACTGCCGGGAGGAGGGCTCTGCCCAAGGGATCGGTGAGCCCGCTCAACAATAAACTGACTGGAGAAGGAGTCAGCCTCAATCGCGGACAGAAGCATCTTTTCGATATATTCATCCATTCTCCCTGTGTTTGTGGACTCCGGGATCCCTATTACGCGAATATTGTTGCGCCGACTGCACGCCTCTAAATCCTTGTTCTTCGATGCGATAATCTTGAGTAGCTTATCCATGTGGGCTAGCTGCGTCGCATGTCTGGAGGTCGCGTCCTCCGTATCCGATACTCGTCTCTCTGCTTCCTTCAGTCGCTCATCATGCCCCTCCAGTTTGTGGGCTATGGCCTCCATTCTCGTCGACATCCTGTCTACCTTATCCACAATAGTGGTGAACCCTGCTCTGATCTCCCGCAGGATACTTTGCACATCGTTGTCTTGCGACGTCGCCCCTCCTACCGCCTCCGCTCCATTTTCCACTGTCCGATCCGTTGGCAAGCTACGAGGACCTTTTTTCAGAGACTCAAATTGCAGCTTTGGCTGCTTAGTGTCCGACTTGCCCATGGCTACTGATGACAGAGAGAGTGGAATAGTGACTGCAAGCAACTTAGCTCCTCTGGTCCCCTAACCAATCGATGTAACAGAGGTACCTTCAGTGACCACTTCGAAGGGCGACCGCTGCACATCAAGGGGGGCGGCCCCCACTACCAGTTTGCAATGTCGAGCCCGACTGTACAGCAGCCTGCCCCCGACACCCGAGGCATACAGTGCCGAGGTTCCAACCGCTCTGCCTGCGGTCTGGCCTCCGCTGGGGCCCACCACCACCAGTCCAAGCCCGTCCGACAATATTCAAGGTACTGCGGGGATGGAGCCACCCAACACGCCCAGCTCCGCGGTGCCCTCACACCAGGCCACGCCGTTCAGCTCCTCCCGGCCCTCCGGTCGAGGTTCCCGCCAGCCGCAGTATCCTGTGTCCCCGTGTGTTAGATAAGCAGCTTCTCAGTCCGCGGGAGGTGGACTAAGACAGGCACATCATGTCTCGTGATGGCAGCAGAATACCGCTATGGAGCTGTCCCCGCAGGCCCCGAAATGCCGCCCCCAGCGATGCACCTAAATGGCCGTGGGGCTCCCAATACGATGGCCCACGTCTGTTCTCAGTTGAGGCATGTGACACATGGCGCAGCAGCTAGTGTGGAGCCGGTAGTTATCGTGCAAGGCCACTGTACACAAATGTCACCACAAGGAGGATTCCCCCAGCAGACAGGCAGTGCCAGCAGCGCACTGCCCCCAGTCCCCAGAGCAGGCAAACCTCCTCCTCAGGGCTCACCAGTCTGGCCCCCGACTACCACACAGCGCTTCCTCACCAAGGCGCACTTTCCTTTCTGCAGTGTTCAATGTGCTGCGGGCGAATTCCAAAGCCGGCGAGGCCCCCAGCCGCAGCTCCACAGGCGCTGCGTGTATCGCCGGCACTCCCGCAGGCCAGCCCCAGGGGACACGTTCCTCTCCCGCTCCGGACCAGCCTCACCTCCTTCACCTCCTCGGCTGCGGCGCGGGTCGAAGCCTCTCCCGCCGATGCCGTGCACGTCAGAAACCGCCACTGACAGATGAACAAACTCGGCAGCCACCGTCCGCAGCTATGGTGCCCCGCACACCCTCGTCACCGCCCGATGGAACTTCCGAGCCTAGCGACCTCATGGGCAGCCGCGGGCTGTCTTACCGGCCGACGCCGCTCCAGCACACCACTCCGCTCCGACGGCCGCCTCGGTCCAGCCCTCCAGAGGCTGCGATACTAAGCCGAGCAGTCCTTTGCGGCCGCAAAGCTCAGCAAGTCTGCCTCCAGGCTTCGGACAGCTGGGTTCATCGTTTCAAGTCAGCATGGAGTCCAAAAACAGGATAAATAAAAGGATTAAAACATCAGGCTGACAGAGCCTCACTTCAGTGCAGCCATCCTGCCCGTGCGCCACCTAGCGCCCCTCACCAAAAAGAATTATGCATAAAACTCGACCCTAACAACCCGGAACAAGTGCATACTATTGACTTGTCCATCCCGGGTAAAACTTTCATCAAAGAGTTCCCCGAGGTGTTCACCCAAGATGCTACACTAACCTGTCTGAAAGAATACACGTTACTAGGATGGCAAGCTACACGCAACAGCGTAAGTAAAGAACTAGACAAATTCTGGGAAATCAGACACAAAATCAACTTAAATAATGATTATATCTGGAGAAACAACAAAATCATACCTCCCGAAGGGTTGAAAGACAAAATAATAGACCTGGTGCACGGGGCCACCTAGGGAGAAGCCTTACAAAAACTAGACTTAGGGTACATTATTGGTTTCCTAACATGGACTCTATGGTCGAAACCAAAGTCAAGAACTGCACCATATGTGCTAATAGTGACAAAACAAAACACAACCAGAAGGCACCTCTATCCCCGGTTTCCATTCCGGACAAACCATGGGAAAAACAGGCAGTGGACATTATCGGTCCGATCAATAAAAAATGTGTCATCAAAAGATTTGCATTTGTTCTGACTGATTATTACAAACACTGGGTCGTCATCAAAATGGTGAACCAAATCACAACCGAATCCCTTATCAATTTCCTGCGAGATACTTTTGCAACAGAATGCATTCCGTCCACCCTGGTCACGGACAATAGAGTTCAGTTCACCTCGTCAGCCATGACCAACTTCCTGACTGGTTTAGCCATTACCCACCTTAAAACTGCTCTGTACTGTCCTCGGGCCAATGGCCCAGTCGAAAGAGTAAACAGAATGGTGAAAGAAAACATACAATTAGCTTGCATCAACCATCTATCTGTCGAATGTGCTCAACAAGATATGCTCTGGGCATATCACACGACTCCCAACCTGATCACCGGTATCTCTCCTTTCTCGTCACTCAGAAGAAGAAAACCTAAATTCTTCCCCAACTCGATCGGGGGGGGGGGGAGTTAACAGTGCACTCTTATGACAATGTTAAATCTAGAATAGCTTCTCATCAAGCCAAGTACAAAGATCAGTATGATTACAAGCACGGAGCCAAACCCCAGAGGTGGGTCGTAGAATACTGGGTGGCTGTGAAAAAACCCACACTCGCGGGGGATCACAGATCCAGGTTCTATGAACCCAAAAGAATAGTTGAGATCAAAAACAACACGGTAGTCCTTGAGAATGGGCAGAACTGAAGCATGGACTGCCTAGCGAAGAGCCCAAGCCCAGAGGTCACTCCTCACACTAGCTCGCAGACTTCTGTTGGCCCCGGAGACGTGACAACTCACCAAAGGAGCTGTATTAGAAGATCCATTGTTTCACCAAAATGACATAAAGACTTGGCGATGCAATAACTTTAACCTTGATTTTTCTCCCTTGCTTTTTAGAGGGGAAGATGTGTTATAATACCTTTCATTCTCTAGGTTTATAATCTGGGATTCTTTGGAAACCTTGTCCTTGGTTTTCCCCTTGTTCCCCGCCCCCTCCTCTTTTTACCCTCTTGGTACATTCCTTCTGTTAAGCCAGAGACTGCCTTGGAATGTTGACAAGAGCAGCCTGACTGGCAGAGTTCTAGTGTGCTGTGCCCTGCACTCGACGTACCTGTGATGGCCGAGTGGAGGCTTTAATAAAGGAATTCCTCACTCACCTTTATCCAGTCTACTTTGCAACAGGATCCTTGTTGTACGACCCGCTGGCCACTTGCGGCCCGATAGACGACACACCTAGAGAGAAGGTGCATGCATGTAACTTAACACAAGCGCTCTCGTAGGAAATGCACATACACAGGAAATTGTTGGAGCCTTTGACATAGACAAAATCCCCCAAAAATACAATATGTTGCACTGTTAATAACTATATTGTGGAAATATTAATCTTCTTAAGAATAGTAGTGAACGCTTCCATTTGAGGTAAACGATGCCTGCTCTTTCCCAACAACATGTATTTATCTGGGCCAAACAGTGAATTCTCTCGCAACACTAAAATACCCCACAGTCTCCGCAGGCAGGCTGTAACTGATTTTCTAAGTTTTACACACAGAGAGAACAATATTTCATTGTATAAGTTCAGAGGATTCTGGGAGTTTTTAGATTCAAATCTGATTTAGTGCATTTCAGTAAGACAAACAAGAAAAACTATAAGCGAAAGCTCACTCCAGTAATAAAGCAAATTAATATCAAAATAAACGAACAATCCTCCTCCTCCCCCACTCAAGTCCTCCCTCTGAGTACTCACTCCAAGGAAGTTTTTATCCAATTTATTACCTTGCCCATATGTGTCTCTTCAAGAACTTAACATTGTCCTTTGATCTTGCTTGTGACACATGGAGTCCACACCCAAGAGTAACGAAAGAGAGGGCCTTAGTCTCACCAAGGGTTTGAACACACAGGGGCATGGCTCCCTTTATCCCCATAAAGGGTTGATTGCAAGAGTTACCCAGAAGATTACCACAGGATGCTTTCCCTGGTCAACTCTAGGTTTGCCACAGGTAAAGGGGTCTCTCCAGAAGGAGGGAGGATGGGTCAGGACTAGCTGGACACTCCCCAGGGATGATCTTAGGCAGTGAAGGCCATAGGGGTTTATTAACCCATTACCCCCAGGTCCCTCCAGTCCTCGTCCCATTCATTACTTATGGAGATGACCATCTCCCTGACAGAAAAAATCCAAAGAAATGCTGGGACCCCTAACCCCACCACCCTCCCACTGGGAGTACTTAGCTAGTACTTATGCAGCATTCCGCCTGTTCTTTTTTGTGTCAGCCTGACAGAATGGGACGAGGATTGTGCTGGATGCTGCTCCTGCTGGCTGGGAGTGGCGGTCTTCCTGGGATTCCCCTTCTGGCAGCTTGGCTGCCTACAATAGGTTTTTCTGTGCCTCCCGGCCTGTTAGGCTTGCTGGGAGGTGGGGAGGTTGCCGGCCAACCCTTTGCGGCTGGTGCATCAGATCTGCTGAGAGGTTCCGGGTTGCAAGTGAGCGACTTCCTGGTAGCTGGGCTGGGGGAAGACGCACTGAGGCGGCTTGTTTTGGCCAGCGGATGCCTAGCTGATGGTGTGGTCTGCAGCTGGATCCCAGGTGTTATGGCATGTGGTATGTACCTTGGCTGGATTTGGGGGCGTTGTTTTGGCAGTTGGTGTCTTGGGAGTCTGTCTGCCCCGGGGGTGAGTATACCGGTTCTGCTGTCTGTTTTCCTACTGCTTGCTTGTTTTGCAGCAGGTGTGCTTGCTTATAGCCTGGCCATGACCAATGGTGTTTCTGGCTTCCCTCTTGGGGATAATGGGGGTGTCTGTTGCTCCTCTTCTTTCGGTCCCTGCTGTGCCTTATTGTGACTGACTCTGCAGAATGGCTGGTAGCTGGCCTCTGGTTCACCTTGCTAGGTGGATGTACTTTCCCTGCCCTGTACGGCATTTCAGCGGGGCAGGGATGTTGGCTGGGAACTTGTCCAGTCTTCCTGTCTTCGAGGGGGGGCATGGTGTGTGTCCTTCCTTGGTTTTGGTTTTGTGGCACGGGCTGGGTTGGGAGCCTGGAGACACTTCTGCTGGTTGTTCCTTGGCTCGGTCCTGGGGTGCTGCATGGTGGTTTGTTTTCCTGTCCTTTCTGGGGATTGTTGTGGTACCTTTTTTAACTTCTTCTTTGTGGGACTTTTGGACTCTTTCCACACTGCGGTGCATTGCTGGTTGTGGCCTCCTTGTTGCGGGCCGTCTCGGGTAGCCTTGTGGGTAGGGTCTCCATCACTCTCTCTGTGATTGGTGGTCCTGTCTTGGCTTGGTTTTTTATGATGACCTCCTTTTCTTTTGGATCTTGTGTGTCCAGGGGCCTGTCTTTGCTGCACTGGCCGTTATTCCAGCAGGGCGGGGGTGTTGGCCGGTTGGGTGCTGGTTGTCCTGCTTCTTAGGGGGTCGGGTCATGGTTGGTGGCCTCTGTTTGGTGGCACGGGCATGGTTGGCTTTTCCTGCTTGCTTCCTTTTAACCCTGTTGTGGGTTTTTTGTGGCCCGGCTGTAGCTGAGTCAGCGCGGATACGGTTTCTGGCCTCTTCTGGCCTCTGTTCACTCGGTGAGTTGGCAGGACTGGTTTGTGGGGCTTTGGCGTTTGGGGCCTTGGTGCCTTGGGGGTCACCTTTTGGGTGTCTGCCTGTGGGCCGTGATGGATTCCCTTCCTCTTCTTGGTGTATTGCTGGGGTGGGGGGGGGACTCTGGCAACTTATGTGCCGGAGGTTCTGGGCCACGTATGGCTGGGGCCCGGGCTAGCCTCCCAACCCTTCCTGATGGTTCTTTCCTCCAGGCCTGCCTTCCCTGGATGCTGGCGGGTCGTGGTGGCGGCTTCCCTGTGCCCACTCCTGGCATCTGCCCTTTCTTCCAGACTCTTTTGCGGTGTGTGCCTCTGTGGCCTTGGTTGTGGCTGGTTCCGGCAGCTTTTCTCTGTGCCCTCAGTAGTTGGGGGTTTCTGGGATGGGGCTGTTAGGTCCAGTGTCACTCTTCCGGGCCTTTAGGGGCTCCGTGTTGGTGGCCTCTTTACTCCTGTTCTAGGGGTTCTTGTGCCAACTGCTTCCGGCCTTTTGGGACTTCTGCCTCGGATTCTTTGTTTCCTGGGGTGGTTGGTTGCCGTTCTACTGCTGCTGGGTTTTTGTGTCATTGCCTTGGGTGTTGCATGCTGATGCGACTTCTGCTTACAGGTTCCACTAGTGTTCACCGCACAGACTAATATTGCAATGTGTAATTGTTTTTTGCCATGGTTTTATTTTGGGTGTATAGGTTCACCTTTTTTCACTCTTCTAACTTTTTTATTCACAAAGGTTTTTCAACGTTAACTCACTTTGCACCTTTAAGACGCTCCGTCAGGCGTTTCTTCAACACTAATAAGCATTGTGCCTTTAAGATGTATCACGTTAGACTGCGTATCCGCGATCACCCACTCCGAAGCTGCACCTCGCGGGAATCGGCAGGGATCCAGGTAGACCCGGCTTGTGAGAATGTTACTTCTAACTGCCCTTCGTTTAGAGTGTCCAAATGACTGAACCCAAGCATGGGTCGGTACACTATTAACTCATAACACTTAAGACGTAGTTCTGTTAAACGCCTCGGTATATTTAGCAACCACGAGCCATTACTAACTTTGAGCCCGCACTCGGCATTGATCTTAAGCTCGGCTTTCTTTTAGTCGGTAGCACATATAACTTTCACTATCGGCATCTCTTGATTTTTACCTTCACACTCGTTTTCATAATCAACACCATTCGGCACTATTGTCACATATAAATGACACCGGCATATGTAATATAGACGGTTGGACACGTTTTTTCACGTTGAGCACAAGTGATGCACTAAGCATCAGCATATCCTGGTTTAATGCTGAATGGCCTCCTCTTTCCGTTTTTTCCTAGAACCTCAGTGAATGACCCCTGAAGAAGGGTCAGCACATGACCCGAAATGCATTGGGTCCACTGATAATTAATGGATCTTATGGAAGATTTATGTTGATGAATGTGCATGATGGTTAATGCACCGCATGAATAAAACAATTTAAAGTTAGATAATTTATCTATGCAAGGATACCTTGCGGTATTGAAAGTAGTGCTCCCACCAGCTCGAAAGGATTCCCTTCCTGCATACTTACTAGATTTTGCTTTGGAGAGCCAATGGACACGGCGCAGGTGGTTGAAGCACTTTGAACAGAATTTATTTGGAACTTTTGTTTACACATGAGTGCACGTTGGCAACAATTTTACTGGTCTATTGGTTCCCCTGGTCTCTTGGCTTTGGAGGTCTGCCTCGTTCCGCTGTTGATCCTCCCTGGTGGTCCTGTTTGGTCTGGTTCGGGGGCTGGTGGTGTTTTTCTATTCAGTGTTTCCTTCCCTGGTGTTGGTTGGGCCCTGTTGTTGGCCTCTTTTCTTGGTGGGGTGTTTTTTGCTTCACTGGGTTCTGGCCGCTGGCTCTCTCCCTGTCTGTTCCTGTTCAGGTGGGGTGTCAGTTTCTGGCTGCCTGATCCTCCTGGTTGGTCTTCGGCTGGCTGGTGTTCTGGTGCTCTTCGGGCCTACCTCCTTCATGTTGCGGCGGTGCCTTTGTTTGGGCCAGGTTCCGATGGTTGTAACCCGGTGTTCACTGCATTCTTTGTGAGTGCTTTGGTCTTGCCTGTTGGCCTGTCTATAGGCCCCGGCTCTGGCTCGTTCTCCTGTTCTGGATGCTTAGCGGTTGTCCTGTGTTGGCGCTGGTGGTTGCTGCTTGATGTTCTTGCCTTGGGGCATGGTCCTCCTCTGGGGTTTTCAGTGGCGGTGGTGTCTTCTGAGCTCTCCAGTGCCTGGGTCACGCGGGTTTCTCTTTGGTCGGTGTGTCCTCCCTTCCTGGTTTGGTCTGTGTGGTCCTGCCCTTGGTTGGTCCTCTGGGTTGTGCCTTGGCCCAGTTGGTGGGTCCTCTCCTCTTTTGGGCTGGTCTTTTGTGGGCTTCCCCAGTGATGATGGGGTTTGTCCCATTGTTGTCCCTGTCGCCCTTCAGTTCCTGGTTGGGGCGGGGCTGTTGGGTCTTCCCCCTGCTTCCCCTCGGCTCTCTTCTGGACGTTCCTTCTGTTATCTGATTTGGAACGATCTCTGTTGGTTCTGCTGCTGTATCTCTGGGCGGCTTGGTGGCGCTGGGAGTGGTGGCCTTCTGGCCCTATGGGTATCCTTGCGATCTTTGCGTGCCCTGTGGGGTGCTTGGTCTGTTCTGGTCCTCCCTGTTCCAGTTATTTTGGTGGTGTGGTTGCTTTGGCCCCTGTATCCCTTCTGGGGATTGGCCTTTAGACTCGGGGTCTCTGTGGTGTGCCTGCTTTCCGGCCTTGGGTTTGTTTGTCTTTGCCTTGTCACCTTTATGGTTGGCTCACTTCCGCTCTGCGGTTTTGGGGGTCAGGGGATGGTGGGGCCTGGGTGCCCTGATTGTCCTTTCTCTGTAGTTGGCTGCCTCCTTGCTGCTGGTGGTGGCATCTCCTTTCCAGGGTCCTGGTTCTTTGGTCCCTTGTTATGTCCCTGTTGGTTGTCCCTGGCTTTTCTGGTGTTTCTGAACGCTTTGGGTCTTCTTCTGTCTGTGGCCTTCTCGCTATCCTTTTGTTCATGGCAGTCTCTGGTGCTTTCTTGGTGGGAGCTCCTTCTCCGTTGTTGTTTTTTGGGTGTTCCCAGTGTAGGTTGACAGCCTTCTGGGTGGAGGTGCCGTGGGCTTGCCGCTTTTTTATTCCCTTAGGTCATTTCCTGCTTGTTCTCAGTGGAGCGACCCTTTTGTTTGGTTGAGGCGTTGCAGGCTGTGTGCTCCTGCCTGTTTTTTTCCTTTGGTTCTCCCATTTGGTACGCTATAAACTTTATAAAGAAAGAAAGAAAGGCTTGCTTGGGATACTGCTTTCAGTGTGGTGTCTGGGTGTTCTTTGGGAGTACGGAAGGCCGGGTTTCTGGCTTTGGTTTGCTCCATAAGTAATGAATGGGATGAGGACTGGAGGGGCCTGGGGTAATGCCCTATTACTTACCGATAATCTTCATTACTCCTGATTCCGTTGTTCCATTCATCACACAGCTGCCTCCCTCCTTCCCTCCCTCCCGATTGTCAGCCTCCTTGTTGGTGGCTTAATAGTTAAGGCGGAATGCTGGGTAAGTACTGGTTAAGTACTCCCAGTGGGAGGGGATGGGGTTAGGGGTCCCAGCATTCCTCTGTTCTGTCAGGGACATGGTCAGCTCCATAAGTAATGAATGGGACGAGGACAACAGGACCAGGAGTAAAGAAGATTACCAGTTAGTAATAGGTCAACAACACCCATCTAGCCTTCCTTTCTATCTGCTCTTGCCATTCGCCTGTGCGGGGATAGTGAAGTGCATGCACACAGTGACCTACACGCACAGTAGACAGAGAGGCTTGAAATAGAGATGAGGGTCAAGTTTATGGAACCCGCTGACGAGGTAAAATTGGTTGAAACTGCGGGTTTTGGACTGGCTTGGGGTGAAGGGTGACCGATGTGCACCTAAGTTATTGTAAGCAAGTTGCCAATTGTTTCACCTGATGCTTCCGAGCTTTAGGGCTATGGGATAAAATAAGCTACGGACGCATTATACCACAAGGTGGTGATGTCTCCATAGGTGAGTGACAAGTACCTGAGTGTGTGCACTATCCGCACTCGTAGTATGCATTCTGCGCTACACTGCACCAACGTCTTTGCACTATTTTATTTACACTTCTGCAAATAGTCTGTCTTTCCTTTGACACCAGTTGTAAGCCCTCGTTACAAGTGTGTCAGGAATATGGGCTTGTATTCTCCCTATGAGAAAATGCTGGTAGTAAAGGGGCCGGTATTTCCCCATATGGAAGTTCTTCAAGGATCACAAGTTTCCATTCCTGCTGTGGGGGATATCCGCGGGAATCGGAAGTTGTGCACTGATTGCGACATGTTTTTCACCCCTGCTAGGCCTTTTCCCGTACATTATTCAGCAGGTTTCACCTAAAAAAAACATGTGTGGGGGAAAGCAAATGCAAAGCTTATGCCACCTTCCAATGCAGGTGTCAAGTGCACACTGAAGCCTGTAATTATGTCCTTACTGTTACTGAAGGACCGCGTCATCTGGTAACAGGAAGTGTACTACATCTTTAGGTCCCATACAGGCGGGGATCATGGTACAGTGCAAACCAGAATATAAATAAAACATTTTTGATGTCAACAATGCCTTCATAAAACGTGCAAATAATAAACATCCTTGAAATGTATAGGGCAACAGTAGCCTATTTTACTTCAGTTTAAAAATGCCCTTGTTTGCCTGTTAGAACTGAATGAAGATGTCCGCTTGCCGTTCCTTCTCTCTTCTGGGCAGAATGTACAAATAAATCACGGATCGCTACAAAAACTCCACTGTAAATTGGAGATGAACACTCTTCTGCCTTTTCGAGCTGTACTAGCCTACTGCACTTCAGATCAGCAAAAGATTTGAGAGGCCATTTGCAGCTTGTTAAAGTAAAATCAGGCAAAAACAAGCATTTGCAATGCAATAGGCCTCGCATTTGCTGCAGTTTGAGCTATTGGCATTGTAAATGGCCATGTCTTTTATTTATGTGTTTTGAAAACCTGCAAGTGATGGTAAAGGAGACGCAGTTACTGCCAGCCTTGCTTCCTGTAAGCATCTACCATAAGTACAGAGTGCTGTTCACGCACCGCTTGCAGGTTTTTAAAATACATAAATAAAACGCATTAGCATTTAAAATGCCAATAGGTCAAACTCCAGTAAATGTGAGACCTATTGCATTGCAAATGCTTGCTTTCTTTTGGGCACCGGGAGATTTAGTGATTTGCAGAGAATCCCAGGATCTCGAGCCGATGCCCAGACTCAAACCTGTGTCCCCAGTTCTAAAGTCAGTTTATAAATGTTTTTTTAAGCAGCAAATGAAAAGGATAAAACCTTCGTCGCTCCTAAGTCTCCACTCCTTCTGCCTGCTATCAGAGGCCCCCTACAAAGCCCAGTTTAATGTTTCATTTTCCTCTGGGTCTTGTAATTCCCACACAAGGCCCTCCCTGCTGCTAAGAGCCCTGAAAACAGCTGCTAAGAATGCGAGGGGACGGCACTGTGTGTAGCAACGAGCTGTGTTGCATGTGTTCTTGTTGTGTATAGTGTTGTTGGATTGTGTGAGGGAGGAGTGTGTACCAGACCCTTCCTATGATCATATAATCATGGTGTGGACCTGTCCAAGCTGCACTGTGCAGGCCACAATTGCTCATTCATTCATTCGATGACATTACAGGGGCATACGTGCTTTGTCCCACCTTAGATAAAGTGTCTCTCAAAGTGTCACACATGAAGGCTCGAAATGTTACACATGCACATGGTATAGACATTAACCTGTCACACATACACAAGCTAAAAGCATGAACCTCACACCAGCACATTAAAAACATGAACGTGTCACTCATACACATGCTACAAGCATAAAAATGTCACCCCGAACCAAACTGAAAACATGCCCTCTGTGGGGTGGCTTCGCGACAACATGCAGAACCTGGGGAGGGCAGCACCTCACAGATTAAAAAAGGTGCACAGAAGCGGGAGAGAGCTTTACACAGAAGTGCACAAGAGATCAGACTCACCTCCTTCCTCTTTGAAGACTCTCGACGGCGACGAGAGAGGCAGGTAGCGCCCAGAGGCCCGACCCGCTATTTATGGGAAAGGCAAGGGACCGTGGGCGGCGGCCACGAGTGCAGGTTTCTTTGTTTTGACTTGTGAGGGATTAGTGACAGGGAGAGAACTGCGAAGCTAAGAACCGTGGTGAGGAAGACAAGGGGAGGAGGTAATAAAAGGAAACAGAACTGAGAACCCAGAGGTGGGGGGGGGGGCAGAGACGTTGTTAAAATCCTACTTGGCAAGACTTCTGTAGGGCTTTCACCTTCAGCTAAATGCATATACAATAATATGGCATACGTCATCAATGAGCAATAAACGCAGTTTAAAGTAATCAGTGGGAAATGCGTTCTTTCAGGTTAAGACAACTTAGTTGGTTAATGCGGTGACTGCAGAGGCGTCATGTCTGCAACCAGGCGGTCAGAGGAATGCATCCTGTGGATGCGCAGCGTAAGAATGACGTGTATTTTTATTTTTTAAACACTCTTATTATTAATTGATTGTGTTCAGAAATAAACATTTCAATAGCATATTGTTGAATTAAATCTACAGGTTGTGTCGGTCATATAAATTATACAATTGTCCGCCTTAGTGTTCTCAAATAGTCAATTACACAGGAGTTGTGTTCATAGGCCCCCCTTACTCTCCCCATCTTCATCTACCTACGGTATGCTCGCCGGGGTCCCAAGTCTTTTTCCCATTTCTTCGGGCACCCCCTGCTCCGGTAGATTGTATGCTCTGCTTGCTGGGACCATTTAAGATCAGATATCCAGTCTGCCGCTCTAGGGGGGGAAATCGCCCCCCAGTGTTTGGCTATGTTGCATTTGGCTATCACTGCGGCCAGCTTTGGCCATAGTATTGTGTATGCGGGCCATGTTTCTATGCTCAATATCTTTAACAGGGACCATTTTGGGTCAGTCGGGACCTTCACTCCCATCACCTCCGCCATTATCTTCCCTATTCTTTGCTATGTTTGGGGCACTGGGCAGCCCCACAACAAGTGAAAGAAGGAACCCTCCTGGCCGCATTTCCTGTGACATTGACTGTCTTTGGTGCGTTGCAGTAGATGCAGGGGTTCGGGGGTCGTATACCCTGTCTAAGATCTTTAGTTGGTGCATTCCAGTAGATGCAGGGGTTCGGGGTAGTATACCCCATGTAGGATCTTTAGTTGGTGCATTCCAGTAGATGCAGGGGTTCGGGGTAGTATACCCCGTGTAGGATCTTTAGTTGGTGCGCTCCAGTAGATGCAGGGGTTCGGGGTAGTATACCCCGTGTAGGATCTTTAGTTTGTGCGTTCCAGTAGATGCAGGGGTTCGGGGTAGTATACCCTGTGTAGGATCTTTAGTTTGTGCGTTCCAGTAGATGCAGGGGTTCGGGGTAGTATACCCCGTGTAGGATCTTTAGTTTGTGCGTTCCAGTAGATGCAGGGGTTCGGGATAGTATACCCCGTGTAGGATCTTTAGTTTGTGCGTTCCAGTAGATGCAGGGGTTCGGGGTAGTATACCCTGTGTAGGATCTTTAGTTTGTGCGTTCCAGTAGATGCAGGGGTTCGGGGTAGTATACCCTGTGTAGGATCTTTAGTTTGTGCGTTCCAGTAGATGCAGTGTGGTTCGGGGGTAGTATACCCTGTGTAGGATCTTTAGTTGGTGCGTTCCAGTAGGTGCAGCGTGGTTCGGGGTAGTATACCCCGTGTAGGATCTTTAGTTGGTGCGTTCCAGTAGATGCAGGGGTTCGGGGGTCGTATACCCTGTGTAGGATCTTTAGTTGGTGCGTTCCAGTAGATGCAGGGGTTCGGGGGTCGTATACCCTGTGTAGGATCTTTAGTTGGTGCGTTCCAGTAGATGCAGGGGTTCGGGGGTCGTATACCCTGTGTAGGATCTTTAGTTGGTGCGTTCCAGTAGATGCAGGGGTTCAGGGTAGTATACCCCATATAGGATCTTTAGTTGGTGCATTCCAGTAGATGCAGGGGTCCAGGGTAGTATACCCCGTGTAAGATCTTTAGTTGAATCAGCCGGAGCTTGGCCCAACTTCCAACCTCCCTCGGTCCCTGTTTCGCTTCTGTCCATTCTTCCTCGTCTAGTTGCCCTCGGCCAATTTCCCAGTGGATTCTCAATGCCCCCAGAGGATCAGGTGAGTTATTAAGGATTTTCTTGTAAATGTTTGAGGGTCTGTCAGTAGTCTGTCCTCTAGCGGGGTTGCTTCCAGTTGGGTTGCCCCTTCGCGGATGTGGTCCTTAAGGGCGTGTCCCACCTGGAGATACCTTAGCCCTTCATCCTGACTCATTTCATATTCTTGCTGCAGAACTGTGAATGGGATATAGGCTTGACCTCTCCATACATCCCCCAGACTGTCCAAGCCCAGCAGCCTCCAAGCACTGAAACTGCGTAGTCTGCCTATGTTGTGGAGTTGTTTGCTGTCCCATAGTGGAGTAATTTCTGGCAGCTTACCCTTCCATCCCAGATGCACAGTAGCTGCCTGCCATGCCCGTACTACTGTTCGTGTAAGTGTCGGGAGATCCTTAGTCCCTCCCTTGCTGTATAGGAGCGATAGGTATCCTCTCGGTCCCATGGCCACTCTATCTACTCTGTAAGCTGGTTCTGCTCTGTCGGTAAACACCCAGTCATTAATGCACACTAGCTGTGATGCCCAATAGTACATTTTAATGTCTGGCACTGCTAGTCCCCCCTCATAAACTCCTCATTATAAATTTTGTAAGGCTATGCATGGGTTGCCTCCACTCCAAAGTAGAGCTCTCAACCCCATCTCGAGTCGCTGAAAGAATGAATCTGGAAGCTCGTAGGGGTATTTTATAAGACATGTAGCAATCTGGGGAGCGTCATCCTCTTAAATAGGGCCGTCCGGCCCATTAATGTGAGGGGAAGTGCTCTCCAGCGTTCAGCGTCAGCACCGAATCTGATGAACTGTATTTCGGCGTTCCTATGGTAGAATTCTTGTGGGTTACTAGGTATGTTTATCCGGATGTATTTGAATTCTTCGGTTTCGATTGGTACTTTGTTATGTGGGACTCCAAATAGTCGGCGAAGGTTAAGCCTTGTGCTCCTGTGGTTTAACGTTTATAGAAACAATGGTTCAGAAAATGGCCACAAGAATGGTCCAAGAAAGGCACAGAGTTTTGCACCTGAATTGGGAATAGTGCAGTTAAATAAGGGAAGGCAATCAACGCTGGATGGAGCGAGGAAGATTGTGACCAGGGACAAGTTATGATCAGGATAACAATAGTTTTTTATTTGCAATAATATGCACAGAATACTCGTTCGGGTGCTCACATAAAAAGTGACAACAAGCGTGAGTTACTCAGTGAGAGTGACTTTAAAATATGTACATCGCATTGACATCACACTAGAGAACTCCTTATGAAAGAATTTATATGAAGTGTACGGAGTTCTGGTTGTAAGGGGTCGACGACGTTTCGATCTCAGTTAGTTAGAGATCATCTTCAGGACTTAGCTCATGTGAGCAATCCAAATCTATAAGAGATATTTACATAGTATTAGGTAACATACTGGTCACAGAGTATTAGTTCATACTACAGTTAGAGATGAGCTTCCAGGAAAACTCCTAATTACATTAGAGGACATACTTCTGTAATGTGCAGGTAGGACAGTGGAGAATTAATCATTTTCAGGCGATGTGAATTAGACATAGTGCTGCGAAGACAATAAATTGAGAATGGATCAATACGGGCGAAGTGGGATATATAATTGAATAGGACTGGTGAATCGATAAATATACACCAATTGAATCAGACAGAAAGGAGAGTAAAATCAGAACGCGCAAATTAAGGAAGCGTTGCGAGGCATCTAGTAGGATACTATATTGGACCACTGCATCGATTGAACAAACCCGAGGGGATAGCAATGGATCAGGGCGCGCGGAATCGGGAGCATAGCGCGACACCTAGTACTCGAGTATAATTCAGTAACTTACTCTTGTCCAAGTGAAGGGGCAGGTTGGGTAGTTGCAAGGGGGGGTCTCTGAATAGAGCTGCTGGGACTGATGTGAGTCCAATTGAGTTCTGGAGGCTAAGGAAAGGAAAACGGTATAAGTATGGCTATTGGGAGGCATGGAAAGTTGCAGTAATTAAGCAAGGTGCACTTATGGCAAAGATGTCGTCAGTAGGGGAATTCCGATTTGTTAATGGTGCCAGTATATGGAACAAGGTCGCCCAATAATTTGCTTAGGAATAGGTTCTGAAAAATGAATGAGTAGGGTAATGAAGCGAGTGCAAACCGTATGCAGAGAGTTAGGCGTACGGAGTGAAAGGGTTGTAGACTTATGTATTTAGACTTAAGAGTGTGGGAGCAACACAGCTGTGTTAATCAGCCAGAGGATAATCAGTTAATTATTTCCTTCCAGGTGAGGCGAAACCTAGGGAAGACAAGCATTTGCAATGCAATCGGTCTCGCCGTTGGGACCTTATATGTATTTAGCTATGCAGCACATTAGCCTGGATGCTGAAACATCTACTGTTCTTTAACATGGAGGGAAAGTAAGCACCAAACTGTGTGACATGCTAGGTATGGGAACACATGGAGAGAAATATGCCTTTAGAGGGAAATGGTATAGTCCAAAGCTCTGTTTTTAATATAAAATCAGGGCCTTTGGTGGTCATATCACTGAAAATACAAAACGTGAAAAAATATTATTGTCTACAGGTGCTCATGGAAGACAATTTCTATGGACTGGAATGGCGAGAATGCTAAAGTGATTCTGGTATTTTACTGACCTCTGCTGGTCGTTTTTTATCAAGACAGTTAAATAGAGGCAGTTGAACAGAGAAGAGGTCCCTAAGCAGAAACAGACAAGTCCTAGGGTTGATCTCCAGAGCCCACAAAGTACATACACATATAAGTATACAATAAGTATATACTAAAGTATATACAAGAGGTCTCCAATACTCGTCCTAAAAAATGAGATCAACAGATAACATCCTCCCCTAGAGGAAACCAGAACTTGAATTTAAGATTTATTTAAAATGTTTTCTGGTGTCTACTTTAGATTGAAGCCTTACTATCATAGTGGTGATACACAGTTTTGCAGTGCTTTATTTCCCCCCCCCCCCCGCAAAGCCCACCTCCCTCAGATTGCAGAGGTTTTGTGCAGGCCAATAGAACGAGGAAAGAAGAAAAAAAAAAGGAGCAGCATTTAAACCTTCCAACAAATCATGGAAATCGCCTACAGGAAATACCATTTGGCATACCATTACTCATTATAGAACTTCCCAGGCTATTGGAGAGAGAGATTTTTGTGAATCATCTGAATCATGATTAAAAAAACTGTGAGTGTACCTCCTCACACGCTTTGTAGCAATTCTCAGTATACTTCAACAATGTACGAGTAGCACAAAGCATTTTAACAAACAATGGCAACTTGCTGCACTGTTTCCCCACAACTGGAGAAATACTTCCTCCTGCATATGGACACAAGCCAAGTGATGCTTAAGGACTTTTCCTTGCTTGTCTTTATGCTTCACTTCATTCACCTAATTCACTATTAGCTTTTATACGTTCGTTACAGGCAAACCAGTAGCTTCACTGAGTGTTAATTCCCTCCATACACGTTTCTTCCTTTATAAACTAGGTCTGCCACATGGTACACTCTTTGCATAGGTAATTTACTTCTGCTTGTCTTCAAGGTACTTTGGTAGAAGACTGCAATTTGTCTAACCTGGCCTGGAATTGATTAGCCTTAAAATTTAGCAGAGGTAAAAACGCAGGAAGAAATTCAAAAGACCACTGCTAAAACGCATCCTAAAATAGCAGAATGCCAAAACTTACACGAGAGTGGCACCTCTTTTACCTAAACAATATAAGGGAGTTCGCAGATGAAAATCGCTAGTGCTTTTTAAACCAAGGCAGGCACCGCAATTTCTCCTATTAATAAGTTAATTGAAAGATAAACGTATGAGTGAGAAACATTATTTTATTGCCACAGCTGTCTAACACTAACACTGTCCCTCTAGAGGTAATATGGAACAGTTAATGTCACAAAAACTCGAAATGTAAATGACACCTAGCAAAGATTAAAACCATAAGAATAATAAATACCCTGTTTACAGCCACATTCAACCTAGCGAGCAAACCTCTCACCACAAGCTCATCTTCCCCAGGACAATCAATTCGGATGTATGTCGATACATTGCGCACCATTCCATCGCATGCTTTAACCACGCGGTCAATACATCGCAAAATCCAACACATCGCTATGTTTTACATCGCACGTTAGTGCAACGCTAATGCGTTGATGCCTATAGGCAAATAGCAAACTTCGCCAACGCTAAAATCGCACGTCATTACATCGCGTAACTTGTGATCCCGCAGGCTAATGTGTACTTCAACCCGCCTGTGCAGGATTTAGAAAGTGTGCAAAAATGTATTACCATCGTCATAGTAACGTAATAATGTCCATATGAACACCTTACACTAATAAAGGAATGAAAAACTTAATATCGGCGCCGTGTTACCGTCTAAATAATGACTGGCACTGATGTAATTAAAATGTATCCCCTAGCATAATAATAACACCGTCTAAATACTGATGAAGGCTCTTTAATTTAGTAACGTGGGCAAGATGACAACCAGGTTAATTAAGCAGCAAATTTAAATATCGCTGTAATGCGCGTGTACTTCAACCTGCACATCAGCACTTTGAGCCTGCTCTTTAATTTGGTAACGTGGGCAAGATGACAACCAGGCTAATGTGTACTTCAACCCACCTGTGCAGGAATAAGAAAGTGTGCAAGAATGTATTACCGTCGGCATACTAACGTAATAATGTCCATATGAACACCATACACTAATAAAGGAATGAAAAAGTTAATATTGGCGCCGTGTTATCGTCTAAATAATGATGAGTGCTATTATAACGCCTGGCACTGATGTAATTAAAATGTATCCCCTAGCATAATAATAACACCGTCTAAATACTGATGAAGGCTCTTTAATTTGGTAACTTGGGCAAGATGACAACCAGGTTAATTAAACAGTAAATTTAAATATCGCCGTAATGCGCGTGTACTTCAACCCGCACATCAGCACTTTGAGCCTGCTCTTTAATTTGGTAACGTGGGCAAGATGACAACCAGGCTAATGTGTACTTCAACCCGCCTGTGCAGGAATGAGAAAGTGTGCAATAATGTATTACCGTCGGCATACTAACGTAATAATGTCCATATGAACACCTTACACTAATAAAGGAATGAAAAAGTTAATATCGGCGCCGTGTTACCGTCTAAATAATGATGAGTGCTATTATAATGCCTGCCACTGCTGTAAAATGTATCCCCGAGCATAATAATAACACCGTCTAACGTGGGCAAGATGACAACCAGGCTAATTAAGCAGCAAATTTAAATATCGCCGTAATGGGCGTGTACTTAAACCCGCACATGAATGAAAAAGTTAATATCGGCGCCGTGTTATGTCAGGAATGTACATTTCGTGCCTGTAATGCGCGTGTAATACTCGTATGTAAACTGGTGAAAAGTAACGTGTAACTAAACGTTTACATCGTATAGTGCGTTCTTGCTTACGGTGGTATGCCTTACGATGTAAACGTCGTCGCGATGTCCTAAATGCACTGTAATGTGCTTGCGATGTGAGGAGAAACACTTGATTCAAAATTTCCAGAAAACACAGGATTGTTTTTCAGCCCTAATTAAAGAGGGCTCAATTTGACTTTCTCTAAGCACACTCCACGTCCAAGTTGCTGAAAAGCTATTTATTCCAATATCCCTCGAGCGTCATACCTGCTTTTGTTAGAGGTGTAATGTCACTTGTTATATCATATATCTGGATAACAGAAGCAGAAAGCGATAGACGCGCAGTGCATGCTCTTGTAGCTAGCTGACAGACACGTCACACGGAAGGAGAAGTGCGTTCCAAGCCTCGTTCTGGGAAAATAAATTTCATTGGTATAGGAAATAAAGGAAGGGCTAGGCTATGTAGCGCGAACTCGACCTGGAGTTATGCAAAATTTATATCAGCACTACTTGCTTGCATCTCACAAGAACAAATTCATTTTTGTGTATTTTTAGGCATTGGGATATTAAATAATTTGCCCAGGATTTTAAGATGGTGAGCCGATGCGAGACTCGAACCGGGTTCCCTACTTACTGCCCCCTCCCCGCCTATCTCCCTCATTCCTGGCTGACGTCAGGGCTCCCGGCTCTGGTGTCTGACCCCCGGGCAGCAGAAAAATTAAAATATCCTGGGTTGCCTGGCGATCGTGAAATTCGCCATCTGTCCACTTCTGCAGCCTCGCGTGTGCACGCACACACACAAGCATCGACTTGCTTAGGTATGCTGAAGTGGATGCCTGCTTGTGCCCCGGGGGGACCGCAAAGTGCATTCTGATAGAGAAGCACTCTAGTAGGTCCCTGCTTTTGCCCCAGGGGCACTATAAAGTGCACACAACAGAAACAAAGATAAACCCCTTTAAGGGGGCTTGTCTTGAAGCGAGGAGCGGTGGCGTACCATATAAAGCTGCTGACCTTGGAGCTGGAGAGCAGAGTTCGATCCTCGGCTTGGGCTGTATTAATGATAAATAATTAAAAGAAGGCATGGGCTGTATTAATCCTAAATAATTAAACAGAGATCTCAGATAAAACAAGCTTTGTGTGGAGAGACAAATAAAACAAGCATTGGCAGAGACAAATTAAACAAGCATTGGCAGAGACAAATAAAACAAGCATTGTCAATGCAATAGTATGGGGGTGTGAGAAGGCATTGGAAGAAAGTAGTCTGTGCAGTAAAGGGGCCAATAGCCGTGGAAGGACACAAATGAAGAAATGTCCATCATAAGGCGGGACTAACAAGCCTACAACCAATCAGAAGGCACTATTTAGGATACCAGCCAATGAGAATGATGGGTGGAGAGTGGGCGGAGCTTACATACACTATAGTGTATACTGCATGTCTCAACGAGACAGCGCAAGCGCTGCCTAGGCGAGACCTAAAAAGGTCAAAGGCACAAACAATACTTGGTGCGAGTTATACCTGACTTTTTGTGACCTCCTCTGACTTTTTTGATAAGCATAACGCATATGTTTGCAAATATTATTATGGTCATTTCCACCTCTTTCATTGTTCACCTCTCATAAATGCCTCAGACACAAAGGACCAAATACCATTGAAAACCTTACCAGATATACTAACACAAAAGAATTTCACATTCTGCGTATAACAAAAGTTTACTATATGCACAACATTTTGGTGCCATAATCATAAAATTAATTTTGGAGTATGTAAAATAGTAATACTACTCAGACATGCAGTTCACAAACCTCGGCCAGAGATCTCCACCTCTGCTTCTCCTGTCTTTTATGTTTGGAGATCGCCGCGGTGTGGAGGACATCTCTGCACACGTAGGTACACTATTGAGGGGCCGATTCCGATCCGGGTCAGAAAGCACTCCGACCGAGCCGGATCCGGAGTGTTTTCCGTCCTGCAGTCCGACCGAGCGAGTACGATGCGGCCGTATGCTGCCGGATTGGTTCGGTCGGACTCCCATAGAAGTCAATGGGAGTTGGTCGTATGACACGTACATGAGCTCTCATTGACTGAATGGGTACGTCTCGCGCAAGGGCACCCCCTACAGTGGGTACGCGTCGGTGCCATCCGTACCGTACATTCCTGTGTTGGGGGTCCCTTGAGTCTCCCCCTGTGTCCGATTCTTAAGGCTGCGGGTGACAGGGGGTCCGACGCAGACCCCCAAAGGCAACCACCTGGACATTTTGCGAGCCGGACACTACGGCTCACACAGGCTGTCCGACGCGTGCATCGTCTGGCTCGGTCGTAAATCACGCCAGCCATGGTTAGCTTACGACCGAGACGTACGGAGCGGTTCGGACCCGGAAAGGACTCGGTCGGTGAATTTCACGTAGCTCGCATCGTACTTGCTCGCTCGGACAGCTGTACGAGTCAGGCGGAAAACACACGTACGGCTCGTAGTTTGTCCTGCCGGATCGCGTTCGGTGCCCTTCCGACCCGGATCGGAATCGGCCCCTTAGTTGCAACTGTGGGAGTGACAAAGGATCAGTTGCGGCCGGTACAAGTTAGAGCGATGGGATGGCGACGGGGGTAAAAAAAAAAGAAAACCACTTACCTAGCGCTCGCTCGATCACCGACTAAGCGTTGCGGTGAGCGCAAGGTAAGTATTTATTTTATTTTCTCCCCTCGTTGTCTATCGACTCCCCCACACACTGCCCCTACCGCTCTTACCTGCACTGGCTGCAATTGGAGTGGATGGAAAATGGGGAATATTTCCTCCTAAACGTGTGAGGAAAAGGGAAATTGATAGAAGGTTTATGTAGGCACATGCTCATTCAAAACACACACTGGCATATGAATAAGACAATAGAGATTCATAAAATGCACATTTAAGTCTATTAAAGTAGTATTACTGACAAAACAGACTAACATACTCTGACCCAGACTTGAAGTAAGTCCATTACAAAGCATGGCCAACCACTTGCATTGCGACAACTACCCTAGAATTCAGTGGAGGCAGGCAATTATATACTAACACATAGGGAAACACACAACATTAATTAAATTAAATACCCTTTTAAATTAAACATTATTTGCAACCTTTAAACTTTATTATTAAACAATTTTAAATGTGTATTTTTTTTAAAGTGTATCATAACATTTTAATACAGTATACTGTAGATGAAAATTATATTTTAAATCTAAATCAAAAATAAAATAATACATCAATTGCATCCAAGTTTGTGATACATTCAAGACAAATTTTACTGTAAAGTGGGGGGTAGAGAAACTAAAATCTATTTAATTTAATTTAATTTAAAAACATAATTTAAATAAAATATAATAATTTAGTTAAATAATATGTAATGATATGTCAAGTTTTAGTACAGCTGTATTGTCCCTTGCTACTGAGGTAGACAGTCGGTAAGTTATTAAGAGTAACTTTTCCATCATAAATTTGGTCAGGGGAGTCTCCATCCACTCATTTGAACGGGTGGAGATATATGTGTACATCTTGGTGGAGCTCTCTAAATGGAAATTGTGAATTACATCCATGAGGAGCTTTATATCTAGATGTAGATCTACACTTGGGGACACCTACACATACAGACCTACCTTTGTGAATCAGCCACTATGAGCTCAACAATTATGTCACTGAATTTTCAAGACCCATTGGAAGCACTGTGTGAAACCACACCAGCCAAGAGACTGGGTGTGGCAAGATCACAACCTGTAATGGACAGAGCCTATCCCCATCACTGAGTCAGGTAGGTGTGCTTATCACATGTTATCAACCTACAGACAGGCACAGTTGCATGTTATCTGCATCTACCGTCATGTTTTTCTACCCATGTCTGTCTTTGTACATTTGATGTCTTGGCATCAACAATCCATACATAACTTCTTGCCCTTTCTCATCCACGTAGTTATGCGTACACCCTTCTTTAAGGTATCATTTTTCCTACCAGCGCTGCCATCTAGGACCACCTCTTCTGCTGCTGTTGCTGTGAAGACTCTAGGATCAGCCACCCAGACTGTATGATCACAGCCCAGAGTTGTCAATCATTTCAGTTACCGCTGCATCATTCCCATCAGAGTTTCAATAAACACCCATTCACCTTGTTTCGCAGACTGCTCATAATTAACCTATTATTATGAGTACTGCATGTTTTAAGCACAAAGGGTATGCAGTTCCTCATAAGGCAAAGGGAACAAGGTCAGTTGAGAAGAAAAAGGTGGTCCCTAGGAGAGGAGGGAAAGGGGGATCCCTCCTTTCAGAATGAGGGCCCTGACACACCCAGCAAGCTGGGTGTCATGTTTCCTCATGGGGCTTGCTCCTCATCAGGTCGGTGCTGCAATACCTGACGGGCTCCCTATTAGGGGCTCTTTGGCAGAGATCTTTTATTTCTTGCCGTTTGGTGCAGTGGGTGTGAGGGACCTAAAAGTGTAGATGTCCTAAGTGAAGGTCGATTGACCATGCAAGAGTAAAACAGGAAATGGAAGTCCAAATAAAATAACTTTAATGAATTTGGCTCCCAACCTGGTTAAAAAGTAGAAAGTGGCGTCTGCCTGATGTAATGCGTCAGGATGTCCTGCTCTTTGAGCTCTTTGAGCAATCCCTCTGCAGTCAAGGGGTACAGTGGATAGAGGAAAAAGTTGTGAAGTGAAGCATAAAATACCTCCCATTGATAACAGAAGAAGAAGACCAGCTCAAGAAGGGCAAGCATGACAGGCCAAAACTGGGCTGAAGTTAAGGATCAGAATGGCATGACAATTGGCATCAGATTGATGAGGAAACTCTCACTGTGTTGAGAAGCAGAGCTTGAAATTCGCTTAAGCTGTTGTCATTGAAAAGACAGAAAATGACCTATAGAAAAAGGAAGTAATACTGCTTCATGTTAGATTAAGTGCATCTTTAAACATGCCAGAAGCACCAGCTTGGATTAAAATCAATTGGATATTTGGAAATTCCGACCTGGAAACACCCTTGAAGCAAGTACTGCCTTCTGGTAGTCCACCATCACACAGGTCGCTATGCCACATTCTCCAGAAAGGGAGGATCCGAGGATGACTATCTGTTAGCAATCCAACCTGGCACTGAGTGGAACCCTCTCGTCCTCCATAATTCAAGCTCTCACTGCCTGGAGTCATGGACTTTATGTACAGAAGGCACAAATTAGGAGACCGCTCCGTGGCCATGCAAAATTGTTAAAGGCAATGGTGACAGAGACCCCAGAATCGAGCCCCTTTGAAAAGTAAGCCTGCATCAGGCCAGGAAGGACCGGGTTGAAAGCAGCGCAGTCATAATAGTGCACCCCAACATCAGAGACCCAAGGGTACCTAGACTGGTATGATGGAAACAACAAATTAGGACTAGAGCATGAACAGAAGAAGCAGGCACTTAAAATATTTTGTTAATAGAATATCTTTTCCAATGAACCACATATTGTAAACTACCTTGGGAAAATGAGTCACAGATGTTGCTGATCTCAAACTCTGGAGTACTATCAACTAGGGCTGAAGGCATAGCACAATGTTAACATAGAACATGATATGCTGCAACACATGGAAAATTGGAAGATTCTTCCAAGTGGAAGACAGCTTCAAAAGAAAGACTACAGGATTTATATACTTACAGATGGTAAAAGGTACAAAATACCTTGCTCTAAATGTAACTGTTAGATGATGTGTAGGCAGAAATTAAGATGATAACCATCTCTTGGGTGTCGGACTACGATGAGGATTAATTTAGTTTTCCATGGCAACCTTTAACTACTGTATAGGTTTGGCTATTAGTCCTCTGTACTCTTTCAAATGAGGTAAGAAATCCTCTGCTGCAGGCATTAAAGGAAATATCCATAAAGTGGAATGAAGGCTATATGGATGAAGGCGTTGATGACAAAAAAATGGAGGGAGTTTAGTTGGCAAATGATTAGCGTTGTTCTACGCAAACAAAGCTAGAGGCAGGTTTTCAATCCAATTGGAGTGACTGACATTGCTGTAGCACAGTATATATTACTCCTAATTCCGAGTCATTTTCTCATTCAGACCATTTGACTGTGAATGGTAACCTGAAGATAAAGGCATCTGATTACCAGGTGCAGAACATAATACCTTTGAAAATCAAGAGTAATTTTCCCTGCAGAAGAAATATTTTTAAGTGGTCTGAAATGAGCTAACTTGGAGAAGGTCTCGACCAGTACTATGATGACTCAACAACTCTTGGAAGGTGGTAATTTAGCAATAATCATTGGAAATAGTATGGTAAGGATGCAGGGAAACAAGTGATAGTCAAAAATATCTGACGAGTTTTCATGATCTAATTTGCCTTAAATACAATCTAGATAGATTAAAATTGAAGCTATGAGATCTTGATTTACTGAGGCTCACCAACAAGATTGAAGAAGCAAATCTGAAGTATATCAAATACCCAATGCCAAGATATGCCAATATCATACCACATTCTAATCACTTTTTCTAATTCTTTAGTGGAAATATATAGGGCTTGTTGTTGAAAATACAGATAGAGGAATTTTACTTTCAATTTCATCTAAAATCTCTTCGTGGATCTTAGAATAGGTGTTTACTTCTCTTTGTAGAATATTGAGGGTCAATCCAATGAGTTGGAAAGGTAGAGTAAGGTTGGTTCTTGGCTCTCTCTCTCTTCTTAGAATGACAGTGAGCCAGGGCATCAGAAATTACATTTTGAGAGCCAGAATTCTAAGTCACGTGAAAGTCAAGCTGAAGAAAGAGATATGCCTAACAGGATAGCTACATTGACATTGCATGTTCTGTAAGAATTGTTGATTCTTATGATCATTGCTTATTTCAAAAGGTTAACAAGAACTCATCAAAAGTTTCTTTCATTTGTCACAAGCATATTTCATAGCCAAAAACTCCTTCTGTAGGACAGAATATTTTTTATCACAAGGGTGCCGATTCCGATCCTGTAAAACCCGGGTACGAATGGTCGTACGGAGCGTATTCTCCATACGACTCGTACCCGGGAAATCCTCCTTACAAAGCAGCAAGTACGATTTGTACAGAAATACAATTTCCGTACGATTCGTACAAAACTACGTGCGGCAAAAAAATACCCACAATTCCGAACCGGGACATCGCGTACGTGACGTCCGGACGGAGTCAGGCAGCATTTTACGGACCAGCAAGTACGATTTGTGCCTACGTCACTCCGCACGGAGCATTTTTTCCGGCAGCCAAAAATGCCGGGAAATTAAGGACGACATGAACAAAGAGCACCGGTACGCGACGGACAGCCATGGACCCCATCCTATGTGTCATCCCGGCCCTCCTAGCCTACGACCTGGTGCACAGAAACCCACGCCGACGCCGCAGAAGGTCAGAACAACACCCAGGGGCAAAGGGGGGGGGCCAGGGGCAGCAAACATAACCCCCACAGCGTACCCCTACATCACCACTCCAATGGTGGTACGGGCCGTACCCACGCTGTGGGGGCATGGGTACGGCGCGTACCCCTACATCACCACTACAATGGTGGTACGAGCCATACCCACGCTCTGGGGGCGTGTGTATGGTCCGTACCACCGTTGGAGTGGCGATGTAGGGGTACGCGCCGTACCCACGCCCTCAGAGCATGGGTACGGCCCGTACCACCATTGGAGTGGCGATGTAGGGGTACGCGCCGTACCCACGCCCTCAGAGCGTGGGTATGGCCCGTACCACCATTGGAGTGGGGATGTAGGGGTACGCGTGGTACGGACCGTACACACACCCCCAGAGCGTGGGTACGGCTCGTACACCCCATGAATGTGGGGGTGCGGTCTGTCCCACCCGTACCCCTACGGCACCAGTACAGAATGGATACAAGGCGTACACACGCCACAAATGTTGGCTTAGGGCCAGGTGCAGCATATAAGCAGTATATTGGTGTGTGTGTATGCACAGGACAGCAGTGTACTGCACCAAGGGGGCGGGTGGGTGGCTGGGTGGCTGGGTGGCTGTAGAGGACTCCCAGCAGTAGACAGAGACATGGGGGTGGGTGCAGAGGACTCCCAGCAGTGGACAGAGACATGTGAGGTGTGTGTGCCTATCACTCCCAGCAGTGGACAGAGACATGGGGGTGGGTGCCCAGGACTCCCAGCAGTGGACAGAGACATGTGAGCGGTGGGTACCTATCACTCCCAGCAGTGCCCAGACATATGAGGGGTGGGTGCAGAGGAACACCAGTGGTGGACAGAGACATGGGGGTGGGTGCAGAGGAATACCAGCAGTGGACAGAGACATGGGGGTGGGTGCAGAGGAACACCAGTAGTGGGCAGAGACATGTGAGGGGTGGGTGCAAAGGAATACCAGCAGTGGACAGAGACATGGGGGTGGGTGCAGAGGAATACCAGCACTGGACAGAGACATGTGAGGGGTGGGTGCAGAGGAATACCAGTAGTGAACAGAGACATGTGAGGGGTGGGTGCAGAGGAACACCAGTAGTGGACAGAGACATGTGAGGGGTGGGTGCAGAGGAACACCAGTAGTGGACAGAGACATGTGAGGGGTGGGTGCAGAGGAATACCAGCAGTGGACAGAGACATGGGGGTGGGTGCAGAGGAACACCAGTAGTGGACAGAGACATGGGGGTGGGTGCAGAGGAATACCAGCAGTGGACAGAGACATGGGGGTGGGTGCAGAGGATTCCCAGCATTGTCCTGACATATGAGTGGTGGGTGCATCATCCTCAGATGACCACAACTCCATGGGTTCATGAACGCATCCCCAATGTGCAAAAATGTTGAGAGTGCCATATCAACACATCACTAACAGCAGTGTCCCACTCCCATGAGGATGGATGTCTTTCCCTCACTGCATGACACACCACATGTGGGTGTGAGGACAAATGACACATGCATACCCACCCCTGGCGGATGCAGCACAATACACACACTGAGAACATGTCACAAGACTGCATAGTTATGTGAAAGCCTACTAAACTAAGAGAGCCAAAGGGAATACACACTGTCACGCACATTCCAGGACTGATAGGAATGTACAGGTGCTGGCACAGCCACCAAGTAGTTGTCTCCCATGGAAGGAATAGGGTGCACTTCCCACAGATACAATGACCACAATTGTCAGTCAGGTGACCAAATACCCTGCAGAACAAGTACCAATTGTGTGCTAGGCTGGGAGTACACACATTCATAGTGCGGAAAAGTGACAATTTCCACATGGAGGCATGGCAACATACTCTATACACAAGTACAGTGACTACCAAGGATGGCACAGATGATGCAGCCGGAGACATTGCTGAGTAGGCATGGGCCTAGTTGAAGTGATCCGTCAGCCACCAAGGAAATGTAGACACAGGTCAGCACAACAATTGTGCAACTCCCTGCAGGGAAGATGTCAGGTGCCACAGAGGAAGGAACACTCCTTGGGACAATGTCTCCAAACACAAAGAGCACACACGACAAAGAATCTTTGCAGAGACCTTGTGATGGCACGCAGATACCAGGGTCCACCCCATGAGCACCATATTACAACATTTCCCAGACACCTAACACATGACCACCACCCCAACTCATGGAGCATCAGCACCAACATCAATACCTGAAAAGCAATCGTGTTCAAAGGGAAAACAAAATGCTTTATTCAGCAGTAAAATAAAATGTATAAAAGAACACTATGTACAAAGGCCATAGGCCAGTCCAGATGCGATGTCCTGGGGGGGCGACACATGTCCACGCATCTCCCCTAGCTTGCCTGCACATTCGAAACCTCTGGGGTGGGGGCATCTTGTGGGGAAGGACCAGGCACCACAGGGACAGGAGGGGGAAGGGTAGGTGTTGTGGGTGCACGGACGGACGACTCCACCACAGGGGGTGGGGCAGCGGCAAAGGTGGAGGTTAGTATGGCGCTGCACACGTCCGCAAGCTCTTCCAGTGTCTCCCCTGCACCTGAATGAACCACAGGCCCCAAGGAGGGGGGGGGGCGGACGGATGGGTTGCAGCGCTACTGGGGGAGGTGGTGGACAAGGGGGGGGACTCAACTCCCCTACCCATGGAGTGCCTTGCCCGTTTGCGCGATGTTGAAGCAGTGGGGCTGAGGCCCAGCACAGCCAAGTAGGTCTCCTTCTCAGACTGTGGGGCAGGGGAGCCGAGGGGAGTGACATTGGAGGGACTGGGGAGTGAGGCATGCGGACTCCGACTGTGGCTGCGTGTCTGCCTGTGTGCCCTAGACCCAGTGGGTGTGCCTTCTACCCCCTGAGTGTGCGTGACTGGAGGTGTGCGCTTGCCCTTCCCTGTTGGTGTGCTGGCTGTGTCTGGTGTGGTGCCTGCCTAGGAATGTGTGTGTGTGCTTGGGACAGGCATAGGAGTGGGAAGTGTGGATGGTGCAGGGGTAGGTGGGGGGACCAAGCGCTGCAGGAGACCCACTGCTGCCGTAAGTGACGAGTCCATGGACCTCAGCAACATCCGTTGGTCAGACATCGCTGATGACATGCCCTCCATGTACAACACCATCTGTGTCAGCAGTCTGGTGTGGCCATGGAGGACAGTCAGGATCGATGTCTGCCCAACCTGCAACTGCCGCTGAATGTCCACAGACTCGGCAGTGAGGGCAGCAGGGGAGACAGGGGCAGGGGGTGCGGTGCCTGGCACGAAGGAGACACGTTGTTGCCCTACACGGACAGAAGGGACCAGAGCAACTGGGAGGGCGATGATGGGAATGGAGGGGGCGATGACAGTTGTAGTGCTGCTGCCAGCTGTTGGAGCAGCCTCCGCCCCCTCAGGGAGTTCAGCCTCGGACCCGTCAGCGTCGTAGTCTGTGTTGGTACTACCCAGGTCCTCCGCCGCACTCCCCTCGCCCTCCGTGCCACTTGATGCTTCCGACTCGCCAGGAGTGGTGGCACTGGTGCTGGATCCCTCCTCCACGTCCGTGCAGGTGTCTCCCTCGGTGTCCCCCGATGATGCTGTGGGCAGGGTGAAGAGACAGGAAATAATCAGTCACCTGTGTACATCTGACACATGAGTCCAAACATAATAGGTCACAGTGCATATCATGAAATGCATCACGAGTAACATCTAGATGACTCCGCACATATGTAAGCCCTGCACTCCCCAGTTGGTTCACCCACCATGCCACCTTAAATAATGAAAATCAGGACACAACAGCAAATAACTGGATATCCAATTATACAGAGAAGCTAGTGTCTGTGAACAGTGGAGCACAGCCAGACTATGAAGGCATGCCACCCCTTGCTCACTGTGAACGAAACAGTATTCGTGCACCCAATGCCAAATAACAGACGCCAATGCTGAAGGTGTCCCCACACTCATAGACCTGTGAGTACTTAGAAAATCCAAATAAAGACTTTCTGATCCATTGGGAATCACACAACTTTACACAATTGACAAGTTTGGAATGTGTGAATGTTCCACTTGTGTAACAGAACACACATGTGCATGAATATCAGAAGTCACACAAGGAGGTGCACACAAAACTACATTTACACAGTCATTGTATGAGCTGCCAGCCTAATGCCAAGAAGCCATTGTTAAGAAGAAATGTGGTATCAGGATGTACATATACATGGCACCACGGTGGTCCGGATGACTGGACACCGGTAAGTTGGCATCAGCAACAACCAAGGACTAACCCAAATGCAAACACACTGTGGGAACATGGATATGTATAATTCCAGAACAAATTTTGGACTGAACTATGCCTTTGTTTGAAATGTGCCAGCGTGTTTCCCAAAAAGTGTAAAGGTGGTTTCTTGTGCACTTCCTTGGGAGACATCTGTCATGCAGGCACATTATTGCCCTTCACAATAATCTAAGTGAAGCATCGAAACTATTGGGACATGTTGACAAGTATAGTGAGTGCCAAGGTACAAGACTTCTTGATTGACAACTTAAAACATGCCACCTGTCACATGGCCATCTGTACCATGATGACACAGTTGGCAACACATCTGACACACTACCTGTCATGTGGATTGGCACACATGTCCAGACACAGGACAATGCATTAGCTAATGGCCCTGAAATAGTGTTGGAATAAGGAGCACCTGCACTGAGGAGACACCCTGATAGGAACGAAGAATGTCCACACAGATGTCAGCACACACAGACCAAACCACATAGCATCGGGAGCACACACCGGTGCCAATAATGGATCAGCTGGAAACATGTATTGTAACTTTTGACACATGCTGCAAAGCACAAACATGACACCCTGCACAACATGTCTGGGTCACTGCACGTTGAGTGTCAGTCCAGACAATTAGCACACACAGGTCAGACCTGGCAAGGAGACATAAGCTTATGACATGTATGCCTTTACTGCACAAACCCCCCATACATGAGACAATGTGATTGAGACAGAGCAAGTAGTTACACCTCTCAATCTGTGTTTACTAAAAGGGGAATCAAGAACGCCTAAATGTACTCAACATCACCTCGTGAGGCTGACCACACATAAATCTGTGACAAACAACCATCAACTGATAGTTGTACATAGACACACAGGCACTGCCCAGTGTGAGTATGCACAAGCCTAATGGGGTCACCCTGTACAGAGGACACATGTAGCACACTTTACGTTAATACAAATTAGGGCAGGGAACAATGCCACAGAGGCCAAACTATACTGAACACACAGAGACTGGCCACAGTGTGTGATGCCACACATGATTCCTAGGATAAGGTGTCTCATGGGACAGTAGTGGGCACACTGCTCCATGGTCCTGGAATGATCTGACTGTAACTGGAGCAACCGTCCCGGCCCTAGGCATATCTCCCACTCATGCACATCATGTCTGAGGCCACTACATTGGTCATGCATGCTGCAAGGGTGTGTATTTAAAACCTCACACTCCTATGTGGAGCCTCAGGACAGTGCCAACAATTATGGACCCCCAAATGAGTGGACAGAACAGGGCACAGGCAAGGTACCAACACATGTCACAGACCAACCCCACACATGATGCAGAAAGCATTGTGCACCGTGATGACCTTGCAGCCTAGATGACCATGTGCTATAGTGATTACACACAGACCAGGGAACACATGTCAAGGAGGGGAAGGGAGGAAGAACAGCAGCGGTTGACTAGGGGGAACAGGATATGCACTGCACATATAAACCCTGGCAGTGTATCCATGCGACTGAGCACTTCCAAAAGCTTGTGACACACAACAGACACACATGTACCGACACACATGTACCTACCCCCTTGCTGCTGCTGCTTCTCCTGTAACCGCCTATCCATATCAGGGAAGACCACCGCCAGGACACGCTTCATTTGGTGGGTCAGGCACCGGCGCCTGCCGTGTTTTCGTGCTGGCGAGTCCCCCAGCAGGACCCGGGCGATCCTCCTGGTCCAGCACCGGATGTCCTGCCAGCGTTTCCTCACCTGGGCCAGGCGCCGACTGCGACCCTCCACGGAGATCACGGCCCTCACGGCCCGCTTCCATATCTTCCCCTTCTCGTAGGCGGTTACCTGTGAGGATGACAAAGTGAGAATAGATCACTACACCTGCTCCATGTCACAGAGACACACATTAGAACATCTTTGATTTGTTGATCAGGGCATAGGATGCTGCAAACTAATAGCACCTTCGTCATAGGGAATTTCGCCTCTGTGTAAGCCCCAATGCACTACATGGCATTGAAAGTACACAGGTGGCATGAGGGGTGCAACACACTCCCTGATCATGGCACACACTGTACATCACAAGCAACACAAGGCTGATGGACAGCACCTCCAAGCAGTCACATGCCCCAGGCCACTGACCCAACCTCAGCAGAGTACACAGACACACACAGGCACAGATAAATCACCTGCCAGTGGCAACAGCGGATACAAACATCACTCTGCACATGTGCCACTTGCCTGGGGGGTGTCACAGGCGTGGGGCTAGCCCAGCTAGTCAGACACACAGCACGGCTTACTTCTTACATCAGATGGGTTGAGCAATTGCCTCCTCCATGCAGCTATGGTGCAACACTCCACATAGACACTCACCCACATGACAAGGAACATTCACACACATCAATGTCCAGGGGGCGTACACATCATTTGGTCTCACCACAGCTCCACTAAACTCACACACATCTGTGGGTACAGTCACCTGTCACACCGGGGGGAACACTGAATCACCTCAGGACTATAGAACAAGAATGGCCAAGAGGATTAGCCATGCTGAATGTGCCATGCACCATGCAGTGAATGTCACAGTAAGCACAATGCAAGTGAGGAGTGCACACATGAACCACATCATGCTCTGCATGGCAGACCTAAGCCACCCCCCCCGGGACCCACTGTAAACAACATTGCATGTCTGTCACACCTGGACACAGTGCCAGAAGTGCCAGTCACCAAAAGAAGGGGCACAGTCAAAGGTAGCGGAGTCAGCACTCACCTGCTCCCCTGGTCTACCATACAGGCTGGTGAACTGTGGGAGGATGACGTCCAGCAACGCCTCATTCTCCCCCTGGGTGAAAGGCTGGGCCCTCTCCACAGTTCTTGACATGGTGCCAGAGGAAGCCAAACAGCAGCAGTGGTGTCGATGAAAGGTTGTGCAGGCAAGTGCCCTCTCATGGGTTCTGGCTGACTTATATCTGCCTTGCTGGCCTATTTTCCTTTACAGGAGTACCGAGTGATTGGTCAGACTCATTTGCATCCTACGTTTCCTCCAATCCCTTTGAACATACACCAGTGACAGCATTAGCATTTGTTCAAATTTGCTGCATCATGTCAAGTCAACAACCACTTTGCAACAATGTACAAGCTGCCCAACTGCTTTTTCCAGGCCACATGATGGAAAAATGTGATCTTGAAACTGGGTATCCATGACAACCAGCATGCATTTAGGCCCTAATACTTGTCCCTTATGTGTCCCCATTGTAATTTTCAAATACCCACACCGGTACGGTGCGTTTCACACGTACCCCTAGGGCACCGCTACTCTAGTGATACGGCCCGTACACGCGTGTGTAGGGGTCCTATCCCTATGGGAGTGTTGCCGTAGGCATACGCCATAGTGATACGGCCCGTACACGCGTGTGTAGGGGTCATATCCCTATGGGAGTGTTGCCGTAGGTGTACACCATAGTGATACGGCCCGTACACGCGTGTGTAGACGGTCGTATCCCTATGGGAGTGTTGCCGTAGCCGTACGCCATAGTGATACGGCCCCTACACATGCGTGCACGGGCCATATCACTATGACATATGCCTACGGCAAAACTACCATAGGGATACAGCCCCTACACACACGTGTACGGGCCGTATCACTATGGCGTACGCCTACGGCAACACTACCATAGGGATACGACCCCTACACACGCGTGTACGGGTCGTATCACTATGGTGTATGCCTATGGCAACACTACCATAGGGATACAACCCCACACACGCGTGTACGGGCCTATCTCTATGGCGTATGCCTACGGCAACACTCCCATAGGGATACGACCCCTACACACACGTGTACGGGCCTATCTCTATGGCGTACGCCTACGGCAACACTACCATAGGGATACGACCCCTACACACGCGTGTACAGGCCGTATCACTATGGTGTACGCCTATGGCAACACTACCATAGGGATACGACCCCTACACACGCGTGTACAGGCCGTATCACTATGGCGTACGCCTACGGCAACACTACCATAGGGATAGGACCAGTGTGTACACGTACGTGTGTACGGTCCGTACACACACGCGTACTCCTACCCAACCCCTATATAGTGATACGACCGTACACACGCCCTCAGAGCGTGTGTACGGTGCGTTTCACAGCTTACAATGGTGATAGGAGGCGCACAGGAAAGGAATGGAGGTGTAAGACTCGCACAAGGATGGACATCAAGTCATTGTCAGTGCAGTCCTTCATGTGTAGGGCCTAGGTGTGTCAGGCAGTGATGTGGCACATGTCTCCTCATGTTTTAACCCAATAGTTGTGTGATGACTTTGTACACATGTCATGTGTGATGGGGCACCATGTGGCACACTTCCCCTTCACACCTTTTACATGTGTGCATGTAGTACAAACTTGTCAAGCACTGCATCACTGGCATGGCACAGTCACCAACACCCGCAACTGTCCCCTGATGCCAGGTACACGGATGATGACACCTGACATCTAACTACCAGCATGCCACGATGTGACTATGTCATGTGTGTGTCATGTGTTCCCATGAGCTTGCTGTTGGTGTTCCGTCAAATGCATCTGCTGTAGCTGCATCCAACATGTGTCTGTGTGTAGATGGCCATTGCACACTATTACGCACACCAGGCCACATGTGGAATCACACGTAACGTGTGTCTGTATGCATCGAACAGGGACTTGCGAGCTGAGGACATATCTGCGTAGTCTCAATGTCTGTGTGATCAGTTTTGACATGTACCCCTTCATGGCAAGGTGTGTGGTCTGTCCTTTTTCAATGACATGTGACCTGTGCATCTAGCTTGCCGCCAGCTGTCTGTATGAGATAACATCCTTCAAATGCACATATGTGGATGTATGTCACTCCTGTAATGTGTCTGGCTGTTCACTCACACTGGCCCACAGCTACTTTCATGGCATGTCATGTAGACCTTGACAATCCACGTTTGTAGCTGGCTCTTGGTAGGAGTTTCACCTGGCTGGCATACGTGTCCAGGATGTATTGCACAGAACAGACTCTGTATGTAGCATATGTGTATTAGCTGTTGAACATGTGCTCAGTTCATTGACATTGGTGTAGTAATGTACTCAATCTTCGTTATTTCTTCCAAATTTCTGCAGGGCACCGCCTCTCCCCCGACCAATGCCAGACTTGGGTGCCATGAGGGAACGTGACTGCATACGCCATTACAGATTCCCCCAACAGTTAATTGAGGACCTGACAAACAGGCTGGCACCACACCTCCAACCGCAACACAGTTATCCGACTGCGCTGACCCCCAAGATGAAGGTGATGTCAGCCCTACATTTCTTTGCCACCGGTACGTTTCAATTCACCATAGCTAATGTGGGTGGCATGTCCCAGACCATGTTCAGCCGTGTCCTGCATGATGTTTTTGAAGCCATGTTGGAGCACCTGGATGAATTCATCCATTTTCCAACTCGTGAGCAGTTGACAGGTATCAAGGGTGAGTTCTATGCCCTGGGAGGGATGCCCCATGTAATTGGGTCCATTGATGGGACACATGTGGCTTTGGTACCACCACAGGCACAGGAGGTAGCCTATCGAAACCGTAAACATTATCACTCCATTAATGCCCTTGTGGTGTGTCTTGCTAACATGCTGATTTCCCATGTCTGTGCAAGTTTTCCAGGGTCAGCACACGATGCCTACATCATGAGGCGTAGCAGGGTGCCTGAAATGATGCTGCGGCTGCACAGCGAACGAGCATGTCCTGTTGGTGGGTAGACTCTGTTTGTCCAGTATTTAGCGGTATCTTTGTATGTTACCGCATCTCCTGACCCACTTCCTTACATGATGTTTCCATGTAGGGGACTCGGGCTATCCCAACATGCCATGGCTGGTGACGCCTCTCCGCAACCCCAGAACAGCTGCAGATCACCGTTACAACAACGCCCATGGGCAGACCAGGCGAGTGATTTAGAGGACGTTTGGCCTCCTGAAGAGCCGATTCCGTTGCCTCCACAAGTCAGGCGGGTCCCTCCCATATGCACTGGTGAAGGTCTGCAAAATCTTCCTCGTGTGCTGCATGCTGCACAACATGGCAGTGGAGAAAGCTGTGCCACTCATCCTGGATCCGGATGAGCAGGAACATCCACCCGTGGAGGATGACAGCCTTGGTCACAAGGCAAGTGAGGAGGAGGAGGAGGAGGAGGAGGAGGAGGAGGACATCCAGAGTCAGCTCATACGCAACTTCTTCTCATAATGGTGAGTCCCTGGGTCTGAGTGTGCACGCTTGGAGCCTTGTGTGGCATGTGTTGCAATGTGTGTGTCCAGCTGACTGTATGCTAAGTGACTTAGAGGTGTGTTCTGATGTGTCACTCGAGTGCTGATGTCATTCCACACATTGTAGCTGACACACTCAATTGACAACTAGCATGGTGTCAACCTTAGTCATGTTGAGTACATGACCATGCATGCGGATGACTATCTTTTTCCTGACTTCTTGTGTGTCTGTCATCCCCAGGTAGTTGCGCATGCTGTCTGCTCGTGGCATCATTGTGCTCCTGCTATTCCTCATGAGTATTGCAACGTGTGCTGAATCAGCGTTACATGCACGGACATGGTGAAAAGTCTCCTTTGGGTAAGGATTGCAGCAAGGCATTTTGGGCGTGGTAGTTGTTTGGAACGTGTGGGCACTGCTCCTGTGCAGGTTTTGTTACTATGCATACATGTCGACTCACCATGGGGCACATGACATGTAGCATGACTCACATGAATTGATACTCACACTTCGTGACAGTCATCTGTTATGGGATTGTGGATTGTGATGAAGGCATCAATGTGTGTACAACTTCCCTCGGAAACATACGGGAGGCTACGGTTGGACATAGTGTGGGACATCCCCATAAGAGGCTCAATGGGGAATTGCAGCCTCTCCGTGTGCAGCAGGGGATGTTTGGCTCACCCCCTTCACTTGTGTACCAGTCCAATGGATTTACAGCATCTGTGGTGCGAAGGGGGTGTCCAGTGTAGGTCCCACATGTTCATCCAAAAGACCTGTGAGTCTGTTCATATTGATGCATTTCCATAGGTGTGAGCCTGAGTAATAAAGGTGTTCCTCACCCTCCAAGGTGCCTCATCTCCGTCAATGCAGGTCTCTTGCCACCGTGCATGCGGCATCTCTGGCATGGTTGTCAAGGATTGTGCATATGAGTCTATGTGTAGATCAGCAACCTGCATGCTGTTCTTCATGTATTTGATTCTCTATTGTGCATGAAGTCCATGGCTGTGTATGTGTTTTGGCATGTTGGTCCCCACAACGGGCCGTCAACACCTTCTGGGGTGTGTTTCCTGTGCGCAGCTCGGCCTTCAGTTTCATGATCCGGTGTCAGTCATCTTTGGTGATTGTGCATCCTTTGTCTCTGGGTGTGTCATTGGAAACCGGTCACTCCTTCCTTTACATACACCTGTTGCAGTAGTCCTTTCTGACATCCTAGTCGTTGTGTGGAAATTGTGGCATAGTTCCCAGGACATGCCGCCTGCTGTTGCAGCCACTGCAGCAAGGGCACACAAAGTTTCCTGATTTGGCAACACACACATCAAAGATGCTCCTCCCTTACTCCCTCAACCCATTCATTTGGCTGTCATCAGCTTGTCTGTGCCACAGTTGCGGCCACGCGGTGCCAAAGGCTGGACCATCTGCACATGCAACGTGCACATTGCACGACCCTCAGGTCCTTGCATGACCCACATCACACTACAGTCTGATGTTGCAGCCACCCTCCAAGCAATGTCCATCCACACATCTCCCGCCTGCTCTCAGGCATACACTAAGCGCCCACACAACACCTTTGCATGATGAGTGTGCAACTCCGACTGCCTACACAGCGCTGCCACGCCTTCCAGGCCCTGTCACACCCACCAGGTCATGTCCCTCCTACTCCCCACCGGCTCTGTACCCCGGCAAGGCCATGGGAGTGGGACTCAAGGCTTCTGCATGTAGTATGGTGTCGTCGTCAGGCACATGGCACAGGTATCATCTCTCAGCGTGTCAATCTACAATGTGTTCAGGACCCCCCTCTCCACCATCACATGCGCACATAACCTCATCATCAACTATTATGCCATTGACAGCCAGGTGCTCCTCACCCTCACCAAGGACGCAGACATTGCCAGTTCCAATATTCAAAATTGCATGAGATCCATTGATGAATGGCAGAACAGCAGCCACCTGAGGCTGGACTTGTACAGGACTGAGGTCAACATCTGAGGATTGTCCCCTTACAGCTGGGTCAACTTCTTTTGTCCCACCCGCAAAAGCCCTGCACAAGCACCCAGTGTCCACGTACACAAGATGGTGTGCATCATGGATTGCTTGCTCACATTTGCCATGCTAATCACCAGCATCTGTGCCTCAGACTGCAACACCCTCTGAATTATGCACACGATCCCCAGATAGATCCACTCCAAGGAAAGACGGACCATCCCCCAGGTCCACGACAACATCCGTGTCAAATACTGCCCTGCCCTCTACGGAGCAGCCACATCCAAACTCCTGGGAAACTTGTCCACATCCAGGCTGCATCTGCACACCTCAGCTGCAACATCCCGCTCCCCAGCCACATCACCGTCCAGCAGAGATAGCTGCAATGGATCACTTTGTGCTGCAGGATGACCTTCAGACTCCCCACCCACACTCAGGAGGCAGGCCACAACCCCGACCCAAAACCAACCTTGTACCACTGTCATCCGAGACCCCGTAGTGCCATCTCCGTGCATCCAACCTTGACCTGGCCACCACTCTTCAGATCCACCGTACTGCAGCATGCAGGACATAGTTCTCCCACCTGGGAACACATACCTGGGACTCCCTCCCCGGGAACCTCTGAATGAGGCATGACCTCTACGCCTTAATGATACTCTTCCAAATAGGTCTGTCCGCACAGTATTGCAAGCACCCCCTCAGCAGCTTCAGGCCATCACAGGTGAATATTGTGCTCCATGTCTGCATTGAATGATACATTGTGACCCATGTGTGTCCTGTACCAGACTCAGATCCCAGGGTATGGATGGGTGGAGTTAGTTCAACACTCAGGCATAGTTTGACATTTACACACACATATGTTGTGGACTAATGCCAAATGACAGCAACATCTCATGACAAAATAAAGTTTTTATTTTTGGTGGGGTAAGTCTTTTTGTAGATGACCTAAGGTGCTCCACCGGGTGCATAGAATCCAAAGTTCACAGGGGGAGATGGCATCCTTGTCAGTTGGAGTCATCAGAGTCCAGACCACAGTGTTGATCATCATTGGTCAGACTGTGACCAGCAAGTCCATGTGGCAGAGAATGTCATTGGGTGAGGTGATGCTGTTGCGCCAGAGGGCCAGGAGCCAGGCCAGGTGACCTGGGAGACGTGGATGGTCCGCTGACTCTCACGGTCTTTTCCATGGATGACCCACCTTCTTGGGGGGACCCTCAGATGCAGGCCTTGACGATGTCTGTGATGCTCCGTCGGACGAATCCTCCTCCTCCTCCCTCCCTGTGGCTGGTGGTGGTCTTCGCCTGGTGGTACAGGGAGGGTTGCCCATGTTGTCGGCGATCCAACGGAGTGAACGGCTCATGTCCGTTTGCACCGCCAGGAGCTCAGCCAGTCTTGCCTCCATCCGTCCTTGGTGTTGTTGTTGACTGGCATGTTACTCAGCCTGCAGGTTCTTCATCTCGTCGAGGGTTCCCTTCATCTCTGTGAGGCTCGACACTACCTGGCTGATGCCCCTGGTGTCACGCTGGTATGTGTCCAGGATGTGGCGTATGTGTGACATACCGGTTCCCTCAGCTGCCTGGTCAGGTTCTCGCCTCCGCCTGCCTCCACTCCCACCACCCCTGCACACACGAGCCTGGCCTGCCGTTGTGGGCACATCGGTTCTACGGGACCCCTGAGGGATGGCATTAGCGGGGTTGTCTGCCTCCTCCTGGGTGCCCGGAGAACCTTGTCCCTCCTGGTCAGACTGGCTCTGTTGTTCAGTGCGAGCAGGGCTCCTGGGTGTCTCCTGGGATGTGGCAGGAATGGGGTGGGGGTTGGCACAGATGTACCTGACGCAGGTGCTGCAGGGGCTTGGGCACCAGAGGGGCCAGGTTGGTCGGGGTCATCCACGGAGTGGTGAGCGTCGTTGCTGCCGGTGGGATCATCTTCACGCTGAGCCTGGGACTGTGATTGTTCCCCCCCATTGTTGGGGGGAGGTCGATGACGTTGCCCTGTGTGTGAGGGAGAGACAATGTTAATGCTGTTTCATGCCACATCGATGTTTCGTACATATTCAAGTTGTCACAGTTCCTCCAGGTAGTTGGATGTGCCTAGCATTCCTCTCAATGTACACTTGGGGATGGGTATGTTGCGGGGGACAGATTGATATGTTCTCCTGAGTGTTTGACCAGTAGAATTTTGGCTAGGATGCTTATTTGGCTATGGATTGGTCTTGTTGTGTCACATGTTCATTGTGAGAGTGGGTAAATCCGTTGCCTGCCCCGGGGGTGTGTGCTTGTGTGAGGGGGGGGTGTGTGACCGGGCCTGCTGTTGGGTGTAGTGTGATTTGTCATTGGGTCTCCCAGGTGATGTGTCTGTCTCCTCATGGTGCATGCTGGCATGACAGTGAGTGTGAGTTCCTGTGCTAGATATCTGAGCTTGTGGAGTTGGTGTTTGAGTGTACAGTGGTCACAGGAGGGCCTTGTGCTGCATACAGCAGGGCCAAGTGTCAGCTACCTTGTCAGTACTTTGCCAGTCCCTGTGCATTGGGCATGGTGCATGGGTAGTACCTAGGCCATATGGGCTGAGGGCATTGGTGTCTGCTTGTGAGTTGCACAATGTGTTGTGTGAGCCCCACCCTCCCAGCATCCCGGACATCCAGTCTTGGCTTTGTGGTTGGTGTGGCCTGGGACATGGCATTGTCTTTATTTGTGAATGGGGCATGGAGACGTTAGTGGCATGAGCGTGGTTTTTGAGTGTGGTTGTGTGCGGTGAGGGCTTGGGGGAAGTTGCGTGCCTTTGGTGTATTTGTGGTGTGGATGCCATTCCCCCCATGTTACGTGAGTTGTTTGTGTACTCACCAGGCTCTGAGACTCCTTCGACTCCGTGTACTCCCACCGGCGGAAGCATGGCCATCACCTTCTCCTCCCAGGGATGGTAATGTACGGGTCTGCGGGGCAGCCCACCTCCAGTGATGTTACTCTGGGCGTATTCCTCGTTCATTTTCCTCTTGACTGCCCTGCGCAGATCGTACCACCTGGCTTGGCATTCATGCCTGGTCCTTCGGATGGGCGCAACAGCATTCACCTTATCGACGATCCTCTGCCACAGGCTTGTTTTTTGGGCTATGCTGGTCTGTCTGACCAATGTTCCAAACAGCTGTGGCTCGACTCTGATGACTTCGTTGACAAGGAGGTCCAACCCCCCCCTTGTGAACTTTGGATTCTTGTCTGTGGGCATGGTGTGGGGTGTGGGTGTGGATGGTTGTGGGTGTGTGGGTGTGAATGTGACAGTGTGTGTGAATGTGAAGAGGGGGTGTTTGTGAAGGAGGTTTTGTGAAGGTGTGTAAGTTAAGGTGTAGTTAAGGTGTTAGTAAGGTGCAGTTGTTTGTCTGTGGGGTCTGGCAGCAGTGGGTCTGTTGCAAAGGCTCATGGGTTGTGTGTGTGGGCCCTTTTTATTGGTCCATTTGTGGGTGTGGCTGGGTTTGAATTTGTGGTGGGTGTGTTATAAGAGGTGGTTGTGATTTAGGGCCTCTGTTTGCCTGTTTGGATGTGCCAGGTCAGTCATTGAGATGTATTTTGTCATGTAGACGTGTTTTGTGGTGTTGTGCGAGTTGAATTGACCCTCCTTGTGCTGTTTTACAGTGTCCTGGTTCTGTACGAGTCTTTTTCACGTAGGTACGGTCCGTACATACGCGATGCTGGGTGAGGGTGCTGGGGTACGGTGTTGGGGTACGGTGCATACAGGTACGGGGCTGGGGTACAAGCCTGGGGTGCGGCGCGTACAGGTGGGGGGCTGGAGTACGGTGTTGGGGTACGGTGCGTACAGGTACGGGGCAAGGGTATGGTGTTGGGGTACGGTGCGTACAGGTGCGGGGCTGGGGTATGGTGTTGGTGTACAGTTTGTACAGGTACGGGGCAGGGGTACGGGCCTGGGGTGCAGCATGTACAGGTGCGGGGCTGGGAGACGGGTCTGGGGTGCGGCGCGTACAGGTGCGGGGCTGGGGTACGGTGCAGAGGGGGGTACGGTGCTGACATACGGGGGTACGGTGCTGACATATGCGGGGGGAGTGGGGGACTGTACGACTCGTATCCGGGCACAAGTTTACCCGTGTACATGTGTGCTACAGCGTTCGCTCCGTACGGGGCCTTTTACATGCGGTTGTGTATTCGGACGGGTGGTACGGATCGTACTTGCGCGCTCAGACTTATGTTTTACGATTTGCACGTAAAAATGTCCGGCTCCCTCTCGTACACTTTTCCCGACGATATTCGGACGTATCAATTTCCGGCTCCCTCTCGTACCCTTTTCCCGATGCAATTCGTATGTATTTTTCACGTACGAATTGTACTTCGCAGTTTGTACGGTACTTGTACGATTCGTACATGGAAATATACGGATACGAGTCGTACGCAAATTTTTTTTGACGGATCGGAATCGGCACCAAGGAGTCAGAAAATGTGACAGATACAACATTGGATGTAAAAGACTATCATCAAGTTGCAATTTTATTAAGACTGCCTACACAACTCATCAGTTCCATGACAAATTGTCATGAGTGATCAAGAAGCCTCAGTACAGGAACTTTTTAGTTCTTGAAAGACATCTTCAGCAGACTTTTCCCAATAGAAGTCTTGATGAAAATGTTCTTTCTTAAGCACAATTGAAATGAGACAAGTCGTGTGTTCAAATCCTCAATTAATTGTTGCTAAAATATTGCCAAACCAGGGAAGAAATTACTTTCTTTGACAGACTTTGGTGATGGCTTATCGTGAACAGCAGCAACCTTCCTGGGGTCTCAAGAAAGACCTGTCAAAATCAAACAATAGCCAGACAATTGCAAAGATATGTAACATGAGATTTCTCAAAGTCACTTTTTTCTGGCTTACAATAAAAAGCAATGGCTCCTGAATATAAACTGTAAAATATTGGTTGAGCTGAATATCAAGGTATCAATATAAGGTTACTTCGAAAAATTGAGGAAAGGAATATCGTGCATAAGATTATCATTATTCTAACAATAATATTGTAATTTAAAACATTGATTACTAAAATTTGGTAGTAAATGTTGCTTTTGTATGGTATTTATGTAGCTGTTGTTTTTTAATTTAACTTCTATTGTAAACAATGATTTTTATAATTGTTTAAAGTGTTTTTTATTTCAGGTGATGGGGTTTCTTGGTGCATTGGTTATAAAGAATATGTTTATTGAAGCTTAACTTAATTAGGTTAATTAAAAATTGGTTCCAAATAAACTAGTTTACATTTTCCTTCATTTTTAATTAATTTGTTGTTATGTGTTCAATGCTTTTTGTTTTTGTTAGGTGAGTAGGTTAATTTATCAATTATTTTTTCAAGTAGACTATTGTATTGGGGATTTGGAATGGGTAAGATTTGTTTTTAATTAGAAATATTATTCAAGATTTAACCCATTAACCGCGGCGTAAATTCCGCCGCGGTGCGGATTATTTTTTGCGCGGGTGCGGCCGTGTCGGCCAACGGACGTGTGCAGCACTACGGAGGTAGTGCTTGCGATGGCCGTTGGCCGACGCACGCACGCGAGGGGTTAAAACACTGCGTATTTTAAATATCGCTTTCAATATATGTTCAAATATGTATCTAATATAAATTAGAAATATTTTATTGGTATTTATTTATTTATTTAATTAAAATTAATTGATTTTGTATGGAATTTATGTTTTAAACATTTTGTTAAATATGTCTCTGGTTTTTAAAATTGGTAGTGATGTTTTAGACTTTTGAAATATTATTTCAAATTATTAAAGGAATTAAAAAAAATTGAATATATGTTTACTGTTTTTTAAATGTAATATTAATATTTTTTATTTTTGTAATTATGTGTTACAATTTAAAAATAATATGTGTTCCTCTGTGATGTAGTTCTGGATATAAAATTGTTAAATTCATGTTTTGCAAAAGTAAAAAAATACTTTTTGGTTGAATGCACTTTTAATATTATATGTGATATACCAAAACATTAATACACGTGGCTCTCCAAAAAAAAAACAAATACAGAAGCATTAGTCAATTTAAAAATTACAATATATATTGTTTGTGTAGGAGGAGCTCTAAATGTATGTGATATCACTTCAAATATATGTACTTTCCTTAAATTTGTAGGTCTGGAGCTATATAAGTAAATTACACAAATCCCCCATTATATACACTTAAATGAATGTTTAGAGAACCGCAATTATAATAGTAAGCATGCGCCCCTAATTATATGTTGTCTCCCCCATGTTAGTGGGCCTGGAATTAGAATAAAAATTTGACTCCCCAAATATTTGTTCTAACCACAGAGTTTGTATGATTGGAGATAAATTAGCAAAGATCTCCTCCTAAACTATTTGCACTCTCCTAGATATGTGTAGCTAAAGAGTTTAAATAATATATATGCCCCCCTCAACATATATAATTTCCCCAGTGTCAATGGGCCTGGAATTATAATAGCTAAATGTTTACACAGAATTTAGGTTTTTTCTCCAACGTTTATAGGATTGAAGTTAGAGTAGTAAATTTGACACCTCCAAAGATATGCAGGTTCTCCAATGTTTGGGAGACTGGAGCTAGAATTATAATTTCACACCCCAAAAAGTCAAATTTACACTAATATTGAAGGGACTAGAGTTAGAATAGAATAGAACATTGACATTCCCAAATGTACACTGGAGTTAGAAAATAATATGACCCCCACAAGTATATTCACTTTCCCCAGTGTTCATTGGGGTGAAGTTAGAATATTAAATTTGACACCAACAAATATATGATCTTTCCTTAATGTAAGAGGGACTGGATTCGAAATAGTGAAATTAATGCCTCCAAATTATGCACTTTCCTAAATATTGGTAGGACTTGAGTTAAATAGTAAATTTGACATCTCCAAATCTATTCACTTACCCGAATGTGCGACTGTGCTTAGAACAGTAAATTTGATACTCTGAAATGTATGCCCTTTATGCATATTTTTAAGTGGGATTTGGAATAGTAAATGTAACGTTCCCAAATGTATGCTATTTGCCAATGTTAGTGGGAGTAGAGTTAGAAGAGTAAATAAATCCCCCCAAAACACACACACACACACTCACTTAAATGTACTTTTCTTAAAGTTCGTAGGACTCGAGTTAGAAAAGTAATTTCCCTCCCACCAATTTATGCACTTTGCCCAGTGTTAGTGGGAGTGGAATTGGAATAGTAAATTTGATACTCCCAAATGTGAACACTTTCCCAAATATTTGTAAGATTGAAGTTAAATAGTAAATTAAAAAAAAGTAAATTTAACTACAAAGCTACTCTAAATGTATCACCAAAAACAATTCATACTGAAAACTAACATAAATATAACACTAACTAACTACAATGGAGAAAGATTTATAAATAATGAAATGTTCGGTTTTTTTAAATACTCTGAACTATTCAGAAATAATACATTATTAATTTGCAGTAATAAAATTAAAGGTTAATCATTATTTATAAAAAATATAATTTCTCAAAAATAACACAAATAAAAAAAATATATTAAACATAAATTTAAAACGTCACATCATGTTCAATATTTAGGAATGCATAGTTAAACACTAATAAGAGTGTGTATATATACATATATTGAAATTATAATTTTGTTTATATTTTGAGGCAGGTCCCCCTTCACCCTGCAGCCTCCAGTTGAGGGCTACCACATCCCCACAGACATACTAATATGAAAAAATAGCTACAAATTAGACTTACCTTTCTCATAAACAGCAACAAGGACACACTGCAGAGTCATCGGCATACTAAGGGGCTGATTCCAATCCTGTAAAAAGGCCCTACGAATAGTCGTACGGAGCGTTTTCTCCGTACGACTCGTACCAGGTAAACTCATTTCACAACCTAGGAAGTACGATTCGTACCGAAAGCCTTTTTCTGTACGAATCGTACAAAAGACCGTACAGCAAAAAAATACCCACAATTCCGATCCGGAAATGCTTGTACGCAACATCCGTACGTATTTCACCAGCGTTTTCCGGCCCAGCAAGTACGATTCGTACCGACGTCACTCCGTACGGCTCTTTGTTTACGGGAGCCAAACACAGCCGGAAAAGCAGAGTCCGACGCGAACGGCAACGCCACGGAGCCCCGGTACGCGACGCACAGCCATGAACCCCATCGTACGTGTCATCCCGGTCCTCCTGGCCTACGACCTGGTGCACCGCACCCGACTCACACGCCGCAGAAGGTGAGAACAACATGCGTGCGTAAGGTGCGTACCACACGTACCCCTACGGCGCCATGACAACAGTGGTACGGACCGTACCCATGAGTCCTCAGGTACGGACCGTACCCATGCGTGGGTACGGTGCGTACCCCTACGGCCCCATGAGTCCTCAGGTATGGACCGTGTCCACGCATGAATGCGTGGGTACTGTGCGTACCCCTACGGCCCCATGAGTAACCAGGTACGGACCGTACCAACTCATACATGCGTGGGTACGGTCCGTACCACACGTACCCCGTTACGGCAGAAGGAACATTTGGATACGAGGCGTACACACGCCATGAATGTGGGCATAGAGGACTGGCCCAGCATGTTAACTACAAATTGATGTGTGTCTAAGTCCTGGCCAGCAGTGTACAGCTCCAAGGGGGTGCGTGGGTGGGTGCAGAGGCCTCCCAGCAGTGCCCAGACATATGAGGGGTGGGTGCATATTACTCCCAGCAGTGCCCAGACATATGAGGGGTGGGTGCAGAGGACTCCCAGCAGTGCCCAGACATATGAGGGGTGGGTGCATATCCCTCCCAGCAGGGCCCAGACATATGAGGGGTGGGTGCAGAGGACTACCAGCAGTGCCCAGACATATGAGGGGTGGGTGCAGAGGACTACCAGCAGTGCCCAGACATATGAGGGGTGGGTGCAGAGCCCTCCCAGCAGTGCCCAGACATATGAGGGGTGGGTGCATATCACTCCCAGCAGTACCCAGACATATGAGGGGTGGGTGCAGAGGACTCCCAGCAGTGCCCAGACATGTGAGGGCTGGGTGCATATCCCTCCCAGCAGTGCCCAGACATATGAGGGGTGGGTGCATATCACTCCCAGCAGTGCCCAGACATATGAGGGATGGGTGCAGAGGACTCCCAGCAGTGCCCAGACATATGAGGGGTGGGTGCATATCCCTCCCAACAGGGCCCAGACATATGAGGGGTGGGTGTAGAGGACTACCAGCAGTGCCCAGACATATGAGGGGTGGATGCAGAGGACTCCCAGCAGTGCCCAGACATATGAGGGGTGGGTGCAGAGGACTACCAGCAGTGCCCAGACATATGAGGGGTCTTTGCATATCACTCCCAGCAGTGCCCCACTCCCAGGAGGATGGATGTCATTCACACACTGCATGACACACCACATGTGGGTGTGAGGACATACAACACATGTATACCCACCCATGGCGGATGCCCCACAATACACACCCGGATTTAATGCCAACAGACTGTATAGTCATGGAAATGCATACTAAAATAAGTTAGCCAAGGGGACCACACACTGTCACGCACATCACAGGAGTGATAGGAATGTCCAGGTGCTGGTCCAGCCACCCAGATGATGTCTCTCATGTAAGGAAAATGTTCCACTGCCACTAGAGACAATGCCCACAATTGTGAGTCAGGTGCCCAAATACCCTGCATTACACGTGCCATTTGTGTGTTAGGCCGTGATTACACACATGCATAGTGCTGAAAAGGGCCAATTGCTCCCTGATGCCATTCCTACATACACAAAACACAAGTACAGTGACTGGCAAGGATGGCACAGACGAGTTAGCAGGAGACATTGGTGAGCATGCATGGCCATTGGTGAAGGGATCCGTCACCAACAAAGGATATGTTGACATAGGTCAGCACAACAATTGTGCAACTGTTTGCAGGGAACATGTCAGGTCCCACAGAGGGAGGAACACTTCCTGGGACATTGTCTCACAATCCCAAATAGCAAACACTACAAATTAATATTTTCACAGACAATGAGATGGCACACAGACACCATGGTCCACCTCATGACCATCATACTAAAACATTTCTCAGAACCCTAACACATTACCAGAACACCAACTTCATGGTCCTCGTCACCAACATCAAGTATCTGAAATGCAATAGTGTGGAAACTAAAAGAAAAGGCTTTATTCAGCACACAAACAAAAGAAGTTGTAATAAAACACTATTTACAAAGGCCAATAGCCAGTCCATAGATTGAGTCCAAGGGTGGACGGATGCGAGTGTGTCCACCCCTACCTTGCCTGCACAAAGTCACCTCAAGGGTTGTCGACCGGGGGGGCATCATCAGTGGGAGTACCAGGCACCGCAGGGACAGGAGTGGGTTGGGTAGGTGTGGTGGGTGCAGGGCTGGACATATCCACCACAGGGGGTGGTGCAGCGCCAAAGGTGGTGGTGAGCAGCTTGCTGCACACTGCAGCCAGGGCGTCCAGAGGAACCCCTGCACCGGAACGAACACCAGGGCCAACGGAGGGGGGGTGTCCAAGGGATGGGGTGCAGCGCTCTTGGGAGAGGTGGTGGACATGGTGGGGGACTCAACTCCCCTGGCTGGAGACTTCCTCAACCACTTGCGGGGTGGTGTCACAGTGGGGCTGAGTGACAGACTAGCCATGTAGGTCTCTTTGGGTGACATTTTGCCAGGGGAGCTAAGACGAGTGGATTTGGAGGAAGTGGGTCGTGAGGACTGCGGACTCTGACTGTGGCTAAATGTCTGCCGTTTGCCCCCAGACCCTGTGGGTGTGATTACATCCCCCTGAGTGTGCGTGCCAGGAGGTGTGCGCTGTGCCTTAGTTGGGGGTGTGCTGGATGTGTCTGTTGTGGTGTTTGCCTGTGACTGTCTGTGTGTGCTTTGGACAGGCATGGGAGAGGGCAGTGTGGATGGGTCCGGGATAGGGGGGGGGATGGAGCACAGCAGGAGAGACACTGCTTCCTTCAGTGAAGAGTCCATGGACCGCAGAAACCTGCGTTGCTCAGTCATCGTTGATGACATGCCCTCCACAAACGATACCAACTGTGTGAGCAGTCTAGTGTGGTCATGGAGGACATGCAGCATCGATGCCTGACCAACCTGCAACTGGTGCAGTGTGTCCACAGACTCTTCACTGAGGGCAGCAGGGGTGACAGGGGCAGGGGCTGCGGTGCCTGGTCCGGAGGAGACATGGTGGGACCCTGCACGGACAGAAGGGACACGAGCAACTGGGAGGGCGGAGATGGCAATGGAGGAGGCGGGTACAGATGGTGGGATGCTGCCAGATGTTGTTGCATCCTCCGCCTCCTCAAGGATGTCAGCCTGGGACCCGTCGGTGTCGTACATGCTCTTGTCTCCGGACAGGTCCTCTGACTGACTCCCCTTGCCCTCCGTGCCACTGTCTCCTGCTGACTCTACAGCACTGGTGGCACTGTCGCTGGGTGCCTCCTCAAGGTCCATGCCAGTGTCTCCCTCGCGTGTGGATGATGATGCTGTGGGCAAGGAGAAGAAACCAGAAAGCATAAGTCACCTGTATACATCTGACACATGAGCACAAGAACAATAGGTCACAGTGCATATCAGGCAATGCATCATGAGTAACAGCTGGATAACTCCGCACATATGTAAGCCCTGTACTGCCCAGTTGGTAGACCCACCATGCCACTTTGACACCAGGAAACTCAATACACAAAAGGCCACTACTTGAATGAGCAATACACTGAGAAGCTAGTGTCTGTGAACCGGTGAGCACAGCAATACAATGAAGTCATGACACCGCTTGTTTACCCTGAAATAAACCGGAGTGGTGCACTCAAGGTAAACTTACACACCTCAATACTTAAGGTGCCACCACACTGAGAGACCTGTAAGTCCCTTGGAACACAAAACGAACAAATGTTGGTACGTTGATACTCACACAACTTCAACCGATCTACATGTTTGGGATGTGCCAATTGGCCATTTTGCTAATAGAACACTGATGTGCCTGCATGCAAGATGTTGCACAAGGCGGTGCATACAAAAGTACATTGACACTGTCATTGAAGAAGCTGCCACCGGTTCGGAGGAGCCACTGTCAGAAATAGGTTGTGTTGCAGAAAGTACATATACATGGGCCCACGGAGGTCTGGACGTCTTGACACTCGTTAGTTTGTATCACCGACAACTAATGAGTCTTACAAAATCAAGACCACTGTGGGAACATGTATATGGAGAAACTGTGGCAACATTTATTTAAAACAGTGGCTTCATAGAAAATGTGCCAGCTCATTCCATGACAGTGTCAATGTACTTTTGTGTGCACTACCTTGTGCGACATATTGCATGCAGGCACATTAGTGTTCTTAACACAAATCAACGAATTTCCACATGTGAAACATGAACAACTGTTGACAAGTGCTGTGAGTGCCAAGGTACAAATCATGAAGAGTAACAAATAGAATCATGTCAGTTGTCACCAGGCCATCTGTCACCTGATGACACAGTTGGCTACACATATGACCTACTGCCTGTCATCTGGAGTGGCACCCATGTCCACACCCAGGACAATGCATAAGCCAATGGGACTGCAATTGGGTGTTAAAAAAGGCCAGCTGTACTGTGGGGACACCCTCATGGCAAGCCTGAATGTACACACGGATGTCAGCACACACAGTCCAAACTGCGTTGCATCAGAACCACACACGTGCCAAAAAATGTATGGGCAGGATTCTTGTTGGTAAAAAAAAAATACACAGGCTGCAAAGCACGTACATTGAGCACTGGTCAGCATCACAGGGACACTGCCCAGTGTATTCTAGTACAGCCAATTCTCCCACAAATGTCAGACCTGCCAGTTAAAAACCTGAGTTGCATATGTATGCCTCTTCAGCACCCCCTCCCCCAATACCTGAGTAAATGTGATGTATACAGATCAAGAAGTGACACCTCTTATTCAGGGTTACAACAACTGTGCTTGCAAAATAGCTTCATTGACACCACATCACCTCGTGGGGCTGAGAACACATATTTGTGACAAACGACCATCAACAGATTGTTGTGAATAGCCACACAGGCAATGCCCAGTGTGAGTATGCACAAGCAAAATGTAGTATCCCTGTCCAGTGGACACATGTAGCACACATTAACCAAATCAAAGTAGGGCAGGGAACAATGCCACAGAGGCAGACCTATGCAGCACACACAGAGAATGTGCACAGTGTTGGATGACACATATGATTATGAGGTCAGGGTGTCTCAGGGGACTGTAATGGGCACACTGCTCCATGGTCCTGGAATGAGCTGACTCTACCATGTACAACCGTCATGGCACTATGCATATCTCACACTCATGCACATCATGTCTGAGGCCACAACATTGCACATGCATGCTGCAAGGGTGTCCAGTTGAAGGCTCACACTCCTATGTTGAGAATCAGCATCAGTGACAACAACTATGGACCCCCTACATAGTAATCAGGTCATGGCACAGGCAAGGTACCGACACAAGTCACAGACCACCCACCCACATGATGCAGAAAGCAATGTGCACTTAGATGTACTGGCACCATAGATGACCATGTGCAAATGTGATTACACACACACCAGGGGACACATGTCAAGGAGAGGAAGGGATGAAAAAGATGGGCAGGTGACATTTAGAAAGAGAAAATGCACTGCACATATGAACTCTGGGAGTGTATTCATGCAAAATAGCACTTCCTAAAGCTGGCGACACATAACACAACAAAAAGCCATGTACCTACCCTCTCCTTGCTGCAGCTCCTCCTCTAACTGCCTATCGAGGTCAGGGAAGACCACCGCCAGGACACATTTCATGTGGAGGGTCAGGTGTTGGCGCCCGCCGTGGAGGCGAGGTGGAGAGAGCTTCAGCTGGACCCGGGCGATCCGCCGGGTCCAGCACCGGATGTCCTGCCAACTCTTGCGGACCTGGGCCAGCGGCCAATCACGCCCCCCCGCAGTCCTCACGGCCCTGACGACGTTGGTCCAGAGGACCCCCTTCTTGGAGGCAATTACCTGTCAGGATGACAAAGTGACACAACATCAATACACCTGCTCCATGTCCCAGAAACACACATCAGAACATCTTTGAAATGTTGAACAGGGCATAGGATGCTGACAGGAATAGCCTCATTCACAACATGCAAGTGGCCTGTGTGCAAGCGCACATGCAGTACATGGCATTGAAAGTCTACAGGTGGCATGAGGGGTGCAAAACACTCAATGCACATGCCACACACTGTGCAGCACATGCCACAGCAGGCTGATGGGCAGCACGTGCCATGCAGTCACATGTCCCACTCCACTGACGCACCCTCAGCAGACTAGACAGACACACCCAGCCACTGAGCACTGGCCTGTCATGGACCACAGTGGATACAACCCTGTTAGAATCCGGATTCCCTGGGTGGCACAGGTGAGTACCTGGGACAAGCAGGGGGTCCTTCTTCCAGTCAGGGTAAGGGGTTACACTCTAATAATAACCCCCGCTCACCCTCTAGGTAGCTTGGCGCGAGCAGACAAGGCGTTATCTTAGGCGTAATGGTTAAGCATTTGTGATCACATACAACAATCCAATGTCACCCCCACAAATGGACTCCACACTGGGCGTATCAAAAATATACTTTGTTTATAGAATTCAGAATTATCACAAGACCCAATAACGTGTAAAGCGGGCCCACAATATTACTTGCCAAAAAGAGTTCTTAGTTCAGCGTATTGTTACAAGGTCCGTGCACTTCGTTCCCGGTTCGGTTGGGGGAGCGGGTCTCACTCGCTCTGCGGGCGCTCCAAGGGGGAGCGTGCACCTCGAGGTGCGATCGGGCACAGTACCTTTATCTTGTGGAAGTCGGCGCGAAGGCTGCGCGGCATTCAGTGCGATCTCTGATACGGGGTCGTTCTGGCGATGCATACTACGGTACTCGGTGACCTTGGGCGTGCAGGCTCAGGGGACAGACATCTGGGGGCACTTTCCAGCGGGTTGCGGCATTCGTACCGTGCCGGTTATGGGTAACTTGAAGATCACGCTGCGGGGCACAAACACTCGTACGCTCCTCACAGGGGAGACGCACGGGATCACCACACGCGCCACAGCTTTCCCCAAAGCAGAGGGAAGGCGCGTACGCAGGCAATGTGGTTCGTAGGGGGTGAAGCAGTACGATCACAGTCCTTCCGTTACGGTGCGAGTTGCGACTTGTAGAGGCCAATAGTCACGGTGCTCAGGCTGGGTGAGACCCTCCTTTGCGGTGTGAGCTATGGCTCGTAGAGGGGCCACAATCATGTTGTTCGGGCCGGACAGCGGGTACAAGCTTCAGGGAAAGTACGCTTTGTTCGGGAAGCGCATGCAGCAGTTCTCTTCCAGATTACAGGGAAAACGGTCCGTTTTCCTGCCCTCTCACACGGCGGTGAAGTCCACTGGTCCTGGGACTTCATTCAGGGGGCAAGCTCAGCACAAGCCCTTGGAGATCTTAAACAGCGCAAGTTGAAGCAAAGTTTATCAGCAATCTTTCTCCTCTCCTTCAGTAGCAGGGCAACCACTGCAGGCCAATCCCCCAGGTCAGGGACAGTATTCCACCCACAGCTTTCCCGGTTCCTTCTCCTCAGGCAGAGGTTCGTCTTGTAGCAGGATCTGATTTCTTAGGAGCAGGGCTCCTACATTTATACTACATTTCTTTTGTTCTCCCAGGCCAGGGGGGCCCTTGCCTAGTTCGTTCCAGTTCTGGAGCACTTTGTTTACGCGATGCAGGCTCCTTCATTCAGGGTGCAGAGTCATCAGACGCTCCACAGGGGGCAGAGCCGGCATTGTGGTGGCAGAGCACAGTCCTATTCAGAGCCCAGGTGCGCTCCTCTCACCCATCTACCTGTCAATCGTCCTATTCTCCACCAGGCTACCCATCTGGGTTTCCCCAGCCCTGTCACTCACGCAAGCCAGACAGCAGATACACATCGCGCAGAGGCGGGCTGAAATGGTTAGGCAAGCAAAGGCCAGCTTTCTAAAAGCTGCATTTGCAAACGCGGAATATTAAAATAAACCTTACTAAAAGGTGTACCTTATTATTCTGAGTTCAGGCATACTAAACTCGATCTTCTACCATGTTCCCTGGGCCTGTTAGGATCATAGGATATAACAATCGTAACAGCCCATTCTGGCCTATGAGAACAGGGTAGCCTTACAATAGTGAAAAACGAAAATGGCTGTAATTCACTATTAGGACATGCGACACACATCAGGGCTTGTCCTACCTTATGCTTACAATGCACCCTGCCCTGGGGCCTACCATAGGGGTGACTAATATGAAGTTAAGGGAAGGTTTTAGGGACTGGCAAGTGTGTGCACTTGCCCAGTCAGCATGTCAGTACCAGACTGCACGCAGGTTCTGCAATGGCAGACCTTAGATACATTTTACCAGGCCGCTTCTGTGGGTGGCACAACCAGTGCTGCGAGCTCACCAGCGGTATTTGTATTTACACGCCCTGGCACTCCTGGTGCACTTTACTGGGGTCTGATAGTAAACCAAAGAAGCCAATCATGGAATCCAACCGACATATACATTTTCCATAGGGAGCACTTGCACTGTGGCACTGGTTGGCAGTGGCACAGTGCTCTGAGCGGCCAACACCATAAAAACACATGAGGCACAGCGACAAAAAGTGGAAGGGAGACTCACGCCAAGGTGCCAGGTCTAACAAACCCTCACTCTGCACATGTGCCATTTGCCAGGGGGGAGACACAGGGGTCGTGGTAGCTCTGCAAGTCAGACACAAAGCACGGCTCACCTTTCACATCAGATGGTTAGATCAGTAGCCTTCCACATGCTGGTGTGGTGCAACACTTCACATAGACACTCACCCACATGACAAGGAACATTCACACACGTCAATGTCCATGAGGTCGTACACGTCATTTGGACACTCTCACCACAGGTCCACCCAACTCATACACATCTGTGGGTACAGTCAACTGTCACACCGGGGGGAACACTGAATCACCTCAGGACAACATGAAGAAAAGCCCCCAAGGATTAGCCAGGCTGAATGTCCCATGCACTATGCAGTGAAAGTCACTGTAAGCACCATGCAAGCGAGGTTGAGCCAAGGCTCAAACCTCGGTCTCGTAATGGGTAGGCGGGCGGAGCGTAAGCCTGCTCTAAGCCAATCCTGGTGCTGCTCCAGCACCAGGATTGGCTGAGAGGGGTCAGATGGGCTGCGCCTGTTCCAGTGAGTGAGTGTGTAGGCGGCGGCGCCAGAAGTAACGGACGGACCTGAGGCGAGGCAGCGCGGACCCGGACCTGCTCAGGACAGGTAGGATTTTATTTTTTTTAAAAACACCCCCGCGTGACACCCCCCCCTTCCCCCCCACACACGACACGAGCCGCGACTGCTCGTGACAGACCCTCACGGGTACAATAGGGGTACCGGCTGGTTCGAGGTCTGTGCAGTAAAAGTAATAGAGAAATCTCAAAATGTGAAATGTACCATGTGGTGAACGTCTATTGTGTGGAAAGTTAGTTGGTAAAATTGCTGCAGAGCCGTGTCCACGACATTGTGAGGAAAACAATCCTGTGTGGTGTAAGGTGGCAGTAGGGGTCTCTTATTACACGCAAACAAACACAAACGATATCATCTGTGTTAACTAGATTTTTATTAAAATTGCTTGTTCTAGTCTTTTAGTAAAAGCTTGCAAGTGGTGAAAGTCTTTGGATCCTAGTAAAGATATCTCTCACGGACGGTAATGCAGTGACTGGAACATTCTGTGACCAAGTATTTAAAAATCACGTGGTTCTCACTTTATGTGGATATATTTGGATGCCAGAAATGTATGCTCTAGATATCAAATAAAGACATGTTTACAGTTAGTTAAGATTGGAGCTTAACAAAATATTTGTAAAAAAAATAACGTATAGGCGAGAGGCCAACAGAGTACTTGGTTCACGTTATGTTGCCCTTTTTGGTGACAAAGCTGTCCATTCCAACAATGCGTACTCAATGCTCCCAAATCAGTTTCTATAACTATGTTACTCCACTTTAACCACCTGGCATTAAGATTTCTTATGTATCGATTATTATGTGTATTGACACAGAATGTAGCTCAAAGTTTGCCATTGATTCCATATGCTGCGTAGTTTGTCTTTATGTACCGCATAATTTAGGCAGCCACGCCACATACTATGCTTCTCTGATGACGGCGATTTCTGGACCTTTGTGACATAGTCTGACTTTGCACTGGCCATTATTGCGTGTGACAACTACGTCTCACTGTTGGAGTTCAAAGCGTCACTCCCACCTGTTTGAATTGGCCTGACTGCTTTCCCACGCTAACATTTGCGAAAGGAAACTTGGCTAATCAAATTGCAGCGCATCCGAGCCATGGGGCACGGACAACAAACGAAAATGACCACCAAGGACATTGTTCAATCATCCCAGGCTAACCCGGAGAAAAGGCTTGGCACGTGAAAGAAATGTTTACAGAACCGTGTTCTGGTAGCCCCTTGTGTCCTGGGATTAAATGTACAGCTTCAGTTGGTCTCGGACTGGTTCCACCGCCTCCCACCGCTGCAGGGGCATTTTAGTAAGAAGTGACGTGTTCCAACATTTCCAGTGAGCAGGATGGTATTTATTTTTAATATGGCAAAAGCATTTCCAAGTCCACTTGGTGGCATCCTAGCTCTCACACTGAAGCACTGTATATTATGGCTCTCATTTGTGGTCCTGTGTCCTGTGCTCATACTACAGCAGCATGGTATGTCCTAGCTCTCAAACTGCAGCACTGTATATCGTGGCTCTTATATTGTAGTCCTGTGCCATATCCTCAATCTCTGGTGGCATGTGCTAGCTGAGCTCTCATACTGCAGCTCTGTATATTATGGCTCTAATATTGTGTTTCTATGTCTTGCACTCATACTATGGTGGCACGATTTGTCCGAGCTGTCATACTGCAGCACTGTATATTATGGCTCTCATATTGTAGCCCTGTGTCATGTACTCATATTACAGCGGCATGGTATGTCCGAGCTCTCACACTGAAGCACTGTATATCGTGGCTCTTATATCATAGTTCTGTGCCTTATGCTCAATCTCTTGTGGCACAGTATGTCCTAGCTGAGCTCTCAAAATGCTGCTCTGTATATTATGGCTGTTATATGTTAGTCCTGTGTCTTGTGGCCATACTGCGGTGGCATGGTATGTCCGAGCTCTCATACTGCAGAACTGTATATTATGGCTTTCATATTGTGGTCCTGTGTCTTGTACTGATACTATTGTGGCACAATATGTCCTGGCTCTCATGCTGCAGGACTTAATGTTATGGTTCCCATATTGTGGCCCTGTGTCTTGTGCTCATACTACAGCGGTATGGTATGCCCTAGCTCTCATACTGCAGCACTGTATATCATGGCTCTTAGAGGGGGCAACATTTACAATGATTGACCCGCTGTCAAATCCAAGGTCACAGCTTTTGACCCGTAGGTTGGGCACAGATTCCTGGCATGATGTGAGTACATTAACTCTCCATCAGCACAAAACATTTTTGCTCCCTCTGTCTCTTTGTCATGTTCTTCATTATGTTGAGTCTCAAGATGTGCCTGTGTATGTTTGTATGTGTGTGTTGTGGTATGTATGTCTGTATGTGCGACTGTGTGTGTGTATTTGTGCTTTATTGTACGTGATTCTTTTTTTTGTTTTTACAATGTGCTTAATGCATGTGTGGATGGTCTATGAATGTTCCTAATTTTGTCTGAAAATGTAATGAAGAAACAGGATGGGGAACTCATTTTCTGGGGATGACTCTCTTTGTTAAGTGGGGAAACTGAGATTATAATGTTAATTCATTTTAGTTTCAGCAGGACTTCACCTAAGAACATATCCTCTGCAGTGGGCTCTATGTGTGTTTGCAGCTCTAGTCTCTGTGCTTCTCAAATTTGCTTGAAAATGCACCCTTTACCCACTTTTCTTTCAAAATTTTCTCTGGGGGAAAAACCCCCCCTGAACCCCCTCTAAGGTGGTCGAGCTCGCTCGCTGCGCTCGCTCGCCACGGTGCACTCCGACAGAAAGTTTACGCCCCACCACTTTCAAATGTCACCATCCGCCACTGATGTGTAGGCACTGTTAGTACACGTCCGTGTACGGACCAGTCGTACTCGGACATGTACTAACAGTGCCTTACACATACTTGGACACGTACGTGTACGCTCTGTTAGTACACGTACGTGTACGCACCAGTCGTACATGTACGTGTACTAACAGTGCCTACACGTACCTGTACACGTACGTGTAGGCACCAGTCGTACACGTACGTGTACGACTGGTGTGTACACGGACGTGTACTAACAGGGCCTACACGTACTTGGACACGTACGTGTACGCACTGTTAGTACACGTCCGTGTACGCACCAGTCATACACGTCCGTCCCACCACCTCTTGCGGACCTGGGCCAGCTGCTGATCACGCCCCCGCAGTCCTCACGGCCCTGACGACGTTGGTCAAGATGACCCCCTTCTCGTAGGCAGTTACCTGTCAGGATGACAAAGTGACACAACATCAATACACCTGCTCCATGTCCCAGAAACACACATCAGAACATCTTTGAAATGTTGAACAGGGCATAGGATGCTGACAGGAATAGCCTCATTCACAACATGCAAGTGGCCTGTGTGCAAGCGCACATGTAGTACATGGCATTGAAAGTCTACAGGTGGCATGAGTGGTGCAAAACACTCAATGCACATGCCACACACTGTGCAGCACATGCAACAACAGTAGACATGGGGAGATAAAGTGATTTGACCAGAATCACAGAATGTCGAGCTCAAGCAGAAACTCCAACCTGGTTCCCCAGTTGCAAAGTCTGCAGCTCTGGAAGTAACACCACATCCTCTCCCTTAAGTGGAACATTTAATCAAGTGGTCAACTGGATAAAAAAAACATAAAGAAAACAAATAATTTAAAAGTGTTTTGTCGCTATTTGAAAACTCAGAAAATATGTCCTCATTTTAGTTTTTTAGAGCACTAACCATAATTTTGACGCAAATAAGACCCTCTCATATTTGTAATTTCTAAAGGAAATGCTCTAGGTACTACAGTTTTGATTACATCAAGATGACGTCAGACGTTCCACACTTTTGTAATAAATATAGAATGTTAGCAATCTAGTTGTTAATTAGGATACTGTTGAGAGGCAGAGGCCAAGGGCACGGACTCTGAAAATTGAAGGCAGGTAGGAGGGTGCAGAGGCAACAATTTAACCACACTGGGCAGGCAGGAAGGGCAGTGGCAGCACAACAAACTATGGAGGGCAGTAGAAAGGGGGGCAGGGGCAACAAACCAACAATACAGGACTGGCAAGAGAGGCTGTGACAATATAATAGACCATTGTGGGCAGAAGGAAGAGGCAGTGGTAGTACAACCATACATGCCAACAGATCCGATTCAGCCAGGAAACGTCCAATGTTTTTAAGCTCAAATGGGCTTTATTTGATCTGTCTCCTGTCTACAATCTCCTCTTTTTCAATGTAACTCAAAGGGGAAAATCAATACCACACCTATTTTACAAAATCTCCCTCTAACCAAGTTCAAAATGTTCGCAAGTATGGTACATTGGATCATGGAAGGCAGGAGGAATTGGGGTAGGGACATGGACTCGGATAACAGAGGACAGGAGGGACATGGAGAGGTGCACCAAACCGACCCTACAGGGCAGGCATCAGGGTTTGCAGCAGCACAATACACCACACAGGGCGTGCGGAACGGGAGTGCAGCACAACAATCCATAGAAAGCAATAGGGAGGGGACATGACCATGCACATGGACAACAGAGAACAGAGGGGAAAGAGGCAATGGTAGCTAGCTGACCATAATGGACAGACAGGAGAGAAAGCTGCAGCATAAAAGACCATAAAGGGCAGGAGAGACGGATCAGGGGCATTACAATGGAACAGACAAGCCAGGAGGGAGGGAATAGGGGTCTGCACATGGAAACAGAGGGCTGGAGGCAAGGGGGCAGGGCAGGAGCAGCAAGATGACCATGGAGGTCAGGCAGGATGGGCACTAGAAGCAAGACACACCATGGAGAGCAACAGTGAGACTATGATGGCATATACACAGACCATGGAGGGAAGGTGGGAGGGGTCAGGGGCAGCTAGCTGACCACACAGGGAAGGTGGGAGGGGTTGTGGCAGCACAGAAGACCATGCATGACAAGCGGGAGGGTTAGTGGCAGCACAATGGCTATGATGGGCAAGAAGGAGGGTGCAGGGGCATGCACAATAGACGATAGAAGGGAGGTCAGGACCTGGGCACAGACAAGAGAGTTCAGGGGAAGGGGCCTCACAACAGACCGCGCGGGGCAGGCAGGAGGAGCAGTTGCAGCACAATAGACCAGGGAGGGCAGAAGGGTGTGGCAGTAAAATGGACCATGGAGGACAGGAGGAAGGGGATAGGGGCATGGCATGTGGACAGGCAGGGTGGAGGTGGCAGGGACTGGTTACAGTCATCTGACAATGCTAGGCAGGTGGGAGGGGAGTGGCAGCTCAACAGAACACTCAGAGTAGATAGGAGTGGCAGGTCCATGGAACATGGTGGGCAAAAAGGATGGAGCAGGGGCATGCACAAAGACATCGGAGGGCAGGGGGAAGGAGAATAGGGGCAGCAAGCTAAGTACAGAGGCTAAGCAGGAGGTCAATGAAGGGCATAGAATTGGGCAATGGAGGGCAGGAGGAGTGGACTGGTACAACATGCTAAATGGAGGGCAGTGGCAGCACATCAGACCATGCATGGCAGGAGGGAGGCGGCTAGTCCATGGATTCAGACAACAGAGGATAGGGAGGAGGTGGATGGGGCAGCAAGCTAACTGTTCAGAGAAGGTGGGTATTAGGAACTTTATTGTTTTTAAAATGTGTGTCTGTGCAAACTACTTAAAATATGAACAAGTATGCAGCATAATCTCACTTTTATTCAGGAAGAAGAGGACATTTGTGACAGTGACTCACTTGGCAGAAACACCCCCTGACCCTCCACTCCCCATCACAAAATGTAATGCCCGTGAAAACGGTAGGTGAACGCAGTGTTATATAGAACATAGTCCTGAGAGCACGATTGAAAATGAAAACTAGATATAGTGTATGGTATAAACTATGCACTAAAAAGTGTGATATAAGATGAACCGGGCGTGAAATATAATATGCAATACATTGTGCGCAATGACAGATTCATTGGAGAGCGCGAGATAGCACAGGCACTATCGCGTGCTATGCGATATGCGCCTTGGAGTGTAATATGCACAGGCCAGTGTTGTGTAACCTAACTAGTCTCTAAAGTTGTAATATAAAATATGTGCTGGGGAGTGTAACGTTGCATAAGCACTGTGACAAAGATATGGATCCCAGATTGTAATATGTATGGCATAGCGCTGTGCGTTATAACATAGGCATCGGGGAAGGCACGTTAGATGGGGCAATATAACCCGTGCGAAGGCAAATGTGGCATGACATATTCACGGGGTGGTGTTACAGTCCACATGGGCAAGAGAGTGTCATAGCATACGCACTAGCTGGTGGAATACAACACAGAGGTGTGTGGCACTCGGCGGGCACTGGTGGGTGTAACACAGCATTGGGCTCAACCAGGAGCGCGCTGTGACTCTCAAGTGAGGTTTGTTTCCTTTCCAGAGAGTAAAATAAAAAGTATTACACATCCGGCGGTGGATGTGTGTTTTATTAACCGTGAGGGGGGTTTCTTGCATAGTTTTGGTCGAATTTTTGTCAAATCCCCTTTGAATGGCTTGGTGTGTGTGTGTATTAAATGTTCCCGTCAAAAGCTACCCATGTTTGTATAAATAAACAACAAGGGTGTCTACTTGGTGAGTACCCACCGACGGGGGCGCTGGGATTAGGCACGGTAGGGCGTCAGACCCGTCAGAGCTTCACTAGCAGTGTAAATACATTCCATGTGGATTCATTGTATGCACAGTCGCCTTTTAATGAATATCACGCAAATCGTCTTGGTGATAGGTACGTACGGTTTGTCCAGCATGTCCTAGGGGTTTCTATAAACATATTTTAAAAAAATAATAAAAAACAAAGGCCGGCCCCGGGGGATTGGGTCCCCAGGGCCATAAGTGGCCTGAGGAGGGGGGCAACGCAGCCCCCCTCCTAAAGAATAAAAAAAAAAGGCCATGCCCCGGGGGTTGGGGGCCGATTAAGGCATTGGGAGGAGGGGGGCACGCAGCCCCCTTCCAGATGTTTTTTTTCCTAAAAATAAATTAGTTGGCAGGCCCTGGAGGATGGGGTCCTCAGGGCCAATCAATTAGAAAAAGAAGGGGGGCCACACAGCCCCCCTTCTTAATAAAATGAAATAAATAAAAGACCGGCTTCGTGCCTGAGGCCACATCCCCTCCTTGCAGCACTCTGCAAACGCGCCCCCTGGCGAGTTGTAAGTTGTGGAATTAATTCCCCTTTAATACTGAGGGTCCCTGAGGGCCAACTAGCCCAACAGGTATCTCCAGTATGCTCCAGGGAGCTGCGTTGCAGACAGGTGTTCTGAGGCCACGCCCCTTTTTACACCTCTCTGCAACGCAGATCTGTGGCGCTTACTGGAGGCACCTAGTGGGCTAGTTTGACCCTAGGGACCCTTAGGATTCAAGGGGACTTAATCTCTCAACTTAGAACAGCCACAGGGCGCGTTTACACAGTGGTGAAGGGTGGGGACGGGGCCTGAGGTGACGTGTGCAAACACGCCCCTTGGCGCATTTTAAGTTGGGGAAATAATACCCTTTCAATCCTGAGGGACCCTGGGGACCAACTAGCCCACCAGGTGCTTCCAGTAAGTGCCACTGCGCTGCGTTGCAGAGACCAGGCCGTGCCCCTTTTTACACCTCTCTGCAATGGCGCTTACTGGACGTACCTAGTGGGCTATTTTGCCGCTAGGGACCCTCTGGATTCAAGGGGACTTAATCTTCCAACTTAAAATGGCCACAGGGCGTGTTTACACAGTGGGGAAGGGAGGGGACGGGGCCTGAGGTGACGTGTGCAAACACGCCCTATGGCGCGTTTTAAGTTGGGGAAATAATTCCCCTTCAATCCTGAGGGCCCCTGGGGGCTAACTAGCCCTCCAGGTGCTTCCAGTAAGCGCCACTGAGCTGCGTTGCAGAGAGGTGGTCCAGGCCGTGCCAATTTTTACACCTCTTTGCAACGCAGCTCTGTGGCGCTTACTGGAGGTACCTAGTGGGCTAGTTGGACCCTAGGGACCCTCAGGATTCAAATGAACTTAATCTCCCAACTGAAAATGGCCACAGGGCATGTTTACACAGTGGTGAAGGTAGGGGACGGGGCCTGAGTTAATTATTAGTCAGATTTGTATTGAGCATGGCTGCCCCAGCAACGGGGCGTCCCAGCGCAGCCCAAACCCAAGACATAAGCAAAAGAGATAGAAATGAAATTTTAACCCAGAAGGCCGGGGAAGAGCCAGGTTTTATGGCTTTACAAAAGGCCAGATAGTTCTGGATTGCTCTGATGGGAACAGGAAGCGAATTCCAGAGTTTTGCCGCCAGACTGCGGAAGGACCGACCGCCTGCTCTGGCTTTCAAAACACGAGGAATACAAACCAGCGCACGGTCAGCCGATCTCAATGGGCGCCGAGGTACGTAAAACTCAAGCAAGTTGGACAGCCCCAGGGGGCCCTGAAGGCTCAAGATCCTATGCGACACACAGAGTGCCTTAAATTGAATGCGTTTTTCGACAGGCAGCCAGTGCAGCTTAAGGATTATGTGAGCAACTAAACAGGACTTTGGGAGTACTACTCGCAACCACGCTGCAGCATTCCGAATCCTTTGCAGGCGCTTGATGCTGGCCTTGTTAGCACCCAAATAAAGGGCGTTCCCATAGTCCAATCTGGACAGAATTGATGCCTGGACGATGGTTTGTCGCACCTTGGGAGGAAAGAAGCCCAACAATGGTTTTGAACCCCGCAAGAGCCCAAAACACACCCCTGCCACTGCTTTGGATTGAGAGTCGAAAGTCAAACCCTGATCGAGCCACACCCCCAAGTTCTTCACAACCTCCTTGGGTATGGGGGCGGGTTTCAGACGCTCCGGCCAACACTGTTCAGACCACAGCTTGCGGTCCTTCCCAAACAGTAAGATCTCAGACTTGCTAGCGTTCATCTGCAAGCAGTTGGCCGCCATCCAATCTGCCACCGCTAAAAGGTCCTCTTTAAAATTAACCAGATTGTCACCACAATTCTTAGAAAAAGTGATCACCAATTGGGTGTCGTCGGCGTACGACACCAGTGACAACCCCCTAGCTTTTGCTACTGTAGCCAGGGGGCAAACATAGATGTTAAACAGAAGAGGGCTCAATACTGAGCCCTGCGGTACCCCCTGATGCAGAGCAAACTCCTGTGAGTGGAATGGTGGCACAGACACTTGAAAGGACCTCCCCTCCAAGAAAGAGCAAAACCAGCCCTGTGGCGCGTTTTAAGTTGGGAAATAATTCACCTTCAATCCTGAGGGACCCTGGGGGCCAACTAGCCCACCAGGTGCTTCCAGTAAGCGCCGCTGCGTTGCAGAGAGGTGGTCTAGGCCGTGCCCCTTTTTACATCTGTCTGCAACGCAGATCTGTGGCACTTACTGCAGGTACCTAGTGGTCTAGTTGGACCCTAGGGACCCTCAGGATTCAAGGGGACTTAATCTCCCAACTTAAAACGGCCACAGGGCATGTTTACACAGTGGGGAAGGGAGGGGACGGGGCCTGAGGTGACGTGTGCAAACACGTCCTGTGGCGCGTTTTAGGAGGTAGTTTGAATCCCCCTGCCCTATTATATACTAGGGGCTTACAGAGGAGGTCATGCTAATCACAGGGGGACCCCAACGCATAGTGTTCCCTAGTGTATGTAGGTGTTTTCACTGTATTCTAAGTGTCTTTTAACGTAGCACGGGCTCTAGGACTGGTTAGTCAGACTCAGTTACCACCAGTATCCGTCTGAAAAAGTTGGGGGTACAGGATGATTTTGCAACAAGACTTCTTTCTGCTCTTCTGTTTGTTCTTTCTGCACATTATCCTTCTTCCTGCACTTTTCTTCGTCTTTGAGGACTTCTGTTGCTTCTTTGTGCATTTCTTTTTTTTCTTTCTGTGCGTTTTTTCTTCTTTCTTCACATGTCCTATCTCTGTAGGAATAGTTAGAAATTAGTATTTAAAAAATCTTTGAAATTCACTGAAAAAACCATAGGTTTCAGGCACGTTATTGTTAGGAATTAGCATTTAAAAAACCTTAGAAATTCACTGAAAAAAAATAGGTTTCAGGGGCGTTATAGTTAGCTGGACTTTTCACTCATACAAAACCATTGAAATTCCCCCGTTATAGTTCGTTCAGATAACTATAACTCGCGCACCCGCAATGCACTGCTGATGACGTCACATATTACATCACTCATGACATGGTCAGTGACATCACTCATGATATCACTGATGACATCTGAAATGACATCACTGATCACATCATTGATGACATCATTCTTGTGATAGAGTGGCAGACCTCCTCTCACCCTAATATAACCTTTGATACACACATTCAAAAATAGAAACTAAAATTTTTAAAACAATGGACATACCAATACCAGTTACAACAACCTTTTCAGTAATTCTAAGATCCACATCCACTCATTCACCAACAGTCCTATACAGTCACTCATACATGTACTCACTCATCATATGTACTCATACACCTATACATCCTGTTACACAACGCCACTCATCCATAGAGTTACTCACACACATAGTCACTCATGCTAATAAAGAATCAAGCATCCGTTTACTTGCATATACAGTTATACACACACCACCACACTTACTTCTACAGAAACTTACACATACTTAGACTTTTAACTATCACTTATAGAAACACATACTTATTCATACAGGAACTCTTCCAATCTCTCACTTTCACATATACTCACTTATATACACCAATAGTCACATATACTAGTTTAAAACATATGTAGTTACTCATAAAGACAATATTGAGACAGTCATTCACTCACTAACATACCCATACACACACTCATCCACCCATACAGTCCTGCACACATGCTGTCTTCAACACATACAAACAGTGAGTCACTCATTCATGTACCTATGCACTATGTAATACCCCCCACTGAACCATACAGACACTCAGACACTCATACTGATACTCAAAAAACCAACTAATAACCTATATAGACACTCATGTAGCTACTCACCAACCCATGCAGCCACGTATACACAAAGTGAGAGACTGATACAGATATTTACATATTTAAACATTACTAATTAAGCCATGTATTCACTAAGATACACTTAATCAGTCAATTATACAATCAATTTTTCAAAAACAAATCATCCATTTATACACTTATATACCCATTTATTCTTCCATCGACCTTGAGATATACATATATAAAACATATTTAATTTTCAGAAAAACACACATTCACAGGAGGATGTCATCAGTGATGTCATCAGTGATGTCATTTGAGATGTCATCAGTGATGTCATCAGTGATGTCACTGACCATATAATGAGTGATGTAATATGTGACGTCATCAGCAGTGCATTGCGGGCGCGCGAGTTATAGTTAGCTGAACTAACTATAATGGGGGAATTTCAATTGTTTTGTACGAGTGAAAAGTCCAGCTAACTATAACGCCCCTGAAACCTATGTTTTTTCCGTGAATTTCTAAGATTTTTTAAATGCTAATTCCTAACTATAACGTGCCTGAAACCTATGGTTTTTTGAGTGAAAATATATATATATATATATATATTTTCACTGAACAAACCATAGGTTTCAGGCACGTTATAGTTAGAAATTAGCATTTAAAAAACCTTACAAATTCACTAAAAAAACATAGGTTTCAGGGACATTATAGTTAGTTGGACATTTCACTCGTACAAAACCATAGAAATTCCGTCGTTATAGTTAGTTCAGGTAACTATAGCTCATACCCATAAAGTGCATTGCGGGGGCGCGAGTTATAGTCACCTGAACTAACTATAACGGTGGAATTTCTATGGTTTTGTATGAGTGAAATGTCCAACTAACTATAATGTCCCTGAAACTTATGTTCTTTTCAGTGAATTTGTAAGGTTTTTTAAATGCTAATTTCTAACTATAACGTTCCTGAAACCTATGGTTTTTTTCAGTGAATTTCAATGTTTTTTTAAATGGTAATTTAAAAAAAAAACGTCCCTGAAACCTATGGTTTTTTCAGTGAATTTCAATGGTTTTATAAGCGAAAAATTCTAATTATAATGTGCCTCAATCATATTTTTTTTCAGTAAATTTCTAAGGTTTTTTAAATGATAATTTCTAACTATAACATCCCTTTTAAGTCCCCTTGAATCCTGAAGGTCCCTGGTGGCCAAGTAGCCCACCAGGTACCTCCAGTAAGTGCCACAGAGCTGCATTTGCAGAGAGGTGTTCTGAGGCCACGCCCCTTTTTACAGCACCCTGCAAACGCGGCTTCTGGTGCACTGCTGCTCAGAGGATGAAGTCCACTTGTGTCCTGAGGTCCTCAGGACACAAGAGGACCTCATCGCCCCACCAGAAGTGGTCTAAAAAGGGGCGTGGCCTCAGACCACCTCTCTGCAACGCAGCTCTGTGGCGCTTACTGGAGGTTCCTGGTGGGTTAGTTGGCCACCAGGGACCCTCAGTATTCAAGGGGAATTAATTCCCCAACTTACAACGCGCCAGGGGCAGAGTGCTGCTGCGAGGGGGCGGGGCCTCCGGCGCAATGCAGTCTTTTTTTTTTTCAGAAGGGGGCTGTGTGGCCCCCCTTCTTTTCCCTTTTTTGACCTGATCCCTATTTAAAAAAATTAAACGGGAACGGGGCCGCGTGGCACCCCCTCCCACGGCCAATTTCGGCCCCGGGGAACCCATCCCTCGGAGCATGGCCGTATATTTATTTATTTTAAATTTATTTTTTTAAGGAGGGGGCTGCGTGGCTCCCCTCCTGAGGCCTCTATTAGCCCCGGGGACCACATCCCCTGGGGCCACTTCCGGCCCCGAGGACCTCCCTATCTGTTGGGGACCATGGGGGGAGCACCAATGCTCCCACGGTTCCGCCAGCTTTCCGCCTCCTGCAGGAGCCGGCATTGCTTTTCCACAAGGGGAGCTGCTGACATGCAGCTCCCCTTGTGGAAAAGCAATCCTGCTTTGCTTCATTGAAATGAGAGCAGGTTTCCCTGCTCTCGCTTCAATGAAGCAAAGCAGCGTTTGCAATGACAGGGCGGGAGCTGCACGGCTCCCGCCATGTCATTGCAAACAGCAGTGTCTCCGGGACACTGCAGTAGCCAGCGCTGGGGGTGGTGGTCCTCAGGGTCATCAAGGGGTCCAGGAGGGGGGCCACGTGGCCCCCTCCCTTTGTCAAAATATCCCCGCGTAGGTGGAGGTCCCCGGGGCTGGGATCCACTACGAACCCCCGAAGTTAAATAAGTATGTGCCCCGGGGAGGTGGTGGTCTCTGGAGCGTGTGGGGGCTCTTGCCCCCCCCCCCCACACATCTATTTTTTTTAAAACAAGAGCCCCGGGGAGGTGGAGGTCCCCGGGGAAGCGTGGGGGGTTGGGACCCCACACACATTCATTTAGGAAGAAGCCCTCGGGGAGGTGGCGGTCCCTGGGGCTGCGGGGGGCTGCACATAATTACCATAGCCCCAGGGAGGTGGCGGTCCCCGGGGCTGCTGGGGCCCCCGCAGGCCACTGCTATTATTTTTTAATAATGCCCCCGGGACCTGGCCCATCCGGGTGCCTCATTAAAATGAAGCCCTGCGCTTCATTTTTTAAAATAATGTCAGCAGGATTCTCGACCCCAAAGCGAATTGCGCCAAATTATTTTAAAAATGCTTTTTTGGGCCCTGGGGGTCCTTGTGGGACCCCCTGAGCCGGTCTAGGGAGTCAGGGTGTTTATACCCTGCACCCTTTACTTGTTTTTTATATTTGTTTTACTGTTTTCTTGTGACTCGGTTCCACTGAGTCACAAGATGGCTGCCAGCACTTCCTGGTTTGCAGTGTTGGCAGCCAATGAGAGTGAAGCTCGTGCCCAGGAGGGTTCGCGATAAAGAAAATTTCTTTTTCTAATTTCTCAGGAACTACTGAACGGATTTACACCATTTAAAAAAAGGGCTCTATCTGAACCAAGAGCTACATTTTTGCCAAATTTGTTGTATTTCCGTTCAGCAGTTCGGGCTGTAGCTTTGTCTAAAGATTCCTATGGAAATGAACATGGGGAAAATGCGTTTTGGGACCCCCCTTTTTTCTCAGCCCCCGCTTGACGAATCACCCCAATTCAACAACCGGTGCCAAAGTTATTGGGAAAAGAAAAAACTCTTTCCCTATATTTAGATATATATATTTATATATATATATATAAACCAGAATGATTCACTCAATTTTAGACAGTGGTAAAACGTAAACTTATGATCATTATGTCTAAAGTTTTAACCAATACATTTGTGTCTAAGTATTTCTATGATTTTAATCCATACATATGGTTTTAGAATATTTATCAGTGTGTAACGTGTTATTTAAACTTATTTATGCATATTTATTTATCTATTTATTTATTTATTGTTGTAAATAATGTTTTTATCAATCAAAAGCATACTATCAGATGTTGTTAGTGGCAATTGGCAGACACACACTGTTGTGTAACCACAACTGTCACTAGAGACCGCGGTATTTTACCGAGATGTTTTCAAATCAACCCCGTATAAAAATCATTGCAACTGGGCACTATTAAGCACTGTCACTTTAAATTTAAAGCATAACGGTAACCAATCAAATGTGAGCAAAAAAAGAAAAAAATGTATATAAACCAACAGGTGACTTCATGGCGTGTCATGTGATCAAGGCTCCACGGAGCCGAAACGCGTCATGGCTGACTTACCTCGAGTTTAAATAAACAAACTTTTGCATCCAGTGGTGGTCCGTGCTCCTTTTCTGTGGATCTACAGGCGCTTTCCAGGATACAGGCGTAGGAGTGCTTTCGATATTTAAAACCGGTTCTTGCCTTCTCCGGTTTCACACGGACCCCCCCTCGCATCAGGGCTGACAGCACGCAAAGAAGACGCCGTCCGGCAACGGACTCCAAGCAACAATCCGGGAGGATTATCGGCGGTCCAGCCCCCCAGCAACGTACAGTGGACTACACGGACCTACACAACCAGGCGAAGCAGGACAGCGCTAACTCGAGTCGGAGGACCCGGGGAGTGCCGACAGCAGCCGTGAGGTAGGAGTGGCGTTCCACATACGCAATAACGCTGGGCAGAGGGGTGTGCTACAGACGGGAGCAGTGAGACGAGCTAGAATTGTTCTACAGTTCCACACATCCGCAAGTCTAAAATTTGGTTATATATTTGAAAACTCGAGACAATGTCAGCCGACACGCTAAAAGATCGCGAGGCTGCCGCTTCAGCGATGTTTGACGACTTAAACACGCCGGATGCAAACTACACAGCCCATAATGCACCAGCACCAACTAGAAACACCAGTCTCCGTGACAAATACCGGAGCTTAGAGAAACTCATGAAAGGAGAACAAAGCAAGTGGTGGGAGGGCCGCTCCTTACAGCGCTATTTGGACGTCGGGAGAATTCCCCGGGGGCTCCGCATATTGATCGCCCCAAGTTACGAAACACCAGATCCCCAAATGCTCAAAGAGTGGGCAGAAACCAATCTAGAATCTTCCAGAAAACTAGTGACTTTGCTAGTAAAATATGCTGAATCAGATCGTCTCAAACTGCAAACACAAATAGACACTCTGAATGTTGAAATATCCTTTCGCAGCTGTGCAGACCGTTGAACGTCTAACGCGTTTCCGAGTCGTTAGACTCCTTCATCAGAGGCCGCGGTGTGCTCAGAAAGCCGTTCTGATGCCGCCCCTTCCCTTTTGTAGTGCCATGATCATACGCCCCGAATGGGCTGCGCTGGTTGCGTCTGTATGCTGGCTGATGGGAGTTGCAGTCACAGAATGTTCATGGCAATGTTCTGCGGGCTTTCTGAGCACACCGCGGCCTCTGATGAAGGAGTCTAACGACTCGGAAACGCATTAGGCGTTCAACGGTCTGCACAGCTGCGAAAGGATTCTGCTGATCTGTTGTGTCCATACCCAATAAAGGCTTCATTGCACACACTGCTGTTCGAGTGCGGCTCATTCCGGAGGGAACCTTGGAGCTATGATATATATATATATATATATTCACTGAAAAAACCATAGGTTTCAGGGGTGTTATAGTTAGCTGGACTTTTCACTTGTACAAAACCATTGAAATTCCCCCGTTATAGTTAGTTCAGCTAACTATAACTCGCGCGCCCGCAATGCACTGCTGATGACGTCACATATTACATCACTCATGACATGGTCAGTGACATCACTCATGACATCACTGATGACATCTCAAATGACATCACTGATGACATCATCCAGTGAATGTGTGTTATTCTGAAAATTAAATATGTTTTATATATGTATATCTCAAGGTCGATGGAAGAATAAATGGGTATATAAGTGTCTAAATGGATGATTTGTTTTTGAAAAATTGATTGTGTAACTGACTGATTAAGTGTATCATAGTGAATACATGGCTTAGTGAGTAATGTTTAAATATGTAAATATCTGTATCAGTCTCTCACTTTGTGTATAAGTGGCTGCATGGGTTGGTGAGTAGCTACATGGGTGTCTATATAGGTTATTAGTTGGTTTTTTGAGTATCAGTCTGAGTGTCTGCATGGTTCGGTGGGGGGTATTACGTAGTGCATAGGTGCATGAATGAGTGACTCACTGTTTGTATGTGTTGAACACAGTATGTGTGCAGGACTGTATGGGTGGATGAGTGTGTGTATGGGTGTGTTAGTGAGTGAATGACTGTCTCAATAGTGTCTTTATGAGTAACTACATATGTTTTAAACTAGTATATGTGACTATTGGTGTATATATGTGAGTATATGTGAGAGTGAGAGATTGAAAGAGTTCCTGTATGAATAAGTATGTGTTTCTATAAGTGATTGTTTAAAAGACTAAGTATCGGTAAGTTTCCGTAGAAGTAAGTGTGGTGGTGTGTGTATAACTGTATATGCAAGTAAATGTATGTTTGATTCTTTATTAGCATGAGTGACTATGTGTGTGAGTAACTCTATGGATGAGTGGCATTGTGTAACAGGAAGTATAGGTGTATGAGTACATATGATGAGTGAGTACATGTATGAGTGACTGTATTGGACTGTTGGTGAATGAGTGGATGTGTATGTGGATCTTAGAATTACTGAAGAGGTTGTTGTAACTGGTATTGGTATGTCCATTGTTTTGAAAATTTTAGTCTCTATTTTTGAATGTGTGTATCAAAGGTTATATTAGGGTGAGAGGAGGTCTGCCACTCTATCACAAGGATGATGTCATCAGTGATGTCATCAGTGATGTCATTTGAGATGTCATCAGTGATGTCATGAGTGATGTCACTGACCATGTCATGAGTGATGTAATATGTGACGTCATCAGCAGTGCATTGCGGGCGCGCGAGTTATAGTTAGCTGAACTAACTATAACGGGGGAATTTCAATGGTTTTGTACAAGTGAAAAGTCCAGCTAACTATAACACCCCTGAAACCTATGGTTTTTTCAGTGAATTTCTGAGGTTTTTTAAATGCTAATTCCTAACTATAACGTGCCTGAAACCTATGGTTTTTTCTGTTAATTTCAAAGGTTTTTTAAAATCTAATTTCTAACTATGCCTACAGAGATAGGACATGTGAAGAAAGAAGAAAAAATGCACAGAAAGAAACAAAAGAAGTGCAGAAAGAAGCAACAGAAGTCCTCAAATACGAAGATAAGTGCAGGAAGAAGGATAACATGCAGAAAGAACAAAAAGAAGAGCAGAAAGAAGCCTTGTTGCAAAATCATCCTGTACCCTCAACTTTTTCAGACGGATACTGGTGGTAACTGAGTCTGACTAACCAGTCCTAGAGCCAGTGCTATGTTAAAAGACACTTAGAATACAGCGAAAACACCTACATACACTAGGGAACCTTATGCGTTGGGGTCCCCCTGTGATTAGCCTTACCTCCTCTATAAGCCCCTAGTATATAATAGGGCATGGGGATTAAAACTACCTCTTAAAACAGGCCACGGGGCGTTTTTGCACACGTTAACTCAGGCCCCGTCCCCTCCTTTCACCATTGTGTAAACACGCCCTGTGTCCGTTTTTAGTTGGGAGATTAAGTTCATTTGAATCCTGAGGGTCCCTAGGGTCCAACTAGCCCACTAGGTACCTCCAGTAAGTGCCACAGAGCTGCGTTGCAGAGAGGTGTAAAAAGTGGCACAGCCTGGACCACCTCTCTGCAATGCAGCTCAGTGGCGCTTACTGGAAGCACTTGGTGGGCTAGTTAGCCCCCAGGGGCCCTCAGTATTGAAGGGAAATTATATCCCCAATTTAAAACGTGCCATGGTGCGTGTTTGCACACGTCACCTCAGGCCCCGTCCCCTCCCTTCACCACTGTTTAAACGCGCCCTGTGGCTGTTCTAAGTTGAGAGATTAAGTCCCCTTGAATCCTAAGGGTCCCTAGGGTCACACTAGACCACTAGGTACCTCCAGTAAGCGCCACAGAGCTGCGTTGCAGAGAGGTGTAAAAAGGGGCTTGGCCTCAGAACACCTGTCTGCAGCGTAGCTCCCTGGCGCATACTGGAGATGCCTGTTGGGGGCGCGTTTGCAGAGTGCTGCACGGAGGGGGCATGGCCTCCGGCACGATGCCAGTCTTTTATTTATTTTATTTTTTTAAGAAGGGGGGCTGTGTGGTTCCCCTTCTTATTCTAATTTATTGGCCCTGATGACCCCATCCCCCAGGGCCTGTCTCCTAATTATATTTTTTTGACCCCAATCCCCAGGGCCGGCCACTGTTTTTTATTATTTTTAAAAAATATATATTTATAGACACACCTAGGACATGCTGGACAAACCGTACATACCTATCACCATGACGATTTGCGTGATATTCATTAAAAGGCGACTATGCATGCAATTAATCCACGTGGAATGTATTTACACCACTAGTGAAGCTCTGACATGTCTGATGCTCTACCGTGCCTAATCCCGGTAGACACCCTTGTCGTTTATTTATACAAACATGGGTAGCTATTGACGGGCACATTTAATACACATGCACACCAAGCCATTCAAAGGGGATTCGACAAAAATTCGACCAAAACTATGCAAGAAACCCCCCTCACGGTTAATAAAACACACATCCACTGCCGGATGTGTAATACTTTTTATTTTACTCACTGGAAAGGGGACGAACATCACTTGCGAGTCACAGCGCGCTCCTGACAGAGCCCAATGCTGTGTTACACCCACCATTGCCTGCCGAGTACCACACACCTCTGTGTTGTATTCCACTAGCTAGTGCATATGCTATGACACTCTCTAGCCCATGTGCACTGTAACACCACCCCGTGAATATGTCATGCCACACTTGTCTTCGCACGGGTTATATTGCCCCATCAAACGTGCCTTCCTCGATGCCTATGTTATAACGCACAGTGCTATGCCATACATATTACAATTTGGGATCCATATCTTTGTCACAGTGCATGTGCAACGTTACACTCCCCAGCACATATTTTATATTACAACTTTAGAGACTAGTTAGGTTACACAACACTGCCCTGTGCATATTACACTCCAAGGCGCATATCGCATAGCACGCGCTAGTGCCTGTGCTATCTCGCGCTCTCCAATGAATCTGTCATTGCGCACAATGTATTGCATATTATATTTCACGCCTGGTTCATCTTATATCACACTTTTTGGTGCATAGTTTATACCATACACTATATCTAGTTTTCATTTTCAATCGTGCTCTCAGGACTATGTTCTATATAACACTGTGTTCACCTACCCTTTTCACGGGCATTACATTTTGCGATAGGGGGTGGAGGGTCAGGGGGTGTTTTTGCCAAGTGAGCCCGGAGTCACAGTCACTAACGTCTTCTTCTTCCTGAATAAAAGTGAGATTATGCTGCATACTTGTTCATATTTTAAGTAGTTTGCACAGACAAAATGTTTTAAAAACAATAACGTTTCTAATACCCGCCTTCTCTGAACAGTTAGCTTGCTGCCCCATCCCCCTCCTCCCTATCCTCTGTTGTGTGAATCCATGGACTAGCCTCCTCCCTCCTGCCATGCATGGTCTGATGTGCTGCCACTGCCCTCAATTTAGTATGATGTACCAGTCCACTCCTCCTGCCCTCCATTGCCCAATTCTATGCCCCATCATTGACCTCCTGCTTAAACTCTGTGCTTAGCTTGCTGCCCCTATTCTCCTTCCCCCTGCCCTCCGATGTCTTTGTGCATGCCCCTGCTCCATCCTTTTTGCCCACCATGTCCCATGGACCTGCCACTCCTATCTACTCTGAGTGTTCTGTTGAGCTGCCACTCCCCTCCCACCTGCCTAGCATTGTCAGATGACTGTAACCTGTCCCTGCCACCTCCACCCTGCCTGTCCACATGCCATGCCTCTATCCTCTTCCTCCTGTCCTACATGGTCCATTGTACTGCCACACCCTTCTGCCCTCCCTGGTCTGTTGTGCTGCAACTGCTCCTCCTGCCTGCCCCGTGTGGTCTGTTGTGAGGCCCCTTCCCCTGAACTTTCTTGTCTGTGCACAGGTCCTAACCCTCCCTTCTATCCTCCATCGTCCTTTGTGCATGCCCCTGCACCCTCCTCCTTGCCCATCATAGCCATTGTGCTGCCACTAACCCTCCCACTTGCCATGCATGGTCTTCTGTGCTGCCATGGCCCCTCCCACCTTCCCTGTGTGGTCAGTTAGCTGCCCCTGACCCCCTCCCACCTTCCCTCCATGGTCTGTGTGTATGCCATCACAGTCTCACTGTTGCTCTTCATGTTGTGTCTTGCTTCTAGTGCCCATCCTGCCTGACCTCCATGGCTATCTTGCTGCTCCTGCCCTGCCCCCTTGCCCCCAGCCCTCTGTTTACATGTGCAGACCCCTACTCCCTCCCTCCTGGCTTGTCTGTTCCATTGTAATGCCCCTGATCCGTCCCTCCTGCCCTTTATGGTCTGTTATGCTGCAGCCTTCTCTCCTGTCTGTCCATTATGGTCAGCTAGCTACCATTGCCTCTTGCCCCTCTGTTCTCTGTTGTCCATGTGCATGGTCCTGTCCCCTCCCTCTTGCTTTCTATGGATTGTTGTGCTGCACTCCCGTCCTGCATGCCCTGTGTGGTGTATTGTGCTGCTGCAAACCCTGATGCCTGCCCTGCAGGGTCAGTTTGGTGCACCTCTCCATGTCTCTCCTGTCCTCTGTTATCCAAGTCCATGTCCCTATCCCATTTCCTTCCATGATCCAATGTACCATACTTGCGAACATTTTGAACTTGGTAAGAGGGAGATTTTGAAAAAAAACTGGGGTATTGATTTTCCCCTTTGAGTTACATTGAAAAAGAGGATATTGTAGACAGGAGACAGATCAAATAAAGCCCATTTGAGCTTAAAAACATTGGACGTTTCCTGGCTGAATCGGGTCTGTTGGCATGTATGGTTGTACTACCATTGCCTCTTCCTTCTGCCCACAATGGTCTATTACATTGCCACAGCCTTGAAGGAGGGTAGATTTTGTATCACAGGGGGCCCCTGGCCCGTTCTGTCCACACCTGAAGTATGAGACCCTTGTCCTTGCCCTGCCAGCCGCATTTGTAGGCCGTATTAAATTGACCAGCGGGTCCTGTGTTGCTATATAATTATCCTGAGACATCCTTACCACTCAGCCAGCATAAAACCCCTGTGTAGGCCCTTCTGTTCAATATGTAGGCCTCTTTGTTAAATTGACCATAGCTCTGCAGTTTTAGTGTATAGCAGTCTGAAGGCAGGTCTGCGAGGCCTTCTGCTCCAAACTAGTAGCCCCCACCCTACCCGAGTGCTCCGTGCTCGGTATCAAAGTTCAACATCCCCCTGAAGCTGTCGACATACAGTAGGCTGCATCCTGGACTGGTACTTGCTTCCTGGGCAGGTTTCCCGCTTTTAAGGAAGTGGCAACCGCAGAGCATCAAGTTAGGAGAACTGAGGAGATTTTATACATGAATATATTGAATTCCTGTACAATACCCATTATTTTCTGCTTGCTCTATGGAACTTACGATAAGCGATTGTCCTGAGAGACTGACCTTTTCACCCAGTCCATTGTCAGCATTAAGTGGGTAAATGACGAAATGTCTGGTAAAATCTGCAGACGAAGCTTTTGGGTAGCATACGTAGGTAGATGTAGCGTGCAAAGGAGCCCACAAAATGATATAAAAAGGGATCACCCACAGATATCAACGGACAACCTCGCCGTCTGTATGTAGGTTAACAGGCTGTGCAGGTTTTCCCCAAGAACTGGGAGCTCTTGTCTTCCTTTGCTTAAAATGTCTTGCTCTGCTTTGCTTGAAGTATCTTATTCTATTTTACCTATATGAAATGTCATGTTATGTTTAACCATTGTTCTCTTTACTTTTGCATTTAAAAGATGTTGTATTGTAATTGCAGGAATGCTTGCTCTAAGAGTAAATGTGAGTGTTCCTAGGTCACATTTTCCTTGGTGTAACTTGTTTCTCATGATGCATTTATAGATGTGTTTTCTCTCTCTCTCTGTCAGTCCATTAATTGAGACACAGAGAATATCATGACAGCTGTATGATTATCTGGATTCTGTATTTTGTACTTTATGTCTCTATTCTGCGGTTTCTTTGAAGTTGCATCTTCTCATTAAACTGCCATTGTATTCTGCCTCCAATTCCATGTCTCATATGTCTGTTTTCTTCATTTTTGGAGCAAGCGTTCCTAGGCACCCGGCTCAAATTAAGGTGCCCCTTTTGTCCCTGACTCACTCTCCTGCTCAGTTCTGTGGTGGCTCCCGGGGCTCTGGGGACCGCCCCTAGCTTCCTTGACCCGTAATAGATCTTCCCTCCAACAGCCTCTCTTGCAAGTCCTGTATTGTTGGTTTGTTGCCCCTGCCCCCCTTTCCACTGCCCTCCATAGTCTGTTGTGCTTCCACGGCCCTTCCTGCCTGCTCAGTGTGGTTAAATTGTTGCCTTTGCACCCTCCTACCTGGCTTCAATTTTCAGAGTCCGTGCCCCTGGCCTCTGCCTCTCAACAGTATCCTAATGAACAACTAGATTGCTAACATTCTATATTTATTACAAAAGTGTGGAACGCCTGACATCATCTTGATGTAATCAAAACTGTAATACCTAGAGCATTCCTTTAGAAATTACATATATGAGAGGGTCTTATTGGCATCAAAATTATGGTTAGTGCTCTAAAAGACTAAAATAAGGACATATTTTCTGAGTTTTCAAATAGCGACAAAGCACTTTTAAATTATTTGTTATCTTTATGTTTTTTTATCTAGTTGACAACTTGATTAAATGTTGCACTTAGGGGAGAGGATGTGGTGTTACTTCCAGAACTGCAGACTTTGCAACTGGGGAACCAGGTTGAAGTTTCTGCTTCAGCTCGACATTCTGTGATTCTGGTCAAATCACTTAGTCTCCCCATGTCTACAACCAAAATGAATTTGTTCTTGTGTGATGTAACCAATGCTCATGTAAAGCACTCCAATACCTGACAAGTCTGCACTATATAACACTGCAAAAACACAAAATAATAAGTGTTTTGCACACTTCTGTCATTGGGCTATATTTGGGCTATATCTGGGTGATTTTGGGCTACATTTGGGCTCTTTTGTCTCCGGTGGCCATCTTGGGAGATTTATTTGTTATGAAGTATCTTATTCTATTTTACCTATATGAAATGTCATGTTATGTTTAACCATTGTTCTCTTTACTTTTGCATTTAAAAGATGTTGTATTGTAATTGCAGGAATGCTTGCTCTAAGAGTAAATGTGAGTGTTCCTAGGTAACATTTTCCTTGGTGTAACTTGTTTCTCATGATGCATTTATAGATGTGTTTTCTCTCTCTCTCTGTCATTCCATTAATTGAGATACAGAGAATATCATGACAGCTGTATGATTATCTGGATTCTGTATTTTGTACTTTATGTCTCTATTCTGCGGTTTCTTTGAAGTTGCATCTTCTCATTAAACTGCCATTGTATTCTGCCTCCAATTCCATGTCTCATATGTCTGTTTTCTTCATTTTTGGAGCAAGCGTTCCTAGGCACCCCGGCTCAAATTAAGGTGCCCCTTTTGTCCCTGACTCACTCTCCTGCTCAGTTCTGTGGTGGCTCCCGGGGCTCTGGGGACCGCCCCTAGCTTCCTTGACCCGTAATAGATCTTCCCTCCAACAGCCTCTCTTGCAAGTCCTGTATTGTTGGTTTGTTGCCCCTGCCCCCCTTTCCACTGCCCTCCATAGTCTGTTGTGCTTCCACGGCCCTTCCTGCCTGCTCAGTGTGGTTAAATTGTTGCCTTTGCACCCTCCTACCTGGCTTCAATTTTCAGAGTCCGTGCCCCTGGCCTCTGCCTCTCAACAGTATCCTAATGAACAACTAGATTGCTAACATTCTATATTTATTACAAAAGTGTGGAACGCCTGACATCATCTTGATGTAATCAAAACTGTAATACCTAGAGCATTCCTTTAGAAATTACATATATGAGAGGGTCTTATTGGCATCAAAATTATGGTTAGTGCTCTAAAAGACTAAAATAAGGACATATTTTCTGAGTTTTCAAATAGCGACAAAGCACTTTTAAATTATTTGTTATCTTTATGTTTTTTTATCTAGTTGACAACTTGATTAAATGTTGCACTTAGGGGAGAGGATGTGGTGTTACTTCCAGAACTGCAGACTTTGCAACTGGGGAACCAGGTTGAAGTTTCTGCTTCAGCTCGACATTCTGTGATTCTGGTCAAATCACTTAGTCTCCCCATGTCTACAACCAAAATGAATTTGTTCTTGTGTGATGTAACCAATGCTCATGTAAAGCACTCCAATACCTGACAAGTCTGCACTATATAACACTGCAAAAACACAAAATAATAAGTGTTTTGCACACTTCTGTCATTGGGCTATATTTGGGCTATATCTGGGTGATTTTGGGCTACATTTGGGCTCTTTTGTCTCCGGTGGCCATCTTGGGAGATTTATTTGTTATGAAGTTTCCTAATTTCCTCATGTACTGCAGTCTCCTCAGTCGGAAATGCTTTCAGTTTTTTACTTTGATTCCATCATGAAGGTATTCAGATATGTCACACATTTGCCATAAATTCTGAATGTTAGCACTCTAGTTGCTCATTAGATCACTGTAGTAAAACTACTGTTCACCATGGAAGTCTGCTCCTGGTATTAAAAGTGCATGTTTCAGTCTGCATGTCAGAATTTTTTAATGAAATAGAAGAGGATTTGAGAAGTCACTCAAAATGTGCCCTCATTTTCTTTCTTCAGCATTAATCATAATTTCTATGGCAAAATGAACCCCCTCATTGTGTTCCTTTTTAAATTAAATGTTTTAAGTGTTACCAGTTTATTCCAATCAAGATGGTTTCAGGTGTGCCATACTTTTGTCATAATGAAGACAGTAAGTGCTCTAGTTGTTTTTAAGAACATTCTTGGACATTCTGTCATTGGGCTATACTTGGGCTACATCTGGGTGATATTTGGGCTACATTTGGGCTCTTTTGTCTCTGGTGGCCATCTTGGGAGACTTATTTGTTATGAAGTTTCCTAATTTCCTCATTTACTGCAGTCTCCTCAGTAGGAAATACTTTCAGTTTTTTACTTTGATTCCATCAAGAAGGCATTCAAATGTGTCACACATTTGCCATAAAATCAGAATGTTAGCACTCTTTTTGCTCATTAGATCACTGTAGTAAAGCTACTGCTCACCAGGGAAAACTGCTGCTGGTATTGAAAGTGCATGTTTCAGTCTGCATGTCAGAATTTTTTAATGAAATAGAAGAGGATTTGAGAAGTCACTCAAAATGTGCCCTAATTTTTCTTTCTGCAGCACTAATCATACTTTTTATGGAAAAATGAACCCCCTCATTTTGTTCCTTTTTAAATTAAATGTTTTAAGAGTTACCACTTTAATCCAAGCAAGATGGCTTCAGGTGTGCCATACATTTATCATAAGTAGGACGGTTAGCGCTCTAGTAGTTCTTTGGAACACTCTGGAAAGCTGCAGTAGAACACAAAGGAATCAACTGACAGTCTCTGCCCTTGTTGGATGTACATGTTTTACTGAGAATGTCAGACTTCATTCTCACATGACTGAGAAAGATAATGTGAATTTACAGAAAATAAGCTCTCAGTTTAGCTTATAGATCACCTTCCAAACCTCTGTGGTAAAAGCATGAGAAAATATTTTTCTCTCAATCATGATATCCCAGCAGAAGGCTTTTTCACATGGTGAAATCACCTTAGAACATACCACAATTCCTAAAATGAGTATGGTACCATCAACAAATGATTTATAATGTAACTAAAGTCTTAAAACCTTCTATTAACTGCAATGCTTTTTAATGAGGTGCTATCATGTATATTGGTCCCAAGATGGCTGCCAACACTTCTTGGATGAAGTGCTTACAGCCAATCAGATCTCAGGATGAGATGTGTGGTTAGGCTCCGCCCACATATATATATTGATTTAAATGCTATTTTCTCAGGAACTACTGAACAGATTTACACCAGACCTACAAAAGGCACTTCCTTGACCTGAGGACTACCTCTCTGCCAAATTTCAAGTAACTCTGTTCAGCCGTTCGGGCTGTAGCTGTGTCTAAAGGTCCTATGGAAAAATGCATGGGAAAAACGCGTTTTGGGACCCCCCTTTTTTCTCAGCCCCCGCTTGACGAATGCCCCCGAGACTTTCAGGGTAGGAGCGGAGCGTAGCGCCCCACCTATTTTGAAAATTTCGCGAGGATTCATCGACCGGCGCCAAAGTTATTCCAAATAGAATGTTGCGGATTTCCTATGGAAACAGGGTCCTAACTATAACTATCTACTGGCGACCGCCAGTAGATAATATATATATATATATATATATATATATATAGATATCTTTTTTTAAAAAAAATTAAGCAGTTGACTTCAGTTGCATTAGTCTGGAAAATAGTGTTAGTCCTCAAGGGGATCATTCAGAGGATAGTCACTGACCAAACTTGAGATTCAAACCAATTGCCCACATCATCCTCTGCTGTTTCAGGAGCATTATAACACCTTGGAATTAAGGGTTTGTTCATTTTATTCATCACCAGTGTCTCCATAGTTTGAGGCAAGAGGCTGCTCCATCTGACTGTTATAACTGCTCCAGTTGCACTGAAAACACACTCAAAGAAACCCTGGCTACCGCACATGCAAGATACTTTTATTGCAAGCTGCTGAGCTCTGGCTACTCAGCCTTCTTGCCAAACCAATACATTAATGGGTCTTTATCCAGGTATGCCTTTGTTGTGTCATCGGGATAGCCTTGGACCATCTTCTCAATTGTCAGTAGTGCTGCCACTTGCTATGCCTGCACCGCTACACTTGACTTAAGTCATGCTGAATGAAACCAGCCCATTGCAGAGGTTGGCAGTGACCTTGAAGAGGTTGTTGCTGTGGGTTTTAGAGTATCTGGCGATGCTGCTGGATCCTACTGCAGATACTGCAAGCCATTAGCAGCACCCTCTGTGGAGGTTGAAGACAGCACTTCAGAACTTTGGACCGGCCTCAAATTTTTTGTCATTTTACTTCTAGATCACTTGCTTTACTGACGATCCAAGTCTTGTAAACTAAGACATCAGTTTCAGGAAAAGGAATGAAAGTGGACAGCACTTTATTCTTTAGTAGATCCACTATTGCGCCACAGGTAAAGACTTTGGAAGGCACAATCTATTTTGCAGCCTTTGATTAGTGTTCGAGTGAAGGATTAAGCTATCCACCAAAGTAACTGCTCCTTCATTGACACTGTTAAACATCTGTTCCACCTTTTTCAACTGATCCTTTAGTAGATGCAACAGGATTGCTTGACTCATGGTACTGTCTTCTTTCCTGACTTCCTGTTTCATAATCTTGAAAGGAAGTAGCATTTGTATCAGGCAATCCGGTAGCCTCCATTTGTCCACCTACATTGTCATGACTTTAGCAGTTGCAGCCCCTCTCCTTTGAATTTCAGAATTGTTGATAGACTTGTACTATTCAAACGTGTTCCAGCATGTAGTGGGTTAAGTTACAGTGTGTGGCACCTGCTGTAAGAGGTCTTTATTTGAAGTTTATTACCACACTGAAGGATTCTTCGCAGTTTCAATGTTTTAAATGAATGACTGAAATGACTGCGTATTCTTCATCAGGTGCTCAGTATGTTGCTGACTACTTCTTCCGTTTAGAGAACATCCTCCACAATTAAGATGATGAGATGCACTAAACACAGAATTCTGAATTACACACTGTCAACCATGGCTTTCAATGCATTAATGTCAGTCTTAGTGGCTCCAAATCCAATTGTGAGACGTATAGGTATAAACCACTCGTAGACTTGAGTATTAAACTCTTCCAAGATGTTGGTAGCTGTATGCGATTTCTCCACTGCGAATATCCCAACTGTTGCATGCTGCTGAATGCCCTGAAAAACATCATTCTCAGTGACACCAGCCGCTAGCCTTTGCATAACTCCCAGGAAAGAGATCCAGTGTGTAGTAATGCACATTTAATCTGTTGCTTCACAATTCGTCCACATGTCTGTCGTTAGGTGGATGGACAGGACAGAGCTCTGATTCACAGAATTGCCAACCAATTGTAGCACATCATGATGCAGCGCTGGCACAGCCATTCTGGTAAAAATGCTCTGGCTGGGAACCTTAATTTTGGGTAGAGGGCCTCCACAAATTCCAAGACGCCCACTTCTTTCACAAAATAAACAGGCTTTTTCATGGTTCCAGTGGTACAGCGACTCTTTGGTAAACATAGCCTTAATAGTAGGCTGTTTTTCTTGCGGTACTATTGTCAGAAGTGACCTATGGGTACCAGCAACAGGTAGGCTCTCTGGGCATTATGGTGTGGAAGTGGCAGTATCCTACTGTGCCTTGTGCCGTGAAGAGGTTGCTGTGGATGAGGATTTTATACTATGAAAGTTTACAGGGCTGCTTTGTATGATGCTGCTGCTGGAATCCTTCTCCTCTTCCTCCTGACTGCCTTAATCTATCCCTTAAGCTGCTGGCTCTCTCTCACCACCAGCAGGTTTGTCTTAAGGTGTTCTACCCACATGATTGTGTGTTTTGTTTTTCAAATGGGACAGTTGCCTCAAGTACCATATTGCCCACCTGCTTGACCAAAAATAACTTTCTTGTGGCAAATGGAGCATATTGCTATGTTATCCACTTGCGACCTAAGCGTAAAGCAGTCCCAAACTGGGGAGGAGAGCTTTTTGTGGCAAAGTCTGAAAAACTGGATGTAAAGCTAGGTGGTTCTGTTGTGGTTGATCTTTTTATAGGGCATGCTTTGACCGTGGCGGAGTGGCGGATGATGCTGGTTTCTGGGGACTTGCAAATATGGGAGACGGCTATATTGGTGGAACCACATGCCTCTGAGTAGGTTGAATAGAGGTGATTGGTACCTTCTCTATGCCACTCTACACACTAATGATCACTGGCACGTCATCATCATCATCACCACCTTCCTCACTTGAATGGCTTTCAAGACCTGCCTTTTTCCTTGTCTCTTGGACTCAGCTGGGTCCAGTCCATGTCCATGCCATCATAAGGGTGTTTTGGAGAAGATGGGAGATTACTTCTTCTTTTCCTAGCTGGAGATTGTGAAGCTGAAGGGGAAAGAGCAGTCTTCTCAAGAAAATCATGCTCAGCAAGAACCTCAACCTCCTGTTCTGCTCCTACTTCCGGAAGATATGTTGCTGACTCCACTCCTGTTGTCACCTTTGCTGTGATGATTCGGTTTGTGGCTGAGACAATTCCATTACAGATTTGCTCCTCTCCATGACTGCAGTCACAGCAGCACTGAGTGACATGTCCTTATTTTTGGTGGTGGTGGTGCTACTGATACAAGAGTGATCTTTGCAGCCTCTTTCTGCCCAGAGGAGGGTGAAGTAGTTATGTCAGGTTCCTGAAAAGGATGAGGGTTTGATGCCAGTGGTGGCAATCAGCTTTTTCTCCTCCTCACCGGCCACTTTCTTGGCAAGAACCTACTTCTTTAGTGCCATTTTCTTAGAACTAGCAGTTAACACTTAGCACTAGGAGCTGAAGCACTTAGCAGTGGAGGACTCAGGTGTCACTGTCAGTAGATTATTTTGCAGTCTCCTGTCCATATCAGTACATGTGTGATATCTTCTGCAGCGCTTGCAAGTATAGCAGGAAAAAAAGTCAGTGAAACGTGGGCAATCAGAAGAATTTAGCCAATGCAACACAAGTGAAGTCATCATTATCATCCACATCATCCAGATTCTTAACAATTGTGTGGCCAACACATGCATAAAGGTTTTTTCACATGGCACCATTACACAGGAAAGGTTAGTTTGTGTCCCTGATGAGCCAATGGACCGCATCAGGAGGTAGAGGGTGCAGGGAAAAATATGATAAATACATTCAATAATTGCTGGTGCCCCAACAGGGAGCATGTGGACTTTAAGGTCAGAAGGGGGTTAGGCAGAATTTGAAAAAATTATTAAACACAACAACACGGCACTACAATCAGACACAAGTACAAACAAATATTTAAGGGGAAAAATAACAAAAATGGCACAGGCCTCTTCTATCAATGTTCGTAGACAATGGCTTGTAAGTGGAATAAAGTGATTGAAGCACACACTAGCTGTGCAAAATGATAGAAGCTAGCTAATCCCCTATATGGCCACTGAAAAAGGAGGCATGGAAAATAACAGTCACAAACACTAACTGACTCCACAAAATGGTGGTCGCGCCATTTCCAGAAAAGGAGGAGGCATAGAGAACAAAGACAAAACGGCCACAAAACACACATATACACACTAACTGGCATTACAATATGGTGGTTGCCGCAAGGCCAGCAAAGAAGGGGCATACAGAACAAAGACAAAATGGCCACTATGACCACACAAATATACACTGGCTAAACAAAGTGCCACCACTGCGTGACCAGCAAAGAAGAGGTATGGAGAACAAAGAACGCATGGCAGCTTATATCATACTTGTCCTGCCTGGAGCACCTTCCCTCCTCAGAAAAAAACATCTCGTAGCACTGCAGGGAAAGGATTACAAAGCTATTATTCACCCACCGTGTCTGGATCCACACATGCATCTTCCCTTTACCCACCAACATGAATCCAGCAATGCCAAAAACAAAAATCTAATTTATTTTAAAAGTTTCCCAACCACCATATTAACCATCTCACACATACACAAACTCACTAAAAAGGGTGGGCAAGAAGACAGTAGTTAAGAATAAGTCCTGGACTTTAGGAGCCATCCCAACCATAGCCAGCAACAAGTAGGTACATGCAGACAAAAAATAAAACAACCTACTTTTTGCATTTAATCCAAAGTCATCCACATCCCCCTAACTGTTTTTAAAAGTACATAGCAGAGGGACAATGTGAATGTGAAAAATATATCAAAAATACATCCAATGCCTAGTGCAGACTAGTTCTCAAAAACTAAAACAACATTACAGTAAAATGGTTAACACGTCAGTATAAAATTAAAATACCTACACAAGAAAATTGAGAAAAAGTAAATTTCACCCTAGGCCTCCAATATAAAAAAAACTGGAACCATTTCCCCTTAAGAAAATTATTCCCACATGTCCCCCACTCCAGGTCTCCCTATAATAAAGATAAAAAATAAAAACCAAAAGTAACATAAAATACTGGTGCATGCCCTCCCTCAAGCAACACACTTTTTCCAAAGTACTGCATTGAGCTTATTTGATTTCACCCAAAACTTTAAGATTCTTACAGTGTGGCTACAACAATGATTGCGTGCAAATAGAGAAAGATTGTTGCTTTCCCTCCAAAATCAAATTTCAACGTGACCACAGGCTGGACAAGACAAACGGTATTAAATGTATTTTACATTGGCTTTCCAGCAGCTTGAAAGAAAAGTCTTCTCGAAATTCTGACAAGCAGCACCCTGTTTTAAAGTACTGCCGCTTGCATTAAACGAATGCTGAACATTCAGATCACGTTTGCTAAAGGACGAGAGCAAGCGTTCACACTCATGTATTGTTTTAGTACTTCTCCCTTTCCAATTTTCCCTGAAAGGGAGAATGCTGTTAAAATCGGTAATTCTGTCACAAGAGTAACACGGAATTTCCAAATTACTCCAATAGGAATGGAATAATTAAAATTACGCCCAGGCCTATCCTTAAGTTTAGTAAATTGTCTCTAAGCACTATTAACCACCTTCAAAAAACATTCTAAAATATTGAGGGGGTTAGATTTACTATACCCACTAAAAAATAAACCACATTACAGAACATGTTAAATTTGGGGGCTACATTACTATTCTCACTCAAAACTTAGCCACATTTGGGAAAGTGTTGGACTTTTGGGGGTGTTAAAATGAATGTCTCCACTCCAAAACAAGCCACATAGGGTAAAGTGTGTGGGTCCGATTCACAGAACTAACTTAAGACAAAATCCTAAACTTTCTACCATTTTGGTATTCACAGAAGGCACTTACTCATTTTGGTATTCACAGAAAGCACTTACTCATTTCGGTATTCACAGAAGTTAGGAGTCCTAACTTTAGGACTCCTAAATGCCTTCTGTGAATACCGAAAGTCTTAAAGTTAGGATTTTTCTCAGTTTAGGAGTAGTACAGTTAGGACTCCTAACTTTAGGACTCCTAAACTGAGAAAAATCCTAACTTTAAGACTTTCGGTATTCACAGAAGTCATTTAGGAGTCCTAAAGTTAGGACTCCCAACTTCTGTGAATACCGAAATGAGTAAATGCCTTCTGTGAATACCAAAATGAGTAAGTGCCTTCTGTGAATACCAAAATGGTAGTAAGTTTAGGATTTTGTCTTAAGTTAGTTCTGTGAATCGGGCCCTTTGCCTTTGGGAGGGTTAGATTTACTACTCCCAATCTACACATAGCCAATTTGGGAAAAGTGTTGAATTTTGAAAGGGTTAGATTTACTAATTCCAATCGAAACATAAGCACATTGGGGAAGTGTTGCACTCGTGTGAGGGGGTGGTTAGATCTATTACACCAACTCCAAGTGTAGCCACCTTAGGGAAGAAGTTGTGACTTGGGGGCGTTAGCGTTACTATTTTCTCTTCAAACGTATTCAGACTGGAGAAAGTGTTGACAGCGGGAAGAAAGGTTTTGATTTACTACTCTTAGTCCAAACATTGTCATCCTGGGTAAAGTGTTCGTCATTGGGGTGAGGTTAGACCTATTATGCTCACTCCAAATGTAGCCACCAAATAAAAAGTTTGGAGGGATTAGATTTACTATTCCCATTATGAACTTAGCCATAATGGCGAAAGTGTTGGAATTTTGGGTGGATGGGGTGGGTAGATTTATTATTCCCCACTCCAAATGTTGCCACCTTGAGGAATTTGTTAGACTATGGTGCAGAGTATTTTTATTATCTCCTCTCCAAACATAGCCACATTGGGGAAAGTGTGAATGGGGCGGTATATATTTAACTTTCCCACTCAAACTTAACCACATTGAGGAAAGTGTTTAACTTTGTTGGGGGTTAGATTAGGTAGTCCCACTCAAATATTAGCCACTTTGGGGGATGTTTAGGACTTTGGGGTTTTAGATTTGCTATTCCCACTCAAAACTACAAAGGGGACATCATTTACATTAGAGAAAGTGCTAACCTTTTCAGGGGTTACTTTAACTAGTTCTGCTTCAAACATAGAGCCTGATTACGACTTTGGCAGTCTTGGAGCGGGCGGCCCCGCTCTAAGAACGGCAACGTCATCTGCACATCACCCGCTGGATCATAAGTTAAAATTCGGCAGGTGGTCCTGAGGCAGCAGTCCCACTACTGTGCCTTTGTAAAGTTCAGAGCAAAGCATTAGAAAGCCACCGCCTTGGGACCGTCAAAGCGCGTTTCTGCACGGCATGGATATATGGAGTCCATTCCGTGCAGGAACAGGGTGTGCAGAAAGACAGGGGGGCCACACCATGTGCCCCCCTGCATGCACCCCCATGCACAGTGGCACCATGTAACCATGTAGTGCCCCCTTAGTTTCCTCACCGCCACACTTTTCATGGGGGCTCACTGCCATGAAAACTGTGGCTGTGAGGCAACTCGCAATATGCTTGGCCGTGCTGCAGCAACACTGCCAGCATATTGTGGGCCTCAGACCGCTGTAAGACAACAAAGAATCGCGGATCCCTGGCAGTAGCAGTGGTCCTATGGTAGTCCGACTGCCCAACTCATTATACAGCAGTCGGTCTACCGGTGTGGCGGTAGCCGCACCCCCACTGCAGGTTTGACGGTCCATTGCACTGGCAAACTCGTGATCAGCCCCATAGTCACAATGGGGAAAGTGTTGGCCTTTGTATGGGGGTATTAAATTTACCATCCCCACTCCAAACTTAGCCACTTTGGGGAAAGTGTGGACTTTTGGGGTGTTGCAGATTTAATTTTTAGTTTAACTTGTTACCTCAATTCCTTTCTATAGGAGGCTGTTGAAGTACCAGTGGTTGGCCATGTGTGGTTCTGAACTTACTACTTTTTCCATTATCTTACAATTATATTTTGTGAATAGTCAAAAGTAGTCAGTTACTCAAAAGTGTAATTTGCCTTTGTGAATAAACTGTTCAACATAAAATCAAATTGATCAGGTATGTGAGATGCCATTGTCAAACGGTGAAGTAAAGTTATCATCCATTTCATTTTTGTGGCCAATTGCCTGTAACTGTAACTTCGCACACTGACTCCCTCCAAGAAACATTGTCCCTTCCTCCCTATTTTAATTAAATATTGATGACTTTCTTTTTTTTCTGTCGCAAAACATCCCCTCTAACGAATATCAGATGCCAACGTGTTGGCTCGGTTGGCAGCAGAAGCAAAAATCAATGTTACTGTTGAAAAGAGCTCGTCCTTTGATCCCGATCCTGACCTCCAAAAGAGAAGCTTGGCGTATTTAAGTAACACGTTTCAGGCAGTCTTCAGCTGGGTTTCAAAAAGGCTAGAATAAAAAGTGCATCCATTAAAAAAAACATGTACGTTGCTGCATGCGTAATGAGCGTGTCTGATGAGAGGCTGCACGCAGACAGCTTAAAGTTGAACGCGTCGCTGTATTGACTAGTCACCACCGCGGCTCTGCTTAGACAGGATTCCTGGTGAATCTCTATGAAATATTCATCACCTCATATTTGTAAATGGCCCAGATTCAAAAATGAGCCAATGACCTCCGATAAATCACGCAGATTAAAATGCAACAGCGACCGGGCCTTCAACTACTGATGACTCAGCACGAGCAAGCAGCCCAGCACAAACAAAGGCGCATTTATTTATAAATCCGAATTCTGGCGGTGCGCCACCAGTGAGGATGGGCTTCCGTGCCCGGTTGCTGAAAAGCTGTTGAACCTTTTTGCAGAACAGCCTTTGGCACCGGTGGCCTAGCGCCTCCATGGCTCATTCGTTTACTTAATGTGCTACAATACTATACTGTGTTTTGCCACAGTCTAGCCAGGTTTAGAAGTGTGTGCAGGGAGGCCTGCATCAGCTCTCTGTGGGTGCTGTGAGATGAGGCTCATTTCCTGTCAATGAAGAAACTGCAGAAAAGTAGTATTTCTCCTTCCACAAAATTCTGGAACAAAAAGGTACTATTCACTGACAGAATTATGGAAACAGAGAGAGATGAAACCTTTATATAAGAGAAAAAAGAGGTTGGCTCAGTGAATTCAGACACATTCAAAAGCACAGAATGGAAAGAATATTTTGAAATAATATAGAACCTTATTGTAAAAAGAATTTACAGCGTGAAAGCACCTAAACTCAATACTATGAGATTCCCAGCTCCAGGATTCAGTATTTAACAAGCATTGGCAAAAGCCAATTGGTCTCATTTGCCAATATTCAGCGAGTGACGTGATCAGCTTTGCCAGGGCCTGAGAAGCTATGGTAAAGTACAGAAAGCAATGAAAGCACTGCTTTTTATACTTTTAAGATGGCCAATGTGTTATAGGATGCAACATGCATTGGGGCAGAGGGGAGCAGCACAGACCACGGACACCAGGTTTGTGTGGAAAAGGCAGCTTCACAGGGCCGGACTGGCCGTTGCGAGCACCAGGCATTTTTTCCAGTGGGGCTTGGTTTTGCAACGCTGGGGGGGCCATTTATGTTACCGGGGGTCGGTTTTGCAGCTTAGCTGCAGTATCGCCTCCTGTAACAAAAGTAGCTGCAGTGTTTTCCACGTGCAACCCCCGCCACCCCTCCCCCAGCCGGACCGCTGACTCAACTGCCAGGGCCCGTTTGCGTTACCAGTCCTGCCCTTCTGCTTTATTGAAACAGGTGCAGAATCACAATTAACCTAGGCCTTCGCCTTACAAAACTACAACCTCAATATACGAAGTTAAACCAATTTTACTCTACCCGACACCCTTAATGTATCCCTCCTCCTTCATAACAACTTAATACATCAACATTGTATCTGATCAGTGGCTGTTTGAATGTAACTGATACCAAGTCGTTTTCGCCTAGATGAATCAACTGAATGTCCGGCAGTGCCCCCCTGCTGTTCAAACAAGTAAGGAGCTCTCCCCATCTCTTTCACCTGTACCATACCACTTAATATGGTATAAGGACACAACAAAAGCGCAATTTGTCCCCAGCCCTGAGGCCTTGCATGCCATTTCACCCATTTCACAAAGGAATGTCCTGCGATCCATATCTGCCCACCTGCTGCCTGGGGGCCGGGAATGGAACCTGGAATAGAATCAAAATATGACAATCCGCACTGCTCTGATCATGCTACTGGGTACTCCCTAAGGAATACGCTCCTGCCCTTGCCCCTCTGGTTCATTTTGGACTTGCATAACCTAATTTGCAGGCCCTCGTGATATCTACAGACTTCCTCCCACATGACCCCTTTTACCCCCCAGCAATTTTGACACTCTAAACGCCCCAAAGAACATCTGGGACATGAGTGCTAAAAATAGTGTCAACTCACTCTCCGATGTATACACTGCTGAAAATGTCTAATGTCAGCAGCCTCCTCTTGGAACGTTGACACCCTACCTCACTCACCCAAACTTCCAAAATCCGCTTACCGAGTTCGCCAGCTAACGGAGAGTACCCCCAAAGAAGTTTACCCATGAAAGCTATGCCCACTAATTTTCCTGCAATAGGCACCCTCAACTGTCCTTGTTCTATGAGGGACATCGGGAATTGCACTACGTCCTCTGCCCTATGCCAGATCTCCTGTCTCCGCCTAGCTCTCCTGGCTAAAAATTCAGACCAAGCCTGAGTGTAAGCTCTTCGTGTCGATGGTGCTATAGAACCTGCTACCAGCTGCAACATCCTTTCTCTCCTACAGACCAGAGCTCCTGCGGCATCCGGTTCCAGACTCTGTCCTCTTCCATGGCCAGCCCATGGAATCTCTTCCACTGCGAACGGGACAAAGCCTCTGCTATGTCATTGTCAACACCTGGCACATGTTGAGCCCTAAATATTACGTCACCATTCAGGCTTTGAATGACAAAGACCATCAATAGTTAAAATAACAGGGCATCCTTCACTGACTGCCTATTGACAACCTGTACCATGGACATGTTGTCCACCCAGAGAAGCACCTTCTTCTGAGACAGCTGATCCTTCCAGAGCTCCAGTGCTACTACTAGGGGGAAGAATTCCAGAAACACAATGCTGCGGCCCCCTTGTTTCCACTGCTGCAGCCATTCTTCTGCGCTTCAATGCCCTTGTCAAAAGATGCCAATACCTGCACCCCCTACTATTTCAGAAAATATCCAGGAATCCCATTCTACATCTTCCGAGGTTGCTATTGGGATCCAATTAAATGAGTATAGGAATGATCTCCACATGTGTAAATCCTCTTTAACAACTGCTGAAAGTCTGATGTGATGATGGGGAAATGTGACACCTGACAGTGACATACCCAACGTACGACAAAATGTCCTACCTGCACGGACCACTTGCAAGCAAAGTTCAAGTGTCCCAACAGTACCTGCACCTCCTTTACCATGACTTTAGCCTTCCTTAACATTCCATCCAGAAGGTGCTGCTTTTTTGTTTCTTGTCATCTGGCAGTCTGGCTACCAAAGCCTGAGAACCGATCTCAATACCCAAAAAAGGCAAGACTGTGGTGGGATCTATTGTCTTCTCGGGTGCTGAAGACACGCTTATATCAGCCATGAGCTCCTCAAAATTGTACAGTGCATACTGGCAGTCTGCGGAACCGGGCCTCCCCATGAAGAAGAAATCATCTAAATAGTGGGTTATCAAATCATTGCCAGTGTACCACGTGAACATCCACAGAAGAAAGGAACTGAAGCACCCAAAAAGAGAACCGAAGATCAAGCAGCCCATTGACAAAGCTTTATCAACTTACCAACTGCCCTCAAACTGTATGCCCAGCAGGTAAAAATCAGCAGAGTGTACCATTAGCAAACAGAAAGCCGGCCTAATGTCACAATAGCCATAAGCGCCCCCTGTCCTCTAGTCACCAATGCTAAGTCCACATCCACTGAGGAATATGTGACAGAAACTTTTTCCACGGGTATATAGTCTATCACTGACTGACTCTCTGGCCAGGAGAGATGTGATTGAGACTGAACTAACCTCGCTCTTTTTTGGGTACCATCCCGATTGGTGACAAGATTAAGTGTTCTATTGGCCACTCATCAAATGGCCCTGCAATTCTCCCTTCTCTGATCTCCTTTTTCAGCTTTTCCATCACAATTTGTGTGTGCTCTGATGCCGATTTCAACTTGGCGGCCCGGTGCCGCTGTATAGGTCCCTGATATCCCAACCTAAAACCCCACCTAAAACCTTCCAGCAGCAGCTCAGCCTCGCCACGCTTATCGTAGTGAGCGAGCCAAAGGTCTAGCCTGTCCAGTTTAAAAGGCAAGTGCGTCTTTCTCTGCAAGTCCCTGTCCCCCTCCTCCCTTTGTATGTGTTACCCTGTCCATATTGCTACCCCCATGGTGTTGACCTTCAGCAGATCCCTGCTGGACCCATACCCCACTGCACCTGGAGCACCACATCCCCAAAGCAGTTGACTAGGGGATGCTTGTCTGTACATTTGGAACACTTGTGGTGGTATTTGTAGAAATCCCTCGTGCTGACTCCCTTATTATAGTCCCATCATGTTCTGAAATGGGTAGGTTGGCCCTTGCTTGACACTTCCACCCCTCCCCAGGCAGGGCAGCCCTGAAAGGGCCGGTACATGATTGGCAGCCCACTCGCAGTAAATAGTGTCTTACCAAATTTCACTGGCCCATCATATGCAGCCAGAGATCTGTGTCTAGTTTCCCTCACTGTGCTTCTGGGTCAACCACCATGCAGGCCCAGAACTCCCCGTCATATTGTACCCAGGCATATCCTCTGTAATTTAGCTGTGCCTTCCTTATCACATCCATGTATTTGAAGAGCGCTACAGACCGTACTGTTTGCCGCTTACAATAGACACTTGCGTATTTGAGGAAAGCAGCTGTCCAGTTTTCAATGGTTACCAATACTCTCAGTCTTTTGAAAAGCTTTAGCTCCTTCTCCTCTTTTAATCCCTCTTTAGACCTCAGCTCCCTATGTAGAAGTTTCAACATTTCTTCATATTCGCCCTTCCAAATCTTATCTTTTTATTGTGATCATGAGGTGCGTCCCAAGTGGTTTGGATGTCCCTATGTAAGGCAACTTTATAAGCTTCACCTCTTTACTCTCTAACTTGTCTGCCTTTGAGGAATCCTGTTGTCCCTCACTTGTCAACCCTGACCACGAGCTAACTCCCACCTCCTCCCTACTAGCCGGCTGACTTGTTTGCCCTGTGAATTTTCCCTCATTTCTGCCTTTCTGTCCTACCCCGAAGGTATTTGCTTTGCTAAACTGTGCCCACTCTAGAGTCTTTGACGTAGAGACCCTTCTGGAGGCGGACCGCCCCACTCTTCTGAGGCTCCTTTATCTCTATACCCACAGATACCATGCAAGAGGGGTACGCACTGCTACACAACACCTTACCTGGTGCCAAATTTGGTGCACTCTCAGTAGCCCACCGCTTTGCTACCCTCTCTTGATGCCAGGTTCCGCGCTGACCTATCTGATGTTGACGTGAGCTGTACTCCTGCAAAAAACTAGTAGCAGAGTGATTAGAAGAATCCTCCACTGCCCCCTTTTGCCACCATACAGCCTTTTCTGCCAAACTGCATTTTCGTCCCTCAACTACCCTTCTTCTAAGCTTTGGCTGTCCTCAACCTCATAATCAAGCAAAGTCTGCTGGCTCGCATATAACGAATCAATATACTGTACATCTCCATCCACTCGGTTCTGCAGTCATGACCCTTGTGGCCCAAAATTGCCCATACTCAACTTACTTGAGGGGGCCTCCCCACCGGTTTAAAGATGCCGGATGCACTGTTCTGTGATCTCCTACCCTGGAGGCTGCACTCAGCCCTTCCAGGTGTTGCACTGCTGAGGTTATGCCAAACCTTCTTGAGACAGTGGTGTCGCCATCCATCGCCGCTGTCCATTGGCCACCTGGGACCATGCTTTCCCTTCTCCTCTGTACAAAAGGGGGTGGCGATGGACGGAGCATCAGAACCAATCAAACACTCACACCCAGTCAACAGATCTGGGCCCGATCCATCACCGTTCTTTAGCCAACTCTGCCACCCCAGTTCAGACATGGCCATATGCAAATCAGTCTGACCCTGTGCCTCATGGGAAGAGTCCAGTCCGAACTGCCAAGCCATGCCTTCCCTGGACCGGAAACAAGCTTCCTAGGACCGGTTTCTGACATTTCAGCCGTCTTCAGCCAGGCTTGCTTAAATCCAGTGGCAATGTGAGCAAGGGACTCAACGTCTGAGCATACCCTGCCAACTTATGGCGAACAAAGCGATACAAAAGGGGGTGGCGATGGACGGAGCATCAGAACCAATCAAACACTCACACCCAGTCAACAGATCTGGGCCCGATCCATCACGTTCTTTAGCCCACTCTGCCACCCCAGTTCAGACATGGCCATATGCAAATCAGTCTGACCCTGTGCCTCATGGGAACAGTCCAGTCCGAACTGCCAAGCCATGCCTTCCCTGGACCGGAAACAAGCTTCCTAGGACCGGTTTCTGGCATTTCAGCCGTCTTCAGCCAGGCTTGCTTGAATCCAGTGGCAAAGTGAGCAAGGGACTCAACGTCTGAGCATACCCTGCCAACTTATGGCGAACAAAGCTGTACAAAAGGGGGTGGCGATGGACGGAGCATCAGAACCAATCAAACACTCACACCCAGTCAACAGATCTGGGCCCGATCCATCACCGTTCTTTAGCCCACTCTGCCACCCCAGTTCAGACATGGCCATATGCAAATCAGTCTGACCCTGTGCCTCATGGGAACAGTCCAGTCCGAACTGCCAAGCCATGCCTTCCCTGGACCGGAAACAAGCTTCCTAGGACCGGTTTCTGGCATTACCCTTCTCCTCTGGCGTCGATAAGCCACACCAGACTCTCCCAAGTCAGACACCCTTGACTTGCGCTCACCTGTAATAAAGAGGAAGACAGGCCCAGTGTGCTCGTTGAATAACATGCTCGCTGCACTCCCTGCTCTGACCCTCTGCTCCTGCCACTAACCCACTCGCTCTCTGACCCTGCACCAGTAACAGCCGGGACCGTTGGTCTAACTGTGGTGCCCCTGGACATGGCCCTGTACCCAGCAAAGTGCCCTCCATACCAAACACGTTAATGGGGGGGGGTCTTACCTCCCAAGCATCACTCAAACTTTTTACTGGAGGCTCCAGCTGTACTGTCCCCGCTGTCTCCAACCCGTTCCTCGTCCTCGCTCCACTCGAAGCAGACGCAGAACAAAGATTCCTCCACAACTCCTCTCTGTATCCCCCTCTGTGGCTCCCTGCCCACCAATACTGACGCTGATGGGGTCCTGTCCCCCCTCCCGCTCCCTGCCCAATGCTCCTGTACTCCCAGTGGGGCCCTGTCCAACCACGTGGAACTGTCCCACTGACTAGTGGTCCTCCTGGTAGAGTGTGTATCCCTTGCTCATACTCATCATCTGGGGTCCCCGCATGTTGCTCCTGCATGAGCTCCTTGAACACCTATATATAATCTACTGCCTCCTCAGGGACACTAGTCCCCTGGCCCTCCCAGCTTGCTGCCTCCTCCCTCTCCTCCCTCCCTGCTTCCCCATGGCCCTTGACGTGCACAAAAGCCCGCCCCGGGCCTTCCTTGTGTCCCTCAGCCCTCTTTCCCCTCCCCTTCTGCGAGGCCGTGAGCCTGTTCACTGCAGCCCACCCCATTTTCTAATATATGAGGCCTCTTCTGCCTCACTGGAGACCTTGCGAGGAAGGGTGTAGAGACAGAATATCGAGTAAAAAATATTGAATTGCACAAATATCGTGGCAAAAATATCGTGGGTCAGTAATATCGACAGACACATTCTCGTGGTCAAAAATATCGATTTTAGGTAAGTAATATCGATTTAAAAAATATCGAAGTGTTTAATATCGTTTGCAAAAATATAGTTGTATGTTATGTATTTTAATATATATTTTATATGTGTGTGATGTGTGTATAAGAATTGTTTGTATGTTTATTATATGTGTTAAAATTTGAGTAGTTATTAATTTTTTTATTTGAATTTTGCGTTTTTAGTTTTGTAGCGGGTTGTGGGTTTACAGGGGAATAGGGTGGGAAGTAATTTAATTCTATAAAATGTATTGATTATTTTTAGTAGTTATTATTTTTACTTGAATTTTGCGTTTTTAGTTCGGTAGCAGGATGTGGGCTTATAGGGGAATAGGCTGGGAAGTAATTTAATTCTATTACATTTATTGAATCATCTTTATTTATTAATATTTGTTTGATTGAGATCTTATAGTGTTACATTTTGTAAATTAATTTGTTATTAATTATTTAATAATTAGTTGTTGATTTAGTTTAAGTAATTAATTAATTGGCAATCAATTATAGTAATTGTGTAATTCATTTTAGGTGTATGTTGTGTTGTTTATTGGTGAAAATGGTGAGAAGGGTGGGAAGAAGTCTATTAACTGATTAAATAATAATTAGTTGTTAATTAATTGTAATTAATTAGTAATTAATGATGGTAATTGTGTAATTAATAAAGTGAATACATTTCTGTTTTAAATAATTTGTTTGTTAATATTTGCTCCTTTTAAATGAATATTGTTTATAAATCTATTTATTAATTTATTTTATATACTATTTTTACCTTTTTGTTATATGTAATTAATATTATAATATGTGTTCTTTTTTATGTTTAATATATTTAATCGTATATTTTTAAAATATTGTTTATTTATTTTTAGGATTCTTAAAAAATGTTCAATTTTTTAAATGTTATTAGTAATTGTTGTTTCTCTGTTATCCAACACTTTCCCTACTGTTGCACTCACTGGAGTTGTAATAGTAATTTTTACCCCTCCTCTATCCAGCACTTTCCCTACTGTTGCACTCATTGGAGTGGGAATAGTAATTTTTATCCCTCCACTATCCAGCACTTTCCCTTCTGTTGCACTCACTGGAGTGGGAATAGTCAATATTACCCCTTCCGGTATCCAGCACTTTTCCTCCTGTTGCACTCACTAGAGTGGGAATAGTAATTTTTACCCCTCCGCTATCCAATACTTTCCCTATTGTTGCACTATTTGGAGTGGGAATAGTAATTTGTACCCCTTCCCTAGCCAGCATATTCCCTACTGTTGCAATCACTGGATGGGAATAGTAATTTTTACCCCTCCTCTATCCAACACTTTCCCTACTGTTGCACTCTTTGGAGTGGGAATAGTCATTTTTCCCCCTCCGCTATCCAACACTTTTGCTACTGTTGCACTCACTGGAGTGGGAATAGTAATTTTACCCCTTCGCTATCCAACCTTTTCCCTACTGTTGCACTCACTGGAGTTGGAATAGTAAACTTAATTCTTCCGCTAGCCAATATTTACCCTACTTTTGCACTCACTGTAGTGGGAATAGTAAATTTTACCCCTCCGCTATCCAACACTTTCACTACTGTTGCACTCTTTGGAGTGGGAATAGTAATGTTTACCCCTCCGCTATGCAACACTTTACCTACTGTTGTATTCATTGGAATTGTAATAGTAAATTTAATTATTCTGCTATCCGACATTTTCCATACTGTTGTATTTATTGTATTGCAAAATGTATGTTTCATATTTTTAAATAGTTTAATGTTTTATTTAATTAGGGAATGTTTTTTTTTAAATTTAAGTTATTGATATATGTATATATTTTATTTTTATATAATTTAAACGTTTAAAATTAAATAAAGATAAAGTTAATAATTTATCTGAAAGTAAATATATGTATAAATTATTATGTTTGTGTGTTATTTTTTTTAATTAAGTGTATTTTTTATATTTAGTTAAAATGTATATATTAGATGTAATTTATTTTGTTAAAGATAATATTAATATTTTATATATCCAATATACATTATTTTATTTTATTTATATTTTTAAATTGAGATTTTTTAAATCTATATTTTTAACTTCGATATTTTTGCATTCTATGTATTTTCATTTCTATTTTTGTCATCTATATTTTTGCTATCAATATTTTGTCAGTGAACCGCGAGGAAGAGCTTTATGTTGGTCCCTCCCTGACTAATGGGCCGGCCCATGCTGCCTCCCATTCAGCCTCTGTCCTCGCCCATGACCGCCGCATGTTGGGCCCACCCCTGGCTAACGGGAGGACCTAAGCTGAGACCCATTGAACCCCCGCCAAGCCCAGGGGCAGCTGCCTCACCCGCATTGGCCTTCTATTTGTAGGAGGCCACTCTCCTAGTATGAGAGCGGCCCCATTCTCTCACCTGTGGTCGGTATTCTGGCACTGGGGTCTGGCGTGGCAGTGAACAGGTCAGACCTGAGGCCGCAACCCCACTCGCTGCCCTCCTACTAGGGTGACCGCTATGAAGCGGCACCCCTCCTGCCAACAAACTTAGGTGTCCCACAGATGTCAGGAGCTGCATCACCTGTGCCACCATCTCGTCCGGTTAAGCTCCGCCGACGCCATTCTAGTAAGTAGTACAGTATAATTAATTAATCAGAATGTCGTTAAACTGGTCCAACCACTAAACACGTGTCACTGGAGCAAACTACTCTGCCAGCCACTGTGTCACCTGACAAAATGGTGGCTGGCACACATAAGGTCTCAAAAGAGCAGCTGAAGTAAGCGGCAACCTAGTTTTGAAAATTCGCAAAGATTCGTCAAACGGCGCAAAGATTATTGGCAAATGAAAAAACACACTTGTTATGAAAACTACATCCTAACTATACCTACCTACTAGTGACCGCCAGTAGGTAATATATACAGATACATATATATGTATACATACACATGTATATGGCCATTGAATGCTCCGGCCGAAACGATTAAATGCTTAAATGTAAATAAAAGTGGTGTGCGGTGCCTGGCTTACATGTGTTGCCCGATTCTTTGAACCACCCTCATGACTGGATATTGTGTGTCAGAAAACGGTGTGGAGAAAGATTTGTTGCTTATGCAGCGCGGGAGACACGCCTCACTGCTGATGCTCATTCCACCGAAAACCGCCACTGCTTACGGCCACATTGGGGCAACTGCATCGGTTTTAGCTGATACCGCTTCCTGATTAACCTTGTACTCGCATGGTGAAGCAGAAATTCCTTTTATATTTACGTGGCATTTGTCCGGAAAATGTACATCTTCTTATAATAAGGAGCGAACTGACCATAGTAGAAAATAAATCATTTCAACAACTAGTACAACCGGTGCAAAGCTAAAGAGTTACTACATTTAACCCTCAATGAGATTGAAACACATCTAATTATGGCAGAAAGAAGCAAAAATAGAGCCCAAAGGGCTAATGAACTGTTAGATGACAACATGGTAACTGATGAAAGTTCCAATCCCAAGAATACCCAAACAGAAGGGAAAAGAAGAACAATTCAGAATGTTGTCAGAGAACTACAACAAACCAGAATCGTCGAGGTCAATAAATGGTGGGAGAAAACGACCTTGGAAAATTATATAGAATTCAAGAGGGTGCTGAGAAGTTTTAGAATTCTAATAATGCCATCATTAAATGATCTGGATTTGGATTTAATTAAACAGTGGCAATCGGACACAAATGAATGTTCCTTCAAACTAATGAGAACACTGATCATTCACGCAGAAAGGAAATTAGAGGTCACACTACTCAAGATCAAACAGCTGGAAGAAGAACTAGATAAATTCCAGAATAATGAAGAAAAGAAAGATTTGCTTTAATCAATGGAGAAAGAAATCAATAAACATGAAGCTGACGTAGAGAAGAGGAAGGCCAACAAATTCAACTGTGATTGAATTGATTACATAAATGGTCGAATTTACACATTCACAAGCAAATATGATTCATTGAGAAATAGAGCTGCGATGGACAAATGTATGGGTTACGAGACCACTGACACAATTGATAGCTCGGATCTTAGCTCAGCAGATGAAGACGCGAGCGTATCTAAACTGGATTTTTGTGGGGAGATGAGGCTTGCACAAATGGTGACGCGACAACGCGGAAGAGGAAGAGGGACAACATGGAGGCGGGGACAAAACAAACCCAACCCGAAGAAGCAGAAAGCAGGACAAAGAACAAAAAAGGAGGAGAAAAGAAAAGGCAAAAATAATGAAAATATCCAACCAAAAAGATCTGGTAATCAACATCTCCAACAAAATCCTAAGTCCAGACCAAATAAGTTTATTAAACAAAGGATTAACTTCTGCCCAAACAACAACATGGATATTCCAAATTTCCGGAATGACCTGTACAAAGATTGTCAAAAAGTACTATGAGGATAAGCCTTCAAACCCACGAAATCCTAATCAAACATTTATCGTTATATCCACATTAAATCAAAGAGATCTCATAACTCTGAGAACATTGAGAACACTAAGGGACACCACCGAGGACACAACCACAACAATGAACTCACAATTAAATGACAACATGCAACTATGTCAGGATGAGGGCATTGTAACATGGAAGGGTGGAGAAAGTGGATTGAAAATTCAATCAAAATTCTGTCCGCAACTCCCTCCAGGGACCAAAGTAGATCTATTTCATGAAATTGTGGTGGAGGAGGTCAATAAATTATAAAGATCCAAAAAGAAGAAAAACATATCTTGGAATTTAACACCAGGGGAACAGAAAGCCCTAAGAGAACTAAGAGACGATTCAAAAATCATCATAAAAGCCTCGGACAAGGGTGGTAATATTGTCGTGCAAAATCTGGAACAATATATTAATGAAGCTAAAATACAGCTAGAAAACCGAGATCACTACGAAAAATTGGACAAAATCCAATGGACCTGATCCAGCGGAAAAGGGCAAATTTACATATCCTCCCCATGTCACAAACTCGTCACCATATTAACTCATTCATACATTCATTCATTGGTGGGGCCCATAACACCAACATTCATACATCTCACTCTAGTCTGCACACAGGAGGAAAAGAAGCACTGGACATGTGGGGGTACCTTGTTACCTATCGGGAGCAATTCCTTTACATCATTTACATTATATACATCAGTACTTATTGAAGCCTAACTTTAACATCAAGGCACTCCACCACTTGGTCGATGGACCAATTAGTTGGACTCGTTGATGGTGATTTAGAACCATCTAAAACACATTTAAAGCTTCGGAACCTCTCAGTTAACTTTCAATACCTTATTAAAGAATCACAAACTCGTTTCTTATTAATCAAAGTTTAGTTTATCTAATTAGGTCACTCTGTGTTGGCATATTCAGGATTACAGTTCAAATTATTTGTCTATTAAGCAATTTCCAATCTTTGATCTTTAACATAAATTGACATAACATTTATATTTACCTAAGTTTGGCCATTGGCGACCACCTCCAGAAGAACCCGTCAACCCACAGCAAAAATCAAAATCCCTTCAGATGGAATCGTCCTTTTATAATCAAAGAAACCCAGGTAAATCCAGGAAATCTCCTTCAGCTCGATGCAGTCCCCACGATTCAGCCAAAGGACCGGGCAATCGCATCAACGAACCAACTACCCAGTAAAATCAACCCTCCACACCAACAGCAACAACAACAGCAACAACCCCCTCTTCCAAATCCCTTCCTTTTATACTCTTTTTCCTCCTTACTTTTAGGACAATTCGCAACAATTTAGGGGTAGAAAATGTTCTGATTGGCTAAACCCTCTGAAATTTGTAAGTCTCTTGAATGTTCCCAGGTTAGCCTGTTTCCCATGAGATCAGGCATGACATTTCTCAATTGTATTATTTTTGTTAATTTCACAGGCAAAAGTTCCGAAGTAACAACATGTAAGCTTTCTTGTACAGGTCTTTCATTGTCCCTCAGTCATTCATACTAGTCTTCATCTTGGCAGTCCTCCATGTTCCTATCCTTGACAAGGAACATTTCGGTTCTCGTCGGAGGTCGCTTGGAGATCTCCAGAGCCATCCGAGTCTGCGCAGTAGACATCGCGCTCACATGAAGGTGGCCACTTCAGAACACCATCTTAAGTACTGCGGCCTAGTAGGCCCGAATGCCAACTTAAGCAAAAACAAACATAACAATAATTAATATATAGAAATGAAGATTCTAATGTTTAAACCCGCACTAATCCCAATATATATTAGTATTTTCCTAGCTTGTAGCAACATTTAAAGCAATACTACTCACCATTCTGCAGCACTGGAAGCACAAACCATCACAAAAGCAACATGAATCATGCATTTCTCTATTTCAACACATCCTAAAGTTAGTTTGCGTATCATAGTTAATCATTTAATCAGATAAAATTACTGAGAAGATAGAAGAAGCTGTAATGATCGAGTCTGTAAACACCCAGTCTACAGTGAGAAAGGCGAGTGCAGAGGCTGAAAAGAGATCTAGAGTCTCATTATTGACACCAAAGGACCAAGAAAGTGAGGAGCCAGAACAACAAAAAATCTGATTTATAACTACCTTTCATAAACAAACCAAACAGGTTAGACGAGGTTTAGAGAAATTCTGACAGCTTCTTAAAATAGACAAAGACATTGCAGGTAGCATCGAAGCATCCCCACAGATAACCTTCAGAAAGGGCAAATCTTTAAAAGATACCCTTTGCCAAGCAACAATAACACCTGTAACAAAATCACTGGGCATCCAAGGTTTCTTCACATGTAGAAACTGTAAAGCGTGCAAATTCAGTGAAAATTGTAAAGTCTGTAAGCTTTCCTCGAATTGTAAACCATACAAAATTGTGAAACTCCTCACATGCAACACAGATCATTTTGTATATGCATTGTGCTGCCCCTGTAAAAAATCTTACATCTGCAGCACAATACACAAAGCTAAAAAGCGCATTCTTGAACATTTGCATGCCATTAAGAATGGGGATAGACAATACCCCGTGGCAAGACACTTCCAAACACATCATAATCCAAATGGGAATTTACTGAGTTTTTGTGTATTGGATACGGTTGGAATATCAGAACGGGGAGGAAATAGGGTCCAAGAACTTAGACGCCTTGAGTCTAGACTTATAATTCAATATCAAGACAATGGCACCGATAGGACACAACTGCGATGAATAACTATCAGTGCATTTGGGTTAATGATATATTTTTTTCCTGAAAGCATGTTTAGATATGGAATTTTGTTTGTTACATTTTCTGTAGTAGTTAAAATATTGGGATATCGGGAATTATGTATCTTCAGTTTCACAAAAAAGTTATTTATGAAAAGCTGTTTTTATCTCACGACCATGTTTTTAATATTCACTGCGTGTTCTTTTTCACTGTGTGTTTAGATTGATATATGGTAATATATATTTTCTTTGCTTATTTACAGATGACATGTAAATTGCAGTATTGAGAAGAAGACACTGGAGCTAAACTATCTGCACGTGTGTCCGATTATGGATTATGGTTGTACCTTTCAATGTATGATTTGGCCCACTAGGGCGAGCATATAAAGTCGTTAATTTTGTTGTTTTTTGCCCCAATTTTGGTCACTGGGGCAACATTTAGATTCAGGGTATACTTTGGGTACCCGCTGAGTAGGCCCACTTGGGCAAGTGACTTTCCCATTGCAGAACAAATTGTTAAATACCACCACTGTCCATTCGTATAATATCTGCCCACAGGGGCTGGATTCTCTGTCACAGAGTGCTGATTTCCGAGAACAAGTAGGTGTGCGCATGGGCAATAGCGGTAAATAACAGAATCGTGAGACAGTCGAGCCAAATGTTGTGTTCTCATGCACACATCAATAAAGTTTTTCAAATCGGGTTGAGCAACTGGCACACCTAAACAAACATTAAATAATACATTTTCTTTCCTTCTCACTGCAATAAGAGAAAGTAAACCTTTAATTACTAGGGGTGATGATTGTTTAAATTATGGCATGCATCTTAAGCGGACGATAAACTTACTGAGATACAATCGACTTTCAAGTGCTGTAACTTGTAAAGATTTAGGGGCCGATTCCGATCCTGTATTTTTGATTTCCGTACGACTCGTATCCGTAATTTTTCCGTACGAATCGTACAAGTCCCGTCCCACCCATGAAGTATGATTCGTACGGGATAAATACATACGGATCGTCCCGATCCGTACGAATTCGATCGGGAAAAGTTGTACGAGACGGACCTGGACACTTTTCCCTACGAAGCCTAAAAATACAGTCCGACCGTACAAGTGCGATCCGGACCTGCTTTCCTATTTAAGAATTCGTACGGAAAACGTCCCGTACACGGGGAATGACTTCACCCGCTACAAAGCAAACATTGTATGACGCGTATCCCGGGAAAAGTAGTTCCCGGGGTGCGAGTCGTACAGGGGTACGAGTCGTACAGGCCCCCTCATGCATATGTACGCACCTCTCACCAACATCGTGTATTTACACACCTTACAACAACATCATCGCGTATGTCCGGTGCGTACCCCAACATCGCGTATGTATGCACCCTACAACAACATCATCGCATATGTACGGTGCGTACCCCAACATCGCGTATGTACGTACCCCACAACAACATCGTCGCGTATGTACGGTGCGTACCCCAACATCGCGTATGTACGTACCCCACAACAACATCGTCGCTTATGTACGGTGCGTACCCCAACATCGGGTATGTACGCACCCCACAACAACATCATCGTGTATGTACAGTGCGTACCCCAACATCGTGTATGTACGCACCTCACAACAACATCGCGTATTTACGCACCATACATAGGCAATGTAAAACAGCACACGGAGGTTCTATTCGACTCGCACAACACCACAAAACACGTCTACAGTGCACAAAACATGGAAATGACTGACCTGGCCACATCCAAACAGGCAAACAGAGGGGCAAACTCACAATCACCCCTTATAACACACCCACCAAAAATTCAAACTGAGGCCCACCCACAAATGGACCAATAAAAAGGGCCCACACACACAAACCATGAGCCTTTGCAACAGACTCACTGCAGCTAGAGAGCACACACCAACAGCTGCACCCATCCACCTTAACATATACACCTTCACACAACCTCCTTCACACATACCCCCACTTCACATTCAGACCCACAACTTCACATTCAGACCCACACACCCACAACCATCCACACCCTCACCCCACACCATGCCCACAGACAAGAATCCAAAGTTCACAAGGGAGGAGCTGGAGATCCTTGTCAATGAAGTCATCAGAGTCGAGCCACATCTGTTTGGAACATTGGTCAGACAGACAAGCATAGCCGCAAAATCACGCCTGTGGCAGAGGATCGTCGATAGGGTGAATGCTGTTGCACCCATCAGAAGGACCAGGACTGAATGCCAAGCCAGGTGGTACGATCTGCGGAGGGCGGTCAAGCGAATAATGAATGACGACTACGCCCAGAGCAACATCACTGGAGGTGGTGGGCCCCGCAGACCAGTACATTTCCATCCCTGGGAGGAGAAGGTGATGGCCCTGCTTCCGCCAGTGGGAGTACATGGACTTCAAGGACTTCCAGAGCCTGGTGAGTACACAAACAACTAACGTAACATGGGGGTAATGGCATCCACACCCCAACTACACAAAATGCACGCAACTACCCCCAAGCCCTCACCGGCCAGAACCACAGTAAAAAACAACGCTAATGCCAATAACATGTGTATGCCCCATTGAGAAAGCAAGGCCCTGCTATGTCCCATGCTACACGAAGCACCAACCCAAGAATGGATATCCCGTATGCTGGGAGGGTGGGTGTCACAAAACGCATTGTTGAACTCCAAATCAGACACAATTGCCCTCATCCCATATGGCCCAGGTACATATCCATGCACCATTGCACCATGCGCAATGCACAGGGATTGGGAAAGTACTGACAAGATAGCTGACACTTGGCCCGGGTGTAGGCAGCACAAGGCCCTCCTGTGACCAGTGCAAACACAAACACCAAGACAACAGATATCTAGGACAGGAACTCACACTCACTGTCATGGCAGCATGCTCCATGGGGGGACAGCTACATCACCTGGGAGCCCCAGTGCCAAATCACACTACACCCACCAGCAGGCCCTGTCACACACACCCCTTACACAAGCAGACACCCCCGGGACAGGCAATGGATTTACCCACTGTCACAATGGACATGTAACACAATAACACCAATACATAGTCGAAGAAGCATCCAAGCCACAAATCTACATGTCAAAGACTCAGGAGAACATATCAATCTGTCCCCCGCAACATACCCATCCACAAGTGAACATTGAGGAGAATGCTAGGCACATACAACTACCTGGAGGAACAGTGCCAACTTGAATGTGTATGAAACATGGATGTTGCATGAAACAGCATTAACATTGTCTGTCTCTCACACACAGGGCAACGTGATGATTCTCCCCCCAACAATGGGAGTGAAGAATCACAATCCCAGCCTCGGGAGGAACCTGATCCCGCCGGCAGCGACGCCTCTCAACACTCCGCGGATGACCCCGACCGACCTGGACCCTCTGGTGTCCAAGCCCCTGCAGCACCTGGTTCAGGAACATCTGTGCCAAACACCACCCCCATTCCTGCCACATCCCAGGAGACACCGAGGAGACCTGCCCGCAGTGAACAGCTGAGCCAGTCTGACCAGGAGGGACAAGGTGCGCCGGGCACCCAGGAGGAGGCAGACAACACTGCCACTGCCATCCCTCAGGGGTACCGTAGACCCGATGTGCCCACAACGGCAGCCCAGGCTCGTGTGGGCAGGGGTGGTGGGAGTGGAGGCAGGTGGTGGCGAGAACCTGACCAGCCAGCTGAAGGGACCGGTATGTCACACATAGACAACATCATGGACGCATACCGGCGTGACACCAGGGAGTTCAGCCAGGTAGTGGTGACCCTCACAGAGATGAAGAATCAGCAGGCCGAGCAACACGCCAGTCAACAAGAACACCAAGGACGGATGGAGGCAAGACTGGTTGAGCTCCTGGCGGTGCAAAAGGACATAAGCCATTCACTCCGTCGGATCGCCGACAACATGGGCAACCCTCCCTGTGCCACCAGGCGAAGACCACCACCAGCCACAGGGAGGGAGGAGGAGGAGGATTCGTCCGACGGAGCGTCCCAAGCATCGTCAAGGCCTGCATCTGAGGGTCCCCAGAGGAAGGTGGGTCGTCCACAGAAAAGACCGTGAGAGGCAGCGGACCATCCACATCTCCCAGGTCACCTGGTGTGGCACCTGGCTTCCATGTGCGACAGCATCACCTCATTGACTGACATCATCTGCCACATGGACTTGCTGGTCTCAGTCTGACCAATGATGCCAAACACTGTGGCCTGGGCTCTGATGACTTCAAATGCCAAGGATCCCATCTCCCCCTGTGAACTTTGGATTCTATGGTCCCTGTATTGCACCTTTTTCTGTACACAAATCACGCCCCAGACCTATAATAAAAAAATGTATAATTGTAATTTGATGTTGCAGTCATTTAGCATGAGTCCACAAGATACGTGTGGGGATATGTCAAAGTATGCCTGAGTGTGGAACGAACTCCAGCCATCCATACACTTGGATCTGAGTCCAGTCGAGGACACACATGGGTTACAATGTATCACCAAATACAGACATGGAGCCCAATACTCACCCGTGATGGCCTCAAGCTGCTGAGGGGGGGCTTGCAATACTGCTCAGACAGACCAATTTGGCAGAGTATCATGAAGGTGTAGAGGTAATGGGTCATGTTGAGGTGCCCAGGGAGGGAGTCCCAGGTCTGTTTGGCGAGGTGGGAGAACTATCTCCTGCATGCAGTTGTTCTGTGGATGTGATGAATGGTGGCCAGGGCAAGGTGGGCTGCACGGAGTTGGGCCAACGGGGTGTTGGATGACAGACGTCCAAGGTCACTTTTGGTTCTGGGGTTGTGGACGTCCTCCTGAGTGTGGTTGAGGAGTCTGAAGAGCCATTGTAGCTATCTCAGGTGGACGGTGATGTGGCTGGGGCGGGGGATGTTGAAGATGAGGTGTGCGGATGCACCCTGGATGTGGACAACTTCTCCTGCAGTTTTGCTGTTGTTCCTCCATAGAGGGCGGTGCTGTAGTTGACCTGGCTGTGTCGTGGACCTGGGGGACGGTCTGTCTTGCCTTGGAGTGGATCTATCTGTGGATCATTTGCAGCATGCGGAGGGTGTTGCAGCATGAGGTACAGATGGTGTAGAGTTGCATGGTAATTGTGAGGGATGAGTCCATGATGAACACCAGCTTGCGTGCGTGGCCACTGGGTGTTGGTGCGGTGTCCAGGCCGGTGGGACACAAGGAGTTGACCCAGCCGTGAGGGGACAATCCTCAGATGATGACCTCAGGTCTGTCCAAGTCCAGCCTCAGGTGGCTGATGTTCAGCCATTCGTCAATGGATCTCATGCCTTCTTGAAGGTTGGATCTGGCAATGGCTGGGTCATTGGTGAGGTTGAGGAGCAGCTGGGTGTCAGTGGCATACGAGATGATGATGAGGTCGTGTGCGCATGTGATGGTGGAGAGGGGGTTCATGGAGACATTGAAGATCGTCACGCTGAGAGATTAGCCCTGGGGCATGGGCCACATGACCCCAGTGTACTACATGCTGCAGGGTGGAGGCCGACTCCCTGGGCCTTGCTGGTGAGCTACTTGTTGATTTAATCCTGGGCCCTTCTCTGGATACCAGTGTTGGAGATGTGTGAGCTGACAGTGTGGTAGCACATGGTGTACAATGCCGTTGAGAGGTCAAGGGGGGTGGTCTCACCATTGTTGAGCAGGGCAAAGTTGTAGTTGGTGGTGGCAATGATGACGGTTGCAGTGGTGTGATCACTGTGAAAGATGTTCTGGTGCCAGTTGCCTGGATCTGTTTTTGCGGAGGAAGTTTGTCAGTTGCTCGTTGAGTGTCTTCCTGATGACATTTGCTGGGTAGGGAAGCAGGGTGATGTTCCAGGAGATCCTGCGGTACTGCTGTCCGTTGTTGAAGAAGGGCCTGGGTCTCTGCATGCCTCCAGCCCCATGGAATGTGGCAAACTCAAAGGAGACATTCAGAACGCCCTGGACGTGGGCTTCAAGGATGAGGAATGATGTGGTTGAGATGTTGTGTGGGAAGGGGCCTGGTGGAGAGCCAGAGTGGATGGTGCACATGAGCCAGGTGGTGTATTTGCTGCTGACGGGAGTCCAGAACGTGAGGGGGGTTTGTCCCGCGGATAATAGTGCTGTCTGCCTCTGTGTGCCAAGGCTGTCGTGTATGGCCATGAGCTTTCAGTGGTAGAAAGTTGCAAGGGATGTGATCTGCCTTGCAAGGGTGGGGTGTCTTTTGGATGGAGATCTGCTGTCAGTTCACTCACAATGCTGATGAGTTCCTTGATGTTGTGTGTTTTGGTGCCTCGGCCCTATCTGAAGGATCTCCACTTGTCCTTGCTGATGATATGGTTATGGCTGTGTGTGGCGTTTTCCAGGGCTGTTAGGTAAATGAAGGTACTTTGTGTTGCAAGGTTTGCACAAGAGTCCCGCTAGATCTGTATGAGTCCAGTAGGTCTGCCTTGTCCCAGGTGGCTTAACTGTTGTTGTGCTTCACAGGAAAGTCCGTCAATGTGGCAAGATTTTTGGTTCAGTAGCTGATCCAGTGTGTGAGGTTGCAGGGTGTGGTGGTGGTGTTGGTTCGAGTGTCCCACACAGCTTGTCTGTGGTGACTTACATCAAGCATCTTTGGGGTTGTGTTCTGGGGTAGCGGGGTGTGGGGCAGTGTGTTACTTGTCGGAGACGTGTATGCAAATGTTGATGGACCAATGTTGGATGGTGGTGTGGTTCTCCTCCAGCAAGAAGTTACTGGCCACATGTAGCCTGTGGAGGTGAGGGCATGCGTGCAGATGTACGTGTTGATGGCTTTGCGGAATAGTGGATGTAGCCCTGGAGATCTGTAGATGAGTGTTACTCTGAGGGTTGCCAGGGGGTTGGAGCAAAACCGGATTTGTGACTCTGAGGGTGTACTTGGGAATAAATTGCAATTCATCCTCCGGGATTGTTGTTGCCGTCCCTGCGGGTGATCTTGTATCCGTCTGAGATGGCAATGAAGAAGTTGTGTGCTTTTGTCCAGGTTACTGTCATGAAGGTGATGTGTGGGGCTGTTGTGTTGAGGAGGTAACAGAGTCCACTGGCGTGCTTGTGGACGGAGCGGGTGTGGAGTAGGAGGCACATGACCTGGTTGTTCTGACAGGGTCTGGTAGGCGGGGCAGCGCTGTGTAGGCAGTTGGAGTTGCACACTCTGCATGCGAAGGTGCCGTGTGTGCGCTTAGGGGTTGCCTGATAGCAGGCGGTTGATTGTCTGGAGGACATTGCTTGGAGGGTGGCTGCAGCATGAGCCTGTTGTGTGACGTGGGTCATGCAAGGACCAGAGGGTCGTGCACTGTGCACGTTGCAGGCGCAGACGTTCCTGCCTTTGGCATGGTGTTGGTGCAACAGTGGCACAGACAAGCTGCTGGCTGCATTTAGAATGGGTGGAGGGGGAAGGGAGGAGCATTTTGGAGGCGTGTGGGTTGCAGAATCAGGGCACTCGGTGGGGTGGTGCTGCAGGTGAGGCAGCAGCAGGCGGAAAGGGTGAGAAACTAGGCACAAATTAGCACACAAAGACAAGGAGGTCAGAAAGGCACAGTGCGACAGGTGTATGTAAAGGAAGGAGTGTCAGGTTACTCATGGATCACTCAGAGAAAATGTATGAACAATCAGCAAAAATGACGGCCACAGGATCAGGCAACAAAAAGCAGAGCTGCGCACAGGAGACACACTGTCAGCAGGCGTTCACGTCCCGTTGTGGGGAGCAACCTGCACAAATACATACACGAACAGGTACTTCATGCACAATACATATTATTAGCCATGAAGAACTGCATGCATGTTGCCGAAGTACACATACACCCATATGCTCAATCTTTGACAATTATGCCATAGATGACGCATGCAAACTGGCAAGAGATCTGCAGTGACAGAGATGAGGCCCTTCGGATTGTGCTGAACACCTTTATTACACAAACTCACACTAAGGGAAATGCATCCATACGAACAGACTCACAGGTCAGTTGACAGAACATGTGGGACATACGCTGGACCCCCCTTCACAACACGGATGTTGTAAATCCCAATAAAGTGGCACACAAGTTAAGGGGATGAGCCAAACACATCCTGCTGCACATGGAGAGGCTTCAATTCACCATACAGCCTGTTGTTGTGATGTCCCACACTATGTCCACCAGTAGCATCCGCAATGTTTCAGAGGCAAGGTTTACGCACATTGATGCCTACATCAGACTCCACACTGACTGACATTTCCACATGTCCATGCATGGCATGCTGATTCAGCACACGTTGCAATCCTCATGAGGAATAGCAGGAGGACAAAGATGACACGAGCAGACAACAGGCGCAAAAACCTGGGAATGACAGACACACAAGAAGTCACCTAAAACAAATCTCGCCACACACATGGTCAGTTACGAAACATGAACAATGTTGGACACATGCAAATTTCAAAGAAAGTCTCTCCGCAAAACTGTGTGGCATGACATCATCACTCGAGTCTCAATACACAAATCTCTCACAAAAAGGAAAAGGGTGGGGGGGGTCCAAGGGAGATGTTTAAAGACCAACTACAGTATAAATCCCCACATCAACATATACTATACAAAGATACTGTGGGTCTAATGTTCAGTATAAGGAAAACACTGACAAGGCAGACAAGTTGAGACACCAAAAAATATGATCAAAGAGATATATCAAAAAAGTTTAATTCCCATCACCCACCAGAGGTGGCTTATCATCATCTGGGAACTCAGGACAGTACTAAGAGAACCAACCACTCTGATGGTTATGGTGGTTATCCAGTTGTCCCAGGCGTGAATGTAAACGGTAGGGTGATGGTTGCAGTGCAAAAAAGTGATACAAACAGTAAAGAGGAAAAGTGCTATTAAAAATGGCTACCAAGATGCTGTAAGTTTTATTCTGGCGCTATCTTGATGTCACTTTAAAATCAGTGCGTAGACAGCTTAACAAATAACTGTCAGATTGACGGTCAATCTGACAGTTATTTGTTAAGCTGTCTACGCACTGATTTTAAAGTGACATCAAGATAGCGCCAGAATAAAACTTGTGATGGGAACTAAACTTTTTTGATATATCTCTTTGATCATATTTTTTGGTGTCTCAACTTATCTGCCTTGTCAGTGTTTTCCTTATTCAGAACATTAGACCCACAGTATCTTTGTATAGTATCATCACTCGAGTGACACATAAGTACACACATCAAAGGCACTTTGCATTCAGTCAGCTGGACACACACATTGCAACACATGCCACTCAATGCTACAAGCTTGCACACTCATACCCAGTGACTCACCATTATGAGAAGAAGTTGCGTATAAGCTGACTCCGGATATCATCCTCCTCCTCCTCATCACTAGCCTCGTGACCAAGCCCTGGATCCTCCACGGGTGGATGTTCCTGCTCATCAGGATGAAGGATGAGTGGCACTGCCTTCTCAACGGCCATGTTGTGCAGCATGCAGCACGCAATGAAGATTTTGCACACCTTCTCCGGTGCATATGGGAGGGACCCGCCTGTCTTGTCAAGGCACCGGAATCGGCTCTTAAGGAGTCCAAACGTCCTCTCAATCACTCGCCTGGTCTGCCCGTGTGCATTGTTGTACCGGTGATTTGCAGCTGTTCTCGGGTTGCGGAGAGGTGTCATTAGCCATGCAAGGTTGGGATATCCAGAGTCCCCTACATGGAAACATCATGTAAATAAGTGGGTCAGGAGATGCCGTAAGAGCCAAAGATACCGCAACACACAGGACAAACAGAGTATACCCACCAACAAGACATGCTCGTTCGTTGTGCAGCCACAGCATCAGTTGTGGCACCCTGCTACACCTCATTGTAGGCATCGTGTGCTGATCCTGGAAAACGTGCACAGACATGGGAAATCAGCATGTTAGCAAGACACAGCACAAGGGCATTTATTGAGTAGTAATGTTTACGGTTGCGATAGGCTTGCTCCTGTGCCTGTGGTGGTACCAAAGCCACATGTGTCCCATCAATGGCCCCAATGACATGGGGCATCCCACCCAGGGCATAGAAATCACCCTTGACATCTGTCAACTCCTCAGGAGTCGGAAATTTGATGAATTTATCAAGGTGCTCCAACATGGCTGCCAAAACATCACGCAGGACACGGCTGAACATTGTCTGTGACATCCCACCAACATCAGCTATGGTCAATTGAAACGTACCTGTGGCAAACAAAAGTAGGGCTGCCATCACCTTCATCTTGGGGGTCAGCACAGTAGGATACCTGTGTCGCGGTTGGAGGTGTGGTGCCAGCTTGTCGGTCAAGTCCTCAATCAACTGTTGAGTGAATCTGTAGCGTCGGATGCAGGCACGTTCCCTCATGGCAGCCAAGTCTGGCATTGGTCTTGGGACAGGCGGTGCCCTGCAAGACATTGTTAGGAATAATGAAGATTGAGAGTCTGCCAACATCAATGTCAATGAACATAGCACATGCTAAACTGCTACAAAACATCAGAGTCTGGTGTGTACGATTCGTTTCACTATTGTACTTGTGCCGTAGGGGAACGCGTGAAACGCACAGTACACACGCAATCATCGCGTGTGTATGCTTCGTTTCACCATTGTACTTGTGCCGAGGGGTACGCGTGAAACGCACCGTACACACGCAATCATCGCGTGTGTACGCTTCGTTTCACCATTGTACTTGTGCCATAGGGGTACGCGTGAAATGCACCGTACACCCGCAATCATCGCGTGTGTACGATTCGTTTCACTATTGTACTTGTACTGTATTGGTGTGTGCAATACATCCAGGACACATATGCCAGCTTGCTGGCACTCCTACGAAAAGCTAGATACACCTGTTGATTGTCAAGTCTACATGACATGCCCTGAAATGAGCTGGGGGCAAGTCTGAGTGAACAGCCAGAGATATCACCGGAGTGACACACATCCACATAGCTGCATTGGAAGGATGTCATCTCATCCAGACAGTTGACTGCAAGGCACACGCACAGGTCACATGGAATGTCAAATGTTCATATGACACACATTGCGATGAAGGGATACACGTGACAACAATTAAACACAGCCATGTATGCCTGGGAAAATATGATGTCCAATGCACACAGACCCTACAGCCGTGGGAATCCACATGTGGCATGGTGTGCGTAGATGTGTGCCATGCCCATCTCCACACAGACCCATGTTGGATGCACCAACAGCAGATGCAGATGACGGAACACTAACAGCAAGCTCATGGGAACACATGACACACACCTGACATAGTCACATAGGGGCACGCTGATCGTGACATGTCAGTTGATAGAGTGTCCTTGTCTCTGGCCTCAGGAGACAGGTGCGGGTGTTGATGACTGTGCCATCCCACTGCTGCTGTGCATGACACAGTTGGACTACAGACACACATGTGGCAAGTGGCAAGGTGATGTGTGCCACATAGTGCCCCATCACACATGACATGTGTACACAGGTCATCACACATCAATTGTGCAACTAGATGAGATGACCTGTGCAATATCACTGGCTGACACACCTAGGGCCTGCACATGAATGACAAGTACTTGATGGACATCCTTGAGCGACTCGTAGCTCTCCATTCCTGGCATGTGTACGCCTGTATTTACCATTGTAAGCATGTGAAACGCACGGGACACCCGCAATCATCGCGTGTGTACGATTTGTTTCACTATTGTACTTGTGCCGTAGGAGTACATGTGAAACGCACCGTACACCCGCAATCATCGCGTGTGTCCGCTTTGTTTCACTATTATACTTGTGCCGTAGGGGTACGCGTGAAACGCACCGTACACACGCAATCATTGCGTGTGTACGCTTCCTTTCACTATTGTACTTGTGCCGTAGGGGTACGCGTGAAACGCACAGTACACACGCAATCATTGCGTGCGTATGCTTCGTTTCACCATTGTACTTGTGCCGAGGGGTACGCGTGAAACGCACCGTACACACGCAATCATCGCGTGTGTACGCTTCGTTTCACCATTGTGCTTGTGCCATAGGGGTAGGCATGAAATGCACCGTACACCCGCAATCATCGCGTGTGTACGATTTGTTTCACTATTGTACTTGTGCCGTAGGGGTACGCGTGAAACACACCGTACACCCGCAATCATCGCGTGTGTAAGCTTCATTTCACCATTGTACTTGTGCTGTAGGGGTACGCGTGAAACGCACCGTACACAAGCAATCATCGCATGTGTACGATTCGTTTCACTATTGTACTTGTGCCATAGGGGTACGTGTGAAACGCACCGTACCTGTGTGTGGATTTCAAAATTACATAGGGGACACATAAGGGACAAGTATTAGGCCCTAAATGCATGCTGGTTGTCATGGATACTGAGTTTTCAGTTGAAATGTGTCCATCAGGTGTCCTGGAACAGTCAGTTGGCCACAAAATAAAATGTTGCAAAGTGGTTGTTGACTTGACATGATGCTCAAAATTTGAATGATGCGAATGCTTGTCATAGGTGTATGTTTAAGGGGATTGGAGTAAACGTACGATGCAAATGTGTCTGACCAATCACTATGTACTCCTCAAAATGAATGCCCCTCAGCAAGACAGATATAAGGCAGCCAGAACCCATGAGAGGGCACTTGCCTGCACAACTTTCAAGTCAACCACACTGCTGTTGTCTCTGCTTCCTCTGAACCATGTCACGTACTGTGGAGAGGGCCCAGCCATTCACCCTGGAGGAGAATGAGGCGTTGCTGGCCTGCCTCCTCCCACAGTACACCAAGCTCTATGGGAGACCAGGGGAGCAGGTGAGTGCTGACTCCACTACTTTTGCCTATGCACCTGTTGTGTGACTGTCAATATTGTGGCCAGGTGGGACAGACATGCAATGTTGTTTAGAGTGGGTCCCAGGGGGGAGGACATGCTGATGTCTCTCATGCAGAGCATGATGTAGTTCCTGTGTGCATTCGTCACTTGCATTGTGCTTACCGTGACTTTCACTGCATAGTGCATGACACATTCCGCCTGGCAAATCCTTGGTGGCTTTTTTTCCTATTGTCCTGAGGTGATTCAGTGGTCCCCCCGGTGTGACAGGTGATTGTACCCACAGATGTGTATGAGTTGAGTGGACCTGTGGTGAGAATGTCCTCATGGACATTGATGTGTGTGAATGTTCCTTGTCATGTGGGTGAGTGTCTATGTGAAGTGTTGCACCACAGCTGCATGGAGGAGGCAACAGATCTACCCATCTGATGTGACAAGTAAGCCGTGCTGTGTTTCGGACTTGCAGAGCTAGCACGACACCTGTGACACCCTGTGACACCCCACTGGCAAGTGGCACATGTGCATAGTGAGGGTTGTATCCGCTGTTGTCAATGACAGGCGAGTGATCTGTGCCTGGGTGTGTCTGTCTAGTCTGCTGAGGGTGCGTCAGTGGAGTGGGACATGTGACTGCTTGACACGTGCTGGCCATCAGCCTGCTGTTGCATGTACTGAACAGTGTGTGCCATGATCAGTGAGTGTGTCGCACCCCTCATGCCACCTGTTGACTTTTCAATGCCATGTAGTGCATTGGTGCTTGCACACAGGCCAATTTCTTATTGTGAATGATGCAATTCCTGTCAGCATCCTATGCCCTGTTCAACATTTAAAAGATGTTCAAATGTGTGTCTCTGGGACATGGAGCAGGTGTATTGATGTTGTGTCACTTTGTCATTCTGACAAGTAACTGCCTACGAGAAGGGGGAGATCAGGAGGGACATCGTCAGGGCCGTGAGATCTGCGGGGAGCGAAGTCGGAGCCTGCCACAGGTCCGCAAAAGGTGGTAGGACATCCGGTGCTGGACCCGGCGGATCGCCCAGGTCCAGCTGGGGATCGACCCTCCTCGCCCCCGCGGCGGGCGCCGACGCCTGACCCCCCACATGAGCCGTGTCCTGGCGGTGATATTCCCTGACCTCGATAGGCAGTTACAGGAGAGACTGCAGCAACAAGGGGGTAGGCACATGGCTGTTTGTTGTGTTATGTGTCACCAGCTTTTGGAAGTGCTCTGTAGCCTGGATACACTCCCAGAGTTTATATGTGCAGTGCATTTTCTGTTCCCCAATGTCACCTGGTGCTCTTTTTCATCCCTTCCCCTCCTTGGCATGTATCCCCTGGTCTGTGTGTAATCACATTTGCACATGGTCATCTAGGGTTCCAGTAAATCTAAGTGCACAGTGCTTTCTGCATCATGTGGGCGGGTGGTCTGTGACTTGTGTTGGTACCTTGCCTTGCCATGACCTGTTCACTATGTTGGGGGTCCATATTTGTTGGCACTGATGATGATCCTCAACATAGGAGTGTGAGGTTTCAACTGAACACCCTTGCAGCATGCATGACCAATGTTGTGGCCTCATACATGATGTGCATGAGTGGGAGATATGCATAGTGCCATGACGGTTGCTCATGGTACAGTCAGCTCATTCCAGGAACACGGAGCAGTGTGTCCACTACAGTCCCCTGAGACAACCTGGCCTCCTAATCATGTGTGTCATCCAACACTGTGCACATTCTCTGTGGGTTCAGCATAGGTCTGCCTCTGTGGCATTGGTCCCTGGCCTAGTTTGTATTTTTCTAATGTGTGCTACATGTGTCCACTGGACAGGGATACACCATTTTGCTTGTGCATACTCACACTGGGCAGTGCCTGTGTGGCTATTCACAAAAATCTGTTGCTGGTTGTTTGTCACAAATATGTGTTGCCAGCCCCAGGAGGTGATGTTGTGTAAATCTAGCAATTTTTGCTGCACAGTTTTTGTTACCCTGAATAAGAGGTGTCACTTCTTGATCTGTATCAATCACATTGCCTCAGGTATGGGTGGTTGTGCGGGAGAGGCCTACATGGGCACCCCTGATTTTTCCTTGCCAGGTCTGACCTGTGTGTGAGAATTGGCTGTACACAGAATCACCGTGCAGTGCCCCTGTGATGCTGGCCAGTGCTTAATGTTCGTGCTTTGCAGCCTGTGTAATGTTTTCAAAAACATGATTCCTGCTCATACATTTTTGACACCTGTGTGTGGTTCAGATGCAACGCAGTTTGGACTTTGTGTGCTGACATCTGTGTGGACATTCTGGCTTGCCATGAGGGTGTCTCCACAGTACAGCTATGCTTTTTAACAACCCAATTGCAGGCCCAGTAGCTTATGCATTGTCCTGGGTGTGGCCATTGGTGCCACTCCAGATGACAGGCAGTAGGTCATATGTGTAGCCAACTGTGTAATCAGGTGACGGATGGCCATGTGACAACTGACATAATTCAAGTTGTTACTCTAAAAAAATTGTACCTTGGCACTCACAGCACTTGTCAACAGTTATTCATGTTTTAAATGTGGTAATTTGATGATTTGTGTTAAGAACACTGATGTGCCTGCATGAAAGATGTCTCCCAAGGAAGTGCACACCAAACGACATTTCCACTTTCATGGAACACGCTGGCACCTTTGCAAAGAAGCCACTGTTAGAATTAAATGGTGTTGCAGATTCTCCATATACATGTTCCCACAGTGGTCTTGATTTTGTAAGACTCCTTTGTTGTTGGTGATACAAACTAACAAGTCTCAAGACATCAAGACCTCCGTGGGCCCATGTATATGTACTTTCTGCAGTGTAAATGTAGTTTTGTGTGCACTGCCTTGTGAGACATATTTCATGCAGGCACATGAGTGTTCTTTTCACGAAATGGCGAATTGGCACATTCAAAACATGTTGATTGTGTAAAGTATTGTGAGTCCCAAGGTACCAACATTTTTTCGTTTTGTGTTCCAAAGTACTTACAGGTCTCTGAGTGTGGTGACACCTTGAGTATTGAGGTGTGTCAGTTTAGTTGGGTGCACCACTACTGTTTCTTTCAGGGTAAACAAGAGGTGGCATGACTTCATTGTATTGCTGTGCTCACCGGTTCACAGACACTAGCTTCTCAGCGTATTTCTCATTCAAGTAGTGGCCTGGTGTGTTCTTTTTTTCCTTGTGTCCAAGTGGCATAGTGGGTCTACCAACTGGGCAGTACAGGGCTTACATATGTGCGGAGTAATCTAGCTGTTACTCATGATGCATTGCCTGATATGCACTGTGGCCAATTGTTTTTGTGCTCATGTGTCAGATGTATATAGGTGACTGATGCATTTCGGTTTCTTCTCCTTGCCCACAGCATCATCATCTGCAATGGAGGGAGACACCTGCACGGACCTGGAAGAGGGACCCAGCGACAGTGACCCCAATGCTGTAGAGTCAGGAGGAGCCAGTGGCACGGAGGGCGAGGGGAGTCAGTCAGAGGACCTGTCTGGACACGATACCAGCTACGACGCCGACGGGTCTGACGCTGACCTCCTCGAGGAGGCGGAGGCTGCAACACCACCTGGCAGCATCCCCACATCTGTCCCCGCCTCCTCCGTTACCATCTCCGCCCTCCCAGTTGCTCCCGTCCCTTCTGTCTGTGCAGAGGCCCAACATGTCTCCTTCAGCCCAGGCACCGCACCCCCTGCCCCTGTCACCCCTGCTGCCCTCAGTGAAGAGTCTGTGGACATACTGTGGCAGTTGCAGGTTGGGCAGGCATCGGTGCTGAATGTCCTCCATGGACACACTAAACTGCTCACACAGATGGTGTCGTTCATGGAGGGCATGTCAGCAACGATGTGTGACCAACGGAGGATTCTGCAGTCCATGGACTCTTCTCTGACGGCAGCAGTTACTCTCCTGCAACGCTCCGTTCCCCCCTACCCCAGACCCATCTCCCATGCCTGTCCAACGCACACACAGACAATCATGGGCACGCACCCCACCAGACACAGCCAGCACACCCCCAAGTAAGGCAAAGCACACACCTCCTGGCATGCACACTCAGGGGGATGTAAGCACACCCACAGGGTCTGGGGACAGACGACATACACGCAGCCACAGTCGCAGTCCGCAGTCATCACAACCCTGTTCCTCCAAAACCGCTCCCCTTGGCTCCCCTGCCAAACTCTCACCCAAGAATATCTTTATGGGTGAGCTGGACCTCGCCCCCACTGAGCAACCACCCAACAAGCGGGCGAGGAAGTCCCCGGGCATGGGAGTTGAATCCCCCACCATGTCGACCCCCTCCCCCAAGAGCGCTGCACCCCATCCCTCACCCACCACACCCTCTGTTGACCCTGGGGAATCCTCTGGTGCAGGGGTTAGGCTGGACGTCCTAGCAGCAGTGTGCAGCGCCACGCTCACCTCCACCTTTGGCGCTGCCCCACCCCCTGTCGTGGAGACATACCCCCCTGCACCCGCCACACCTACCCTTCCCCCTCCTGTCCCTGCGGTGCCTGGTACTGCCACAGATGATGCCCCCCCCGGTCGACAAAGCTTGAGGTTCCTTTGTGCAGGCAAGCTAGGGGTAGACGCGGTCCCTTACGTCCTCCCTTGGACTTGAAATATGGACTGGCCATTGGCCTCTGTACATAGTCTATTTTTCGTTGGTTTTTTTTGTGCTGAATAAAGCCTTTATTTTTACATTTCAACACTATTGCATTTCAGGTACTTGATGTTGGTGCTGAGGCTCCTGGAGTTGGTGCTCTGGTAATGTGTTAGGGTTCGGAGAAATGTTTTTATATGATGGTCATGAGGTGGACCATGGTATCTGTGTGCCATCACAATGTCTCTGCAAAGAATCATTGGTAGTGTGTGTTAATTTTGTTTAGAGACATTGTCCCAAGGAGTCTTCCTTTCTCTGTGGCGCCTGACATCTTCCCTGCAAACAGTTGCACAATTGGTGTGCTGACCTGTGTCAACATTTCCTTTGTTGGTGACGGATCCCTTCAACAATGGCCATGCCTGCTCACCGATGTCTCCTGCTGAATCGTCTGTGCCATCCTTGCTATTCACTGTACTTGTGTTTTGAGTATGTCGGAATGCCTTCAGGGACAGATTCCCCCTTTTCAGCACTATGCATGTGTGTAATCACGGCCTACCACACAAATGGTACTTGTAATGCAGGGTATTTGGGCACCTGACTGAAAATTGTGGGCATTGTATCTAGGGGAATTCCACCCTATTCCTTCCATGAGAGACATCTTGGTGGCTGGACCAGCACCTGGACATTCCTATCAGTCCTGGGATGTGCGTGACAGTGTGTGTTCCCTTTGGCTATCTTAGTTTTGTAGGCAGTTACATGACTATACAGTCTTGTGGCATGATATCAGGGTGTGTATTGTGCTGCATCCACCATGGGTGGGTATGCATGTGTTATATGTCCTCACACCCACATGTGGTGTGTCATGCAGTGTGTGAAATACATCCATCCTCCTGGGAGTGGGACACTGCTGTCAGTGATGTGTTGTTATAGCACTATCATTAGGGATGCGTCCATACCACCATGTAGGTGTGGTCATCTGATAATGATGTACACACACCTTATATTGCAGGCCACTGCTGGGAGTCCTCTGCACCCACCCCCATATCTCTGCCTACTGCTGGGAGTCCTCTGCACCCACCCCCATGGCTCTGTCCACTGCTGGTATTCATCTGCACCCACCCCTATATGTGTGGCCACTGCTGGTATTGATCTGCAGCCACCCCCATATGGCTGGCCACTGCTGAGAATCCTCTGCACCCACCCACCCACCCATCCACCCCCATGGAGCAGTACACTGCTGGCCTGGACCTACACACACACCAATATGAAGGTAACATGCAGGGCCAGTCCGTAAACCCCACATTCCTGGCGTGTGTACGCCTCGTATCCCAAATGTACTGGTGCCGTAGGAGTACGTGTGAAATGCACCGTACCCACGCATTCATTGCGTGTGTACGGGCCTTATCTCTGTTCTACTGGTGCCGTAGGAGTACGTGTGCAACGCACCATACCCACGCATTCGTTGCGTGTGTACGGTCCGTATCACTGTTCTACTGGTGCCGTAGGGGTACGTGTGCAACGCACCGTACCCACGCATTCATTGCGTGTGTACGGTCCGTATCACTGTTCTACTGGTGCCATAGAGGTATGTGTGCAACGCACCATACCCACGCATTCATTGCATGTGTACGGTCCGTATCACTATTGTACTTGTGCAGTAGGGGTACGTGTGCAACGCACCGTACCCATGCATTCATTGCATGTGTATGGTCCGTATCACTATTGTACTTGTGCCGTAGGGGTACGTGTGCAACGCACCGTCCACGTCCACGTCCACCGTTGTTGCGGTATGCAGGGGTTGCTGGCCACGCCCCCCCAAGTGACCAGACCCTGGTGGTAATGTATGGGCTCCATATTATAGGTTTTGCTTTGGGTATGGGGTATGTTTCCTGCCCCTCACCCCCCCCCCCGGCACCTGGGTGTTGTTCTCACCTTCTGCGGCGTGTGCGTCGGGTCCGGTGCACCAGGTCATAGGCTAGGAGGACCGGGATGACACGTACGATGGGGTTTATGGCATGTACGTCACGTACCGGGGCTCCGTTGCATAGCGGTTCGCGTCGGACTCAGCTTTTCCGGCTGTGTTTGGCTCCCGTAAAAAAAAGAGCCGTACGGAGTGACGTAGGGAGGAATCGTACTTGCTGGGCTGGAAACCGCTGCTTGAATGCATCCGGACGTCGCATGCAAGCTGTTCCGGATCAGAATCGTGTTTTTTTTTTACCCGTACGGTCTTTTGTACGAAACGTACGGAAATAGGCTTTCTGTACGAATCGTACTTCCTAGATTGTACGGAAAGTTTACCGGGTACGAGTCGTACGGAGAAAACGCTCCGTACAATGATTCATACAGCCTTTTTCCAGGATTGGAATCGGCCCCTAAGTCTTTTTATTATGTTGTTTGACTTGAGTCCGATCACATGTCACTTTCATTCAAATCAGTGTCTTGCAGAAACACAGTTACTCAGGAGCAAGGATCACTAGCTCCGAAACGCGTAGGGTGTTTTATGTCTAGCCTGAATAAAATACCACCTTGCAATAATTGTGTCCACAGCCTGCTGCTTGGTAGAGGAGGAGACAGTATCGGTTGATGTGAAGGGACCTGCCATCCCGCCGTGGAACGCAGTGATCTGTGGACGAGGTAAGGCGACAGCGCTTTGCGGTTTGAGATACATATATATATATATATTCACTGAAAAAACCATAGGTTTCAGGGGTGTTATAGTTAGCTGGACTTTTCACTTGTACAAAACCATTGAAATTCCCCCGTTATAGTTAGTTCAGCTAACTATAACTCGCGCGCCCGCAATGCACTGCTGATGACGTCACATATTACATCACTCATGACATGGTCAGTGACATCACTCATGACATCACTGATGACATCTCAAATGACATCACTGATGACATCATCCAGTGAATGTGTGTTATTCTGAAAATTAAATATGTTTTATATATGTATATCTCAAGGTCGATGGAAGAATAAATGGGTATATAAGTGTCTAAATGGATGATTTGTTTTTGAAAAATTGATTGTGTAACTGACTGATTAAGTGTATCATAGTGAATACATGGCTTAGTGAGTAATGTTTAAATATGTAAATATCTGTATCAGTCTCTCACTTTGTGTATAAGTGGCTGCATGGGTTGGTGAGTAGCTACATGGGTGTCTATATAGGTTATTAGTTGGTTTTTTGAGTATCAGTCTGAGTGTCTGCATGGTTCGGTGGGGGGTATTACGTAGTGCATAGGTGCATGAATGAGTGACTCACTGTTTGTATGTGTTGAACACAGTATGTGTGCAGGACTGTATGGGTGGATGAGTGTGTGTATGGGTGTGTTAGTGAGTGAATGACTGTCTCAATAGTGTCTTTATGAGTAACTACATATGTTTTAAACTAGTATATGTGACTATTGGTGTATATATGTGAGTATATGTGAGAGTGAGAGATTGAAAGAGTTCCTGTATGAATAAGTATGTGTTTCTATAAGTGATTGTTTAAAAGACTAAGTATCGGTAAGTTTCCGTAGAAGTAAGTGTGGTGGTGTGTGTATAACTGTATATGCAAGTAAATGTATGTTTGATTCTTTATTAGCATGAGTGACTATGTGTGTGAGTAACTCTATGGATGAGTGGCATTGTGTAACAGGATGTATAGGTGTATGAGTACATATGATGAGTGAGTACATGTATGAGTGACTGTATTGGACTGTTGGTGAATGAGTGGATGTGTATGTGGATCTTAGAATTACTGAAGAGGTTGTTGTAACTGGTATTGGTATGTCCATTGTTTTGAAAATTTTAGTCTCTATTTTTGAATGTGTGTATCAAAGGTTATATTAGGGTGAGAGGAGGTCTGCCACTCTATCACAAGGATGATGTCATCAGTGATGTCATCAGTGATGTCATTTGAGATGTCATCAGTGATGTCATGAGTGATGTCACTGACCATGTCATGAGTGATGTAATATGTGACGTCATCAGCAGTGCATTGCGGGCGCGCGAGTTATAGTTAGCTGAACTAACTATAACGGGGGAATTTCAATGGTTTTGTACAAGTGAAAAGTCCAGCTAACTATAACACCCCTGAAACCTATGGTTTTTTCAGTGAATTTCTGAGGTTTTTTAAATGCTAATTCCTAACTATAACGTGCCTGAAACCTATGGTTTTTTCTGTTAATTTCAAAGGTTTTTTAAAATCTAATTTCTAACTATGCCTACAGAGATAGGACATGTGAAGAAAGAAGAAAAAATGCACAGAAAGAAACAAAAGAAGTGCAGAAAGAAGCAACAGAAGTCCTCAAATACGAAGATAAGTGCAGGAAGAAGGATAACATGCAGAAAGAACAAAAAGAAGAGCAGAAAGAAGCCTTGTTGCAAAATCATCCTGTACCCTCAACTTTTTCAGACGGATACTGGTGGTAACTGAGTCTGACTAACCAGTCCTAGAGCCAGTGCTATGTTAAAAGACACTTAGAATACAGCGAAAACACCTACATACACTAGGGAACCTTATGCGTTGGGGTCCCCCTGTGATTAGCCTTACCTCCTCTATAAGCCCCTAGTATATAATAGGGCATGGGGATTAAAACTACCTCTTAAAACAGGCCACGGGGCGTTTTTGCACACGTTAACTCAGGCCCCGTCCCCTCCTTTCACCATTGTGTAAACACGCCCTGTGTCCGTTTTTAGTTGGGAGATTAAGTTCATTTGAATCCTGAGGGTCCCTAGGGTCCAACTAGCCCACTAGGTACCTCCAGTAAGTGCCACAGAGCTGCGTTGCAGAGAGGTGTAAAAAGTGGCACAGCCTGGACCACCTCTCTGCAATGCAGCTCAGTGGCGCTTACTGGAAGCACTTGGTGGGCTAGTTAGCCCCCAGGGGCCCTCAGTATTGAAGGGAAATTATATCCCCAATTTAAAACGTGCCATGGTGCGTGTTTGCACACGTCACCTCAGGCCCCGTCCCCTCCCTTCACCACTGTTTAAACGCGCCCTGTGGCTGTTCTAAGTTGAGAGATTAAGTCCCCTTGAATCCTAAGGGTCCCTAGGGTCACACTAGACCACTAGGTACCTCCAGTAAGCGCCACAGAGCTGCGTTGCAGAGAGGTGTAAAAAGGGGCTTGGCCTCAGAACACCTGTCTGCAGCGTAGCTCCCTGGCGCATACTGGAGATGCCTGTTGGGGGCGCGTTTGCAGAGTGCTGCACGGAGGGGGCATGGCCTCCGGCACGATGCCAGTCTTTTATTTATTTTATTTTTTTAAGAAGGGGGGCTGTGTGGTTCCCCTTCTTATTCTAATTTATTGGCCCTGATGACCCCATCCCCCAGGGCCTGTCTCCTAATTATATTTTTTTGACCCCAATCCCCAGGGCCGGCCACTGTTTTTTATTATTTTTAAAAAATATATATTTATAGACACACCTAGGACATGCTGGACAAACCGTACATACCTATCACCATGACGATTTGCGTGATATTCATTAAAAGGCGACTATGCATGCAATTAATCCACGTGGAATGTATTTACACCACTAGTGAAGCTCTGACATGTCTGATGCTCTACCGTGCCTAATCCCGGTAGACACCCTTGTCGTTTATTTATACAAACATGGGTAGCTATTGACGGGCACATTTAATACACATGCACACCAAGCCATTCAAAGGGGATTCGACAAAAATTCGACCAAAACTATGCAAGAAACCCCCCTCACGGTTAATAAAACACACATCCACTGCCGGATGTGTAATACTTTTTATTTTACTCACTGGAAAGGGGACGAACATCACTTGCGAGTCACAGCGCGCTCCTGACAGAGCCCAATGCTGTGTTACACCCACCATTGCCTGCCGAGTACCACACACCTCTGTGTTGTATTCCACTAGCTAGTGCATATGCTATGACACTCTCTAGCCCATGTGCACTGTAACACCACCCCGTGAATATGTCATGCCACACTTGTCTTCGCACGGGTTATATTGCCCCATCAAACGTGCCTTCCTCGATGCCTATGTTATAACGCACAGTGCTATGCCATACATATTACAATTTGGGATCCATATCTTTGTCACAGTGCATGTGCAACGTTACACTCCCCAGCACATATTTTATATTACAACTTTAGAGACTAGTTAGGTTACACAACACTGCCCTGTGCATATTACACTCCAAGGCGCATATCGCATAGCACGCGCTAGTGCCTGTGCTATCTCGCGCTCTCCAATGAATCTGTCATTGCGCACAATGTATTGCATATTATATTTCACGCCTGGTTCATCTTATATCACACTTTTTGGTGCATAGTTTATACCATACACTATATCTAGTTTTCATTTTCAATCGTGCTCTCAGGACTATGTTCTATATAACACTGTGTTCACCTACCCTTTTCACGGGCATTACATTTTGCGATAGGGGGTGGAGGGTCAGGGGGTGTTTTTGCCAAGTGAGCCCGGAGTCACAGTCACTAACGTCTTCTTCTTCCTGAATAAAAGTGAGATTATGCTGCATACTTGTTCATATTTTAAGTAGTTTGCACAGACAAAATGTTTTAAAAACAATAACGTTTCTAATACCCGCCTTCTCTGAACAGTTAGCTTGCTGCCCCATCCCCCTCCTCCCTATCCTCTGTTGTGTGAATCCATGGACTAGCCTCCTCCCTCCTGCCATGCATGGTCTGATGTGCTGCCACTGCCCTCAATTTAGTATGATGTACCAGTCCACTCCTCCTGCCCTCCATTGCCCAATTCTATGCCCCATCATTGACCTCCTGCTTAAACTCTGTGCTTAGCTTGCTGCCCCTATTCTCCTTCCCCCTGCCCTCCGATGTCTTTGTGCATGCCCCTGCTCCATCCTTTTTGCCCACCATGTCCCATGGACCTGCCACTCCTATCTACTCTGAGTGTTCTGTTGAGCTGCCACTCCCCTCCCACCTGCCTAGCATTGTCAGATGACTGTAACCTGTCCCTGCCACCTCCACCCTGCCTGTCCACATGCCATGCCTCTATCCTCTTCCTCCTGTCCTACATGGTCCATTGTACTGCCACACCCTTCTGCCCTCCCTGGTCTGTTGTGCTGCAACTGCTCCTCCTGCCTGCCCCGTGTGGTCTGTTGTGAGGCCCCTTCCCCTGAACTTTCTTGTCTGTGCACAGGTCCTAACCCTCCCTTCTATCCTCCATCGTCCTTTGTGCATGCCCCTGCACCCTCCTCCTTGCCCATCATAGCCATTGTGCTGCCACTAACCCTCCCACTTGCCATGCATGGTCTTCTGTGCTGCCATGGCCCCTCCCACCTTCCCTGTGTGGTCAGTTAGCTGCCCCTGACCCCCTCCCACCTTCCCTCCATGGTCTGTGTGTATGCCATCACAGTCTCACTGTTGCTCTTCATGTTGTGTCTTGCTTCTAGTGCCCATCCTGCCTGACCTCCATGGCTATCTTGCTGCTCCTGCCCTGCCCCCTTGCCCCCAGCCCTCTGTTTACATGTGCAGACCCCTACTCCCTCCCTCCTGGCTTGTCTGTTCCATTGTAATGCCCCTGATCCGTCCCTCCTGCCCTTTATGGTCTGTTATGCTGCAGCCTTCTCTCCTGTCTGTCCATTATGGTCAGCTAGCTACCATTGCCTCTTGCCCCTCTGTTCTCTGTTGTCCATGTGCATGGTCCTGTCCCCTCCCTCTTGCTTTCTATGGATTGTTGTGCTGCACTCCCGTCCTGCATGCCCTGTGTGGTGTATTGTGCTGCTGCAAACCCTGATGCCTGCCCTGCAGGGTCAGTTTGGTGCACCTCTCCATGTCTCTCCTGTCCTCTGTTATCCAAGTCCATGTCCCTATCCCATTTCCTTCCATGATCCAATGTACCATACTTGCGAACATTTTGAACTTGGTAAGAGGGAGATTTTGAAAAAAAACTGGGGTATTGATTTTCCCCTTTGAGTTACATTGAAAAAGAGGATATTGTAGACAGGAGACAGATCAAATAAAGCCCATTTGAGCTTAAAAACATTGGACGTTTCCTGGCTGAATCGGGTCTGTTGGCATGTATGGTTGTACTACCATTGCCTCTTCCTTCTGCCCACAATGGTCTATTACATTGCCACAGCCTTGAAGGAGGGTAGATTTTGTATCACAGGGGGCCCCTGGCCCGTTCTGTCCACACCTGAAGTATGAGACCCTTGTCCTTGCCCTGCCAGCCGCATTTGTAGGCCGTATTAAATTGACCAGCGGGTCCTGTGTTGCTATATAATTATCCTGAGACATCCTTACCACTCAGCCAGCATAAAACCCCTGTGTAGGCCCTTCTGTTCAATATGTAGGCCTCTTTGTTAAATTGACCATAGCTCTGCAGTTTTAGTGTATAGCAGTCTGAAGGCAGGTCTGCGAGGCCTTCTGCTCCAAACTAGTAGCCCCCACCCTACCCGAGTGCTCCGTGCTCGGTATCAAAGTTCAACATCCCCCTGAAGCTGTCGACATACAGTAGGCTGCATCCTGGACTGGTACTTGCTTCCTGGGCAGGTTTCCCGCTTTTAAGGAAGTGGCAACCGCAGAGCATCAAGTTAGGAGAACTGAGGAGATTTTATACATGAATATATTGAATTCCTGTACAATACCCATTATTTTCTGCTTGCTCTATGGAACTTACGATAAGCGATTGTCCTGAGAGACTGACCTTTTCACCCAGTCCATTGTCAGCATTAAGTGGGTAAATGACGAAATGTCTGGTAAAATCTGCAGACGAAGCTTTTGGGTAGCATACGTAGGTAGATGTAGCGTGCAAAGGAGCCCACAAAATGATATAAAAAGGGATCACCCACAGATATCAACGGACAACCTCGCCGTCTGTATGTAGGTTAACAGGCTGTGCAGGTTTTCCCCAAGAACTGGGAGCTCTTGTCTTCCTTTGCTTAAAATGTCTTGCTCTGCTTTGCTTGAAGTATCTTATTCTATTTTACCTATATGAAATGTCATGTTATGTTTAACCATTGTTCTCTTTACTTTTGCATTTAAAAGATGTTGTATTGTAATTGCAGGAATGCTTGCTCTAAGAGTAAATGTGAGTGTTCCTAGGTCACATTTTCCTTGGTGTAACTTGTTTCTCATGATGCATTTATAGATGTGTTTTCTCTCTCTCTCTGTCAGTCCATTAATTGAGACACAGAGAATATCATGACAGCTGTATGATTATCTGGATTCTGTATTTTGTACTTTATGTCTCTATTCTGCGGTTTCTTTGAAGTTGCATCTTCTCATTAAACTGCCATTGTATTCTGCCTCCAATTCCATGTCTCATATGTCTGTTTTCTTCATTTTTGGAGCAAGCGTTCCTAGGCACCCCGGCTCAAATTAAGGTGCCCCTTTTGTCCCTGACTCACTCTCCTGCTCAGTTCTGTGGTGGCTCCCGGGGCTCTGGGGACCGCCCCTAGCTTCCTTGACCCGTAATAGATCTTCCCTCCAACAGCCTCTCTTGCAAGTCCTGTATTGTTGGTTTGTTGCCCCTGCCCCCCTTTCCACTGCCCTCCATAGTCTGTTGTGCTTCCACGGCCCTTCCTGCCTGCTCAGTGTGGTTAAATTGTTGCCTTTGCACCCTCCTACCTGGCTTCAATTTTCAGAGTCCGTGCCCCTGGCCTCTGCCTCTCAACAGTATCCTAATGAACAACTAGATTGCTAACATTCTATATTTATTACAAAAGTGTGGAACGCCTGACATCATCTTGATGTAATCAAAACTGTAATACCTAGAGCATTCCTTTAGAAATTACATATATGAGAGGGTCTTATTGGCATCAAAATTATGGTTAGTGCTCTAAAAGACTAAAATAAGGACATATTTTCTGAGTTTTCAAATAGCGACAAAGCACTTTTAAATTATTTGTTATCTTTATGTTTTTTTATCTAGTTGACAACTTGATTAAATGTTGCACTTAGGGGAGAGGATGTGGTGTTACTTCCAGAACTGCAGACTTTGCAACTGGGGAACCAGGTTGAAGTTTCTGCTTCAGCTCGACATTCTGTGATTCTGGTCAAATCACTTAGTCTCCCCATGTCTACAACCAAAATGAATTTGTTCTTGTGTGATGTAACCAATGCTCATGTAAAGCACTCCAATACCTGACAAGTCTGCACTATATAACACTGCAAAAACACAAAATAATAAGTGTTTTGCACACTTCTGTCATTGGGCTATATTTGGGCTATATCTGGGTGATTTTGGGCTACATTTGGGCTCTTTTGTCTCCGGTGGCCATCTTGGGAGATTTATTTGTTATGAAGTATCTTATTCTATTTTACCTATATGAAATGTCATGTTATGTTTAACCATTGTTCTCTTTACTTTTGCATTTAAAAGATGTTGTATTGTAATTGCAGGAATGCTTGCTCTAAGAGTAAATGTGAGTGTTCCTAGGTAACATTTTCCTTGGTGTAACTTGTTTCTCATGATGCATTTATAGATGTGTTTTCTCTCTCTCTCTGTCATTCCATTAATTGAGATACAGAGAATATCATGACAGCTGTATGATTATCTGGATTCTGTATTTTGTACTTTATGTCTCTATTCTGCGGTTTCTTTGAAGTTGCATCTTCTCATTAAACTGCCATTGTATTCTGCCTCCAATTCCATGTCTCATATGTCTGTTTTCTTCATTTTTGGAGCAAGCGTTCCTAGGCACCCCGGCTCAAATTAAGGTGCCCCTTTTGTCCCTGACTCACTCTCCTGCTCAGTTCTGTGGTGGCTCCCGGGGCTCTGGGGACCGCCCCTAGCTTCCTTGACCCGTAATAGATCTTCCCTCCAACAGCCTCTCTTGCAAGTCCTGTATTGTTGGTTTGTTGCCCCTGCCCCCCTTTCCACTGCCCTCCATAGTCTGTTGTGCTTCCACGGCCCTTCCTGCCTGCTCAGTGTGGTTAAATTGTTGCCTTTGCACCCTCCTACCTGGCTTCAATTTTCAGAGTCCGTGCCCCTGGCCTCTGCCTCTCAACAGTATCCTAATGAACAACTAGATTGCTAACATTCTATATTTATTACAAAAGTGTGGAACGCCTGACATCATCTTGATGTAATCAAAACTGTAATACCTAGAGCATTCCTTTAGAAATTACATATATGAGAGGGTCTTATTGGCATCAAAATTATGGTTAGTGCTCTAAAAGACTAAAATAAGGACATATTTTCTGAGTTTTCAAATAGCGACAAAGCACTTTTAAATTATTTGTTATCTTTATGTTTTTTTATCTAGTTGACAACTTGATTAAATGTTGCACTTAGGGGAGAGGATGTGGTGTTACTTCCAGAACTGCAGACTTTGCAACTGGGGAACCAGGTTGAAGTTTCTGCTTCAGCTCGACATTCTGTGATTCTGGTCAAATCACTTAGTCTCCCCATGTCTACAACCAAAATGAATTTGTTCTTGTGTGATGTAACCAATGCTCATGTAAAGCACTCCAATACCTGACAAGTCTGCACTATATAACACTGCAAAAACACAAAATAATAAGTGTTTTGCACACTTCTGTCATTGGGCTATATTTGGGCTATATCTGGGTGATTTTGGGCTACATTTGGGCTCTTTTGTCTCCGGTGGCCATCTTGGGAGATTTATTTGTTATGAAGTTTCCTAATTTCCTCATGTACTGCAGTCTCCTCAGTCGGAAATGCTTTCAGTTTTTTACTTTGATTCCATCATGAAGGTATTCAGATATGTCACACATTTGCCATAAATTCTGAATGTTAGCACTCTAGTTGCTCATTAGATCACTGTAGTAAAACTACTGTTCACCATGGAAGTCTGCTCCTGGTATTAAAAGTGCATGTTTCAGTCTGCATGTCAGAATTTTTTAATGAAATAGAAGAGGATTTGAGAAGTCACTCAAAATGTGCCCTCATTTTCTTTCTTCAGCATTAATCATAATTTCTATGGCAAAATGAACCCCCTCATTGTGTTCCTTTTTAAATTAAATGTTTTAAGTGTTACCAGTTTATTCCAATCAAGATGGTTTCAGGTGTGCCATACTTTTGTCATAATGAAGACAGTAAGTGCTCTAGTTGTTTTTAAGAACATTCTTGGACATTCTGTCATTGGGCTATACTTGGGCTACATCTGGGTGATATTTGGGCTACATTTGGGCTCTTTTGTCTCTGGTGGCCATCTTGGGAGACTTATTTGTTATGAAGTTTCCTAATTTCCTCATTTACTGCAGTCTCCTCAGTAGGAAATACTTTCAGTTTTTTACTTTGATTCCATCAAGAAGGCATTCAAATGTGTCACACATTTGCCATAAAATCAGAATGTTAGCACTCTTTTTGCTCATTAGATCACTGTAGTAAAGCTACTGCTCACCAGGGAAAACTGCTGCTGGTATTGAAAGTGCATGTTTCAGTCTGCATGTCAGAATTTTTTAATGAAATAGAAGAGGATTTGAGAAGTCACTCAAAATGTGCCCTAATTTTTCTTTCTGCAGCACTAATCATACTTTTTATGGAAAAATGAACCCCCTCATTTTGTTCCTTTTTAAATTAAATGTTTTAAGAGTTACCACTTTAATCCAAGCAAGATGGCTTCAGGTGTGCCATACATTTATCATAAGTAGGACGGTTAGCGCTCTAGTAGTTCTTTGGAACACTCTGGAAAGCTGCAGTAGAACACAAAGGAATCAACTGACAGTCTCTGCCCTTGTTGGATGTACATGTTTTACTGAGAATGTCAGACTTCATTCTCACATGACTGAGAAAGATAATGTGAATTTACAGAAAATAAGCTCTCAGTTTAGCTTATAGATCACCTTCCAAACCTCTGTGGTAAAAGCATGAGAAAATATTTTTCTCTCAATCATGATATCCCAGCAGAAGGCTTTTTCACATGGTGAAATCACCTTAGAACATACCACAATTCCTAAAATGAGTATGGTACCATCAACAAATGATTTATAATGTAACTAAAGTCTTAAAACCTTCTATTAACTGCAATGCTTTTTAATGAGGTGCTATCATGTATATTGGTCCCAAGATGGCTGCCAACACTTCTTGGATGAAGTGCTTACAGCCAATCAGATCTCAGGATGAGATGTGTGGTTAGGCTCCGCCCACATATATATATTGATTTAAATGCTATTTTCTCAGGAACTACTGAACAGATTTACACCAGACCTACAAAAGGCACTTCCTTGACCTGAGGACTACCTCTCTGCCAAATTTCAAGTAACTCTGTTCAGCCGTTCGGGCTGTAGCTGTGTCTAAAGGTCCTATGGAAAAATGCATGGGAAAAACGCGTTTTGGGACCCCCCTTTTTTCTCAGCCCCCGCTTGACGAATGCCCCCGAGACTTTCAGGGTAGGAGCGGAGCGTAGCGCCCCACCTATTTTGAAAATTTCGCGAGGATTCATCGACCGGCGCCAAAGTTATTCCAAATAGAATGTTGCGGATTTCCTATGGAAACAGGGTCCTAACTATAACTATCTACTGGCGACCGCCAGTAGATAATATATGTGTATATATATATATATATATATATATATATATATATTCCAAGTAACCTTTTTTCGATGGATTCAGCTGGGACATGAATCCGAAAACAGGAACGGACGCCTCTTCTTTAGTGCAAATTATTTAATTTTTTATTTGTGGGCTATGCCGCCATGACGCGTTTCGGTCCACGAGGACCTTGATCACATGACGCGCTGACATCACTTCCCCATTTTTAAAGTGCTAATGCAATTCATGAACATAGACAACAGACTCTCATGCCGGGAATCGGTTAGCAGCTGATTTGATTAATGCAAATGTAAACACAAACCATTGTGCAAAGAGCAAGTTGTAAAAAATATGCGCTGATAAATAATTTAAATAATATAAAAACACATAAAATGAGAGACCCTTGATATTTACAAAGTAATTATACAATGTACTGGCAGTGATCGCACATGCAATACTGACACTTAAATGTGTTTAAAACATTGTATAGGGTATTAAGCTATATACAACAAATAGAGATCTTATTTCCTCCATTCAATATGTGTCATAGCTTATCTTTAAATCCATGATGTTTTAACAGGTAGGTGTCTTTGCTTATAAAATACACCTGTTCTGCTGTCTGTCTGAATACAGTATATATGTGATACTCAATATTGCAAGTCGCCCTCACTGCATCCTATGAATTCCTGTATTAATACAATTTATCCAATACATTGCTGTGTCAACTCTTGCAAAATATACCTGATGTTATGCTCGTAATGAACCTGCTAATTCCTCTGGTCAATAAAAATAATCAGTTATCTACGTTAAAAGCAACCAAGTGCAAACCCTCATATGTTCGGTTACTGATCCTGCTTGAGAATCAGTGGGTCATAATTGTGTTAAAAAAGTTATAAACTAAGACAATTTTTTGTTACTCTTTCTTATATTTTTCTATTTTTATGATTTTAACGATGTACTTGTTAAGATAAAAGGGAAAGTGATTTTAAGTAGGGGATGTGCGGAATCATCATTATGTTATATAAAGCTTAAAATGCTAAGTCCATGATGTCAGAAATGTCCACATTAAATTATTAACTTTGACTATTTGATATGTCAGGTTAATATCGTCAAATCTAGCCACGTATATACATCTTCTGTTGTGTTCAATCCCTGTGGACTTTTACTATCGAGTTCCAAAATGTATTTGGTCTCGAGTTTGCATAATAAAGCCTCTCTATCTCCGACTCTTCGTAATGGTGGAATTATATCTATGGCGAAGTATTTCATTTGAGATGCATCATTGCCATGCATCTCATTGAAATGCCGAGCCACTGGGTAGTTTATATCTTTGTTTGATATGGCTCGCAAATGTTGGAGGATCCGCTTGTGGACTTGCAGTTTTGTGCTTCCCACATACTTCAGTCCACAGGGGCACTCCAAGATGTAGATGGCATAATCCGATTTGCAGGTGATTAACTTGCTAATTTTGGTGGGTTTGGTGTCAAAGGCCGTTTGGAACGTAGTTTTACTGATTCCATGCTTACATGCTTTACATGAGGAGCATTTAATGAAACCCTTCCGTTCTGAGAGCCACCCTCAATTCTTCGTCAGTTCTGGGCTGCTGCTGACTAGAAAATCACTTGTCGAAGGGGCCTTTCTATATGTAATTGTTGGTCGTGAAGAAAGGACTGGGCCCAGTATGGGATCACTACTTAGCATATGCCAATTGTTAGTGATAATTTTACTCAAACTATCCTTTTGTTTGTTAAATGTAAGGATTAGTCTAGGGCTGCTCATGTCAGTTGCTGTTTCCTTCTTTAGGTCGTTAATCCTAGTTTTACGTGAGGGTCTGATTAAAAGCTCCTGTCTAGACAGAATTCTAGTTTTGTTGATGGCACTATCTTTTGTTTTTTCAGAATAGCCTCTCTCCAAAAAGCGTTTTTTGCTGGCTAATTGAGCCTCCATAAGATCTTTATTTGTGCTGCATATACACCGGATCCTAAGCATTTCTCCATAGGGAATGCTATTTATGGTGTGCCTAGGATGAAAACTGGTAGAATGGAGAGTGGTATTGCCAGCAGTGGGCTTCCGATGTAGTCTAGTGTGTAACTGCATTTGTGATACATACACTTCTACATCCAAAAAACAAATATGCTCTTTGCTCATGTCACAGGTAAAATGCAAATTTAACTCATTGATGTTGATCTGATCTACAAAATTTTGTGCACTTAGTTCAGAACCCCGCCATATGACAAATAAATCGTCAATATAACAAATCCAAATAACGATGTTATCAGAGAGAGCATCCACAAACTTGGTATTGAGTATTATCTCTTCCCACCAACCCATATGGAAACGAGCATAACTTGGTGAAAGCTTGCCCCCATTGCCACTCCTCTTGTCTGTTGGTATTGTTGTTTTCTGCCTTTCTGCCTTATTGTTGAGGCAGAATTGGATTAAATTCATAATCATCTTGTTGTGTTGATGGTATTCCATCTGCCTATCGTTCAAGAAATGTTCAACCGCACGTAGACCGTCTCTGTGGTGTATCGAAGTATATAAATTAGATACATCCAGAGATAGTAAAACATAGTCATTTTGCCATGAAACATTTTGAAGTTTTCTCAAAAAGTCTTTTGTGTCCTGTACATACGAGGGCAATGATTTGACATGGCTCTGCAAAAAAAAGTCTATATAGATTGATGCATTTTCAAGAAGACTTTTCTTAGCCTGAATAATTGGCCTGCCTGGGTGATTGTCTATGTTTTTATGGACTTTGGGTATAAAATATATGACCGGAGTTATTGGATAGTCAATTTTCATATATTTCTACTCGTCTTGATTAATCAGGCCCATACTTTTCCAGGCCAATAATTTGGTATGAAGCTCATGCTGAGCGGCTAACATTGTTTGTTTTGTACTCAGTCTATAGCACCCATGATCATTCAATTGGGTCATTGCTTCCTTGAGGTATTGTTGCTTTTGCCAAATTACCACATTGCCCCCTTTGTCAGAATTTCGGATGACAATGGCATCATTGTCCCGCAATTTAGAGATAAGTTGATGGTATTTTTGTTGTGTGTGGTTGTATTTTAACTTGCTGGTCTTCATTCTTTGATTTAGTTTTTTGACATGAGCTGTAATTGTTTCACTGAATACATCGATTGTATCTCTTGGCATAATAGGCACAAATTTGGATTTAGGTTTAAGGTTAGTGTTTGTCGTCATATTTGTCAAGATTCCTTGTTGATTTAGAAGACTTTGTGTATTGTCTGGAAGTGTGTTACTCAAATTCTCATTTACAAGTGCTTGTAAAACTGAGATACAATGTGTATCGACTTTCAAGTGCTGTAACTTGTAAAGATTAAGTCTTTTTATTATGTTGTTTGAGTTGAGTCCGATCACATGTCACTTTCATTCAAATCAGTGTCTTGCAGAAACACAGTTACTCAGGAGCAAGGAGCTCTAGCTCCGAAACGCGTAGGGTGTTTTGTGTCTAGCCTGAATAAAATACCACCTTGCAATAATTGTGTCCACGGCCTGCTGCTTGGTAGAGAAAGAGACAGCATCGGTTGATGTGAAGGGACTCGCCATCCCACCGTGGAACGCAGTGATCTGTGGACGAGGTAAGGCGACGGCGCTTTGTGGTTTGAGATATATATATATATATATATATATATATATATATATATATATATATATATATATATATATATATATATATATTACCTACTGGCGGTCGCCAGTAGGTAGTTATAGTTAGGACCACGTTTCCATAGGAAATCCGCAACATTCTATTTTGAATAACTTTGGCGCCGGTCGACGAATCCTCGCGAATTTTTCAAAATAGGTGGGGCGCTACGCTCCGCTCCTTCCCTGAAAGTCTCGGGGGGATTCGTCAAGCGGGGGCTGAGATAAAAGGGGGGTCCCAAAACGCGTTTTTCCCATGCATTTTTCCGTAGGACCTTTAGACAGGGCTACAGCCCGAACGGCTGAACAGAATTACTAGAAATTTGGCAGAGAGGTAGTCCTCAGGTCAAGGAAGTGCCTTTTGTAGGTTTGGTGTAAATCTGTTCAGTAGATTCTGAGAAAATAGCCTTTAAATCAATATATATATCTGAGCCAGCTTACGGTGCGCTTACGGTACGCTTACCGTACGCGTACGGTGGCGTGCGCGAGCGCGATTCTGATTGGCTCTTAGATCTTAGTAAACATTCGAATCGGCCGAAACCAGGAAGCGGCGGCCGCCATTTTCTCTCTCGCACTGAGAGTGATGTTTAAAATATAAAGCACAAAAACATGTAAAGGGGCTGTTTAGACAGCTCCCACACACATAGCAATGTTGAGGGAGTCCCCCAAGATCCCCCAAGGCCAAAAACGGAATTTTTATTTTTTCGCTAATTTTGCCGATTACGCTTACCGTACGCGTACGGTAAAATTTTTTAAAAAAATCAAAATTATCCACACTCTCCCCACCCCGTGTGCAATTGGTGCCCGAAGGGCACAAATTGTGCATGGCTTATTAAAGATGAGTTAAACTAAAATATTAAAAAAAATAATAATAAAAAAAAAAATTATCCACACTCTCTCCACCCCGTGTGCAAATGGTGCCCGAAGGGCACCATTTGTGCATGGCTTATAACACATACGAAAAATTAAAATATTACCTTTCAAAACGAAGTGCATCATATGTCCTCCATGTGCGCACGGTGCGCGAAGCGCATCGTGCGTACATGGCCCATCTAGCGTAACGTGGGCACGCGGTGCGCATAGCGCACCGCGTGCCCACCGTGCGTGCACGGCACTAACTGCGTAAAGTGGGCGCATGGTGCGCGAAGCGCACCGCGTGCTCACTGTGCGCGCACGGTGCGCGAAGCGCACCGTGCGCGCACGGAACGAACTGCGTTAAGTGGGCGCGCACGCCACGAATGGCGTAAAGTAACTTAGCATTTAAAAAACCGTACAAATTCACTGAAAAAACCATAGGTTTCACACACGTTATAGTTAGGAATTAGCATTTAAAAAACCTTGCAAATTCACTGAAAAAACCATAGGTTTCACACATGTTATAGTTAGTGGAAATTTTACTGATAAAAAACCAATGAAATTCCCCCGTTATAGTTAGTGCAGGCAACTATAACTCACGCGACCGCAATCTTCTGCTGATGACATATGTGTCTTTATGAAAAAAAAATATTTGTAATATATGTATAGCTAAAAATGTATGGAAGAAGACATGGGCAAATAAGTGTCTAAATACAGTATTAGCATCAGCAGAGGATTGCGGTCGCGTGAGTTATAGTTGCCTGCACTAACTATAACGGGGGAATTTCATTGGTTTTTTATCAGTAAAATTTCCGCTAACTATAACATGTGTGAAACCTATGGTTTTTTCAGTGAATATCCATATATATATTATATATTTTCGCACGGTTTTGCACAATTATTGAAAATGCTGCTATGCACCTTTTTGCATTGGTACAGATTTTGAGTTTCCTTACTTGTTGACATTATACGGTATATGTTTTTACTTGGCATTGTTTTACCTTTCTTGTCAGTTGGGTGTTTTTTAAGGATTTATCCTGTTATACCAACACTCATATACAATAACAAGTTCAGTCATGTGTATTATCTTTATGCTGGCTGCCAATGCTAATGTTTATCATTACATTTCCGTATTTCAGATTGCATGAAATACCAACTACACGTATTATACATTTGTGTAATGTTTTTAGAATTATCGTGCAATTTGATTCCACTGTTTCTCGGTGTATCACACGAAGTCTGTTTTCCTGGTCTACTAGCACGTGATCAGGAAGTGGGTGTACACTTTGCAGCGCATAAAAAATCATTCAGTGCAACTTGTCTCCGCATGTGAACAAGGGCTTTCGAGCCCGAAACGCGTCATGGTTTGCTGAGAGAAATGGTCGTAATGGTCGAATAAATACTCTTGCCTGAAGATTCCTGTGGTCCGTCTCTCCTTCTTCGCCGCCCGTTCGGAGGTTGTGGGAGTTCCTACATTTCATATATATATATATATATATATATATATGGAAGAAAAGGGTTCACCACATTGCGGGACGCACTCGCAGCAAGCCGGTCAAAGCAGGGAAGGTCCGTTGGCAAACCACACCTGACGCGTTTCGGGCCTGACGCCCTTAATCATAGGCAACTGCAGCGTGAATGACCAGCAAACAAGGCTTCCATGCTATTCCCACCTCCTTTTATTTGCATATCAATCAAGTGAGCAAGATAGCAAAGCATTCTGGGAATGGAAGTCTTTACATGATGCCCAAGTGGGCTGCCGGTCTCTCGCACTGACAAAGTTCTAAAATTTCAAGGTTTCACCTCGTGAACTTTTCCCCCATAAGCACAGTCACTCGCTGCTCCGAATGCCACTGTAACTGAAAGACAGCAGCGGACCCGCTCAATTAAGCGGTGGTGACGTCCCACGACCAGGCAGGGCCGCAATATTTGGAAGAAAAGGGTTCACCACATTGCGGGACGCACTCGCAGCAAGCCGGTCAAAGCAGGGAAGGTCCGTTGGCAAACCACACCTGACGCGTTTCGGGCCTGACGCCCTTAATCATAGGCAACTGCAGCGTGAATGACCAGCAAACAAGGCTTCCATGCTATTCCCACCTCCTTTTATTTGCATATCAATCAAGTGAGCAAGATAGCAAAGCATTCTGGGAATGGAAGTCTTTACATGATGCCCAAGTGGGCTGCCGGTCTCTCGCACTGACAAAGTTCTAAAATTTCAAGGTTTCACCTCGTGAACTTTTCCCCCATAAGCACAGTCACTCGCTGCTCCGAATGCCACTGTAACTGAAAGACAGCAGTGGACCCGCTCAATTAAGCGGTGGTGATGTCCCACGACCAGGCAGGGCCGCAATATTTGGAAGAAAAGGGTTCACCACATTGCGGGACGCACTCGCAGGAAGCCGGTCAAAGCAGGGAAGGTCCGTTGGCAAACCACACCTGACGCGTTTCGGGCCTGACGCCCTTAATCATAGGCAACTGCAGCGTGAATGACCAGCAAACAAGGCTTCCATGCTATTCCCACCTCCTTTTATTTGCATATCAATCAAGTGAGCAAGATAGCAAAGCATTCTGGGAATGGAAGTCTTTACATGATGCCCAAGTGGGCTGCCGGTCTCTCGCACTGACAAAGTTCTAAAATTTCAAGGTTTCACCTCGTGAACTTTTCCCCCATAAGCACAGTCACTCGCTGCTCCGAATGCCACTGTAACTGAAAGACAGCAGCGGACCCGCTCAATTAAGCGGTGGTGACGTCCCACGACCAGGCAGGGCCGCAATATTTGGAAGAAAAGGGTTCACCACATTGCGGGACGCACTCGCAGCAAGCCGGTCAAAGCAGGGAAGGTCCGTTGGCAAACCACACCTGACGCGTTTCGGGCCTGACGCCCTTAATCATAGGCAACTGCAGCGTGAATGACCAGCAAACAAGGCTTCCATGCTATTCCCACCTCCTTTTATTTGCATATCAATCAAGTGAGCAAGATAGCAAAGCATTCTGGGAATGGAAGTCTTTACATGATGCCCAAGTGGGCTGCCGGTCTCTCGCACTGACAAAGTTCTAAAATTTCAAGGTTTCACCTCGTGAACTTTTCCCCCATAAGCACAGTCACTCGCTGCTCCGAATGCCACTGTAACTGAAAGAACGCAGCGGACCCGCTCAATTAAGCGGTGGTGACGTCCCACGACCAGGCAGGGCCGCAATATTTGGAAGAAAAGGGTTCACCACATTGCGGGACGCACTCGCAGCAAGCCGGTCAAAGCAGGGAAGGTCCGATGGCAAACCACACCTGACGCGTTTCGGGCCTGACGCCCTTAATCGTAGGCAACTGCAGCGTGAATGACCAGCAAACAAGGCTTCCATGCTATTCCCACCTCCTTTTATTTGCATATCAATCAAGTGAGCAAGATAGCAAAGCATTCTGGGAATGGAAGTCTTTACATGATGCCCAAGTGGGCTGCCGGTCTCTCGCACTGACAAAGTTCTAAAATTTCAAGGTTTCACCTCGTGAACTTTTCCCCCATAAGCACAGTCACTCGCTGCTCCGAATGCCACTGTAACTGAAAGACAGCAGCGGACCCGCTCAATTAAGCGGTGGTGACGTCCCACGACCAGGCAGGGCCGCAATATTTGGAAGAAAAGGGTTCACCACATTGCGGGACGCACTCGCAGCAAGCCGGTCAAAGCAGGGAAGGTCCGTTGGCAAACCACACCTGACGCGTTTCGGGCCTGACGCCCTTAATCATAGGCAACTGCAGCGTGAATGACCAGCAAACAAGGCTTCCATGCTATTCCCACCTCCTTTTATTTGCATATCAATCAAGTGAGCAAGATAGCAAAGCATTCTGGGAATGGAAGTCTTTACATGATGCCCAAGTGGGCTGCCGGTCTCTCGCACTGACAAAGTTCTAAAATTTCAAGGTTTCACCTCGTGAACTTTTCCCCCATAAGCACAGTCACTCGCTGCTCCGAATGCCACTGTAACTGAAAGACAGCAGCGGACCCGCTCAATTAAGCGGTGGTGACGTCCCACGACCAGGCAGGGCCGCAATATTTGGAAGAAAAGGGTTCACCACATTGCGGGACGCACTCGCAGCAAGCCGGTCAAAGCAGGGAAGGTCCGTTGGCAAACCACACCTGACGCGTTTCGGGCCTGACGCCCTTAATCATAGGCAACTGCAGCGTGAATGACCAGCAAACAAGGCTTCCATGCTATTCCCACCTCCTTTTATTTGCATATCAATCAAGTGAGCAAGATAGCAAAGCATTCTGGGAATGGAAGTCTTTACATGATGCCCAAGTGGGCTGCCGGTCTCTCGCACTGACAAAGTTCTAAAATTTCAAGGATTCACCTCGTGAACTTTTCCCCCATAAGCACAGTCACTCGCTGCTCCGAATGCCACTGTAACTGAAAGACAGCAGCGGACCCGCTCAATTAAGCGGTGGTGACGTCCCACGACCAGGCAGGGCCGCAATATTTGGAAGAAAAGGGTTCACCACATTGCGGGACGCACTCGCAGCAAGCCGGTCAAAGCAGGGAAGGTCCGTTGGCAAACCACACCTGACGCGTTTCGGGCCTGACGCCCTTAATCATAGGCAACTGCAGCGTGAATGACCAGCAAACAAGGCTTCCATGCTATTCCCACCTCCTTTTATTTGCATATCAATCAAGTGAGCAAGATAGCAAAGCATTCTGGGAATGGAAGTCTTCCCTGCTTTGACCGGCTTGCTGCGAGTGCGTCCCGCAATGTGGTGAACCCTTTTCTTCCAAATATTGCGGCCCTGCCTGGTCGCGGGACGTCACCACCGCTTAATTGAGCGGGTCCGCTGCTGTCTTTCAGTTACAGTGGCATTCGGAGCAGCGAGTGACTGTGCTTATGGGGGAAAAGTTCACGAGGTGAAACCTTGAAATTTTAGAACTTTGTCAGTGCGAGAGACCGGCAGCCCACTTGGGCATCATGTAAAGACTTCCATTCCCAAAATGCTTTGCTATCTTGCTCACTTGATTGATATGCAAATAAAAGGAGGTGGGAATAGCATGGAAGCCTTGTTTGCTGGTCATTCACGCTGCAGTTGCCTATGATTAAGGGCGTCAGGCCCGAAACGCGTCAGGTGTGGTTTGCCAACGGACCTTCCCTGCTTTGACCGGCTTGCTGCGAGTGCGTCCCGCAATGTGGTGAACCCTTTTCTTCCAAATATTGCGGCCCTGCCTGGTCGCGGGACGTCACCACCGCTTAATTGAGCGGGTCCGCTGCTGTCTTTCAGTTACAGTGGCATTCGGAGCAGCGAGTGACTGTGCTTATGGGGGAAAAGTTCACGAGGTGAAACCTTGAAATTTTAGAACTTTGTCAGTGCGAGAGACCGGCAGCCCACTTGGGCATCATGTAAAGACTTCCATTCCCAGAATGCTTTGCTATCTTGCTCACTTGATTGATATGCAAATAAAAGGAGGTGGGAATAGCATGGAAGCCTTGTTTGCTGGTCATTCACGCTGCAGTTGCCTATGATTAAGGGCGTCAGGCCCGAAACGCGTCAGGTGTGGTTTGCCAACGGACCTTCCCTGCTTTGACCGGCTTGCTGCGAGTGCGTCCCGCAATGTGGTGAACCCTTTTCTTCCAAATATTGCGGCCCTGCCTGGTCGCGGGACGTCACCACCGCTTAATTGAGCGGGTCCGCTGCTGTCTTTCAGTTACAGTGGCATTCGGAGCAGCGAGTGACTGTGCTTATGGGGGAAAAGTTCACGAGGTGAAACCTTGAAATTTTAGAACTTTGTCAGTGCGAGAGACCGGCAGCCCACTTGGGCATCATGTAAAGACTTCCATTCCCAGAATGCTTTGCTATCTTGCTCACTTGATTGATATGCAAATAAAAGGAGGTGGGAATAGCATGGAAGCCTTGTTTGCTGGTCATTCACGCTGCAGTTGCCTATGATTAAGGGCGTCAGGCCCGAAACGCGTCAGGTGTGGTTTGCCAACGGACCTTCCCTGCTTTGACCGGCTTGCTGCGAGTGCGTCCCGCAATGTGGTGAACCCTTTTCTTCCAAATATTGCGGCCCTGCCTGGTCGCGGGACGTCACCACCGCTTAATTGAGCGGGTCCGCTGCTGTCTTTCAGTTACAGTGGCATTCGGAGCAGCGAGTGACTGTGCTTATGGGGGAAAAGTTCACGAGGTGAAACCTTGACATTTTAGAACTTTGTCAGTGCGAGAGACCGGCAGCCCACTTGGGCATCATGTAAAGACTTCCATTCCCAGAATGCTTTGCTATCTTGCTCACTTGATTGATATGCAAATAAAAGGAGGTGGGAATAGCATGGAAGCCTTGTTTGCTGGTCATTCACGCTGCAGTTGCCTATGATTAAGGGCGTCAGGCCCGAAACGCGTCAGGTGTGGTTTGCCAACGGACCTTCCCTGCTTTGACCGGCTTGCTGCGAGTGCGTCCCGCAATGTGGTGAACCCTTTTCTTCCAAATATTGCGGCCCTGCCTGGTCGCGGGACGTCACCACCGCTTAATTGAGCGGGTCCGCTGCTGTCTTTCAGTTACAGTGGCATTCGGAGCAGCGAGTGACTGTGCTTATGGGGGAAAAGTTCACGAGGTGAAACCTTGAAATTTTAGAACTTTGTCAGTGCGAGAGACCGGCAGCCCACTTGGGCATCATGTAAAGACTTCCATTCCCAGAATGCTTTGCTATCTTGCTCACTTGATTGATATGCAAATAAAAGGAGGTGGGAATAGCATGGAAGCCTTGTTTGCTGGTCATTCACGCTGCAGTTGCCTATGATTAAGGGCGTCAGGCCCGAAACGCGTCAGGTGTGGTTTGCCAACGGACCTTCCCTGCTTTGACCGGCTTGCTGCGAGTGCGTCCCGCAATGTGGTGAACCCTTTTCTTCCAAATATTGCGGCCCTGCCTGGTCGCGGGACGTCACCACCGCTTAATTGAGCGGGTCCGCTGCTGTCTTTCAGTTACAGTGGCATTCGGAGCAGCGAGTGACTGTGCTTATGGGGGAAAAGTTCACGAGGTGAAACCTTGAAATTTTAGAACTTTGTCAGTGCGAGAGACCGGCAGCCCACTTGGGCATCATGTAAAGACTTCCATTCCCAGAATGCTTTGCTATCTTGCTCACTTGATTGATATGCAAATAAAAGGAGGTGGGAATAGCATGGAAGCCTTGTTTGCTGGTCATTCACGCTGCAGTTGCCTATGATTAAGGGCGTCAGGCCCGAAACGCGTCAGGTGTGGTTTGCCAACGGACCTTCCCTGCTTTGACCGGCTTGCTGCGAGTGCGTCCCGCAATGTGGTGAACCCTTTTCTTCCAAATATTGCGGCCCTGCCTGGTCGCGGGACGTCACCACCGCTTAATTGAGCGGGTCCGCTGCTGTCTTTCAGTTACAGTGGCATTCGGAGCAGCGAGTGACTGTGCTTATGGGGGAAAAGTTCACGAGGTGAAACCTTGAAATTTTAGAACTTTGTCAGTGCGAGAGACCGGCAGCCCACTTGGGCATCATGTAAAGACTTCCATTCCCAGAATGCTTTGCTATCTTGCTCACTTGATTGATATGCAAATAAAAGGAGGTGGGAATAGCATGGAAGCCTTGTTTGCTGGTCATTCACGCTGCAGTTGCCTATGATTAAGGGCGTCAGGCCCGAAACGCGTCAGGTGTGGTTTGCCAACGGACCTTCCCTGCTTTGACCGGCTTGCTGCGAGTGCGTCCCGCAATGTGGTGAACCCTTTTCTTCCAAATATTGCGGCCCTGCCTGGTCGCGGGACGTCACCACCGCTTAATTGAGCGGGTCCGCTGCTGTCTTTCAGTTACAGTGGCATTCGGAGCAGCGAGTGACTGTGCTTATGGGGGAAAAGTTCACGAGGTGAAACCTTGAAATTTTAGAACTTTGTCAGTGCGAGAGACCGGCAGCCCACTTGGGCATCATGTAAAGACTTCCATTCCCAGAATGCTTTGCTATCTTGCTCACTTGATTGATATGCAAATAAAAGGAGGTGGGAATAGCATGGAAGCCTTGTTTGCTGGTCATTCACGCTGCAGTTGCCTATGATTAAGGGCGTCAGGCCCGAAACGCGTCAGGTGTGGTTTGCCAACGGACCTTCCCTGCTTTGACCGGCTTGCTGCGAGTGCGTCCCGCAATGTGGTGAACCCTTTTCTTCCAAATATTGCGGCCCTGCCTGGTCGCGGGACGTCACCACCGCTTAATTGAGCGGGTCCGCTGCTGTCTTTCAGTTACAGTGGCATTCGGAGCAGCGAGTGACTGTGCTTATGGGGGAAAAGTTCACGAGGTGAAACCTTGAAATTTTAGAACTTTGTCAGTGCGAGAGACCGGCAGCCCACTTGGGCATCATGTAAAGACTTCCATTCCCAGAATGCTTTGCTATCTTGCTCACTTGATTGATATGCAAATAAAAGGAGGTGGGAATAGCATGGAAGCCTTGTTTGCTGGTCATTCACGCTGCAGTTGCCTATGATTAAGGGCGTCAGGCCCGAAACGCGTCAGGTGTGGTTTGCCAACGGACCTTCCCTGCTTTGACCGGCTTGCTGCGAGTGCGTCCCGCAATGTGGTGAACCCTTTTCTTCCAAATATTGCGGCCCTGCCTGGTCGCGGGACGTCACCACCGCTTAATTGAGCGGGTCCGCTGCTGTCTTTCAGTTACAGTGGCATTCGGAGCAGCGAGTGACTGTGCTTATGGGGGAAAAGTTCACGAGGTGAAACCTTGAAATTTTAGAACTTTGTCAGTGCGAGAGACCGGCAGCCCACTTGGGCATCATGTAAAGACTTCCATTCCCAGAATGCTTTGCTATCTTGCTCACTTGATTGATATGCAAATAAAAGGAGGTGGGAATAGCATGGAAGCCTTGTTTGCTGGTCATTCACGCTGCAGTTGCCTATGATTAAGGGCGTCAGGCCCGAAACGCGTCAGGTGTGGTTTGCCAACGGACCTTCCCTGCTTTGACCGGCTTGCTGCGAGTGCGTCCCGCAATGTGGTGAACCCTTTTCTTCCAAATATTGCGGCCCTGCCTGGTCGCGGGACGTCACCACCGCTTAATTGAGCGGGTCCGCTGCTGTCTTTCAGTTACAGTGGCATTCGGAGCAGCGAGTGACTGTGCTTATGGGGGAAAAGTTCACGAGGTGAAACCTTGAAATTTTAGAACTTTGTCAGTGCGAGAGACCGGCAGCCCACTTGGGCATCATGTAAAGACTTCCATTCCCAGAATGCTTTGCTATCTTGCTCACTTGATTGATATGCAAATAAAAGGAGGTGGGAATAGCATGGAAGCCTTGTTTGCTGGTCATTCACGCTGCAGTTGCCTATGATTAAGGGCGTCAGGCCCGAAACGCGTCAGGTGTGGTTTGCCAACGGACCTTCCCTGCTTTGACCGGCTTGCTGCGAGTGCGTCCCGCAATGTGGTGAACCCTTTTCTTCCAAATATTGCGGCCCTGCCTGGTCGCGGGACGTCACCACCGCTTAATTGAGCGGGTCCGCTGCTGTCTTTCAGTTACAGTGGCATTCGGAGCAGCGAGTGACTGTGCTTATGGGGGAAAAGTTCACGAGGTGAAACCTTGAAATTTTAGAACTTTGTCAGTGCGAGAGACCGGCAGCCCACTTGGGCATCATGTAAAGACTTCCATTCCCAGAATGCTTTGCTATCTTGCTCACTTGATTGATATGCAAATAAAAGGAGGTGGGAATAGCATGGAAGCCTTGTTTGCTGGTCATTCACGCTGCAGTTGCCTATGATTAAGGGCGTCAGGCCCGAAACGCGTCAGGTGTGGTTTGCCAACGGACCTTCCCTGCTTTGACCGGCTTGCTGCGAGTGCGTCCCGCAATGTGGTGAACCCTTTTCTTCCAAATATTGCGGCCCTGCCTGGTCGCGGGACGTCACCACCGCTTAATTGAGCGGGTCCGCTGCTGTCTTTCAGTTACAGTGGCATTCGGAGCAGCGAGTGACTGTGCTTATGGGGGAAAAGTTCACGAGGTGAAACCTTGAAATTTTAGAACTTTGTCAGTGCGAGAGACCGGCAGCCCACTTGGGCATCATGTAAAGACTTCCATTCCCAGAATGCTTTGCTATCTTGCTCACTTGATTGATATGCAAATAAAAGGAGGTGGGAATAGCATGGAAGCCTTGTTTGCTGGTCATTCACGCTGCAGTTGCCTATGATTAAGGGCGTCAGGCCCGAAACGCGTCAGGTGTGGTTTGCCAACGGACCTTCCCTGCTTTGACCGGCTTGCTGCGAGTGCGTCCCGCAATGTGGTGAACCCTTTTCTTCCATATATATATATATATATATATATATATATTCACTTAAAAAACCATAGGTTTCACACACGTTATAGTTAGGAATTAGCATTTAAAAAACTTTGCAAATTCACTTAAAAAACCATAGGTTTCACACATGTTATAGTTAGCTGGACATTTCACTCGTAAAAAACCATTGAAATTCCCCCGTTGTAGTTAGTTCAGATAACTATAACTCGCGCACCCGCAATCCACTGCTCATGACGTCACATATTACATCACTCATGCCATGGTCAGTGGCATCATTCATGACATCACTGATGACATCATCCTTGTGATAGAGTGGCGGTTGCGCAAGTTATAGTTATCTGAACTAACTATAATGGGGGAATTTCAATGGTTTTTTACGAGTGAAATGTCCAGCTAACTATAACATGTGTGAAACCTATGGTTTTTTAAATGAATTTGCAAGGTTTTTTAAATGCTAATTCCTAACTATAACGTGTGTGAAACCTATGGTTTTTTAAGTGAATTTGTACGTTTTTTTAAATGCTAAGTTATGTATGTTTTATTATATTTTATATATATTTATTTTACAATAAGCTACCTATGTATATAGTTATAGATTGACTGTATCCTGTAATATGGAATGGCTCATTTAAAATGTTTTTTTTTTAAAGGTTTTTCACCGTGCGCGCACCCCGCGATTTTTTGAAAAAAAAATACAAAGTTTATTTTCACCCTTCGGGGTCCTTCAGGGACCCCCTGACAAAGGCTAGGGGGTCAGGAACTCTCCACCCTGCCCCCTTTTTACGTTCTCCACCTTTCTTTTTCACTGTCACACACACAACACACAAAATGGCGGCCGACACTTCCTGATTTCGACTGATTCGAATGTTGACTGACATGTAACCACCAATCAGAATTACGCTCGTGCACGTTATGGTGCGCGCACCGTGCGCTCACGGTGCACGCCTATAGATATTTATGTACTTTTAACTGCAATTTTCACAGGAACTACTGAACAGTTGACTCCATATATGCAAAAGGCACATCCCTGACCTGAGGACTACCTCTTTGCCAAATGTCAAGTAATTCTGTTCAGCCGTTCGGGCTGTACCTTCGACTAAAGGTCCTATGGGAAAATGCATGGGGAAAACGTGTTTTGGGACCCCCCTTTTTTCTCAGCCCCCGCTTGACGAATCACCCCGAGACTTTCAGGGTAGGAGCTGAGCGGAGCGCCCCATTAGTTTTGAAAATTTCGCGAGGATTCGTCAACCGGCGCCAAAGTTATTCAAAATAGAATTTTCAGATTTCCTATGGAAACTCGGTCCTAACTATAACTATCTACTGGCGACCGCCAGTAGATTTTATATATATATATATATGGATATATATATATATATATATATATATATATGTATATATATATATATATATATATATATATATATATATATATATATATATATATATATATATATATATATATATATATATATATATATATATATATATATTAGTTTGACCAGTTCCCCCAGCATTGCAGAACTCTTAAGGTAGGTGCAATCATTGTGAGAGTGAACTTGCATACAATATAAAAGAAAACACAGCAGGCACTCACATGGTCTCTGATGTATCCAAAAGATTTATTTAGACAAACAGACACATTTCCGCAGGATGCCTTCCTCAATGTTTACACAATAAACAATACACAAAGCAGGCTTAATTTAAAGACATTCACCTGTACTCATTGGCGTGCCCATTCACATTGAAAGAATCCTAAGCCGTTTCAGTATAACATACAGTTTTTCAGGCGCCATATCAGTGTGGCATTATATTGTGACTAATTTCATGTTCACCAGGACCGTTTTGTCATACTTGCTTTATGAGCCTTAATAGGCGATACAGCTCATCCACAAGTGAGGCACAACGTGAAAACATCCAATGATTATACAACACTTATATGGCCAAACTCGTCAGTCCTTCAACATTTGATCACACCCTGAATGAGTGAACACATGTGCCCCACTGCGCCATGTTTTTAAGTTGTTGAGGTACCCCTCCATGTAAGCATCGCAGTCTCGTATTATTTCCCCTCATTGTAACTGCATATTTGGAATCTCAGGCACCTGCCTGTCGGAGTTGCCCAATGGCATGAATTCCTCTTTTTTCAATCATATCGGGTGGTGCCTTCACACTGTTGTTCTGTCACAAAATGCAGTGGTTCAAGGCAATGCAAAAATATTCATTTCACCAGTTCCACCAGCGTTGCCAAACTCTTAATGTGGGTGCCATCATGGTGAGGGTGGATTCACATACAATATCAAAAAACACAGCAGACAGTCACGGGGTCTTTGATGCATCCAAATAAATATATATCATTACAGGATCACGTACCCCTGCCATACATTTTAAGGATATTGCAAGTCACCGAGGAGTTCCATTACCATATAGAGGAATGAGGCCAAAGGTCGAGTTCCTTCATGAGGTTATGGAACTCCGGGTGACTTGCTACATCCTTATCATGTACGGCAGGGGTCCTTATCCCATGTAATACATGGTCACAGGATAACCTTTTCCCCAAAACTCTTAAAAACTTGGTGCATAGCTCTTTAAAAAACGAGAGAGCATATTTACAAACATGAAGAATAAAAATAGAACCTTTAGAGCAAAATTAAACACATCAAAATCCTGTCCGATGTTTGTTGCAAAAAATTATTAGAAACAGTTCAATACAAGCCAGTTAACAAACAAAAAACGCTGACGTAACTTAAAATGTTGAGAAACATGCAGAAAGATTGTAACTTTTCTATAATTATCGAAGAAATGCAAAACATAATTATGTTCTTTCTGCTAGTCACTATAACCTAGAAAAGTAGAGCTGAAGAAAGAAAAGCAACGTTTCATTTTTGTTACTTCAAACAGATGTGCCATGACCTGACCTCCCTATCACCTCAGCTGCTAGCTCTGGCAGCAGGCATTTTGACTGACTGCAATAACTTATTACAGTTGAGTTCAGATGTCTTCTCTTTATAATTGGCGACTGAGTGCGTCACTAGTTGCCGATTATAAAGAAAGTAGAGACGTGCATTTATACATCTCCCAAGAATAACATATGCAAAGTAGACTGGGGGTAGAAACTGTTCTGTCTGCACATACCTCTCTTCATTCTGATGAATGTCCATAGTAAAGTATGAAATGGAGTATCCTCTCTCTTCAAAACTGTGTCTTGGATAACATGTGTCATTGTGGAAATATACTTATCTGCGATTCAAACACCTCCAAATGACAACACTCGTACAAAATAGGGTGTGCACAGCAGCTGATGGCAGTAAGTATTAGAGTATAAACTTACGCTTACCTCTGTGCAGAGATCCCTCTCTTGCATTACAGTTACCTATGCTACAGCATGCAACAACTTACTGTTGCATGACAACTAACCATTCCTGCATTGCAAAATAATTAACAACGCTCTATAAGATAAAAGATGAGCATAGTACCATTCACATACATGTACATGCAATAGCATATTCACAGACCCCCAACACGGTACTGCCAGTGTTACTGAATTTTGCAATACTATAATAAACTTTAAACTTATCATAAGTATTAAGGAAACTAATCCAAAGTACTATAAAACATATTTATTACAACAAAACAATTTAACAACAATACAAAACTGCAACAACATTCACAAACACCATAAATAACTATAACATGAAAACAATGTTTTTAAATACATAACATTTTTTTGGGGCGCTCATAAGCACCTCCTAAAAAGACCCCCCACCCTTTTTGCTTAATTTGCCTTCTGGATTTTGATGTAGGTAGCACTTACTTTTCAGTCTTTTAGTCACCTTAGCCTGCCAAAGAGTCTTTAGATTCACATGTTATGGCAGGCTAGGTGACAATAAAATCTCAGCAAAGCACCATATCTATATATACAGTTCACAAAGTGCAGCTCGTCCAGAGTTAGCTCGTGCTGCTGTAGTACTCAACTGTTTAAGCAACACCACATCCTTCCAACCGGAATACACTATGCCTAAAGACATTGGGGAGAGGATGTAACCTTACGGCTAGAGCGGTCGACCTCGAAGCTGGGGAACCTGGTTCGAGTCTTGGCAACAACGCTCAATATCCTGTGATTGTGGGCAAATCACTTAACCTCCCCGTGCCTAACACAAATGAATGTGTCCTTGTGTAACAAAACTGGTGCTATGTAAAGCGCTCTGATACCCGATATCTTCGGGTCTAGTTCGCGCAATATAAAACTCTAAAAAAAAAAGATAGTGAAAGCTGAACAACACAATAGTACTGCTTCTTTTGACAAGGCTCTTTTTGCTGCTTACGTAAGGAGGTTATTATTTGCTCAGAGACAAGCTTCCATTGTCCTCCTTAATAAAAGACAAAATAGCCAAAAAGATAAAAGTTACATACAGGTCAATAATTAATAACAGTGATACATATCAGTAAAGTTTGTGACCATTTCTACGTTATTCCTTTCTCCTGAAGCATTCCACACCCTAACCCTGTGCACTTTTTTCACAAATAAAATTATAACATGCCATCAAACCATATTGCATAAAAGTTTATAAAGTAACACATTCCTCTACACACAGTTTGTACATTTAATTTTTAAACACATTCTGCAAACCTTGCTCACATTTCTATACAGTCTAATCTGTACCTCTCAAAACATATAGAGGCCAATTCACAGAACTAATCTGAGATAAAATCCTAAACTTACTACTTTTGGTATTCACAGAAGGCATTTAGTAGTAGTAAAGTTAGGACTCCTAACTTTACTACTACTCAACTGAGATAAAATCCTAAACTTACTACTTTTGGTAGTCACAGAAGGCATTTAGTAGTAGTAAAGTTAGAACTCCTAACTTTACTACTAAATGCCTTTTGTGAATACCGAAACTCGTAAAGTTAGGATTTTGTCTCAGTTTAGTAGTAGTAAAGTTAGGAGTCCTAACTTTACTTTTACTAAATGCCTTCTGCGAATAACAAAAGTAGTACGTTTAGGATTTTATCTCAGATTAGCTCTGTGAATCGGCCCCATAATAACACATCTACACCTTCCCAAACAACTTTCCACTCTGTAAACATACAGTAGAATAAGTGTACCACCATTAGTACACTTGATAACACTTCATAACAAAGTTTTTTAAATATTGCTAAATACCTGAACTTGGACTTCTTTCTTAAATGTAAATTACCACACCACTGTCTTTCAACTCCAGATAAATTAATTTCTGCCTCTCACAACTCAAAGAGACTTCCCTCTCCTCCAAAACATCAAGGACAAACTGAGCTATTTCTGATTCTGGGCAAATCACTTAATCTCCCCGTGCCTAAAATGAATGTGTCCTCATGTGATGCAACTGGTGCTATGTAAGGCGCTTTGATACCCGATTCGGGTCAAATTTGCGCTATATAAAACTCTGTATAATAAAAATAAATAAAAATAAATCTCTGGTTCTGCACCCAATGACATCACAGCATTTATCCAACCATTTCATAAGAATGGGAACTATTGGTTGAGCCTTAGCCCTATTATTTTACTTCTCCTGCTACAATCATGCGAGACTCTTGTGGGATCATAAAACAACTTGTGGTAAGCTTAGTAATTTTCCTTCAGGTCTTTCAAGCCTCTCTCAAGATCGCACGGGTCCATATAGCAAGCTTCACTCCCTGAAGCTTATGAGCTACTCTCGCGAGATTCATGCGGGTTCGCAACAAACTTGTAGAGAAATAGTAGTATGTGGGATGGAGTATCCTCTCCACTGAGACCCATCTCTTACATGACAGGTGTGTGTAGTAGGGTGTGAGGAGAGACTGGCCTCTCCACACAGACTTCTGTCTCAGATGACATATTTATGTAGTTGTATGTGTGGAGGGACTGGCCTCTCCACTGAGACCCCTCTCTCGAATGGCAGATGTCTTTCGTGGGATTTCTGGATGGATTGGCTCCTCAACTAAGACCTCTCTCTTCAATTACAAGTGTGAATACTATAGTTTGGGAAGAGACTGATCCCTCTGCTGGCTCCTCTCTCTTGCACTACAAGTATACATAGTAGGGTATTGGCCTCTCCACTTAGACCTCTCCATTAGATCACAGGTGTGTGTAGTAGAGTGTAGGGAGGGTCTGGCCTCTACAGCCAAGCCTCTGTCTTGCATGATGAGTGTATGTACTAGAGCATGTGGAGGGAGTAAACTCTCCACAGAGACCTCTCTCTTGGATGATGAGTGTGTGTAGTAGAGTTCAGAACATAACTGGCTCCCAGCAGAGACCCTTCTCTTGGATGATGGGTGTACAAACTAGGGTGTGAGGCGAGACTGGCCTCCTCCCTTAGATCTCTCTCTTACACAACAGATGTGCATAGTAGGGTGTCTACATGGACTATTCTCTCTTTCCACACCTCTTTCTCAGATAACGGAAGTGTGTAGTAAGGTGTGTACATGGACTGCCATCTCCTTCCTGACCGCTCTCTCTGATGACAGGTTTTTCTAATAGGGTGTATGGAGGGAGACTGGCCTCACCACTAAGTCCTCTCTTTCAAAATATGGGTGTAAGTATTAGGCTGTGTACATGAACCGGCCTCTTCTGTCAGACTGTAGTGTAGTTCCCACTAATCCATAGGACCTGTGCGTTTGTTGGACAGCATAAACTTTGAGTGAGATGCCTAGACTGATTTCGAGCACCCTCTCAGGATATGTTGGCCTAGAGACCAGCTAGCTCACAGTGCCACCATAAGCCCCCCTACCCTTACCAGGGAGGGAATGGTTTCTAGCTACCACTGAAAATGGAAACCCTGACCCCTCAGGGATCGTGGTAACAGATCTGGAACTTTCACTCAGTCACTCGTGCTTATTTGTACTCAAAGAAATATATAGAGAATACACAGTGGGACATTTGCAATTTATTTAGTGAACCGTTATTCTTGTATAGAATACATGTGCTGAGATAATCAGTAGACTGAAGCAGATGAAAGTGATTATAAGCACCAAAAGAGTAAATAGATGGTACAATTCTTCCATAAGTGTATATATGCAGGCATATAAAACAAGGTAGTAATCAGGCATACTCCTACTATGCAAACCCTACTCAGCGTGTACCTGGAGTGTGTGTAGGTGTAAGGCCAAGAATCCCCTCTAGGGATGATCCAACCCCATTACCTGGTGGGAGATAATGTAGGACCCCTCTTGGTCACGAACTGGACAACCCTCATGGAGATGTCAGACCACTGCGTGGTGAAATCTCAGAATGCAGGGACCCTCGATGTCAGCTGAAGTGACTCCTCTGCTAATTCTATGAGATGCTGATTAGTTATAATAAAAGCATCTTTGCAATATACGTGCATTGGGTCATACGAAGGTACTATGTCCTTGGTTATTATTCAAATGATAAGGCCCGACATAATTTATCTTGTTTCCTGGACTCTAGACACCCAGCACTATTTAGTTATAGCGATCCATTATGTCACTTCATTGGTTTAGATTGTGAGCTAATTTTGCTTTATTTTGACCTTTTATTCTCATGCCTATTATTATCTACTATTAGGATGATTGTTTTAATCTTTACAAAAACTTGTTAAGGCTATGGGGGATAGTCTGGGGCAATAGGCAAACGAAAAGCTCTGGACCAGTCCCACAGCACAGGTAAACACCCCAAAAATCAAGATAACTCAAATGTAAATACCCTTGATGAAATTGACCATTTGATAGCAGAGGAGGAGCCTCTGATTGGCCCCTACTGCCCCACTACCGAAAAAATGAGGCCATTCCTAAAAAGAAGCCTGGTGGTAAGAAACAGCCCACAACACCTTCAAAAAACCAATCGGGTGTTAAGCCCACAACAATTGATGGATTCCTATCAGGCCAGGCTGGAACTAATGTCAATTACCCTCCCATCCCAATCAGTGGCAACAAATACAATAACTCGATCCCCAGCTCTTTACTTTCTTCCCCCTTAATCTCCTGAAGTAATAGTTACTTTCCCCTTCCTGGACTCACTCAATCCATGACACCCGCAGAGTCAGCCCCACAGCATGTACCCCATACTTCCCCCACAGAGGCCTCCATAGCCAAACTATGCCCCTACATTGATGGCCTTAGGGGGGAGATTGGAGACCTTACAGACATGGTCCTTATCATATCCATCACCCCACAGCGTGCCCGTCCCTACCAGTGAAAAATCATGGCCCTCCGTGCACAGTGACCCTTGAAACCACAGTTGTGAAGCTAAACATCATAGATGCTCACAACTGGGAGCCCTTTCCTGCCATTTTTCATGAGGCCACTGCCGTAGAGAAGCCAAAAAGTGTGAGGGGCTTGGGCCTCACCACTCCCTTTAGGGTCACCCTAACATGTACTCCCTCAATCCCTTACTTCAGTCCCTTTGGTTTGACTCAAAGGGGTGGGCATCCATCCAGGCTTCTCTCCATTTCCAGATATTACCCATACATGGTTCTGAGCTTATGGCCTCTGGGAATAGTCAGTCAATATTTCTGACCCGCACACCTCAGTGGCTTCACACAAAGAAGACAAAGAATCGTTAGTTGATAAAAGTATCCATTGGATCAGAATTATTGCTCAATAATCAGAGAGGGCATCCTGGCTGCCCGAAGACACTTCCATCAAGGTTCTCAATTTGACAGCATTGAACTCATAGTTGGCAAAAGGGACTTAGTCAACAACTTAGTGGACATTGACACTCTCACTCTCCATCTGACCAAATCGACGAATATTCGCTTTAAGTACAATTGTCCAGTGACCAGCTCACAACCTCCCCAGGTTGCAGACAATATAAGGTCACCCACTTGGGACCCGACTGTCTCATTCACCTTGGTCACCATCTCCTGTTAGTAGTGTCTCCTTGACTCTTTCTCCCTTAAATTTCATCATACACGACTTCGGAATGGCCCATACTACCACTGACAGCTTCGGTGCCAATCCGATAGGTCAGGACCTAACTATAACCCCTCAAATCTCTATCACAAATCTGGATAAACCCTTGCTGTCCATGGCCTAATGGAACATAGCTGGTCTTAGTTCAAAAGTAGCCACAAAGACTGGAACATCTTTATCAAATTTTTCGATATTTGTCTGTTCCAGGACACCTGGTTGGCAGAACCATTTTTCAAACCTGTATACCTAAATGTCTTTTTACCCGCAATATGTGGACCCACGGGTCACCCAGCTTGGGGTCAGACATTATGGCTAAAAGAAGGCATAGATTTCAAGATCCAAGAACTACACATGAAAAATCCTGATATTATGGTGATTTGTTTGATGGTAAACAATTCTATTAACATGGATATTTATAACATCTACGCTCCAGGGGTAAGGGGTGGTCTAAAATTCCATACTATAACACTCATAGATGATCACTTGGGGTCACAATACAGCTGCTCCTATCTAATAATTGTGGAGGATTTTAATTCTACATTTGAGCGCCTGGACACTGAAGACATTGACTAGGCCCTTGAGGAGGATGAGCAGTGGGGTATCCCTCGATTAGAACTTCCTGTCATCCAAAAATGGACGGAAGCAGCACTACAACTTAAGGCATTCTCACTTGAGTGGGGCCTCAGGGCTGTAAATTGTAGGTATAATTCTGACCGGGGTGGAGTCACTAACCACTATCAAGCCAGTTGTATTGGTAACGTTCTGCTAGACCTTAAGCTGTGGCCCCTCCTCAATGATATACGCATCAAAGAAAGTCCGGAAAGTGACCACAACCCATTGTGCCTCCCCTTGGAGCCTTCTGACCCCAAAAGGCTGACCACTCCACCACCTATGTTCTCTATCAGTGACGTGTATCCAACAAAAGACATTTGGCATGTCAGGTGGTCCCAAGTTGTGGATAACTCAGATACAATGCTCGTAATAAAAGAAGAGGTCACATCTACCATAGCTGTGATGGACGTGCTTTCGAATAGCAAGGAGGGGCTAGTTGAGGTTACGGAAATCCATGCTAATGTATTCAAGCAAATACAATCATATCTTCTTATTCCTATAGTAGGAAATTGCAGCTGCCCCCTTGCCAAGTGTAGTTGGTTTAACAAGGAGTGCAGGCAAGCACGTAACTCACTAGTAGCAGACAAAAAAGCCAAAGCTCTACGTAGGATCCAACAAGCGAGGAAAAAATACAAACTTTGTTAGGCCAGGGCTAAAAGAAATTGGGACAATGAGAAATGGTTAGAACTCAAAAAAGCTTGCCTGGCCAGAGACTCAGTCAAATCTTGGTCACTTGTCAGGTGGGGCAAGGGCAGTAAGCCACTTGTTCCCTCTAATTTCATTGCCCTCGAAGTCTGGGTAGTCCACTTCTTGCTTCGATACTCTGAGGAGGACAAATTGAATGCCTTGCCTATCACTTGCTCATTTATCAAGGCAGACCAACTATGTGACCTAGTCGACGTATCAGCAGCCATAGACGCAGTTATGATCAGCAGACAATCTGGTCCAGATAGTATTCCTTCAGATTTATTTCTCTATGACAGAGGTAATTGCTCTAGATACATCCTTACTCTTGCCAATGCTATAGCACGTGGTGCCCCAATATCGGACTCATGAAAGGGCGCAGTGCTAATTCCCATTTTTTTTAAAGGTGAAAAATCCATGCCAGGCAATTACACACTTATAAGCTTTATTGACGTTATAGCCTTTGGACTGTTTCACTTGAATAGGCCTGCACTAGGTTTTGTTATCCTTACTCATTCGGCTACAGGATAGCAATTTCACCCTGGTTCGCTGGGTCACCCAGGACAAACTTACTGTATGTTTTTACATTGCTAAAGGGGTGCACCAAGGGTGCTTCTTGGCTCCCACCCTTTTCTCATTGTTCCTTAATGGCATCGTCCAGTTTCCTAACTGCCTCCCCACAGAAGTTCCAAATCTGGCAGGCCTTAAAATCCCTATACAAATGTTTGCAAACAACAAGCTTTTAATCTCTAAAACCCCAAGGGGTTTACAGTGTGTTCTGCTATGCTTTGAGAATTATGTAAGATGCAGGCCTGGTAATAAATTTAGATAAGACCAAATACATGACATTCAATCAGCATAAGTCTTCACCTATTTGAATATCACACTAGCTTCCAATATGCCCTGGTATCACTAAGTAGAAATTATGGACCTGAAATTTCGACAAATCGCTAGAGTGCTGCTCAAAGAATTTAACAGCTCCTATTCCAAGGCTATCAGCCCAGTCCTCCAAATCTATGATGCTAAAGTCTTGGGTTCGGTCCTCTATGGCCCTCATTTATTGGGCTTCTCCAATGTAACCACTCTCCCAGCATCTGAGGACATGTTTTTGAGGAGCGTGACACACCTTCCGCAAATCAGGGCCATAGCACAGTTGTCGCTAGACCTTGGTAGGAAACCTGGAACTAACAAAGCTAGACTTCACCCAATTCTATACTGGGAAGGCTTTGGTCTACTTCTGAGTTGGCCGATTACATCACAGCTATAAGGGATGTCCTAGACGCTCACCGTTTCCATAGGATAGCCTTGTACCGTTATGTTTAAAACACACTGACGAATCTGGGTTTAAGGGCATTATGGAACAATCCTACTGGAGCCTCCATTCCTTCTGCTGAAAAATTGAAAGAGCTTTATTGGCCAATCACTTCTCTTGAGGAGTATTGAGCCGCAGAAGGCCAATACCCGACTGGAATGTTCCTAGAATTTAAACCCAACCCTTCCTTGGAAGCATATTGGGATATTATATCTGCACCCCTAGATAGGAAACTTTACATCCAACTCAGGGCTGGATCGCTGCCTTTACATTCATACACTAATAAATGGAAAGCAAAAACTGATGATCGCTGCCCCTTTTGCCCTGCCAGGGAAACTATTTCTCATGTACAGATTATCGGTCCTGCTTATGCTGTTCCTTGCAAAAAATGGTTGAATTCCTTATGTCTGTCTCTGGGGATGAGAAGTAATTCCATCAGACTGAGAATCTTAACAATTGATTCCCGTCCATCTTTTGAATGTGCGGTTGCTAAGTTCCTAGGTTGGATGTGGGCCATAAGACCTAAGAAGTTATTCATCTCACCCTTAAGGGAATCCAGCAACCCATAGCTTCCTCTTAGCTGGAGCCTAAAGGTGTGTACCAACATCTTCATTCCCTCGTAATTTTCCATGACAGTCTTTTGCTCACTACACTTTATATGTCTGTGGCTTGTATTTGTTTTTAATAATTTTTATATATTTTTACTGGTCAATCTCCGCTTGTGATTTTATGACATTTAATTATATATTCTGTAATTGACTATTATCTAATCTATGTATGATTAAAACATTTAGGTGCCGATTCCGATCCTGGAAAAATTTGCCCCGTACGAATCGTATCCGGATTTTTTACCGTACGAATCGTACAAGTAGCGTACAAACTGCCAAGTACGATTCGCATGGGAAAAAGTCCATACGAATCGCAGTGGGAAAATTTCCCCACACGTCCTCGGGTCGGAAAATGTGTTCGACACATCCCCGGATGATTTACCGTACGATTCGGAAAAATGAAGTCCGACCGCGCAAGTACGATCAGTCCCGTCCTTTAGATTTCACAACCGTATGGAAAAAACACCGTACGGACCCAACGCCCATAGCAACCATGGAGACATGTGCCCGCATACTCGCAGAACACCCCACCCCAGACCCCGTATGTACACGCAGAACACCCCCCCAGCCCTCGTATGTACGCGCCGAACCCCCCCCAGGCCCGCATGTACGCGCCAAACGCCCCCCGGCCGCGGATGTACGCGCCGAACCCCCACCAGTGTATGTACAGAGCGTACCCCCACCCGTGTATGTATGGAGTGTTAGAAGGCGACGTCAGAGGAGACAGGGAGGGTACCTGAGCACCCTGAGACCTACCCTCGGGGTATCGTAGCCGGGCACTGGCGGGAGACTCCTCAGGGGAAGAGTCTCGTATCTAGGATCGTACACCCTGCACCACACGACAAAGAGACACCACACTGTATGCTCTTGGGAACAGATCTTTATCTAATCAGCTTCGTAGGATCTTTATGATCAACAAGGTGGATATGTACAAAATAGTGCACAGGCTCAAAGAGTCTCGGTAGGGATAGGGGGTAGCGGGACAGTCTTTGGGGATCCGGATCCATACCCGGCGCACAGCTCACAATCCTCGAACTGGGGGATACGCTGTGGTCATTGGGGTCCAGCCGGACCGAGGGAGTCATTAGGAGCCGCAAATCACTCAGCAGGCCCTGTGGTGCTGGGAAGATGGAGGGCACGGACGGGGAAGTCCGGGTCGGGTGTGTGTGGGTTCTGGCGGGACGGACCGGCTAGGCCGTGTACTCGGGGGCTGAATGAGGTGCACAGGTCAGGGTGTGTGGCTAGGGGCCAGGGATGGCCATGCCACAAGGCCGGGTCTAACACGGAGCGTACCCCCACCCGTGAATGAATGGAGCGTACCAACACCCCACCAGTGTATGTACAGAGCGTACCCCCAGCCGTGTATGTACGGAGCGTACCCCCACCCGTGAATGAATGGAGCGTACCAACACCTCACCAGTGTATGTACAGAGCGTACCCCCACCCGTGTATGTACGGAGCGTACCCCCACCCGTGAATGAATGGAGCGTACCAACACCTCACCAGTGTATGTACGGAGCGTACCCCCACCCATGTATGAATGGAGCGTACCCCCACCCGTGTATGAATGGAGCGTACCAACACCCCACCAGTGTATGTACGGAGCGTACCCCCACCCGTGTACGTATGGAGCGTACCCACACCCCACCAGTGTATGTACGGAGCGTACTCCCACCCGTGTATGTACGGAGCGTACCCCCACCCGTGAATGAATGGAGCGTACCAACACCCCACCAGTGTATGTACGGAGCGTACCCCCACCCGTGTATATACGGAGCGTACCACCACCCATGAATGAATGGAGCGCACCAACACCTCACCAGTGTATGTACGGAGCGTACCCCCACCCGTGTATGAATGGAGCATACCCCCACCTGTGTATGAATGGAGCGTACCAATACCCCACCAGTGTATGTACGGAGCGTACCCCCACCCGTGTATGTATGGAGCGTACCCACACCCCACCAGTGTATGTACGGAGCATACCCCCACCCGTGTATGTACGGAGCGTACCCCCACCCGTGAATGAATGGAGCGTACCAACACCCCACCCGTGTATGTACGGAGCGTACACCCAGCCCCCCCTGTATGTACGGTGCGAAACACAACCACCGATGGACATTGCGGACCAACACCCTGCCCGTGTCTGTACGTACCCTACCCCAGGCCCCTACACCAGCACCCTCACCCAACATCGCGCATGTACGAGTCGTACTAAGCCATAGCAAAGGACAGCACTGTACAACAACATGGCCCATGTACGCACCGTACAGACGCCAAAAACACTCGTACTGAACCAGGACAAACAAAAACAACACAAGGAGAGTCAATTTGATGCACACAACACCACAAAACATGTCCAACAAGCCCAAATACATCCTATACACTGACCTGCAACTGCCAAACAGCTAAAACAGAGGCCCAAAACACAACCACTCCTTATAACACACCCACCCAAAGTTCAAACACAGCCACACCCACAAAGGGACCAATAAAAAGGCCCAACACACACAAACCATGATCCTTTGCAACAGATCCACTACTGCCAGACCACAGAGACAACGCACTGCACCATACTACATCCATCAATACACCTTACACTTGCACTCCTTCACACAACCACCATCACAAACACCCCCTCATCACATTCACATACACACACCTTCACAACCACACTCACACACACACAACAATCCACACCAACACCCCCACAAACATCCACACCCACACCCCACACCATGCCCACTAACAAGAATCCAAAGTTCACAAAGGAGGAACTGGAGGTCCTTGTCGACAAAATCGTCAGAGTCGAGCCACAGCTCTTTGGAACATTGGTCAGACGGACCAGCATATCCGAAAAATCAGCCATGTGGGAGAGTATTGTCAATGCTGTGAATGCTGTTGGGTCCACCAGAAGGACCAGGCTTGAGTGCCAAGCCAGGTGGTACGATCTGCGGAGGACGGTCCGCCGAAAAATGACGGACGATCACAACCAGGCCAACATCACTGGAGGAGGGCCGCCCCGCAGACCGGTACACTACCATCCCTGGGAGGAGAAGGTGATGGCCACGCTGCCGCCGGTGGGAGTAGACGGAGTAGGAGTCCGAGAGCCAGGTGAGTACACAAACAACTCACCTCACATGGGGGGAACGCCATACACAACCAAAATACCAATAATGCATGCAACCGCCCCAAAGCCAGCACAGGACACAACCACACTCCAAAAACACACACATGCCACTAGCGCCTCCATGCCCCAAGCAAGGCCAGGCCAAGTCACAGGCCACACAAAACACCAACACAAGACAGGATGTCCCCGATGCCGGGAGGATGGCCCTCAAAACTAACATAGAGCAACTCTGAAGCACACAACAATGCCCTCAGCCCATATGGCCTAGGGCACAGCCATACAAACAGTGTGTCCCCACACAGTACTGTGTTGCCTGCAAATGGTGGCCGTGTTGCAGGATGACATGGGTATGAAGGCACAATTTGCACATAACAGCAGCTAATGAAGACGCTTCACTCTGAAAGAGTGACAGCACACACCGCCACAGCAGCAGCGCAGACTCAGACACTCCGCCCAATGGGTGCCCGGAGATAAGCAACAAACCCACATGAACAAGCCAATGGCCTTTGAAACACCTGCAAACTGTGTGTGCCCAGGAAGCTGGGCTGAGGTGACAGAGGGTGACACACAGAGGGAGGGAGAGGGGGAGAGAGAGGGAGGGAGACAGAGGTGGACACAGGGAGACAGAGAGAGGGAGGGAGGAGGGTGACAGAGAGAGGGAGAAAGGGAGACAGAGGGAGACGGACAGAGGGAGGAGGTTGACAGAGGGAGGGAGAAAGGGAGACAGAGGGAGACGGACAGAGGGAGGAGGTTGACAGAGGGAGGGAGAAAGGGAGACAGAGGGAGACGGACAGAGGGAGGAGGCTGACAGAGGGAGGGAGAAAGGGAGACCAAATCACCCTTGGGTGTTGTGGCCATGCCCGCTCGTCAGCAGGTGGACTGTGTGCATGTAGACAAGGTTTGGCAGTGCGTGAACCCCCCCTTCAACCTTTGATAAACACTGGGCCATGTGTCAATCTGTGCACGAGTACATCCGTGCTGCAGGCACAAACCTAACCTTACACCCAGTATACCCACCCACTGTGTTTGTTAGAACCCTGTCACAAATGCTTAAGTTACCTACCTGCATTCCAAATAGCATGGAAAAAACACCATTTGGCCACGTACAGTGCAACACGTAAGGCGGCTCTGCATGGCTTGCTACGCCCGCTCACTACACTGCTGACTGCGTTCCAAAAAGATGCATCAACTAAGATTGTGTCACACATAGGTCAAGTGTCGATAGCTGTGGCCAAGGGACATACCCATGCACAAGCGCACTGTGAGAGGAATGCAAGCCAAATCCAACCACACAGAGGAACTGTGCCAACTCAAAATGAATTAAACATGGATGTCGCATGTAACACAATTAACATTGTCTCTCTCACACACAGGTCAACGTCATCCATCTCCCCCCAACACTGGGGGGGAAGACTCACAGGACCAGGCTCTGCGTGAAGAGGACCCCACTGGCAGCGACGACTCTTACCACTCCGTGGATGACCCAGACCAACCTGGCCCCTCTGGTGTCCAACCACCTGCAGCACCTGCGTCAGGTACAACTGTGCCAACCACCACCCCCATTCCTGCCACATCCCAGGAGACATCCAGGAGCCCTGCCCACACACAACAACACAGCCAGTCTGTCCAGGAGGGACAAGGTTCTCCGGGCACCCAGGAGGAGGCAGGCGACACCGCAAATGCCATCCCTCAGGGGTCCCGGAGACCCGATGTGCCCACAACGGCAGGCCAGGCACAAGTGGGCAGGGGTGGTGGGAGTGGAGGACGGCGGAGGCGCAAACCTGACCAGTTGGCTCAGGAACCGGTACTGTCCCACGTCAGCAACATCCTGGACACATACCGGCGTGACGCCAGGGGCATGGTCCAGATTGCGTCAACCCTCACAGACATCAAGGGGACCCTCGAGGAGATGAAGACCCTGCAGGCCGAGCAACATGCCTGTCAACAGCGACACCAAGGACGGATGGAGGCAAGACAGGCTGAGCTCGTGGCGGTGCAAACGGACATGACCCGTGTACTCCGTCGGATTGTCGAAAACATGAGCAACCCTCCCTGTGCCACCAGGCGAAGAACATCACCACCCACAGGGAGGGATCAGGAGGAGGAGGATTCATCCGATGGAGCATCCCAAGCATCGTCACGGCCTGCTTCTGAGGGTTCCCGCAGGAAGGTGGGTCGTCCACGCAAAAGACCGTGAGAGTCAGCGGAACATCACCATCTCCCAGGTCACTTGGCCTGGCACCTGGCCCTCTGGCCCAACAGCAGCACATCAGCAAATGACATTCTCTGCCACATGGCCTTGCTGGTCACTGTCTGACCAATGTTGACAAAGACTGTGGCACAGACTCTGATGACTTTCAATGGCAAGGATACCAACTCCCCCTGTGAACTTTGGATTCTACACTCCCGCCAAGCACCTCTTGTCACCCCCCCAAACACGTACCCCAGCACAAATAAAATTCATCACAATCACAAGATGATGCCGTCATTTTGCATTATTCCACTACATGTGTGTGTTGTAAAGTCAAACCATGCCTGATTTCAGAAGTAACTCCAAACATCCATACCCTGGGGTCTGAGTCTGGCACAAGACACACATGGGTCACAATGTACCATACAATACAGACATGGAGCACCATACTCACCCGTGATGGGCCCAACCAGCTGAGGGGGTGCCCGCACTACTGTGCCTACAGACCTATGTAGAAGAGCAACAGTCATGCGCAGAGGTCAGGGATCATGTGGAGTGTCCTGGGGTGTTACTCCCAGGTATGTGTAGACACGTGGCAGAACCATGTCCTGCATGCTTGAGTCAGGTGGACGTGGAGAATGGTGGGCCGGCCAACGTTGGATGCATGGAGATGGCACAATGGGGTGTTGGATCACAGTGCCACAAGGTTGTGTTGTGGTTGTGGGCTGCATCCTGAGTGTGTGCGTGGATTGAGAAGGTCATCCTGCAGCTGGCAGTGATTCATTCCCCCCATCTCTGTTGGACATTGATGTGGCCTGGTCGCCGGATGTAGAAGCAGAGCTGTGCAGATGCACCCTGGATGTGGACAAGTATCATGGGAGTTGTAACGCACACGTCCGTAGAGTGCAGGGTAGGATTAGACACGGATGTCGTAGTTGACCTGGGGGATGGTCTCTCTTGCCTTGAGGTGGATGGAACTGGGGATCTTGTGCATAATCCAGAGTGTGCAGCAGCATGAGGCACAGATGCTGCTGATCTGCATAGCACATGTCAGCAAGCACTCCATGATGAACACCAGCTCGTTTGCGTGGACACTGGGTGCCCTTGCTGCAGGGCCTGCAGCAGCATGCGCCATGTCAAGAAAACAATGCCACAAGTAGCACACAAAGACAAGGATCTCAGGTAGGAACCATGCAAAAGGTGTATGTCAAGGAAGGACTGTCTGGTTCAACATGGCACACACACACACAATGGATGCACATGCAGCACAGTGGCTGTCGTGGAGACTGACATGCCACAATACCTACACAGCCATGGACATCATGCACAATACAGATTCTAATCCCTGACAAACAGCTTGCATCTTGCTACTCTACACATAGACTCATATGCACCATCTCTGAGAACTATGCCAGACATGCCGCATGCACAGTGGCAACAGACCACCATTGACAGAGATGAGGCACCTTGGAGGCAGAGGGACACCTTTATTAGTCATGTGTGTCGGAATGCTAATGCAACTCTGTCAACACATACACAGGTCATGTGGATGAACACGTGGGACCAACACTGGCACCCCCCTGTGCACCATAGATGCTGTAAATCCATAGAACTGGCACACAAGTGACGGGTTACAGCTAAACACCCCCTGATGCTCACGAAGAGGCTGCTATACACCATTGAGCCTCTAATGGGGAATTCACACACCATGTCAACCCGGTGCAACCCGTATGTTTCCGAGGGCAGTGTTACACACATTGATGGCTTCATCACAATCCACAATCCCATTACAGATGACTGTCACCAAGTCTGACCATCAATTCAGGGGAATTCAGCTCCATGTCATGTGCCCCATGGTGATTCTACATGTATGTAAAGTATCCAAACATGAACAGGAGCAGTGCACACACATTCCAAACAAATACCACACCCAAAAAGCCGTGCTGCATCCCTTACCCTAAGGAGATTTTCAAACTTGTCCGTGCATGTAACGCTGATTAGGCACATGTTGCTGTGTTCATGAGGAATAGCAGGAGCACAACAATGCCACCAGCAGACAGCATGCGCAAGTACCTGTGGATGAGAGACACACCAGAAGTCAGCCAAAAGAAGCACATCCGCATGCATGTGCATGTACTCGACACGTATAAGGTTGTCAACATGCTAGGTGACAATGATGACTCTGGAAAAACATTCTTCCATTGCACCATCACTCGAGTGACACATCCAAACACACCTCTGACTCACTTGGCAGACATGCAGATGGACACACACATCGCAACACATGCCACACATGGCCCAATGCGTGCACACTCAGACACTGGAACTCACCACTAAGCAAAGAAGTTGCGTATGAGCCGACTCCGGATGTCCTCTACCGCCTCCTCCTCCTCCACATCACTTGCCTCGTGACCAAGCCCTTCATCCTCCACGGGTGGATGGTCCTCCTCATCCGGATCCAGGATGAGTGGCACAGCTTTCTCCACTGCCATGTTGTGCAGCATGCAGCACACGAGGAAGATCTTGCAGACCTTCACCGGTGCATATGGGAGTGCGCCACCGGTCTTGTGGAGGCAACGGAATCGGCTCTTCAGGAGGCCAAACGTCCTCTCTATCACTCGCCTGGTCCGCCCATGGGCGTTGTTGTAGCGGTGCTGGCCAGCCGTGCTGGGATTGCAGAGAGGCGTGATCAGCCATTGCATGTTGGGATAGCCAGCGTCCCCTACATGGAAACATCATGGACAAGAGTGGGTCAGGAGAAGCAGTAAGACAGGAAGATGACGTTAAATACAGGACTGCCAGAGTATACCCACCAACAGCACATGCTCGTTTGTTGCGCAGCTGCAGCATCATTTCAGGCACCCTGCTATGCCTCATGATGTAGGCATCATGTGCTGATCCTGGAAAACGAGCACAGACATGTGAAATCACTATGTTGGCAAGACACACCACAAGGGCATTAATGGAGTGGTAATGCTTGTGGTTCCTATATTCTACCTCCTGTGCCTGTGGTGGTACCAAAGCCACATGTGTTCCATCTATGGACCCAATGACATGGGGCATCCCTCCCAGGGCATAGAACTCACGCTTGACACCTGTCAACTGCTCAGGAGTTGGGAATTTAATGAACTCATCCAGGTGATCCAACATAGCCTCTAAAAAATCATGCAGAACACGGCTGAACATGGTTTGGGACATGCCCCCAACATGAGCAATGGTATATTGAAAGGTACCCGTGGCAAAGAAATGTAGGGCTGCCATCACCTTCATCTTGGGTGTCAGTGCAGTAGGATACCTGTGTAGCGGTTGGAGGTGTGGTGCCAGCCGTGTCGTCAAGTCCTCAATCAACTGTTGGGGGAAGCGGTAGCGGCGTATACAGTCACGTTCCCTCAGGTCAGCCAAGTACGGACTTGGTCGAAGGAGAGGCGGAGCCCTGCAGTGAATTTGAAGGGACAACGAAGAGTGAGTACAGTACACCACCAATGTCAATGTACTGAGCACATGTTCAACAGGCAATACACATATGCTACATACAGAGTCAGGTCTGTGCAATATGCCTTGGACTCATATGCCAGGCAGGTGACACTCCTACCAAGAGCCAGCCACAAACGTGGATTCTCAGGCTCAACATGACATGGCATTAAACTAGCGGTGGGCCAGTGTGAGTGAACAGGCAGACGCATCACAGGAGTGCCAGACATCCGCATATGGGCAGAATAAATATGTTAATCATACAGACAGGTTGCGGAACACTAGAGGCACAGGTCACATGTAATGTAAAAAGGACAGACCACACACCTTGCCATCAAGGGGTACATGTCAAGACTGATCACACATACATTGAGAGTATGCAGATATGTCCTTGTTTTGGAACTCCGTGTCGATGCATACATACACACCTTACGTCGGACATGTGGGCTGGTGTGCGTAACAGTGTGCCATGCCCATCTACACACAGATATTATGTACAGAAAACAATGGTTCTGTCGGAAAATGAACGGACTAACTTAATAGGTATTGAATACACTTTAGATTCTAAAGGACACACACAGACCAAAAGAAACAGGACAGAATCCAGGTCACTTGATAGAATGATATTAATTAATGTATCAAAAACACCAAAAATATTTACAGGGTAATCCAACCAAAAAACACAGAGGTGCCGATCACAATCCGGTAAAAACCGGGTACGAACCGTCGGACGGAGCATATTCTCCGTCCGACGCGTACCCGGTCGTCAAAATATACAAACATGGAATTACGATTCGCACGGGTACACCATTACCGTACGAATCGTAAAAAAGACCGACCGAACAAAAAACACCTACCAATGCGATCCGGGAAAGCGCCGACCTGACGTCGGGACGCACGCAGCCAGCCATTCACGACCCAGGAATCACGATTCGCACCGACGTCACCCCGCACGGTGAATATTTTGCGGCAGCCAAAAACTGCCGGGAAATCAGGACGACGCGAACAAGGACCACCAGTACGCGACGGACAGACGGCGACGCGAACAAGGAGGACCAGTACGTGACGGACACACAGGACGACGCCACCAAGGAGGACCCGTACGCGACAGGACGACGCGATCAAGGAGGACCCGTACGCGACAGGACGACGCGAGCAAGGAGTACCAGTACGCGACGGACAGACATGGACCCGAACCTACGAGTCATCCCTGCCCTCATAGCAGTACACCTCCTCTACAGGTTACGACGCAGACGCCGCAGAAGGTCAGAATAACTAAGGGAGGGGGGAAAGTGGGGTGGGGTGGGGGTGGCACGACCAGGGCAGGCCACAAAACAACCACATGAGTGACACACTACACATGGCCTGGACATACCTGACTCCCATGCCCTGGTCACCACGAGGGGGTGGGGGCGTGTCCTGATAATCCAGCGACCGCCACAACGGAAGTCCGTCACCACGCGAACCGGCAACACAACCAGACAGGTACGTCCCGTACCCACGCCTGAAGAGCGTGGGTACGAGTCGGACCACGCCCACACACGTCACCCCAACAATGGCGGGACGGATCGCACCCACGTGGCAAAGGCCTGGGTACGGGCCGCACAAACATCACATAGCGTGGGGACGGATATGTACGGACCCTACCCCCACCCCGTATGCAAGGAGAGTACCCCCCAGCCCAACAGTGCAAGTACGACCCGTACCCCCACCCGCGGACGTACGGAGCGTACCCCCAGCCCAACAGTGTAAGTACGACCCGTACCCCCACCCGCGGACGTACGGAGCGTACCCCCAGCCCAACAGTGTAAGTACGACCCGTACCCCCACCCGCGGACGTACGGAGCGTACCCCCAGCCCAACAGTGTAAGTACGACCCGTACCCCCACCCGCGGACGTACGGAGCGTACCCCCAGCCCAACAGTGTAAGTACGACCCGTACCCCCACCCGCGGACGCACGGAGCGTACCCCCAGCCCAACAGTGTAAGTACGACCCGTACCCCCACCAGCGGACGTACGGAGCGTACCCCCAGCCCAACAGTGTAAGTACGACCTGTACCCCACCCGCGAATGCAAGGAGCGTACCCCCCTGCCCAACAGTGTAAGTACGACCCGTACCCCCACCCGCGTATGCATGGAGCGTACCCCCCATGCCAACAGTGTAAGTACGACTCGAACCCCCACCCACGAATGCAAGGAGCGTACCCCCCTGCCCAACAGTGTAAGTACGACCCGTACCCCCACCCGCGGACGTACGGAGCGTACCCCCAGCCCAACAGTGTAAGTACGACCCGTACCCCCACCCGCGGACGTACGGAGCGTACCCCCAGCCCAACAGTGTAAGTACGACCCGTACCCCCACCCGCGGACGTACGGAGCGTACCCCCAGCCCAACAGTGTAAGTACGACCCGTACCCCCACCCGCGGACGTACGGAGCGTACCCCCAGCCCAACAGTGTAAGTACGACCCGTACCCCCACCCGCGAATGCAAGGAGCGTACCCCCCTGCCCAACAGTGTAAGTACGACCCGTACCCCCACCCGCGTATGCATGGAGCGTACCCCCCATGCCAACAGTGTAAGTACGACTCGAACCCCCACCCACGAATGCAAGGAGCGTACCCCCCTGCCCAACAGTGTAAGTACGACCCGTACCCACACCCGCGGACGTACGGAGCGTACCCCCACCACACCAGTGTCAGTAGACACGTACCCTCACCTCTAATGCAGTGTGCGTAACCCCACCGTGTATGTGCCAAGCGCACATATCCAGAAATCGGAGGTGTGTGTGCAGAGTCCACCCAGCAGTGCCCTGAGACAGGAGTGGTGGGTGTGGAGTCCTCCCAGCAGTGCCCTGAGACAGGAGGGGTGGGTGCCCATCACTCCCAGCAGTGCCCAGAGACAGGAGGGGTGTGTGCAGAGTCCTCCCAGCAGTGCCCTGAGACAGGAGGGGTGGGTGCAGAGTCCTCCCAGCAGTGCCCTGAGACAGGAGGGGTGGGTGCCCATCACTCCCAGCAGTGCCCAGAGACAGGAGGGGTGTGTGCAGAGTCCTCCCAGCAGTGCCCTGAGACAGGAGGGGTGGGTGCAGAGTCCTCCCAGCAGTGCCCAGACACAGGAGGGGTGGGTGTGGAGTCCTCCCAGCAGTGCCCTGAGACAGGAGGGGTGGGTGCAGAGTCCTCCCAGCAGTGCCCTGAGACAGGAGGGGTGGGTGCCCATCACTCCCAGCAGTGCCCAGAGACAGGAGGGGTGTGTGCAGAGTCCTCCCAGCAGTGCCCAGAGACAGGAGGGGTGTGTGCAGAGTCCTCCCAGCAGTGCCCAGAGACAGGAGGGGTGGGTGCAGAGTCCTCCCAGCAGTGCCCAGACACAGGAGGGGTGGGTGTGGAGTCCTCCCAGCAGTGCCCTGAGACAGGAGGGGTGGGTGCAGAGACCTCCCAGCAGTGCCCTGAGACAGGAGGGGTGTGTGCAGAGTCCTCCCAGCAGTGTCCAGACCCAGGAGGGGTGGGTGCAGAGACCTCCCAGCAGTGCCCTGAGACAGGAGGGGTGGGTGGTGAGTCCTCCCAGCAGTGCCCAGAGACAGGAGGGGTGGGTGGTGAGTCCTCCCAGCAGTGCCCAGAGACAGGAGGGGTGTGTGCAGAGTCCTCCCAGCAGTGCCCAGAGACAGGAGGGGTGGGTGCAGAGTCCTCCCAGCAGTGCCCAGACACAGGAGGGGTGGGTGTGGAGTCCTCCCAGCAGTGCCCTGAGACAGGAGGGGTGGGTGCAGAGACCTCCCAGCAGTGCCCTGAGACAGGAGGGGTGTGTGCAGAGTCCTCCCAGCAGTGTCCAGACCCAGGAGGGGTGGGTGCAGAGACCTCCCAGCAGTGCCCTGAGACAGGAGGGGTGGGTGGTGAGTCCTCCCAGCAGTGCCCAGAGACAGGAGGGGTGGGTGGTGAGTCCTCCCAGCAGTGCCCTGAGACAGGAGGGGTGTGTGCAGAGTCCTCCCAGCAGTGTCCAGACCCAGGAGGGGTGGGTGCAGAGACCTCCCAGCAGTGCCCTGAGACAGGAGGGGTGGGTGGTGAGTCCTCCCAGCAGTGCCCAGAGACAGGAGGGGTGGGTGCAGAGACCTCCCAGCAGTGCCCTGAGACAGGAGGGGTGTGTGCAGAGTCCTCCCAGCAGTGTCCAGACCCAGGAGGGGTGTGTGCAGAGTCCTCCCAGCAGTGTCCAGACCCAGGAGGGGTGGGTGCAGAGTCCTCCCAGCAGTGCCCAGAGACAGGAGGGGTGTGTGCAGAGTCCTCCCAGCAGTGTCCAGACCCAGGAGGGGTGGGTGCAGAGACCTCCCAGCAGTGCCCTGAGACAGGAGGGGTGGGTGGTGAGTCCTCCCAGCAGTGCCCAGAGACAGGAGGGGTGGGTGCAGAGTCCTCCCAGCAGTGTCCAGACCCAGGAGGGGTGTGTGCAGAGTCCTCCCAGCAGTGTCCAGACCCAGGAGGGGTGGGTGCAGAGTCCTCCCAGCAGTGTCCACACCCAGGAGGGGTGTAACACATGTGTGTGATGCCACAATTACCCACATCCATACTGCCTACAAGGGAACATGTCCCCATGAACTCATGTCAACTGACTCCACACACAAGTACAGTGATCACCAAGGATGCCACGATTGTTGCAGGTGGAGACATGGCCATGCATGCATGGCCAAAGTAGAAGGGCTCCGTCACACACACAGCTCATGTACACACAGCTCTGCGCTAAACATTGGGAACACCCTGCAGGGAAGAAACTGGGTACACAGAGGAAGGAATACACCCTGGGACAATTGAACCATGCAGTAACTGCTGACATGACCTAAGGAAGTTAGCCAACACCTTGTGATGGCACACAGATCCTAGGGTGGCCCCAAAGAGCAGAACACTACTACAAATCCCACACACCCAAAGCCTTAAACACCACCCAAAACAATGTAGCAGCCCCACCAACACCAATACCACCATAGCAGGAGTGTGATAATGAAAAAAAAAATAAGCTTTAATCAGCATGAGCACAATGTCCGTGGATCAACGGCAGTTCAAAGTCAACAAAGGCCATAGGGCAGTCAATTATTCCCAGCTGCATGGGGGACACAGTGGGATGTGTGTCCCCTACCTTGCCTGCACAGTCAAATGCCATCGTCTTCCATACTGGTAAGGGCATCAGGGGGGGGGGAAGCAACAGGCACCGCAGGGACATCAGGGCAAAGGGGCGGCGTTGTGGGTGCAGGGATGGAGGACTCAACCACAGGGGGTGTGTCATGGCCAAAGGCGGAGGCCAGGATGGCACTACACACCTTAGCAAGGTCCTCCAGGGAGTCCCCTGCACCCGAAGTGACCTCAGGCCCCAAGGAGGGGGGGGGTTCAGAGGGATGGGTTGCAGCGCCACCGGGGGAGGGTGGAGACAGGGGGGGAGACTCAACCACCCTGACCGAGGACTTCCTTGACCGCTTGCGTGGTGGCGTAACTGTGGGGCTCAGGGACAGAGCGGCCATGAAGGAGTCCTTGGGGGAGATGTGGCCAGGAGAGCTGAGGGGAGGGGATTTGGAGGGAGTGGATTGTGTGGAATGCGGACTCCCACTCTGGCTGCGTGTCACACGTTTGCCCCCCGACCCAGTGGGTGTGCCTATCTCACCCTGTGTGTGCGTGTCAGGAGGAGTGCGGTGGACCTTCCCTGCTGGTGTGGTGCCTGTGTCTGTTGTGGTGGGTGCATGCCGACGTCTGGGTGTACGTGGGACAGGCATGGAAGTGGGAAGTGTGGATGGGGCAGGGGTAGGTGGGGGGAGGTCGCGCTGCAGGAGACCCACTGCTGCAGTCAGTGTGGAGTCTAGGGACCTCAGCAAGTTGCGTTGGTCAGCCTGCAAAGAATGAATGCCCTCCAAGAATGCCTCGATGTTGGTGAGGGTTTTCCCGTGGGAATGGAGGACATTCAGGATCGCAGCCTGACCAACCTGCATTTGCCGCTGGATGTCCATAGACTCAGCATTGGCGGCAGCAGTGGAGACAGGGGCAGGGGGTGCGGTGCCTGGCAGGAAGGAGACATGCGGTGACCGGGCACGCTGGGAAGGGACACGAGCAAGTGGGAGGCGGTTGGTGGGAACTGAGGGGGCGGTGGCAGGTGTTGTTCCACTGTCAGCTGCTGGTGCAGCCTCCGCCAACCCTGAGACATCCTCCTCGGACCTGTCAGCTTCGTAGTCTGATGTGCCAGTCGACAGGTCCTCGGCCACACTATCCTCCGCCTCTGTCCCACTCGATGTGCCAGCCCCGATGTCACGGCTGCCACTGGTGCTCGGTCCCTCCGCCTGGTCCGTGTCCATGTCTCCCTCTGTGTCCCCCGACGATGCTGTGGGCAGGGTGGAGAGACAGAAATTAATCAGACACCTGTACACATCTGTCACATGAGTCCAATCTACATAGTCAACATTGCATAGCCTGAAGAGGCAGATCCCTAACATCTGCAAAACAAGGTACCGATGTAGGGCATGAAACACAGTTGGTTGAGCCACCATGCCACTGAAATACCATGGAGAGCATGAGACAATAGCTGATGACAGGAAACGGAGTCTGACATAGCACCCAGGCCCTGGGGACAATCCTGCACTGCCTCTGCACCACACAGCGTTTGTGAAAATACCTATGACCAGGGACAATATCCATGAACTTGAGACACATGCTGCATAGGTAATGCTGCAAACATGCCCAACATAACTCGGTCACTGCACCTTGCGTGTGTGTCCAGTAACATCACACACTGTCCAGACCCAGCAATTAGGAATCAGGATTTGACACATAGGCATTGCCCGCCCCAAGCAACCCCCACACGATGCTAATTGCTGAGACACAGGTGGCACCAACATCTCATAGTCTGGGTGATAAACACAGTGGCAGGCAAAAGGCAAGATTGGACGCAAAACAGCAAAGGTGCGCCTGTACAAATAATGAGGTACCAGTGCCCATCCTCAGATGAGTATAACAAGACACACAGGCACTGGCAACTGTGAGTATGAAGAGGGACAATCAGGTCAGGCTGCACAGTGGACACCTGTACATAATAGCACGTCTATATACATGGTGACAGGGGACAATGGCACAGAGCACAACCTACGCTGTAGACAGTGAGAGTGTCCACGTTGATGATGACACAAACAACACTGAGGATAAGGTGCCCCAGGGGACAGTATTGGGCACGCAACTACATGCTACTGAATGGGAATGACTGCTACACACGTCACCATCCCTGCACTATGCGTAGCGCACACTCATGCACATCATGTCACAGGCCACTACATAGGACATGCGCGCTGTAAGGCATGACACATGAGAGACCAACTCCCATGTCTGGAGCCAGCATCAGTGCCAACTGACATGGAACCCACATGCAGTGAACTTGACAGTTCACAGGCAAGGTCCCACAACCTGTTACCCACCACCACCACCCATGATGCTACAGTCATTGTTCTCGTGGACAAAGCGCCAGCCTACATTACCTTGTGAAGGAGTGACTACACACAGACCAGGGAACACATTGCAAGGAGGGGAAGGGTGGCAGGGGCGCAGCGCTACACTTGGGCAAACTGGATGGGCACAGCACCTTTAAACCCTGCCAGTGAATTAATGCCACTGTGCCCTTACAAATGCCGGTGACACACAACAAACGCACATGTACCTACCCCCTTCCGCCTGCTGCATCGCCTGTAAGCGCCTCTCCAGGTCTGGAAAGACCACCGGCAGCACACGCCTGTGGAGGTGGGTCAGACGGCGGCGGCCGCGGTTCTTGTGGCTCTCAGGTGAGTCCCCCAGCAGGAGCCGTGCAATCCTCCGCGTCCAGCACCGGATATCCTGCCAGCGTTTCCTCACCTGGGACAGGCTCCGCCTCCGACCATCCACACGCCTCACGGCACTGACGGCGGTCAGCCAGATCTGCTCCTTGGCAGTGGCGCCTACCTGTGAGGAATTACAAGTGACACCACATCAATACACCAGCCACATGTCACAGAGAGACATATGTGAACATAATAGCTGGTTACTACATGGCATGTAATGCAGCCAACGCATTGCACCTCTGTCATAGGGACATCATCCTCTGGTGAGGGAAAAGGCAGTACGTGCCATAGTGGGTACTCAGGTGGAATGATGGCAATGTCACAATCAATGATCAAGGCTCACACTGTGCATCACACCCACACCTCCTGTCTCAGGGCACTGCTGGGAGGACTCTGCACACACACCTCCTGTCTCAGGGCACTGCTGGGAGGACTCTGCACACACCCCTCCTGTCTCAGGGCACTGCTGGGAGACATCAGGCACCCCCCCCCTGGTACCCCCCCGACAGTACATGGCATGTGTGTCACACCGGGTCACAATGCCTGAAGACACAGTCACAACATAGGGACAGTCTGTGGCAGTGGCCTATGCACTCACCTGATACCCTGGTCGCCCATACAGCATGGGGTACTGTGGGAGGATCACATCCAGCAGAGCCATGTTCTCCTCCAGGGTGAATGGCTGTGTCCTCTCCACAGCCCTTGACATGGTTCCAGGGAATCAGTAGCAGCAGCTTGGTCGACAAATGCAAAGATGTGCAGGCAAGTAATCCCTCATGGGACCTGGCTGCCTTATATGTGGCCTTCTGCCCAGTCTCATGCACAGGAGTACAGAGTGATTGGTCACTCACATTTGCATCCTATGTTTCCACCAATCCCTTCAAACCTAGCAGTCTGTGGGTTCTCTATCGGTTTCATTCTCCTGCATGATGTCAGCCCCACAAACACATTGCAACAAAGTAGAAGAATTCCAACTGACTTCTGCTGTGCACCTTCCAGAACAAAATCGAAATTTGAACCTGGTCGCCATGACAACCAGCATGCATGTAGGCCTTAATACTTGTCCCCTATGTAATTAGGAGAATCACACACAGGTACGGTGCGTTTCCGGGCCCTAGGGCACCCCAAATGCATGGCAACGGCCCGTACATGCATGCCTACGTTCAAAATCACTATGGGTCTGCACGCGTATGCGTACACGTAGTGGTACGGACCGTACACACGCATGTACGCTCACTATCACTATGGGTCTGCACGCGTATGCGTACACGTAGTGGTACGGACCGTACAAATGCCTGTACGCTCACTATCACTATGGTTCTGCACGCGTATGCGTACTCGTTGTGGTACGGACCGTACAAATGCCTGTACGCTCACTATCACTATGGGTCTGTGTACCCGTAGTGATAGTGAGCGTACATGCGAGTGTACGGTCCGTACCGCTACGTGTACGCATACGCGTGCAGAACCATAGTGATAGTGAGCGTAGATGCGAGTGTACGGTCCGTACCACTACGTGTACGCATACGCGTGCAGACCCATAGTGATAGTGAGCGTACAGGCATTTGTACGGTCCGTACCACAACGAGTACGCATACGCGTGCAGAACCATAGTGATAGTGAGCGTACAGGCATTTGTACGGTCCGTACCACTACGTGTACGCATACGCGTGCAGACCCATAGTGATAGTGAGCGTACATGCGTGTGTACGGTCCGTACCACTTCGTGTACGCATACGCGTGCAGAACCATAGTGATAGTGAGCGTAGATGCGAGTGTACGGTCCGTACCACTACGTGTACGCATACGCGTGCAGAACCATAGTGATAGTGAGCGTACAGGCATTTGTACGGTCCGTACCACAACGAGTACGCATACGCGTGCAGAACCATAGTGATAGTGAGCGTACAGGCATTTGTACGGTCCGTACCACAACGAGTACGCATACGCGTGCAGACCCATAGTGATAGTGAGCGTACATGCGTGTGTACGGTCCGTACCACAACGAGTACGCATACGCGTGCAGACCCATAGTGATAGTGAGCGTACATGCGTGTGTACGGTCCGTACCACTACGTGTACGCATACGCGTGCAGAACCATAGTGATAGTGAGCGTAGATGCGAGTGTACGGTCCGTACCACTACGTGTACGCATACGCGTGCAGAACCATAGTGATAGTGAGCGTACAGGCATTTGTACGGTCCGTACCACAACGAGTACGCATACGCGTGCAGACCCATAGTGAGAGGGCCGTACACTCGCATGTACGCTCACTATCACTATGGGTCTGCACGCGTATGCGTACTCGTTGTGGTACGGACCGTACAAATGCCTGTACGCTCGCCATCACGATGGGTACACATACGGCAGCACTCCCACAGTGATTGGGGAACATACACAGGCCCTCTTAGCAGCAGTACGCCGGTTTGTACACATCACTGTGGTGATAGTCGACACACAGGTAGGAATAGGGCGGACATACTTGTCCATGGATGGACATACTTGTCCAGGAATGGACATCAAGGCATCGTCTGTGCATTACTACATGTGTGGGGCACAGGTGTGACAGGCTGTGATGTGGAACATGCCTCCTGAGTGGAGGAGGCACCAGATGTATGATGAGATGTGTACAGGTGTACTGTGTGAGGGTGCAATGTGTGCCAGGCATGCCCTTGACTCCTTTGACATGTGTGCATGTCGTACTGCGCACTTGGGGTGAGCGTCACTGGCATGGCACGGACACCAACACACGGAAGTGTCCCATGATGCCCGGTACAGGGGTCATGACACCTGACTTGTCACTACCCACAGTGCACAATGTGACTATGTCATTTATGTGTCCGGGATTTACATCAGGTTGATGTTGTAGCACCCTCAAAAGCTGCAGCCGTTGCAGCAACCAACATGTGTCTGTGTGTAGATTGTCATTGCACACTGTTCCGCACACCATGCCACATGTGGTATCTGATGTGAGGTGCACATGTATGCATGGGACACGGAGTAGCGTGACAAGGCCATGTCAGCATCCTCACAAGGAATGTGTGGTGAGTCATGACATGTGCACCTTCATGGCAAGGTGTGTGGGCAGGCCTAGTGTAATGTCATGTGACCTGTGGCTCCGGTGTTCCGCTACCAGTCTCTACAATCGGCATCCTACTTCTGCTGATGTGTGGGTGTATGTCACTTCTGTCTTGCGTCGGGCTGTTCACTTGCACTGGGACACAGCTATTCCCATGGCGTGGCATGGGGAGGTTCTCAATCACCGTGTGTAGCTGGGTCTTGGAAGGAGTGTCACCTTGCATCCATACGTGTCCTGGGCATGTAGCACATGCCTGACTCCCTATGTGGCATGTGTGTATTGGCAGATTTACATGTGCTCAGTAGACATGAGTTGTTCTCGTAGTGCACTCACTCTTCCTTGTCACTTCCAAATTACTGCAGAGCGCCTCCTGTTGCCCGAAGAATTCCAGACTTGGCCACCATGCAGGAGAATGACAGGATCCGGCTCTACCGCTTCACCCAACCGTTGATTCTGGAGCTGACGGCGAGACTGGCACCACACCTGCAACCGCAGCACAGGTATCCTACGGCACTGACACCCCAGCTGAAGGTAATGGCTGCCCTACATTTCCTTGCCACGGGTACCTTCCAATATACCATAGCTCATGTTGGTGGCATGTCCCAGAGCATGTTCAGCGGTGTGCTGCATGATTTCTTGGAGGCCATGTTGATTCACCTGGATGACTTCATCAAGTTCCCAACCCCTGAACAGATGACTGAGGTCAAACGTGGTTTCTATGCCCTGGGAGGGATGCCCCATGTCATTGGGTCCATAGATGGGACACATGTAGGTTTGGTACCACCACACGCACGGGAGGTGGCGTACCGCAATCGGAAGCACTACCACTCCATCAATGCCCTTGTGGTGTGTCTGTCCAACATGGTGATTTCACATGTCTGTGCTCGTTTTCCAGGATCAGCACACGATGCCTACATCATGAGGCGTAGCGGGATGCCTGATATGATGATGCAGCTGCGCAACGAACGTGCATGTGTTGTTGGTGGGTACAGTCTGTCTGTCCTGTATTCTGTTTGGCCGAGCAGCACTACCGCTTCGCCTGTTCTAACGATATCCATGTGCTTTCCATTTAGGGGACGCTGGCTATCCCAACATGCCTTGGCTGCTGACACCTCTCCGCAACCCCATCACGCCGGCCCAGCTCCGCTACAACACCGCCCATGGCCGGACAAGGCGAGTGATAGAGAGGACGTTTGGCATGCTGAAGAGCCGATTCCGGTGCCTCCACAAGACCGGCGGCGCACTCCCATATGCCCCGGCGAAGGTCTGCAAGATCTTCATGGTCTGCTGCATGCTGCACAACATGGCAGTTGAAAGAGCTGTGCCCCTCATCCTGGATCAAGATGACGAGGACCATCCACCCGTGGAGGACGAAGGGCTTGGCAATGGGGCTAGTGATGTGGAGGATGTGGAGCCGCAAGAGGACATCCGGACTCGGCTCATACGCGACTTCTTTGCTTAGTGGTGAGTACCAGGGTCTGAGTGTGCACGCATTGGTCCCCGTGTGGCATGCGTTGTGATGTGTGTCTCCACCTGCATGTATGGCACGTGGGTCAGAGGTGTGTGTGGGTGTGTCACTGGAGTGATGGTGGCAGTGATGGTAGTATTTCCCCAGACATAATTGTGACCTAGCATGTTGTCATACATACATGTGTCGAGTACATGCACATGCAAGTGGCTGTGCTTCTTGTGGCTGACTTCTTGTGTGTCTCTCTTCCCCAGGTACCTGCGCATGCCGTTTGCTGGTTGCATTGTTGATGCATCTGGGGTGTATTGGGTGTGGCAGTTGTTCACGATGTGTGCACACTGCCCCGGTGGGGGTTTGGGTCCTCTGCAGACATGTGGCATCCCCATGGGACACGACATGCAGCTGGGTACACCTGAATAGATGGGCTGCCTGGTTGTCAGTCATCAGTGATGGGATGGTGGATTGTGATGAAGGCATCAATGTGTGTGACACTGCCCTCGGACACATACGGTTAACATTGTCTTGACATGGCGTGGGACTTCCACATCAGCGGATGTATGGTGTATGGCAGGCTCTCCGTGAGCAGCTGTGGGTATTTAGCTATTATCCGACACTTGTGTGCCAGTTCCATGGCTATCACGCATTTGTGCTGCAGAAGGGGGGTGCCAGTGTTGGAGCCACATGTTACTCCACATGATGTGTTCATGTGTACTTCAAGTTGCCTCTGCTATCCCAAACACATGACTATTAAAGGTGTCCCTATGCCTCCAAGGTGCCTCTTCTCAGTCAATGCTGGTGTGTTGGCACGGTGCATCCTGCATGTCTGGCATGGTATTCCCTGATTGTGGCTATGTGTCAATGTGTCGAGTGGCAAGATGCAAGCTGTGTGTGTGTGCTGAGACTGTGTAATGGGCATGATGTCCATGACTGTGTGGGTATTGTGACATGTGCCATCCCCATGCATCCAACGTTGTCCATGACCCCATTCTCTGCATCCACCGGACTCAAGCTTGCAGGACATGGTTCTGCCACCTGTCTACACGTACCTGGGTGCCCCCCAGGACACGGGCCAGGATCCCTGACCTCTGCGCATGACTGTTGCTGTACTCAATGTGTCTGTCAGCACGGTTGTTCGGCCACCCCCTCAGCTGGTTCTGACCATCACGGGTGTGTATGGTGCTCCATGTCTGTCTTGCCTAGAAAACTGTGACCCATGTGTCCTGTGCCAGACTCAGGCCCCAGGGTGTGGATGGTTGAAGTGAACAGATGACTCAGGCATGTTTAGACTGTACAAGACACATGTTAGGTAATAATGCTACCAGCAGGCATCTACTCTTAATAGTGTGATTTATTATTGGGGGGGGGGGCCAAGTGAGGGCCTTTCCGGGATTAGGGAATCCAAAGTTCAGTAGGGGAGTTGGTGTCCTTGCCATTGGAAATCCTCAGAGTCCATGCCACAGTCTTTGTCAACATTGGTCAGCCAGTGACCAGCAGGGCCATGTGGCAGAGAATGTCTCTTGATGCTGTGATGCTGTTGCTCCAGTGGGCCAGGTGCCAGGCCAGGTGTCCTGGGAGATGGTGATGTAGCAGCCACCCTCACGGTCCTTTCCGTGGACGACCCGGCTTCCTGCGGGGAACCTCAGCAGCAGGCCGTGACAACGTCTGGGATGCTCCGTCGGATGTTTCCTCCTCCTCCTCATGATCCCTCCCTGTGGGTGGTGATGTTCTCCGCCTTCTGGCACAGGGAGGGTCGGCCATGGTGTCGGCCATCCGACGGAGTTCAGCGTGAATCCCCTGGGACGCCGTCACTTGCTCAGCCTGTCTGTCCTCCATCCTCCGTTGGTGTAGCTGTAGACAGGCTATTAGCTCCGCATGTTGCTGGGCCTGCTGGACCTTGATCCCCTCGAGGACGGACACAACCTGGGCCATGCCCGTGGTGTCCTGCCGGTATGAGTCCAGGATGTTACGGACATGGGAAAATACCGGATCCCCAGCCAACTGGTCAGGCTCGCGCCTCCGCCGCTCTCCACTCCCACCACCCCTGCCCACTTGCGTCTGGCCTGCACTTGTGGGCACATGGGGTCTCCGGGACCCCTGAGGGGTGGCATTGGCGTTGTCGCCTGCCTCCTCCTGGGTGCCCGGGACACCGTGTCCCTCCTGGCGAGCCTGGCTGCATTGTGGTGTTGGGGCAGGGATCCTGGGTGTCTCCTGGGATGTGGCAGGAGTGGGGGTGGTGGTTGGCACGGTTGTACCTGACGCAGGTGCTGCAGGTGGTTGGACACCAGAGGGGCCAGGTCGGTCGGGGTCGTCCGCAGAGTGGTGAGAGTGGTCGCTGCCGGTGGGATCGGTCTCCTGCAGATCCGGGTCCTGTGAGTGTTCCCCCCCAGTGTTGGGGGGTGCAGCACGACGTTGACCTGTGTGTGAGAGAGACAATGTTACTTTTGATCCATGCAACATCCATGTTGCATCCGTTACAAAGTTGGCACATTTCCTCTTGGAATTAGGATCTGTCTTGCATTCCACTCACAGTGCACTTGTGCATGTGTGTGTCCCTTGGGCACCAATTTGGCCCCTTTAACTATGTGTGGCACAGTCTTACTTGCTGCGTCAAGTGTGACTGCAGTCAGCAGTGGAGTGTGCATGTGTGCCGAGCTATGCGTTTGCGCCTTCCTTGTAGCACTGTACATGTGCACATGGAGTGGATCCACACACTCATATGATGCAGGTGGCTGTCCTTGTGCTCGTGTACAGGTTGTAACATGGCCCTGCGTTTTGCCATGATGAAGAGGGGGGGTTCTGGCACTGGGCACCCTTGTCTACATGCACGCAGTCCACCTGCTGACGAGCAGACATTCCCACACACCAAAGGACTGATTTGCTCTCCCTGTGTCTCCCTCCTTCTCTGTCCCCCTCTCCCACCCTCTCTGTCCCCCTCTCCCTCCCTCTGTGTCCCCCTCTCCCTCCCTCTGTGTCCCCCTCTCCCTCCCTCTGTGTCCCCCTCTCCCTCCCTCTGTGTGTCAGCCTCCTCCCTCTGTCCATCTTCCTGTGTCTCCCTCCCTCTGTGTCCCCCTCTCCCTCCCTCTGTGTGTCAGCCTCCTCCCTCTGTCCATCTTCCTGTGTCTCCCTCCCTCTGTGTCCCCCTCTCCCTCCCTCTGTGTGTCAGCCTCCTCCCTCTGTCCATCTTCCTGTGTCTCCCTCCCTCTCTGTCCCCCTCTCCCTCCCTCTCTGTCCCCCTCTCCCTCCCTCTCTGTCCCCCTCTCCCTCCCTCTGTGTGTCAGCCTCCTCCCTCTGTCCATCTTCCTGTGTCCCCCTCCCTCTCTGTCCCCCTCTCCCTCCCTCTCTGTTCCCCTCTCCCTCCCTCTGTGTGTCAGCCTCCTCCCTCTGTCCATCTTCCTGTGTCTCCCTCCCTCTCAGTCCCCCTCTCCCTCCCTCTGTGTCCCCCTCTCCCTCCCTCCGTGTGTCACCCTCTGTCACCTTGGCCCAGCTTCCTGGGCACACACTGTTAGCAGATCTTTGAGTGGCCCTTGGCCTGTTGATGTGAGTTTGTTTCTGATCTCCAGGCACCCATTTTGTCTGCTGTGTGTCTGTGCGCTGCTGCTGTGGTGGTGTGTGCTGCCACTCTTTCACACTGTTGGCTGTTCATTAGCTGCTGGCATGTGCAAAACAGTGCCTTCACCCCCATGTGTTGATGCAAGGCATCCGCCATTTGCTGGCAAGTCATTCCTGTGTTGGGACACAGTGTTTGTCTGGCTGTGACCTAGGCCATATGGGCAGAGGGCATTGTTGTCTGCTTTGGAGTCGCACTATGTGATTCTTGGTGCCCACACTCCCGCCATCCGGGTTACCGTGTCATGTGTTGTTGTCTTCTGTGGCCTGTGACTTGACATTGTCCAGCTGGGTGCATGGGGCATGGTGGCAGCAGTGGCATGTGCCTGCTCATGGAGTGTGGTTGAGTAATGCGATGGCTTGTGGTGTTTGCGTGCCTGTTATTAATTTTGGTTGTGGTTGCAGTTCCCCCCATGTGAGGTGCGTTGTTTGTGTACTCACCCGGGTCTCGGAGTCCTTCTACTCCTTCAACTGCCTCCACCGGCAGTATGGCCATCACCCTCTCCTCCCAGGGATGGTACTGTACGGGTCTGCGGGAGGGCCCTCCTCCGGTGGCGTTGGCCTGGTCATGTTCCTCCTGTCTCTTGGCTCTGACCCTCCTCCGCAGATCGTACCACCTGTTCTGGCAATCCTGCTTGGTCCTCCTGGTGTCCGCAACAGCATTCACAGCATCGACGATGGTCTGCCACATGGCTGTTTTGGCTGCCTGGCTGGTGCTTCTGACCAATGTTCCAAAGATCTGTGGCTCGACTCTGAGGATTTGATCAACAAGTACCTCCAACTCTCGGTGACTGAACTTTGGATTCTTGGTAGTGGGCATGGTGAGGGGTGTGGGTGGGGATGGTGTGGGTGTGGGGGGTGTGTGGATGTTGGGGGGGGGTGTGGATGGTTGTGTGTGTGTGTGAATGTGATGAGAGGGTGTTTGTGAGGGTGGTCGTGTGAAGGTGTGCAAGTGTAAGATGTGGTGTCGCTTGTAGTCTGGTTCTGTGGTGTCTGGCAGCAGTGGGTCTGTTGCAAAGGCTCATGGTTTGTGTGTGTGGGCCCTTTTTATTGGTCCATGGGTGGGTGTGGCAGTGTTTGAATTTTGGGTGGGTGTGTTATAAGGAGTGGTGGTGTATTGGGCCTCTGTTTGTTTTTGACAGTTGCAGGTCAGTGATTGTGTTATTTTAGTGGTTGTTGGCCATGTTTAGTGGCTGTGTGCCTTTCGAATGGTGTATTGTTGAGTTGTTTTGTTTTGTCCTTGTTGTGTACGTGCGTTTTGAGCGTGTGTACGGTGTGTACATGGGCCATTTGGTTGTACGATTTGGTCCTTGTGTGTGGCTTTGTACGACTCGTACATGCGGTTGTGATGTTGGGGCATGGGGTGCGCTCCGTACTTAGGAGGTTGTGTTGGGGGTGCGCCAGGAACGTACTGGGGTGGGGGTACGACTGGAACGTACTGGGGTGTACATAGACGGTGGTACGACACGTACAGGGGTGGGGGGGTGTACATAGACGGTGGTACGACACGTACAGGGGTGGGGGGTGTACATTGACGGTGGTACGACACGTACAGGGGTGGGGGGGTGTACATTGACGGTGGTACGACACGTACTGGGGTGGGGGTACGACTGGAACGTACTGGGGTGTAGGTTCACGGTGGTACGACACGTACTGGGGTGGGGGTACGACTGGAACGTACTGGGGTGTACATAGACGGTGGTACGACACGTACAGGGGTGGGGGGGTGTACATTGACGGTGGTACGACACGTACATGGGTGGGGGGGTGTACATTGACGGTGGTACGACACGTACTGGGGTGGGGGTACGACTGGAACGTACTGGGGTGTACATAGACGGTGGTACGACACGTACAGGGGTGGGGGGGTGTACATTGACGGTGGTACGACACGTACAGGGGTGGGGGGGTGTACATTGACGGTGGTACGACACGTACTGGGGTGGGGGTACGACTGGAACGTACTGGGGTGTACATGGACGGTGGTAAGACACGTACAGGGGTGGGGGGGTGTACATAGACGGTGGTACGACACGTACAGGGGTGGGGGGTGTACATTGACGGTGGTACGACACGTACAGGGGTGGGGGGGTGTACATTGACGGTGGTACGACACGTACTGGGGTGGGGGTACGACTGGAACGTACTGGGGTGTACATAGACGGTGGTACGACACGTACAGGGGTGGGGGGTGTACATTGACGGTGGTACGACACGTACAGGGGTGGGGGGGTGTACATTGACGGTGGTACGACACGTACTGGGGTGGGGGTACGACTGGAACGTACTGGGGTGTACATAGACGGTGGTACGACACGTACAGGGGTGGGGGGGTGTACATAGACGGTGGTACGACACGTACAGGGGTGGGGGGGTGTACATTGACGGTGGTACGACACGTACAGGGGTGGGGGGGTGTGCATTGACGGTGGTACGACACGTACTGGGGTGGGGGTACGACTGGAACGTACTGGGGTGTACATAGACGGTGGTACGACACGTACAGGGGTGGGGGGGTGTACATTGACGGTGGTACGACACGTACAGGGGTGGGGGGGTGTACATTGACGGTGGTACGACACGTACTGGGGTGGGGGTACGACTGGAACGTACTGGGGTGTACATGGACGGTGGTACGACACGTACAGGGGTGGGGGGGTGTACATAGACGGTGGTACGACACGTACAGGGGTGGGGGGTGTACATTGACGGTGGTACGACACGTACAGGGGTGGGGGGGTGTACATTGACGGTGGTACGACACGTACTGGGGTGGGGGTACGACTGGAACGTACTGGGGTGTACATAGACGGTGGTACGACACGTACAGGGGTGGGGGGGTGTACATTGACGGTGGTACGACACGTACAGGGGTGGGGGGGTGTACATTGACGGTGGTACGACACGTACTGGGGTGGGGGTACGACTGGAACGTACTGGGGTGTAGGTAGACGGGGCTGTGACACGTACTGGGGTGGGGGTGTGGCTCGAACGTACTGGGGTGTAGGTACACGGGGGGTACGACACGTACTGGGGTGGGGGTGCGACTGGAACGTACTGGGGTGTACATAGACGGTGGTACGACACGTACAGGGGTGGGGGGGTTTACATTGACGGTGGTACGACACGTACTGGGGTGGGGGTACGACTGGAACGTACTGGGGTGTACATAGACGGGTGGGGGTATACATATACGGGGGGTACGTGTCGGACGTACGGGGGCTGGGGGGAGTGTTGGGCGCGTATGCGGGCACATGTCTCCATGGTTGCTATTGGTGTTCGGTGCGGACGGTGTTTTTTCCATACGGTTGTAGGCTCGGACGCACGGGATGGATCGTGATTCCTCGGTCGGACTTGGATTTTTACGTTTGTAAGGTAAATCGTCCGAGGACGTGTCGGACACATTTTCCGACCCGAGGACGTGTGGGGAATGATTCCCGGTGCGGGTCGTATGGACTTTTTACCATGCGAATCGTGATTGCCAGTTCGTACGGCACTTGTACGATTCGTACGGTAAAAAGACCCGATACGAGTCGCACGGGGGAATTTTTTACCGGATCGTGATCGGCACCAGAATGTAGTGAAACAATTAGTGAAACGGTGATACTTAGCACAAAACACATCACATATAACGAATATGTACAATGAACAATACATAAAAATAATCCACAAACAAGGTCCTATTTACAATACATAAGCCACTTAAGGGTTCAAAGTTTCCTCGTTTTCTAAGTGGATTTGCATGTGACGCATAGGACATGTAACGTCGACGTTTCGACCCTGGGATAATTGTGCCAATTATTACGCATCAGATTGGGTCTTCATCAGGACAGACGGGGTGGGGGACCTGTAAACGCAAGGGATATGGTGTCAGGGCCATGTGTGTGTTACATGTAAAGGAAATAATTAATTTCCCTATTACCATCAATTGTCTCACCTGGGGAACCAATTTAAATTGTAGGAAACGGATTCCTGTTGTCGCAAATGCAGATGGCCAACATCAAATGTTGAAATACTAGTTTAATCCTGCAAAAGATTAAAGGGGAGGAACTGATGTAAAATCTGGACAGGTTGCGTTGGAAATGGTGGAAACATACCTGTGTGCACAGGAGAAAAACGTACCTTTGGGACGGAGATATGATTTGGAAGGAGGAGTGGTGCTGTCTCTACAATCGCCACAAACTGAAAAAACAAAGAGCAAAGGGGTGTCTGAGTGATTAAGGAAGATTAATCATTTAGGAATGAGATGCCCCTATCAATATAATCTACTCGTGATAAGACGAATAATTAAGGAAGAGGAAATTGAAGTACATGCGGTGGTCAAGATCAGGAAGTAATGTATATCACCCAAACACATGATACTAAAGTTTTAGAGGTGACTGATGCCAAAGCGCAAGGTGTCACAATTATGCGTAAAATTTATCAGACGCACACCGAATACTAAATTGTTGGAGGTGCATAATGTCAAAAGCGCAAGCTATCACAATTATGGTAGGGCGTGAATAGCCTGATATCAATATATGAGTAAAGCTGGCTTGGTGGTGGATATTGCCATGTATAATCTTTTACTAAACCAAGTCCGTGAATGCAAATGCAAAGGACAAATATATCACGGCGTATATTAGTTAATAACAAACGGTGTTGCCGTGTAAAGATATTGTAACAATTATACTGGGGCGCGTAGTTGTAAACCCCCGTATACAGAATAATAAAAAGCCAAAGGTGCCTTGTGCCAAACAACGCAAGATATCACAAATATGGTGGGGCGTGAGTATTATAACTTTATAGTTTAACCTAATACCAATTCATGAGTAAAGACGACTATTGCCATATATACTTTTTAACTAGACCACCACAAGAAATAAATCTATCACGGCTTATTTAACAAGTGTTGTGGCCGTGTACTACATTCAATCGATGAGTCAGACGGCGCGATGTCGACTTACTTGAAGTCCGTGAATGGACATCTGATTCCGTCTACGGCTCAGCTGCAACTGACAGCGAGCTCCCGCCCTGAGCTAACTATATGACGTAGTGGGAAGCCATGGGCGCGCGGCTGTTAGAATGAATCAGCAGAAAGTGGAAAGCCAGGAATGGAATTAAGGGCGGGCGCCAGCAGAGTGCTGACGAGCTGACGGGACCGACGTTAATTGGAACGGGAGGAAACACGCCGGAAACAAATTAGTTTATGTTTATACAAGTTATGCTGCCTCAATGTGGTAGTGAATGCTTGATAATTAACATATTTAAGCATTCTTACATACATCGTCCATTTAGGAAAACGCGATGTGATTAATGCGGGAGTGCTGTGACCTGATTCAGAAGTCACATGGAAAATGTAATGGCAGAAGTTATAGTAAGCCCCATCCGTATGAGAATTAACATATTTGAGCATTCTTACATGTACTGTCCCTGGTGTGCTGTGAAATTACCTTATAGCATGTTTCTCAAACGTGACATGGTTCTGAAATCACATGACAAGTGTGGTGGCAGAAGTCATAATACACCCCATATGTGTAATAGGATGACACATTACTTTTTGAAAGTATATACATAGAGCTAGACTTGCACAAATCATATTTATATATATAAATAAAGGTCGCAATTAAGGGCACATATTTATCACATATCCAGAGATGTCACCACGAGATAAGTAGGCCTTAGCAAGAGTTACGCTAAGGGACGTAAACATAAACATAAACACAACATGCTTAATGCAAAATTACTTTATGTATGACTGTTGCTAAATCTTCAACGAGATCAAAAACAGAATTTAAAGTTTGCTCATTTGTAAACAAGTTTCCTCATGTTCATTCAGCCCACTGTTGGTGGCATCCAGAAGATGGATCCAACGACACTCTTTAAAGTTGAGAGAAGTGCCCATGTTACCACCCCTTCTGTGTAATGTGACCTTCTCAAGCACCCACCACTCTAGGTCTTGATGTGTATGTCTCTTGTTCGTATAGTGTTCTACCAATGGAGCCCCAAGGGATTTACATTTGATCCTGCTCTGATGTTGTTGGATCCTGTTTTTCACTTTTTGTGTAGTCTGGCCTACATATATCAGTTTGCAGGGACATCTGATTGCATAAATCACGTTTTGACTGTTGCAATTTGAAAAGTGGTTCAGGGAGTACGTCTTTCCCAAGTGATCGAAGCTGGTACCCTCTTTGGTGTTCGGACAGACCTTGCAGTGACCGCATTTATGATGTCCATGAATTTGTGGTAGTTGTAGCATAGATCTTACATTAGGTGTTGGTGGGGGTTCCAGATATGAGGATACTACAAACTCCTTAACGTTTTTGGCACGTTTGAACGCAAACATAGGGACTTCAGGATAGCCAATCTCAGGGCCCACCAGATTCCAATATTTTCTAATGACTTTGTTGATCTCGTTACTTCTGGTGTTGAATGTAGTAACACAGATTAGTCGCCCCATTTCTTCGTTTTTGGGTTGCACCTCAAGGAGCGTTTCTCTGGGCCTGTACCAGGCCCTTTTTCGTGATCTGTTCAGCAAGCCTTTAGGGTATCCTCTCTCCCTCAGTTTGGCAATCAGAATGTCAGTTTCCTTGAAGTAGTCACTTCTTCTTGAACAGTTGCGCCTCAACCTTAAAAATTGTCCATACGGAAGATTGTCCCGTAGGTTTCTGGGATGGTGAGAATTATATTGTAACAAGGTGTTACGGTCTGTAGGCTTCTTGTATAGAGACATCAAAATGATCCCGTCTTCCGCTTGTAAAGTCAAATCCAAAAAAGGTATTGATTCCCTGTGGTATGACATGGTGAATTGAATGTTATGATTCTGTGAGTTCAACCAAGCTGCAAAGGCTATTAGTTGATTTTCTGTCCCAGTCCATAGCATGAGGACGTCATCTATATATCTCTTCCACGCCGTGATGTTGTCTAAGAAAGGATTCAAAGCCGAGTAGATGGTGCTGTCCTCGAAATGATCCATATAGAGATTCGCTAAGCTTGGCGCGAATCCGGCCCCCATGGCTACTCCTCTACATTGAAGATAAAACTCGTTGTAAAAGATAAAGTAGTTTTTTTCCATCGCTATGTGAAGTAGTTTAACAAGGAAGTCTGTTGGAACCCAGTGTGGTCTTGGACGAGAGTCCAGTACGTTACTCATGACTTCTATAGCCTCATGTTGCGGTATGCTGGTGTACAGCGAGCATACATCTAGAGTTGCAAACAGTTGTAAGGAACAGTCAAAAGGTTGGCCTTCAAAAATTTGGATGGTATGCATAGTGTCCCTAATGAACGACCTAGTTTCCAAGACAAAAGGTTGTAAAAAACTATCAAGGTATTGGTTCAAGGGTTCTAGGACGGAGCCGCAGCCGGACACGATAGGTCTTCCGGGAGGTTTTGAAAGGTTTTTATGGACCTTAGGAATGGTGTATATTGTGGGTATTCTTGGGTCAGTTTTGTTGAGGAATTTGCTCTCAGATTCCGAGAGGAATCCCTGTTCAAGGCCGTAGGTTGTTAAATCACGGATGAGCTTAGCAATCTCCCTGGTAGGATCACATGAGATCTTTCTGTAACTGTCGGGACAGCTAAGTTGAGAATTGATTTCTTTTATGTAATCTTCAGTGTCTTGTACGACCACCGCTCCACCCTTGTCTGCAGGCTTAATTACAATCGACTTGTTGTTGTTTAATGTAGACAATGCAGACCTTTCTTCTTTGGTGATGTTGTGCTTGATGTACTTGGTGTTGTTAAGGATTTCCATTGTTTCAAACATCACCACTTTTTCATAAGCCAAGATCTTTTCATTCATTAAGTATGAGGCCGGTGTAAAAGTTGAGGGCGGACGGAATTCTGTTGCTGTAATGTTCTTTTTGTAACTGTCATTTTTCGCAAAGAAGTATTTAAGGCGAATCTTCCTGAAGAATTGTTGCAACTCCAGTTTGATGTTAAAGGAGTTGGGGACGGAGGTAGGAACAAAGGACAAGCCCCTAGCAAGAATATCGTGTTCTGCTTTGTTCAAAGTATACTTTGAGATGTTCAATACCGGGTCCTTTTTATTTGTGACAGACAGAGCGGCATTCTCCTGATGCACTGTTGGATCTTCAGTGTTTGAGGAGTTGTCTGGTATAGGAATTACCACCGGTAGGTCTGACGTCTGGTGCGGATCTCCCCGTGATTCTGTTGAGCTTGTGCTTGGAAGCGAACCCGGGAGTTGCCCCGTTGGTTCCCACGTGTTTGATTCCATCTGGGCGGACGCCCCCAGTTCTGATCTCGACTTGTCCAGGAGGGTTCCCCTAAAAAAGCCGAATTGGATGGTCCAAAATTGTCTGGGTATCTGGTGCGTGGTTGGTAAGCTGGACCTTGTTGGAACGATTGCTCAGGTGGCTGGAAATTAGTAGCCTCTGTGTATGGGCGGTTATCCGAACTTGTACTCGCTCTTTCAGAGTCGTTTTCTGAGCCACTCCCGAATGATGAGTTTGAGAAGGTGGCGAATCTCCGGGAATATTGTCTGTTCCGGTTGGTGTAGTACCCCTGCGAGTCTTGGATGTAGTAATCGTCACTCGTATAGGGGTATGTTAACTTTTTGTCATAGGCTTTAATGTCCTTGGCAAGTTTCTCAAGTTTCTTACTCAACGTGATGGTGTTAAATTCGGAAGTGGCCTTTTCTGCTCGTTCCAGAGCTTCTTTTGCGTTCTTCAAGCTCCTGTCTTCTAAGATCTCTTTCTTTAGTTCAGTTATCTCTACGATCAGTTTTTTCGCATACTCAAGGGCAGTTTCCACCCCAAGCACCATCCAGTGGCGGGAACAGTTGTTTGCCACAAAGCTGAACCCTTCACGGAATTTTGGAAGATCAATAAAAATGGCTGGCTCGTTACGGACCTGCAGTCCTTTTGGAATGATGTTGGCTTGCAAATACTTGGTTAAGAGATGTCCATGTAGTCTGGTTCGAATCAATTTCTTCTCCAATCTTTCCAGACGGGACAATTTATCATTCAAGGAGGTGTCAATGGGCGTTAGGCCAGTGCCCAGATAGTCAAATTCTGCTTGTTCTTGAATCAATTTATTTATATAATCCTCACTGTAGGACAATGTTTCTTTCTCTGACATAGTTTGTATTAGTTATGGGAAAGATCACAATAAAGTTATAATACTCACGCCCCACCATATTTGTGATATCTTGCGTTGTTTGGCACAAGGCACCTTTGGCTTTTTATTATTCTGTATACGGGGGTTTACAACTACGCGCCCCAGTATAATTGTTACAATATCTTTACACGGCAACACCGTTTGTTATTAACTAATATACGCCGTGATATATTTGTCCTTTGCATTTGCATTCACGGACTTGGTTTAGTAAAAGATTATACATGGCAATATCCACCACCAAGCCAGCTTTACTCATATATTGATATCAGGCTATTCACGCCCTACCATAATTGTGATAGCTTGCGCTTTTGACATTATGCACCTCCAACAATTTAGTATTCGGTGTGCGTCTGATAAATTTTACGCATAATTGTGACACCTTGCGCTTTGGCATCAGTCACCTCTAAAACTTTAGTATCATGTGTTTGGGTGATATACATTACTTCCTGATCTTGACCACCACATGTACTTCAATTTCCTCTTCCTTAATTATTCGTCTTATCACGAGTAGATTATATTGATAGGGGCGTCTCATTCCTAAATGATTAATCTTCCTTAATCACTCAGACACCCCTTTGCCCTTTGTTTTTTCAGTTTGTGGCGATTGTAGAGACAGCACCACTCCTCCTTCCAAATCATATCTCCGTCCCAAAGGTACGTTTTTCTCCTGTGCACACAGGTATGTTTCCACCATTTCCAACGCAACCTGTCCAGATTTTACATCAGTTCCTCCCCTTTAATCTTTTGCAGGATTAAACTAGTATTTCAACATTTGATGTTGGCCATCTGCATTTGCGACAACAGGAATCCGTTTCCTACAATTTAAATTGGTTCCCCAGGTGAGACAATTGATGGTAATAGGGAAATTAATTATTTCCTTTACATGTAACACACACATGGCCCTGACACCATATCCCTTGCGTTTACAGGTCCCCCACCCCGTCTGTCCTGATGAAGACCCAATCTGATGCGTAATAATTGGCACAATTATCCCAGGGTCGAAACGTCGACGTTACATGTCCTATGCGTCACATGCAAATCCACTTAGAAAACGAGGAAACTTTGAACCCTTAAGTGGCTTATGTATTGTAAATAGGACCTTGTTTGTTGATTATTTTTATGTATTGTTCATTGTACATATTCGTTATATGTGATGTGTTTTGTGCTAAGTATCACCGTTTCACTAATTGTTTCACTACATTCTGTGTTTTTTGGTTGGATTACCCTGTAAATAGCTTTGGTGTTTTTGATACATTAATTAATATCATTCTATCAAGTGACCTGGATTCTGTCCTGTTTCTTTTGGTCTGTGTGTGTCCTTTAGAATCTAAAGTGTATTCAATACCTATTAAGTTAGTCCGTTCATTTTCCGACAGAACCATTGTTTTCTGTACATACTATCTTACCCAGGTTCTGAGGGTTACTGGGTTGCCCCATTATCGTTAATGGTCATCTACACACAGACACATGTTGGTTGCAGCAACTGCAGATGAATTTGACCAAACACCTACAGCAAACCCATGGGAACACATGACACACACATGACATAGTTACAGCGTGCAACGCGGGCATTCACATCCCAGGTGTAACATTCCGTGTACCTGGCATCAGGGGACAGTTGCGGGTGTAGGTGACTGTGCCATGCCAGTGACGCATGGCTCAACAAGTCTGTACTACATGCACACATGTCAAAAGAGTGAAGGGGATGTGTGGCACACAGTGCACCATCACACATGACATGTGTACACAGCTCATCATACAGATCAATGAAGTTTCGGGAGGGGTTTGGAGCGGTGCACCACCAATTTACTTATCAATACATCACACCAAGTGGTCAGTTGTTTGTACTCAAAAAATCTTTATTTTAAATTAATTGTCCAACCAAAGTCTCAGCTAACGCGTTTCGTTCAGATTGAACTTCGTCAGGGCTGGAAGAGTATAGAGAAACATAACATAAATATACGCACCACAAAAAACATTTAAAAAGTACATTAAAAGACACATTTAAAAGCACCACATACTAAGAAAATATGCACAGGACAAAAAAAGGATATACTATAAGCACTCAATACATAAACATAACCATACAGAACAATTTTATGCAAAAAATTTATATACAATACATAACAATGCAAATGAAAATGCCATGTATATATATTATAGTATTACATTAGTAAAAAAAGAGGGGCATACGTATGCCTATGTGGTTCCAAAATTAATGTAATACTATAATATATATACACGGCATTTTCATGTTTCTCTATACTCTTCCAGCCCTGACGAAGTTCAATCTGAACGAAACGCGTTGGCTGAGACTTTGGTTGGACAATTAATTTAAAATAAAGATTTTTTGAGTACAAACAACTGACCACTTGGTGTGATGTATTGATAAGTAAATTGGTGGTGCACCGCTCCAAACCCCTCCCGAAACTTCATTGATCTGCTTGGCAGTTTGCATCTACTAACGGCGGATGCAGGGGCGTTTGTATGCACACCATCATTAACTATACCGTTTGATCACATACTATGGGAACACAGTAAGGAGGTGCAGCCGTTGGAGTCCGCCGTTAACCCTCTTTTTTCTAAAACAGCTCATCATACAGTCATTTGCTTCACACCTCAGGAGTAATGTGCCACATCACAGCCTGACACACCTGTGCCCGACACATGTAGTACTGCACAGACAATGCCTTGATGTCCAGCCTTGGCCAAGTATGACAGCTCTATTCCTGTCTGTGTGCCGCCTGTCACCACTGTCAGGTGTGAAACGCACCGTACATACGCACTGAGGGCGTGTGTACGGTCCCTATCACAATGGGAGTGCTGGCGTATGCGTACCCCATAGTGATACGGACCGTACACGCGCATGTAGGGTCCCTATCACTATGGGAGTGCTGGCGTATGCGTACGCCATAGTGATACAGACCGTACACGCGCGTGTAGGGTCCCTATCACTATGGGAGTGCTGGCGTATGCGTACGCCATAGTGATACGGACCGTACCCGCATGTGTAGGGTCCGTACCACAATGGTTGTGCAGCCCTAGGCGTACGCCATGGTGATACGGTCCGTACCCGCGTGTGTAGGGTCCGTATTACTATGGCGTACGCATACGCGAGCACTCCCATAGTGATAGGGACCGTACACACGCGTGTACGGTCCGTATTACTATGGCGTACGCATACGCGAGCACCCCCATAGTGATAGGGACCGTACACACGCGTGTAAGGTCCATTTCACTGCATTTGGGGTGCCCTAGGGCCGTGGAACGCACTGTACCTGTGTGTGAATATTGAAATAACATAGGGGACACATGAGGGACAAGTATAAGGGCCTAAATGCATGCTGGTTGTCATGGAGACCGAGTTTAAAGTTTGAATTTTTCCATCAGGTGGCCAGCAGAAGTCGGTTGGAAACAATATACTTTGTTGCAACGTGGTTGTTGACTTGACATCATGCTCAATTTTTAAACCATGCAAAGACACTCACTGGGGTAGGGTTAAAGGGATTGGAGGAAACGTAGGATGCTAATGTGACTGACCAATCACTCTGCACTCCTGTAAATGAAACAGGCCAGCAAGGCAGATACAAGGCAGCCAGGTCCCATGAGAGAGCACTTGCCTGCACATCCTTTCATTCCACAACACTGCTGCTGCTTGTGATTCCTCTGGCACCATGTCCAGGTCTGTGGAGAGGGCCCAGCCATTCACCATGGAGGAGAAAATGGCGTTGGTGGATGTGATCCTCCCACAGTACACCATGCTGTATGGTCGACCAGGGGAGCAGGTGAGTGCAGACTCCACTAGCTTAGACTGTGCCCCTTTTTGTGACTGTGACTTCTGGCATTGTGTCCATGTGTGACAGACATGCATGTTTAGAGTGGGTCCCAGGGTGGGGAAGGCCTCATGTCTCCCATGCAGAGCATGCTGTAGTTCCTGTGTGCACTCAGTTGCATAGTGCTTACTGTGACAATCAATGCATGGTGCATGCCACATTCTGCCTGGCTACTCCTCCTGGGAATGTTGTTTCTACAGTCCTGATGTGATTCTGTGGTCCCCCCAGTGTGACAGGTGACAGTACCCATAGATGTGTGTTTGTTTAGTGTACCTGTGCTGTGAGTGTCCAAATGATGGGTTCGTCCCCTGGACATTGGTGTGTGTGTGTAAGTCCCCTGTCATGTGGGTGAGTGCATATGGGGAGTGTTGCACACCAGCTGCATGAGGGATGGATATACCCTGGCCATTGTTGGACAGGCCACACGAAGGGCTTGCTCCCTCCCCGCACGACAGGGCCCGAGCTCCGGCCCACCAGGCTTAACCCACGAAAAGCACCCGTACCCCGTCTCCCGACGGATCTTCTGCCCTCGGACCTCTACTCATCACAGGGCCCAGCCCCACCGGCTCCCCCGGCCGGTTCAAGCCGCCATCTTGGGCCCTGCACCACGAGGCCGCGTGGCCTCGCCCCGACCCTAAACCCCGGGCCTGACCGGCCCCGACATCCCGGCACCACCATCCACCCGGGAGGTGAGCGGACCACTTGGCAGGTCAATAGGAGGACGAAGTGTCAAGAGCTCTTCCCCCGCCAGGTGCCGATCGCCTCCAGCTCCCCCAGGCGCTGGCTCCACCCCCTGCTGGGTGTCTGGACACCTTCATCCCGGGCCCTCCGACCTCCAAGTGCGAGGGTCCGGACATCAAAGAGCGCCTGCCCTATAACTGGGGCAGCTCCGGAGCGGGAAGGCAGTTGTATCCTGGAGTCGAGAGACACCGAGAGAACTCAGCCTTGACGGACTACTGGCGCTGCCGTAGCCCGCTCCTGTGAACCATCGTCCTGCCTGCTGGCGCTGCCGCGGCCTTCTACGATATCCATCCTCGTCGGGACCTGCTGGCGCTGCCGCGGCCCGTTGTAACGACCATCCTCACCGGGACCTGCTGGCGCTGCTGCGGACCGTATATCGACCATCTTTCCGGGACCTGCTGGCGCTGCCGCGGCCCGTTGTAACGACCATCCTCACCGGGACCTACTGGCGCTGCCGCGGACCGTACATCGACCATCTTTCCGGGACCTGCTGGCGCTGCCGCGGCCCGCACCAACTAAGCTCGAGGATTGTGAGCTAATCATCATCTCATCCAAACTACCTGACTGGTATACAGACTGTCCCGCTACCCCTTACCCTGCTTTGAGAGACTTGAATCGAGGGGACCCCTGAGTCCAGACCTCCTTGTAACATTCAACCGTACCTTAAGAAGTGCTTATAAAGAACACTGAACCTTATCCGGGTGTGGTATCTGTCTGTGGGGGGGGAAGTTACTTGTCTGTACGATCGCTGGAGACGGCTCTCCCCGGAGACCTCTCCTCCTGACCCCGGCCGACCCTCCCGGTCCGTCTATCCTTTCTAACATTGGTGGCCAGCGGCGCGATCCGAATCAACGCGTAATCGTACAGAGAGTAGCTCACCCCACGACAACAACACGATGTCAGCCAAAGATAGCAACTCCACCGAGAAATTCCAAATGGATAAATTAGAAGAATACAACCACCGCGAACTGAGACAGTTCTGCATAGAACTTGGCATTGCTACCACCGGCCTGAGTACCAAAGATGATCTAAAGCACGCCCTAGAGTCGTGGACAGAAACTGGGGTCGCCGGACCCTCCGACCAAAGCAGCATCACACCAGAGGGGAACGCCACGGCTCCTGAGGAGCGGGGAACGGGCCTCTCGCAGGAGGAGATCCGAGAAAGAGAAAGAACCAGATTGCACGAGTTGGAAATGGCACGACTCAAGATGGATGGGGAACTCAAGTTAGCTGAACAGAAACTCAACCTCGAGCACATGCGGCTCCGAGATGAACGAGAAGAGAAGCAGAGACAGAGAGAGCTGGGGGAGAAAAAAATAACGCTCGAGCACGAGCGCAAACTGGCGGAAATAGAACTTCGGAAACAGAATAAAGAACTGGGGGTGCCTGAGCGACCACACACCCCGGGGCCAATCAAGAAAAAAGTCCACATCCCCAAGGATGTTGTCCGCGAGTATGTCCGAGAAGACGACATACAACAGTGGTTTAAAGCCTACGAGATCGCCATGACCTCCCACCGGATCGACCGGAGTGATTGGGGAGCCGGACTCTGGGGGAGGTTTATCAACGAGGGGTGCGATGCCCTACTGCAGCTCCCAGATCACCAAATGTCGTCCTACGACCACATGAAGGCTGCCCTCCTCACCCGATACGGCCTCACACCCGAGATGTACCGCCAGAGGTTCAGAGATTGCACCCGGATCCCAGGTACAACTTGGGTAGAATACGTGAACTATTTCAGCCGTGCCTTCGAGGGTTGGATAAAGGGGAGCCAGGTCACCACCTACGAACAACTCTTTAACCTGATGGTATGGGAGCACCTGTCGAACAACTGCTTCGTCGAGCTCAGGCAGCACCTCCTCGACAGTAAGCTGACTGACCCCCGGCAGCTCGCCGCCGAAGCTGACCGATGGGAAAGCACCCGAGTGGGCCGGAGGGGGCCACACGAACAGAACAGAAACAACCAAGGCCAGCACCGTCCTCGGGGAGGAGGAGGGGGCCAGGGGCGAGGGAGAGACGCCTTGCCCACAACACCCGTGGCCAGCACCCCGGCTCCGGCCGGTCGGGGAAACCCCCCGTGGCGCCCTGGGGTCCGAGCCAACGTCACGTGCCACCGTTGCCAGCGAGTCGGCCACTACGCCAATGACCCGAGCTGCCCGCAGAACCAAACACCCAAGCCCCGCCAGGTAGCTGCCGCCGCCCTGGGGGAAGAGCGATCATTGGAGGAACCAGAGGAGTATGAGCCGACCCAGCAAGAGTGGGAACCGGCCGCCATGGTCCTGGCGTGCTTGGGGGGAAGAGACATGGTCCCGCGGGCTCCCCTACCCGCTAACACCAGGAAATACGGTCAGTGGGTGACCATTAATGGACAACGAGCCGAGGCCTTGCGTGACACCGGCGCCAGTGTGACGGCCGTCCGCTGTCACCTGGTGAAGCCCGAGCAGATCCTGCCGAACATTCTCTGCCCCGTCCGCTCGGCCGACAACTCTGAAAGTATGTGTCAAATGGCCTGCGTTCCATTCGAATGGGGAGGGGTCTCCGGCCTGTTGAAGGTGACGGTCCGGGACGATGCCCCCGTGGACTGCCTCCTGGGGAATGACCTCGAGAGTTCCCCGTGGGCCACCGTTGAGAGAAGAGAGCACCTGGGGATGCTGGGCCTCCCGGACTGGGCCTGCATAACCACCCGGTCTATGGCCGCCCGTGCCGTCCCTCGATCAGAAGAACCAGAATGGCCAGCACCTCCGCCCCCAGTCGCCCCAGTAGAAGACGACGACGAGGCCAGCCTCCCAGACCCGACGGCCGAAGGGGACGCGCAACCCCAGGACCTTCCTGACCTGGCTCAGTGGTGTCAAGAGGGGGGGCCCACCCAAGCACTGTTCCGCCAGGAACAAAAGACCTGTCCCTCCCTCGAGGGACTGCGCCAACAAGCCAGCGCCCAGAACGCAGGGGACTCCACCGGAACTCACTGGGTCTACTGGGATAACGACCTGCTATACAGCGAGCAAAGAATCGCCGAGCTGGGGGCCGGTCGAGTACTGGTGGTACCTCTCCGCTTCAGAGACTTTCTGCTCAACCTGGCCCACGATGTCCCCCTGGCTGGACACCTGGGCCAAGATAAAACGTACAGCCGCCTAGTGACCCACTTTTTCTGGCCGAAGATGAGGAACGACGTCCTGAACCACTGCCGATCTTGCCCCACATGCCAAGCCAGCGGGAAGAGTGGTCGGAAGCTGAAAGCCCCTCTGCAACCCTTCCCTGTGGTCACCACCCCGTTTGAGAGGGTGGGGATAGACATCGTGGGGCCTCTGGACCCCCGCACGGCACAAGGACACAGGTTCATCTTAGTACTGGTGGACCATGCCACCCGCTACCCCGAGGCGGTGCCCCTACGGACCGTGACAGCTCCGGTGGTTGGCCGGGCCCTAATGGGGATCTTCTCCCGGGTAGGCTTCCCCCGAGAAGTCGTCAGCGACCGAGGCACGAACTTTATATCCAAATACATGAAGTCCCTCTGGCAACAATGCGGGGTCACCTACAGATTCACGACCCCCTATCACCCCCAAGGGAACGGACTAGTGGAGCGTTTTAACCGCACCCTCAAGGGGATGATTGGGGGATTGGAAGAGCCCCTCCGTCGCCAGTGGGACGTACTACTCCCGTGCCTCCTCTTCGCCTACCGCGAAGTTCCCCAGAAGTCCCTCGGTTTTAGCCCTTTCGAACTCCTGTACGGGCACCCTGTGCGAGGGCCCCTCAGCCTAGTAAAAGAAGGTTGGGAGATGGCCCCCCTAAAAACCCCTCCAGACGTCTTCAGATACCTCCTGGCCCTACGCAATCAGACCCGGCGCTTCAGAGAGATGGCCAAGGCGAACCTTGAGGCCAGCCAGGAGGACATGAAGAAGTGGTATGATCACAATGCCTCCTCCGTTGAGTTCGAGCCTGGACAACAGGTATGGGTGATGTCCCCCACCGAACCATGTGCCTTGCAAGATAAGTGGACGGGGCCCTTCAAAGTGGTCGAGCGCAAAAGCCCCGTCACTTACCTCATCGACCTGGGGACCTCCCGGAACCCCCTTCGGGTCCTCCACACCAACCGACTCAAACCACACTTTCTGCGCTCAGAACTCAGCCTCCTGATGGCTACGGACAGTGGGGCAGAGGAAGACTCCGAACCCCTCCCGGATCTTCTGAAGACTCAGGAGAATGACGGCTCCGTGGACGGGGTCCGGCTCTCTGACGCCCTCACTTCGGAGCAACGCCAGGGCTGCCGGAACCTCCTGCGGCAGTTCGCTACCCTGTTCTCCCTCACCCCCGGGGTCACCCCTTGGTGTTTGCACGACGTGGACACCGGGGACAGTCCCCCTGTCCGACACCGGGCCTACCGCGTACCAGATCGGGTACGGGCCTGCATACAGGAGGAGGTGACCAAGATGCTCACAATCGGGGTCATCGAGCCCTCGGACAGTCCCTGGGCCAGTCCGGTTGTATTGGTCCCCAAAGCCGCTGCCCCCGGCACCGCACCTGAACTGAGATTCTGCGTCGACTACCGGGGCTTGAACGCTGTCACCCGGACCGACGCTCATCCGATCCCCCGAGCAGACGAGCTGATCGACCGGCTGGGGGCCGCCCGCTACCTCAGTATCTTCGACCTAACAGCGGGCTACTGGCAGATCGGCCTCACACCCAGGGCTCAGGAACGGTCAGCCTTCTCTACCCCCGATGGCCACTACCAGTTCAAGGTCATGCCCTTCGGCATGAAGAATGCCCCCGCCACGTTTCAACGCCTCGTGAACCAGGTCTTGGCGGGGCTCGAAGAGTTCAGCGCTGCCTACCTGGACGATATCGCTGTATACAGCCACCACTGGCCCGACCACCTCCGTCACCTCCAAGAGGTCCTACAGGCCCTCCAGCGGGCCGGCCTCACAATTAAGGCCGGCAAGTGCCAAATTGGCCAAGGGTCTGTGACCTACCTTGGGCACCAAGTGGGAAGCGGGCTGGTGGCCCCGCTACAACTTAAGATTGCTGCCATCCAGTCCTGGCAGCCCCCCGTCACCCAGACCGAGGTCCGAGCCTTCTTGGGGCTCACCGGCTACTACCGGCGGTTAGTGAAGGACTACGGCAGCATCGTGGGGCCCCTCACGGGTCTCACGTCCAAGAACCAGCCGAAGCGGATTAACTGGACCCCCGATTGTCAAGCGGCCTTCGAGAAGCTGAAGGCCGCTCTATGCACCGCCCCTGTGCTCCAGGCCCCCGATTACAGTCGGGAATTCATGGTACAGACCGACGCCTCCGACCACGGCATCGGAGCCGTCCTTTCTCAGTTGAACCCCGAAGGTCATGACCAGCTGGTGGCCTTCATCAGTCGACGCCTCCTGGCCCGAGAACAGCGCTGGAGCACCATCGAGAGGGAGGCCTTCGCAGTGGTGTGGGCCCTCAAAAAGCTCCGGCCCTATCTCTTCGGTACCCACTTCCGGGTACAAACCGACCATCGACCCCTGCAGTGGCTGATGCAGATGCGGGGGGAGAACCCAAAACTCTTGCGCTGGTCCATTTCCCTGCAGGGAATGGACTTCACTGTGGAGCACCGACCAGGCCAAGACCACGCCAACGCGGATGGCCTGTCCCGCTTTTTCCGCCTCGACGAAGAGAGTCCCCAAGGAGATGGGTGACTCTCCCCGCCTTCAGCTGGGGGGGACGCATGTTGGACAGGCCACACGAAGGGCTTGCTCCCTCCCCGCACGACAGGGCCCGAGCTCCGGCCCACCTGGCTTAACCCACGAAAAGCACCCGTACCCCGTCTCCCGACGGATCTTCTGCCCTCGGACCTCTACTCATCACAGGGCCCAGCCCCACCGGCTCCCCCGGCCGGTTCAAGCCGCCATCTTGGGCCCTGCACCACGAGGCCGCGTGGCCTCGCCCCGACCCTAAACCCCGGGCCTGACCGGCCCCGACATCCCGGCACCACCATCCACCCGGGAGGTGAGCGGACCACTTGGCAGGTCAATAGGAGGACGAAGTGTCAAGAGCTCTTCCCCCGCCAGGTGCCGATCGCCTCCAGCTCCCCCAGGCGCTGGCTCCACCCCCTGCTGGGTGTCTGGACACCTTCATCCCGGGCCCTCCGACCTCCAAGTGCGAGGGTCCGGACATCAAAGAGCGCCTGCCCTATAACTGGGGCAGCTCCGGAGCGGGAAGGCAGTTGTATCCTGGAGTCGAGAGACACCGAGAGAACTCAGCCTTGACGGACTACTGGCGCTGCCGTAGCCCGCTCCTGTGAACCATCGTCCTGCCTGCTGGCGCTGCTGCGGCCTTCTACGATATCCATCCTCGTCGGGACCTGCTGGCGCTGCCGCGGCCCGTTGTAACGACCATCCTCACCGGGACCTGCTGGCGCTGCCGCGGACCGTATATCGACCATCTTTCCGGGACCTGCTGGCGCTGCCGCGGCCCGTTGTAACGACCATCCTCACCGGGACCTGCTGGCGCTGCCGCGGACCGTACATCGACCATCTTTCCGGGACCTGCTGGCGCTGCCGCGGCCCGCACCAACTAAGCTCGAGGATTGTGAGCTAATCATCATCTCATCCAAACTACCTGACTGGTATACAGACTGTCCCGCTACCCCTTACCCTGCTTTGAGAGACTTGAATCGAGGGGACCCCTGAGTCCAGACCTCCTTGTAACATTCAACCGTACCTTAAGAAGTGCTTATAAAGAACACTGAACCTTATCCGGGTGTGGTATCTGTCTGTGGGGGGGGAAGTTACTTGTCTGTACGATCGCTGGAGACGGCTCTCCCCGGAGACCTCTCCTCCTGACCCCGGCCGACCCTCCCGGTCCGTCTATCCTTTCTAACAGCCATCTGATGTGAGCAGGGAGCAGTGCTGTGTGACTGCCGTGCTGAGCCAGCCCCACACCTGTGACACCCCCCAGTCTAGTGGCACATGGGCAGAGTGAGGTTTGTACCCGCAGTTGCCAATGGCAGGTGATTGTCCTGTGCCTGTGTGTGTCTGTGTACTCTGCTGAGGTTGCGTCAGTGGGCTGGGGCATGTGACTGCTTTGAGGTGCTGTACATAATCCTGGTGTAGCTTGTGATGCACAGTGTGATCCAGGATCATTGATTGTGTGGCACCCCTCATGCTACCTGTGTACGTTCAATGCCACGTAGTGCATTTGGCCTTCCCCAGAGGATAATGTCCCTATGAAAAAGGTGCAATGAGTTGCCTGCATACCATGGCCTGTTCAAACAAGACAAGTTATTAATATGTGTGTCTCTGTGTCATTGCTCAGGTGTATTAAAGTATTCTCACTTTTGCATCCTCACAGGTAGGCGTCCATGCCAAGGGAGAGATATGGAAGCAAGCCGTCAGTGCCGTGAGGAAGACGGAGGGTCGGAAGCGGCGCCTAGCCCAGGTGAGGAAACGCTGGCAGGATAGCCGGTGCTGGACGAGGAGGATCGCACGGGTCCTGCTGGGGAACTCACCTGAGAGCCACAAGAACCGTGGGCGCCGGCGTCTGACCCACATCCATAAGCGTGTGCTGGCGGTGGTCTTCCCCGACTTGGATAGGCGCTTACTGGAGAAGCAGCAGCAGGAAGGGGGTAGGTACATGTATGTTTGTTGTGTGTCACCAGCTTTTGGAAGTGCGCTGTTGCATGGATACACTGCCAGGTTTTAAATGTGCAGTGCATGACCTGTTCCCCAAAGTACACCGGTGCTGTTCTTCCTCCCTTCCCCTCCTTGCCATGTGTTCCATGGTCTGTGTGTAGTCACTCTTGCACAAGGTTATCTAGGCTGGCAGTTAATCCAAGTGCCCAATGCTTGCAGCATCATGTGTGGGGGTGGTGTGTAACAGGTTTTGGGACCTTGCCTGTGCCCTGGCCAGTTCAGTCATTGTGGGGTCCATGTCAGTTGGCACTGATGGTGAGTCAGCATGCATGTCCAATGTTGTGCCCTCTGACATGATGTGCATGAGTGGGAGTAATGCATAGTGCAGGGATGGTTGCTTCAGTTGCAGTCATATCCATCCAGGACCATGGAGGAGTGTGGCCACTACCGTGCCCTGGGGCCCCTTTTCCTAGGTATCATGTGTGTCATCCAACAATGTGGACATTCTCTGTGTCTTCGGCATAGGTTGGGATCTGTGGCATTGTACCCTGTCCTCATCTGTACTTACGTAAACTGTGCTACATGTGTCCACTGTACTGTGTGACCCAATTTTGCTTGTGCATACTCACAGTGGGCAGTGCCTGTGTGTCTTGGTACGACAATCTGATGATGGTTTATTGTCAATGATATATGTGGACAGGCGCACCAGGGGTAGTTTGTGTACAATCAGGATTTAGTGCAGGCCATGTGTTTTTATCCCAGAGTAAGGGGTGTAAGTACTTCCTCTGTCTGTTTGTGCGGGCAAGGCCTACATGTAAAAATCTGAAGTCTCCTTGGTAGGTCTGGCCTGTGTGTGATGTTTGTCTGGACATACACTCAAGGTGCAGTGACCCAGTCATGTTGGGCATGGTTTAATGTATTAGCTTTGCAGCATGTGCCTAAAGTTCATAGACATGGTTCCTGCTCATCCCTTTTTTGGCAACGCTGTGTGGTGCAGATGCTGTGCACGATTGTCCCCAGAGCCTGGCTCCTCTGTCCAATTTGATATCAAGTAATTTGCTGTTGTGTCATGCTCTCCATTGTTTCTCAGTGGCATGGTGGGTCAACCAACCGTGTGTTGCAGGGCATACATATGTACCTTGTATTGTAGATGTTACTCATGTTGCTTTTCAGGCTATGCACTGTGACCTATGTAGATTTGACTCATTTGACATATGTATCCAGGTGTCTGATTATTTCCTGTCTCTTCACCTTGCCCACAGCATCGTCGGGGGACTCCGAGGGAGACACTGGCACGGACCGTGAAGAGGGATCGAGCACCAGTGCTGTCTTGTCTGGCGAATCAAGTGGCACGGAGGCCGAGGGGAGTACGGCGGAGGACCTGTCCAGTCCCACCACCGACTATGACGCTGACGGGTCCGAGGCTGAGCTCCCAGAGGGGGCGGAGGCAGCTCCCACAGCTGAAAGCTGCACTCAATCTCTGCCCGCCCCCTCCATTACCATCACCGGCCTCCCACTTGCTCGGGTCCCTTCCCGCCGTGCTAGGTCACCACGTGTCTCCTTCTTGCCAGGCACCGCACCCCCTACCCCTGTCTCCACTGCTGCCGCGAATGCCGAGTCTGTGGACATCCTGCGCCAGTTGCAGGTTGGTCAGACTGCGATGCTTAATGTCCTACATGGCCACACCTGTGTGCTCACCCAGATGGAGGCATACATGGAGGGCATCTCAGCTGCGCAGTCTGACCAACGCCAGTTGCTGAGGTCCATAGACTCGACACTGACTGCAGCAGTGGGTCTCCTGCAGCGCTGCGTCCCCCCCCTACCCCTGCACCATCCACACTTCCCACTCCCATGCCTGTCCCAAGCACACCCAGACGTCCCCATGCACACACCCCACCAGACACAGGCACCACACCACCAGGGAAGGCCAAGCGCACACCTCCCGTCACGCACACACAGGGTGGAGTAGGCACACCCACTGGGTCGGGGGGCAAACGGAAGACATGCAGCCACAGTGGGAGTCCACATTCCTCACAACCCACTCCCTCCAAATCCACTCCCCTCAGCTCTCCTGGCCAAGATTCAAACAAAGATTCCTTCATGGCCGCTCTGTCCCTGAGCCCCAGTGTGTCACCACCCCGCAAGCGGTCAAAGGAGTCCCCGGTCAGGGTAGTTGAGTCCCCCCCCTGTCCACACCCTCCCCCAGTAGTGCTGCGACCCATCCCTCTGACTCCCCCCCCTCCTGGGGGCCTGTGTTTCCTTCGGGTGCAGGGGAGACGCTGGGGGACCTTGCAACCGTGTGCAGCGCCATTCTCATCACCACCTTTGGTGCTGCCCCACCCCCTGTGGTGGAGTCCTCCGTCCCTGCACCCACAACACCTACCCTTGCCCCTCCTGTCCCTGCGGTGCCTGGTCCTTCCCCCCCCACATGATGCCCCCCCCCCCTGTGGGAGCTAAGGAGGTATGAACTGTGCAGGCAAGCTAGGGGACATGCGTCCCTATGTGTCCCCCACCAGGAATTGGACTATGGACTGCCCTATGGGCCTTGTACATATTGAACTTTTATTAACCATTTATTTTTCATGCTGAATAAAGCAAATGTTTTTTTTCCTTTGAACACTACTGCTTTTCTGGTATTGCTGTTGTTGGTGCTGCTCCATGATTTGGGGTGGTGATAATGTGTTAGGTGTCTGGGAAATGTAGTGGTGTGCTGCTCATGGGGTGGACCCTGGTATCTGTGTGCCATCACAAGGTATTTGCCAAATCTCTTTGTTCATGTCAGCTCTTACTGCATGGTGACATTGTCCCAAGGTGTGTTCCTTCCTCTGTGGCCCCTGACATCTTCCCTGCAGGGTGTTTCCTAAATGTTGTGCTGGGCTGTGTCTACATATCCTGGGTGTGTGATGGATCCGTTCAACTTTGCCCATGCATGCTGGGCAATGTCTCCACCTGCATCATTAGTGGCATCCTTGGTGTCACTGTACTTGTGTATGGAGTATATTGACATGACTTCATGTGGACATGTTCCCTTTTACAGACTATGCATGTGTGTACTCCCAGCCTCGCACACCTGTGTTACGTGTTCTGCAGGGTCTTTGAGCACCTGACTGACAATTGTGGGCATTGTATCTGTGGGTACTCCACCCTTTTCTTTCCATGGGCACTGCTGGGAGGACTCTGCCCCCACCCCTCCTGTGTCTGGGCACTGCTGGGAGTGATAGGCACCCACCCCTCCTATGTCTGGGCACTGCTGGGAGTGATAGGCACCCACCCCTCCTATGTCTGGGCACTGCTGGGAGTGATGGGGACCCACCCCTCCTGTGTCTGGGCACTGCTGGGAGGACTCTGCACCCACCCCTCCTGTGTCTGGGCACTGCTGGGAGGACTCTGCACCCACCCCTCCTGTGTCTGGGCACTGCTGGGGGGACTCTGCACCCACCCCTCCTGTGTCTGGGCACTGCTGGGAGGACTCTGCACCCACCCCTCCTGTGTCTGGGCACTGCTGGGGGGACTCTGCACCCACCCCTCCTATGTCTGGGCACTGCTGGGAGTGATAGGCACCCACCCCTCCTGTGTCTGGGCACTGCTGGGAGGACTCTGCACCCACCCCTCCTATGTCTGGGCACTGCTGGGAGTGATAGGCACCCACCCCTCCTATGTCTGGGCACAGCTGGGAGTGATGGGAACCCACCCCTCCTGTTTCTGGGCACTGCTGGGAGGACTCTGCACCCACCCCTCCTGTGTCTGGGCACTGCTGGGAGGACTCTGCACCCACCCCTCCTGTGTCTGGGCACTGCTGGGGGGACTCTGCACCCACCCCTCCTATGTCTGGGTACTGCTGGGAGTGATGGGAACCCACCCCTCCTGTGTCTGGGCACTGCTGGGAGGACTCTGCACCCACCCCTCCTGTGTCTGGGCACTGCTGGGAGGACTCTGCACCCACCCCTCCTGTGTCTGGGCACTGCTGGGGGGACTCTGCACCCACCCCTCCTGTGTCTGGGCACTGCTGGGAGGACTCTTCACCCACCCCTCCTGTGTCTGGGCACTGCTGGGGGGACTCTGCACCCACCCCTCCTATGTCTGGGCACTGCTGGGAGTGATAGGCACCCACCCCTCCTGTGTCTGGGCACTGCTGGGAGGACTCTGCACCCACCCCTCCTGTGTCTGGGCACTGCTGGGAGGACTGTGCACCCACCCCTCCTGTGTCTGGGCACTGCTGGGAGGACTCTGCACCCACCCCTCCTGTGTCTGGGCACTGCTGGGAGTGATGGGAACCCACCCCTCCTGTGTCTGGGCACTGCTGGGAGGACTCTGCACCCACCCCTCCTGTGTCTGGGCACTGCTGGGGGGACTCTGCACCCACCCCTCCTGTGTCTGGGCACTGCTGGGAGGACTCTGCACCCACCCCTCCTGTGTCTGGGCACTGCTGGGGGGACTCTGCACCCACCCCTCCTGTGTCTGGGCACTGCTGGGAGGACTCTGCACCCACCCCTCCTGTGTCTGGGCACTGCTGGGGGGACTCTGCATCCACCCCTCCTATGTCTGGGCACTGCTGGGAGTGATAGGCACCCACCCCTCCTGTGTCTGGGCACTGCTGGGAGGACTCTGCACCCACCCCTCCTATGTCTGGGCACTGCTGGGAGTGATAGGCACCCACCCCTCCTATGTCTGGGCACTGCTGGGAGTGATGGGAACCCACCCCTCCTGTTTCTGGGCACTGCTGGGAGGACTCTGCACCCACCCCTCCCGTGTCTGGGCACTGCTGGGAGGACTCTGCACCCACCCCTCCTGTGTCTGGGCACTGCTGGGGGGACTCTGCACCCACCCCTCCTATGTCTGGGTACTGCTTGGAGGGATGGGAACCCACCCCTCCTGTGTCTGGGCACTGCTGGGAGGACTCTGCACCCACCGCTCCTGCGTCTGGGCACTGCTGGGAGGACTCTGCACCCACCCCTCCTGTGTCTGGGCACTGCTGGGGGGACTCTGCACCCACCCCTCCTGTGTCTGGGCACTGCTGGGAGGACTCTTCACCCACCCCTCCTGTGTCTGGGCACTGCTGGGGGGACTCTGCACCCACCCCTCCTATGTCTGGGCACTGCTGGGAGTGATAGGCACCCACCCCTCCTGTGTCTGGGCACTGCTGGGAGGACTCTGCACCCACCCCTCCTGTGTCTGGGCACTGTTGGGAGGACTGTGCACCCACCCCTCCTGTGTCTGGGCACTGCTGGGAGGACTCTGCACCCACCCCTCCTGTGTCTGGGCACTGCTGGGAGTGATGGGAACCCACCCCTCCTGTGTCTGGGCACTGCTGGGAGGACTCTGCACCCACCCCTCCTATGTCTGGGCACTGCTGGGAGTGATAGGCACCCACCCCTCCTGTGTCTGGGCACTGCTGGGAGGACTCTGCACCCACCCCTCCTGTGTCTGGGCACTGCTAGGAGGACTGTGCACCCACCCCTCCTGTGTCTGGGCACTGCTGGGGGGACTCTGCACCCACCCCTCCTATGTCTGGGCACTGCTGGGAGTGATAGGCACCCACCCCTCCTGTGTCTGGGCACTGCTGGGAGGACTCTGCACCCACCCCTCCTGTGTCTGGGCACTGCTGGGAGGACTGTGCACCCACCCCTCCTGTGTCTGGGCACTGCTGGGAGGACTCTGCACCCACCCCTCCTGTGTCTGGGCACTGCTGGGAGTGATGGGAACCCACCCCTCCTGTGTCTGGGCACTGCTGGGAGGACTCTGCACCCACCCCTCCTGTGTCTGGGCACTGCTGGGGGGACTCTGCACCCACCCCTCCTGTGTCTGGGCACTGCTGGGAGGACTCTGCACCCACCCCTCCTGTGTCTGGGCACTGCTGGGGGGACTCTGCACCCACCCCTCCTATGTCTGGGCACTGCTGGGAGTGATAGGCACCCACCCCTCCTGTGTCTGGGCACTGCTGGGAGGGCTCTGCACCCACCCCTCCTATGTCTTGGCACTGCTGGGAGTGATAGGCACCCACCCCTCCTATGTCTGGGCACTGCTGGGAGTGATGGGAACCCACCCCTCCTGTTTCTGGGCACTGCTGAGAGGACTCTGCACCCACCCCTCCCGTGTCTGGGCACTGCTGGGAGGACTCTGCACCCACCCCTCCTGTGTCTGGGCACTGCTGGGGGGACTCTGCACCCACCCCTCCTATGTCTGGGTACTGCTTGGAGGGATGGGAACCCACCCCTCCTGTGTCTGGGCACTGCTGGGAGGACTCTGCACCCACCGCTCCTGCGTCTGGGCACTGCTGGGAGGACTCTGCACCCACCCCTCCTGTGTCTGGGCACTGCTGGGGGGACTCTGCACCCACCCCTCCTGTGTCTGGGCACTGCTGGGAGGACTCTTCACCCACCCCTCCTGTGTCTGGGCACTGCTGGGGGGACTCTGCACCCACCCCTCCTATGTCTGGGCACTGCTGGGAGTGATAGGCACCCACCCCTCCTGTGTCTGGGCACTGCTGGGAGGACTCTGCACCCACCCCTCCTGTGTCTGGGCACTGTTGGGAGGACTGTGCACCCACCCCTCCTGTGTCTGGGCACTGCTGGGAGGACTCTGCACCCACCCCTCCTGTGTCTGGGCACTGCTGGGAGTGATGGGAACCCACCCCTCCTGTGTCTGGGCACTGCTGGGAGGACTCTGCACCCACCCCTCCTATGTCTGGGCACTGCTGGGAGTGATAGGCACCCACCCCTCCTGTGTCTGGGCACTGCTGGGAGGACTCTGCACCCACCCCTCCTGTGTCTGGGCACTGCTGGGAGGACTGTGCACCCACCCCTCCTGTGACTGGGCACTGCTGGGGGGACTCTGCACCCACCCCTCCTGTGTCTGGGCACTGCTGGGAGTGATAGGCACCCACCCCTCCTGTGTCTGGGAACTGCTGGGAGGACTCTGCACCCACCCCTCCTGTGTCTGGGCACTGCTGGGAGGACTGTGCACCCACCCCTCCTGTGTCTGGGCACTGCTGGGAGGACTCTGCACCCACCCCTCCTGTGTCTGGGCACTGCTGGGAGTGATGGGAACCCACCCCTCCTGTGTCTGGGCACTGCTGGGAGGACTCTGCACCCACCCCTCCTGTGTCTGGGCACTGCTGGGGGGACTCTGCACCCACCCCTCCTGTGTCTGGGCACTGCTGGGAGGACTCTGCACCCACCCCTCCTGTGTCTGGGCACTGCTGGGGGGACTCTGCACCCACCCCTCCTGTGTCTGGGCACTGCTGGGAGGACTCTGCACCCACCCCTCCTGTGTCTGGGCACTGCTGGGGTGACTCTGCACCCACCCCTCCTATGTCTGGGCACTGCTGGGAGTGATAGGCACCCACCCCTCCTGTGTCTGGGCACTGCTGGGAGGACTCTGCACCCACCCCTCCTATGTCTGGGCACTGCTGGGAGGAATAGGCACCCACCCCTCCTATGTCTGGGCACTGCTGGGAGTGATGGGAACCCACCCCTCCTGTTTCTGGGCACTGCTGGGAGGACTCTGCACCCACCCCTCCTGTGTCTGGGCACTGCTGGGAGGACTCCGCACCCACCCCTCCTGTGTCTGGGCACTGCTGGGGGGACTCTGCACCCACCCCTCCTATGTCTGGGTACTGCTTGGAGGGATGGGAACCCACCCCTCCTGTGTCTGGGCACTGCTGGGAGGACTCTGCACCCACCCCTCCTGTGTCTGGGCACTGCTGGGAGGACTCTGCACCCACCCCTCCTGTGTCTGGGCACTGCTGGGGGGACTCTGCACCCACCCCTCCTGTGTCTGGGCACTGCTGGGAGGACTCTTCACCCACCCCTCCTATGTCTGGGCACTGCTGGGGGGACTCTGCACCCACCCCTCCTATGTCTGGGCACTGCTGGGAGTGATAGGCACCCACCCCTCCTGTGTCTGGGCACTGCTGGGAGGACTCTGCACCCACCCCTCCTGTGTCTGGGCACTGCTGGGAGGACTGTGCACCCACCCCTCCTGTGTCTGGGCACTGCTGGGAGGACTCTGCACCCACCCCTCCTGTGTCTGGGCACTGCTGGGAGTGATGGGAACCCACCCCTCCTGTGTCTGGGCACTGCTGGGAGGACTCTGCACCCACCCCTCCTGTGTCTGGGCACTGCTGGGAGTGATGGGAACCCACCCCTCCTGTGTCTGGGCACTGCTGGGAGGACTCTGCACCCACCCCTCCTATGTCTGGGCACTGCTGGGAGTGATAGGCACCCACCCCTCCTGTGTCTGGGCACTGCTGGGAGGACTCTGCACCCACCCCTCCTGTGTCTGGGCACTGCTGGGAGGACTGTGCACCCACCCCTCCTGTGTCTGGGCACTGCTGGGGGACTCTGCACCCACCCCTCCTATGTCTGGGCACTGCTGGGAGTGATAGGCACCCACCCCTCCTGTGTCTGGGCACTGCTGGGAGGACTCTGCACCCACCCCTCCTGTGTCTGGGCACTGCTGGGAGTGATGGGAACCCACCCCTCCTGTGTCCGGGCACTGCTGGGAGGACTCTGCACCCACCCCTCCTATGTCTGGGCACTGCTGGGAGTGATAGGCACCCACCCCTCCTGTGTCTGGGCACTGCTAGGAGGACTCTGCACCCACCCCTCCTGTGTCTGGGCACTGCTGGGAGGACTCTGCACCCACCCCTCCTGTGTCTGGGCACTGCTGGGGGGACTCTGCACCCACCCCTCCTGTGTCTGGGCACTGCTGGGAGGACTCTGCACCCACCCCTCCGGTGTCTGGGCACTGCTGGGAGTGATGGGAACCCACCCCTCCTGTGTCTGGGCACTGCTGGGAGGACTCTGCACCCACCCCTCCTGTGTCTGGGCACTGCTGGGAGGCCTCTGCACCCACCCCTCCTGTGTCTGGGCACTGCTGGGAGTGATGGGAACCCACCCCTCCTGTGTCTGGGCACTGCTGGGAGGACTCTGCACCCACCCCTCCTGTGTCTGGGCACTGCTGGGGGGACTCTGCACCCACCCCTCCTATGTCTGGGCACTGCTGGGATTGATGGGAACCCACCCCTCCTGTGTCTGGGCACTGCTGGGAGGACTCTGCACCCACCCCTCCTGTGTCTGGGCACTGCTGGGAGGACTCTGCACCCACCCCTCCTGTGTCTGGGCACGGATGTATGACGTTACAACGCATGCTATTACAACGCATACCATTACAACGCATTTTTTACAACGCAAGTACTACTACAACGCATTACTTTACAACGAATACTTTTACAACGCAAAACCTATTAAAATACTGAAAAGTGCTGTTACAACGAAATCTATTACAACGCATACCATTACAACGCAATTTTTTTTTTTTTTATTTAAAAGTACAATAAAATCTGGCACGGGATGCAGGGAAATTAGGGGTTTTAGGGTGGGGAAGTGTATTAAAATGTGGAGAAAAACTGAGCGTAAATCGACTGAAATGCATTACCAAATTAATACTCGAGTATTAAAATTAATACTCGAGTATTAAAATTAATACTCAAAATCCCCCATAAAATTCCGTTTTCACACATTTCAAAGTTTTACAAAAAGAACGATAGATTTAACAACAGTACATACACATTTTTATCATGATAACATCGGAAAGTAAGTAAACAGAGTAAAAAAGAAGACACATACACATAGGCGCCATTTTAACCATCTCACTTGTAAAACTTGTCCTACAACACTTTCTATGAAAACAATACCAAAAGACATGTTCCAAAATGGATGCCAAAACGGAGCAAATGAATGAAAACAATACATTTTAAAATGCATTTTTAAATTATCATTTTCCACAGTAAAATAAAGTATAAAAAAAAACACAACGAACGCAGTTTTTAAAAAAATTAATAGTGACACAGAGTAAAACTTATAAATACCAGGAAGACACCATTTTGCAATCAGTTGATTATCAACTACCAGAGAGACCAGACGTCAAAACCTGACCCTCTGTCACCTCCACTGCGACCTCCTCAGAGAGAGCACTGAATTCGTTCGGAAAAGCATTATTAGTAGACAACTACTAGTAAGTCAGTAAAATATTTTTATACCATGGTTTTGCGTAAAATATGTTTGCTTTCCATACAAAATATATTTTAAAATTTTTAATATTAACTTTTAAAATGTACTGTTTCTAATTTGTTATCACTAAAAATATATACCAACTTAAAACAACTACTTTCTTTTCCAAAAACAGAAACTTGCAAAATATTGAGAATCAAGAATTGGTGTACCTAATTTTGCATCACCTCCACGTAATCGACTCACCTTTACTATTGTGAAGGTAAATGTAATTTAATTTTAATTATTTTACTTTAAAAATATATTTTTACCATTAGCTAATGTGTTGTATTGCAAAGGTAAATTTTTTTTTTCCTCATTCTCACTACATCAAAAACGAAATTATACCATGGTGCAGGGGTAACAATTACTAATAAGACTTCAGTTAGGTACTACATCTGAAAAAGCGTTTCATGTTACTGAGGTAACTATTAGTTTTCTTAGTCCCAGAATGTTCAGCAGTACAGTAATAGAGTGATAGTGTAGGTGTATCCATTATTACTCTTATTTTAAAATGCATTCAATGTGTATTATGTTTTGCTTAACCAATTGTTACTCATACTCATTTGTCAAATATCATATTTTTTAAAAATGGGTTTTTTTTTTAACCAACGTTGGCTAAGTCACATTAATTTATAAAAAAAAAAAAATTTTCCAGAGTAAATCGGTTACAAAAAAATAACTTTATCCTGCAGCAAGCATTACCTTAAAGGCACGAGAACAAACAACAACTGAAAAAGGTATTTTACATTATCAGTGTTATAATTTCCACAATTTAATAGTCATTCCTTTTGCAATTGTTAGTCCACTAAAGTGCAGAAATAGGATAACTGATGGATAGTGTAGGGGTACAATTAAGTATTCTAACTCCAGGAAGGTGCAGCAGTAGGGAAAGTGTTGGATGGTGTAGGGGTACATTTCTCTATTTTAACTCCAGGAAGATGCAATAGTTAGGAAAGTGTTATGTAGTATTAGTTATATTCTATGTCATAATTTTTAAAAGTTAATCTGAATTTACATTTTAAAACAACGTTAAGTTTTTTTTTTCCTCTTTTTTTTCAAAAGACAATTGTTTGTTTCGTTGCTGAAAGATTCTTTCGATCACATACCTTACAACTCCAGCCAACAGGCCAATTCAACTTTACAAGCCTCACCAAGAAAAGCATTTTCAAAAAAACAAGGTATTGTTATACAGCATTGTTTTTAAACCTTCAATATGTTAGACTAACCATTTAATTGTTAATGTAAATAAAATTTAAAAATAATTATAAAAAGAGTTGCAGTTTGAAGAATTTTTTTTCAGAACTCAAGGTTGGTGCAGCAGTAGGGAAAGTGTTGGATGGTGTAGGGATGCAATTTACTATTCCAACTCCAGGAAGGTGCAGCAGTAGGGAAAGTGTTGGATGGTGTTGGGGTGCAATTTACTATTCCAACTCCAGGAAGGTGCAGCAGTTGGGAAAATGTTGGATGGTGTAGGGGTGCAATTTACTACTCCAACTCCAGGTAGGTGCAGCAGTTGGGAAAGTGTTGGATGGTGTAGGGGTGTAATTTACTATTCCAACTCTAGGTAGGTGCAGCAGTAGGGAAAGTGTTGGATGGTATAGGGGAGCAATTTACTATTCCAACTCCAGGAAGGTGCAGCAGTAGGGAAAGTGTTGGATGGTGTTGGGGTGCAATTTACTATTCCAACTCCAGGAAGGTGCAGCAGTAGTGAAAATGTTGGATGGTGTAGGGGTGCAATTTACTATTCCAACTCCAGGAAGGTGCAGCAGTAGGGAAAGTGTTGGATGGTGTAGGGGTGCAATTTACTATTCCAACTCCAGGTAGGTGCAGCAGTAGGGAAAGTGTTGGATGGTGTAGGGGTGCAATTTACTATTCCAACTCCAGGAAGGTGCAGCAGTAGGGAAAGTGTTGGATGGTGTAGGGGTGTAATTTACTATTCCAACTCCAGGAAGGTGCAGCAGTAGGGAAAGTGTTGGATGGTGTAGGGGTGCAATTTTCTATTCCAACTCCAGGAAGGTGCAGCAGTAGGGAAAGTGTTGGATGGTGTAGGGGTGCAATTTACTATTCCAACTCCAGGAAGGTGCAGCAGTAGGGAGAGTTTTGGATAGTGTAACTGTTATATTTTAGGTATGTCATTTAATTTTTCAGACTAATTTGTTTTTCTTCTCTTATCTTTTCAGATAATGTCTAGTCTGGAAGCTGCAAAGTATATTAAATCCAGGAAGGGCAAAAATGTATTAAACCATGGAGGATACATATAAAGTAAGGAAAGAATAAGTTTAACTAGAAATCATTGGAGGTGTGTGCAATACTACACTACCCATTGCAGTGGCAGAGCGGTTACTGTTGATAATTTAGTTGTGAAAACCACAGAACATAACCACTCTGCCTCTGCAATGGAGGTAGAAATTAGAGAAACAGTGAACGAAATGAAAGCTATTGCAAGCACCTCCAATGATTCTACAGGATCAATTTTAAGAGAGGTTGCACAGCATGTCCCCAGTCATGTTGCTAGTAACATGCCTATAATTCCTAATTTGAGAAGAATTATTCAAAGACAAAAGCAGGCAAGTAACATTCAATTATCTACACCACATTCTTTCTCTGACATTAGAATTCCACATGATCTTTCTATTTCTTTTTCTGATGAACCTTTCCTTCTGCATGACAACGAAAACCCTCAGAAACGAATTCTCATTTTTAGTACCCCACGTAACCTTGCTAAGTTAGAAAGTAGTGAAATTTGGATGATGGATGGGACGTTTAAAAGTACACCCCATCCTTTCACTCAAATTTACACTATACATGCCAAAATTAACAATAGTGTAATTCCCTTAGTATATAGTTTGCTACCTGATAAGACTTCTGCAACATACACTGAACTTTTATCAGTGATTAAAAGTAAAACATCTCAAAGTCCTCAGAAAATAATTATTGATTTTGAATTGAGCATGATCAATGTGATCACTAAAACGTACACGGATACCCAAATTCAGGGATGTTTTTTTCATTTTTCCCAGGCATTTTGGCGTAAATTACAAAAAACATCCCTAGTTGCAGAATATTCTCGTGATAGCAAACTACAATTTGAACTAAAAAAATTAACTGCACTTTGTTTTGTTGCTCCCGATAGTGTGGACGAGTACTACACTGCAATTATAGAATCTGTTTATTATACGAGTAACGAAGAAAAATTGGCACCCATTCTAAATTATTTCGAGGACACATGGATTGGACACCTAAGCAGATCGGGTCGCAGGAGGAAGCCACGATTCCATGTGGAGTGGTGGAACTGCTACACGAGTTGTTTAGAGGGAGAAGCAAAAACAAACAATGCCATTGAGGGATGGCATAACTCCTTCAACCACACAATTGGAAAACCACATCCAAACTTCTACTCTTTTTTGGAAACTTTGAAGAAGGAGCAAAGTTTTCAAGAAATGAGAATAGCCCAAACACTCGCAGGTAGTCTAAACCCACGAGTAACAGTCAAAACAAGGGAAATGTCGGAGAGACTATTGGCTATTGTACAACAATTTTCGTTGTGTGTGGCTATAGACTACCTGGAAAATCTTTCTAACATTCTTTCTTTCTAAAATTAGTTTTTTACTTACTTTCTTGCTTTGATTCAAATTTAAATATTTTTCAAATTACAATTGGCATACAATGTTTTTCTAAAAATTTTTTCAAACATACAAGTCGGGTCCTTTTTTTTTTTTTCAAATCTTCATTTCTATCAAAACTACCAATGTCAACAAATTTACTGTCCCATAGTATTGGACCAATTATTCAACATCCGAACGCCATTAATATAATTACACAAAACTTCGTTTTTAATTTCCGACCTAAAAAATCACCAAAACTCAAACCAATCTAAATTGTACATGTCAAGCCATAATCCAAAATGCACATTGCTGCATAAACACCAATTTGTATTCAATCATTAATTCCCAAAATTTACGAGTACGCTACTTTTTTTTTCACTTAGAAATGAAGATCAAAATCACTTTTTTTAGTTCCGAAGTAAAGAAATAAACTTTGTGAACAGTAACTCTAAATTTTTAAAAAGTTACATACATTTTTTTAATAAACAAATAACTTTTCGCGACCCGACATAGGCATACATTAATGACATTATTGTGGACATGTTTAAAAACATTTAAAACATCAATTAGTTTTCCCGCAACCTCTCCTTATTCTTTCCTCACTATATATGTATCACTATTAAAGGTTTAATCTATAATTTAAAGTGAAAATATTTCCTACCTGGACGCAGATCAGCTTCCTGCTGCTTCCTCCTCCGATGCTCTTCAAAATGGCGCATTACGTCGACGCTCACGTCATTACGTCATCGCGTGCATCAATATTTATAACGGACTACTTTATTTAACTAATCTGTAAATAAATGTTTAAAAATGTAATTAAAATATTTATATGTTTTCTAAAAAATGTTACTTGCTATGCAAAAATAAATAAAAATATGGTTTATTTTTTAAGGATTTTTCAATAAATAAATATTTTGAAAACATTATTTGTTTACTGTTATTATTTTTTAAATTGTAATTTATTCATTAAAAATGTAACTTTTTTAATGTAAATTTACTAAATGTGTTCCTTACCTCGACTCTATTTTCTTTTTCCTTCAAAACTTGCTCTTTCTTCGCTTTCTGATCCTTCTTTTCTTGTTCCGCGGGTTCTATATTCTGAAGCTGCCAAAATAAATGAAGGACAAATAAGCTCATAGACTTCAATGCAAAAGCGTGGGAATTTTTTTTTAAAGTAAGTTCTTTTTTTCCTGCTCTTTTTTCTTAAGGTATTATTATTTCTGAAATGCATTTCTTATGACTCTTTTAATATTAAAAATATTGTTATTTTTTTTTAACATTTCTCTAATTTTTTATTATAATACTCAAAAAGTACTCTTCCTGTTTTTTGGACAAACATTAAACTTTATATAAGAAACTTAAAAATACTCTAGTATTAATCTTTCTTAATACTAATTTTTTCTATAATTTACTGTTATTAATTTTAAATTATTGGTCTAGTATTAATATTTAATAATAATCCTTATTTCAATTTTATTTACATATTTAATTTAAATTTAAATTAATCAAATATTAAATCCTCATAATACAATTCTTTTATTATTAATATTAATACTCTTTTATATTAGAAAAATACTCAAGTATTAATATGTAGTTAAACTACTCACACTTATATTTTTAAAATTAAATTAAAATATACTCTTTCTATTTTGTAAAATACGCAAGTATTAATTTAACTTAAAAAATACTCTTTTTTATTAGAAAAATACTCAAGTATTAATATTTAGTTAAAATTACTCAAGTATTAATTTAACTTAAAAAATACTCTTTTATATTACAAAAATACTCAAGTATTAATATTTAGTTAAACTACTCACACTTATATTTTTAAAATTAAATTAAAATATACTCTTTCTATTTTGAAAAATACTAAAGTATTAATTTAACTTAAAAAATACTCTTTTATATTAGAAAAATACTCAAGTATTAATATTATGTTAAACTACTCACTTTTTTAAATTTATATTTTATAAAAATAAAAAAAATTATACGATATATATTTATTTAAATTAAAATCCCAAAATTAAAAAATGCGTTGTAATAGTATATGCGTTGTAAAAGTACTTACCATATAACATCATGCGTTGTAAATGCATGCGTTGTAAATGCATGCGTTGTAAAGGCATTTTCTAAGAATGCGTTGTAATGGTATATGCGTTGTAAAAGTACTTACCATATAATAGCATGCGTTGTAAAAGCATGCGTTGTAAAAGCTTTTGCGTTGTAAAAAATGCGTTGTAATAGCATAGCGTTGTAAAAGTTGCGTTGTAAAGGTAGTTCCCCGTCTGGGCACTGCTGGGAGGACTCTGCACCCACCCCGTGTCTGGGCATGTACGCTCGGGACATACACGGGTGTTGGACACTCCATTCATACACGGGTGGGGGTACGCTCCGTACATACACTGGTGGGGTGTTGGTGCGCTCCATTCATACACGGGTGGGGGTACGCTCCGTACATACACTGGTGGGGTGTTGGTGCGCTCCATTCATACACGGGTGGGGGTACGCTCCATTCATACACGGGTGGGGGTACGCTCCGTACATACACTGGTGGGGTGTTGGTGGGCTCCATTCATACACGGGTGGGGGTACGCTCCGTACATACACTGGTGGAGTGTTGGTGCGCTCCATTGATACACGGGTGGGGGTACGCTCCATTCATACATGGGTGGGGGTACGCTCCGTACATACACTGGTGGGGTGTTGGTGCGCTCCATTCATACACGGGTGGGGGTACACTCCATTCATACACTGGTGGGGGTACGCTCTGTACATACACTGGTGGGGTGTGGGTATGCTCCATTGATACACGGGTGGGGGTACACTCCGTACATTCCCGTACCCACGATCTGCAGGCTTGGGTACGGCCCATACCAGCATTGTTGGGGTGCTGTAGGGGTACGCGTGGTACGACCCGTACCCACGCTCTTGAGGCCTGGATAGGGTGCGGACCCCCAATGGGGTGCCGTAGGGATACACACCGTACCCAGGCCTTCGGAGGGTGGGTACGGGTTGTACCACACGTACCCCTACATCACCCCAACGATGCTGGTATGGCCCGTACCCATGCCTTTGGAACGTGGGTACGGGCCGTACCGCCATTGTTGGGGTGACGTAGGAGTGGGTGTGGTACGACCCGTACCCACACTCTTAAGGCGTGGGTACGGTACGTACCGGAATTGTTGTGTTGCAGGTTCGCGTCAACATCCACTTCCGTTGTGGCGGACGCTTGCGTTGCTGGACACGCCCCCACCCCCTCGAAGTGACCAGGTCCTGCAGGTCCGGTATGTCCAGGGCATGTCTGATTTGGGACTTGGGTGGGGGTTATGTTCCCTGCCCCCCCCTTTGCCCCTGGGTGTTGTTCTGACCTTCTGCAGCATCTGCGTCGGTTCCTGTAGAGCAGGTGGACTGCTATGAGGGCCTGGATGACGCATAGGTTGGGGTCCATGGCTGTCCATCGCGTACAGGTGCTCCTTGTGCGCGTCGTCCTGATTTCCCGGCAGTTTTTGGCAGCCGGAGAATATAATCCGTGCGGGGTGATGTCGGTGCGGATCGTACTTCCTGGTTCGTGAAAGGTAGCCAGAATGCGTCCCGACGTCACGTCGGCGCTTTCCCGGATCACATTTGTATGTATATTTTCGTCAGTCGGTGTTTTGTTCGATTCGCACGGAAATAGTGTTTCCATGTGAATCGTACTTGCATTTTTGTAATGTTTTTTGCCGGGTACGAGTCGGACGGAGAAAATGCTCCGTCCGACAGTTCGCACCCGGTTTCTCCAGGATCGGAATCGGCACCTTAGCCTTTTATGCAATGTTGACTGTAGGTTAACCACTCAGATCTATTTATCCTTTTTTATCATTATGTACTGTGCACCATATTGCTTTTTATGACAAGCATTGTTGAAATAAAGCCTGCTGATGATGATGTTTTAAAAGCTTTCTGAAATTGGGATTCATTCTGGATGTCACAAAGATTAAATGGGAACCAATTCCAGGCCAATGCAGAAATGAGGGGTTCGTTGTGTCATAGAAATTTTGGTTAGTGTTCTAGAATGCTAAAATGAGGTGGTATTTTCTTTGAGTTTTCAAATATCTTCCTCACCCATTTTATTAAAACATTCTGACATGCAGAGTCGAACATGTACTTCGAACATCAGCAGTAGTCTGTCAGTTTACTCCTTAGTAATCAAGCGCAGCTTCACCGTAGATTTCTAATGAACAGCTAGAGCGCTAGCATTTTGTCTTCCATACAAAAGTGAGGCAACAGTTTACTCAATCAGTGGATACACTAAATTGACCTCAGGTACGTGAACATAATATTTGAGACAACATTACAGTTTTTTCCTTAAAGGGGTGAACAAACGCTCACAAGACTTTTTCTTATTTCCTATTCCCTAGAGTGCAACTGAGAATTACAGGTATTTTGACAGAAGGGTGATCACTGACTTTCTGTGTCACTTGACATTGGGTTAGCTTGTGGTTATACCAATATAAATGCACATTCACACACATTGATTGTTGATTCCGTGCATGACTATCTGGGAATATGACATACTTGCCAATCCTAAAATTGACCGCTAACTAGGTTGTAGTAGCAAAAGACACAGGTGGCGCATTAACGCACCTAAGCTTGTAATGTGGAAACTGTTTGTGATGAGAACCACTCCAAAAATATTAAGAGACACGTTTCCACCATTAACTTCACCAATATAAAATTGACCAAATTGACTGACATGGCCATTGAACACAATGTCCTGATTTTGTATATATTGTTTAAGATGGGCTTCAAATTTGATTTCTAGCCCTGAGGAAGGCGTTGGGTGCCACACCCACAGACAAAACATGTGTGGCAGGTTGGCAGAGGAATAAAAAAACTCAATTATAGAAAGAACTGGAGAACAAAAAGGACCACTGAAGACTCATATGTACTAAAACACTATTGCGTGTGCTGAGAGATTTGTTTTAACTTTCTTATCTATGTGTTGTGGGATGCAGGGTTGACGCCCCTTCTCTTTTCAGCACTGCACTAATAATAATTCTATTTATACTTTGGCATACTGTGCCCTGAGCGTCAGATTCCTTATTCTCCCTCTAGCTTACAACAAAAGTGAGGCACTCCTGAATACCATTTTTTGGGAATATGAGCTAGTGCATATAATGCCTTCCTGTATGTAGAAAAGGGTGAAGTAAATGAGCCTGGAGATGTTAATGACGGCATGAAACCTGAGGGTAAAAAATGTGAGAGGAGATGTGGGGTTTTGGTAATTTGATACATAATGTATTATTAAAGAATAGCTAAAGAGAGCAATGTCTGCATAAGTATAGCATCCTCTTTCCAAATCTGAATCTGTTTACTCAGCCTAACCATTTTGTCAGCCACTTAACAGCACCCTAACATTGGTAGACAGATACATATATATTTTATGATAAAAACATAGGTTAAAATGACATTATGCTATAATTGATGACATCACTGACCACCCCGTAACTTTATAGGAAGGAGCTACTGTGGATGAACTTTTTTTTGTAACTACTATAATTACACAGTGAAGACCAGCACTGGTTAATATAAATATATAATAGAATATATATCTATATCACACAGTGGTGGTATATATGCATATAAATGCATATATAATGGTTCAAATAACCTTCAATATAATTCTTCAAATAACATAACCAAATCCAAGCACTGATTCAAATATCAATTCCATATATACTCATTATATCTCAACTTACCTCCTTATACAGACAGAATATTTCAAGTTATTAAACTACTCAAAATTATCATGAAAGGTGTACATCGCAAGATTGCAAACAAAAATCTGGGTACAGACAATGAAACCCCATATAACAGTGAGAAAAATGAAAAATAAGAATATAAGGGGAAACAGTAGGAAGTTATCAAAAGATACAGATACTTTCTGATACATGGAACAATCATACTCCCGATGACAAATTTACAATTCATTAACTATTGACAAACCATCTCAAGTACTTCACAAATTACATAGTTCCAAATTGAACTAGATACTCACAGTAGACAAGTAATTATCTACTTACCACCTGATCAGCTAAAAATATACAGTGCGCAGCCTTAACACTGCCAATAACTAAATTTTATTAGAGAAATGCACTTCAATCTGCAAGTGTATATAATATAAGGTAAATATTCAATACGAACTCCCAAATGAATAAACTTACAAAAAAGCATAAACAGCCTTTCATTCATCTCACCTTAGTTTTCCATTTTGTCCTCAAGTTATGATCATCTACATGTAACGCTTAGAAAGCTTTGAGTTTCCTTTACATATTGATATATATCTTTAAATTCCTCATTACATATATTAGAGTATCATAAATCATTAAAGTACTCATCTAACTGAACAATAACCTTAAATTATTTATTATTTATTAACCAGCAATATATTATAATTGTAGCATCCGTTGATGAATCTACATAAAATATAAAATGTTTTGTCTTCTGTGTGTATGGCAAGCTTTGTGCAAATTGATCAGGGGATGTAGTAAAAGTTAAGGAAGACAGCTATTCATGTGCTAATATCTTTGGTGCTGTTTACTAAACCTGCATGGAATTTCCAGACTGTTAGCAAGTTAAACCCAGGGCTGGAAAGTCAGGTTTTTGGGTGAGTGTTGGAAATAAAGCAGGGGGGTCAGAAATCTTTGGCTAATAACATTGGCACAGTTTTATAAATCTGCACAAAAATCAGCAGACACAGAACATACTTCATCTCAATATTGTGAGTTTCATACATATCTGTCAAGTGGAGGCACTGTTCAAAAGGGGGTTAAAAGTGTTAATTTATTAATAAGATAGCTTGCTTTGTTTACTGAATTACCATGAAATTTTGAACCCTGTTAGCAAGTTAAGCCCAGTGCAGGGATTTCAGGTTCCGTTGAGAAGTGTCTGGTGGGGTGGGAGCAGCATAGTTAAAGGAGGGGTGTGTCAGAACCCCGTTCAGAGGGACACAGGGCAAGCAAGAGCCACCGGGACAAACTGTGGGGTTCAAGGCCATTTACTACTAATGTCCCGGGTCTGACCTACTTTGGGTCCTGAATAACTAGGCCAGTTATCCCTTCAGCACTTAACTCTCAGTGGTAGCAAGAGTCGAGCAGTCCAATGCTTCTCAGGTGGGGCAGAGCTAGACATGGGGGGATGAACACAGGCTCACACTCAAAATACAATCAGTATTGTCCATTCAAATGCTTGCTTCTATGAATTTAAGGAGTATGTATATGCCAACACAAAGTAAAACATGGCATTCACAAACAATGCAAACAGTTCCCTGAGGTCAGAGTTCTAGGGTTTTAACAGGCAGCTTCCTGATTCTCAATTTACTCTCGTAAGTGGTAGTGGTCAGTCTCCATTCACTCTGATGGCATTCAGGTTAAGCCCCACCAGTAGTTCGAGTCTGAGGAGTCCCACTCCGACTCTTTATTAACGTTAAAAGTGTTCCAGCGCCGAAGCACTATATTGCAGGCAAGATTCCCCAGGGCAAATGGCCCATAAATCAGTTTTACCCACACCAGCAGGACCTTCTCAACTGGAGTCTCCAAACGCACCACCTTTGTTGGAGCTGAAGCTGTAGCAGCTGTCTTCATTGAGTTCTTCACAGAGGCCCTGGAGGGTCAGCGGTTGGGTCTCCTTAAGTTCCTTATGAGCAGTCCCACAAAAGCAGCGGTCCTTGATTCACCCCTGATGTAGGTACGTTTTCTGGGATATTCCCCAGAGATGGGGGGTGGGGGGATTTGACGCTACTGGTGCTGGTCTTGGGCTAAAACGTTTCACTAAGGTGGCCTCCTTTTCTCTATAATGGTGTCGAGCAGACCACGCTCCTTGCCTTTTCCCAGTGGCCCCCCTGGCTTGCAAGGTCACCGTCTTCACTCTGCACATGTACTACAGCCTGACAGGTACCGCAGCAATCTTCACGCTGACCTCACTTAGCAAATGGGGTTGCTGACTTCACTCCGCATGCGGGCTTTGGCCTCATCAGCATTGCATTAATCTTCACAGTGGACCCACCTGGCATGCAGGATCATCAACTTCAATCCTCACATGGGCTACGCCCAGATTGCCATTACAGTAATCTTCACTGTGGCCCCACCTGGAAGAGGTACGCCTCTGGCATAAGGGGGTAACAAACTGTAACCTGTACACAGGTAATGACACGATCAGTGCAGCATCTGTCTCTTCATACCTCGCTACAGGGATCCAATTGCCAGGGTCCCTTCCATGTATTGTACCATTCACAGGCACACATACAGCCAGCAGATGCATATAACACACACACACACACACACACACACACACTGCAAAGCACTAAATACCCCATGTATTGTACCGTTCACAGCCACACATGCACACAGCACATACATATAACACACACACAATGCAAAGCACTACATCTCCCATGTATTGTACCTTTCACAGGCACACATACTCCCAGTATATATCTAAAACACACATGCATTGCACAGCACTGCATCATCTCTGTATTGTACCATTTACAGGCACACATACACCCAGCACGTGTATAGCACACACGCACTGCATAACACTACGCACCAAACTGATGTTGGTCAAGGGTGAATTAAGACCACAGCAGAGGAACTTTAAATAAGTGAGCTTCACTCCATTGGCACAGGTAACAAGGCCTGTTCACTCCTACTGATCACTACACGGTATGTTGCAACCACTACACTTATGCTGTCACACTTGTGCTGCTTGAACTCCTGGCAAAGGCAGTAGCCTTGTACTACCATGAGGGGAGCACTATGGGCACCCCTCCTGCTCCAAAAAGACTGTGATCCGTGAGAGAGGCTTATGTTATGCAACACACATGATCCATGTTCGCCCATGACAACACAAATCTACACCAGGGATCAAGAAATTATTACAGTTGGGGCAGTCAGGGAAGGGGTACACATCCATCACAATTCGAGGGGCTTATCGGTCCCAACAGGGGATCAAGCTCTTTGACTTGCTAATGACGTTGATGCTGTTTCATATAACTGCATGAAATTAGGCAGACACTTGTTTGTTTATCTTAATGCTTGTGTAATATGTTTCATGTAGTTTCTACAGGGGTGCATGGCAAAGATGTGAGGCAAAACATTTTTTAATTTGCTAATAACTTTGGCACCCTAAGACAAATCAGGACAAAATTTGGCAGTACAGTACTTTTAGTTTTCTGTTGTTATGTTTTTTTAAGTTCACTGCAGGCCTCCCAGAATTCATGGAGATCTGGCAAGTTTAGCAATGTTAGAAGACTTGTCAAACTAGCTTTGATTTCTAATATCTTTGGTGCTGCTAGACAGATTTTCATGAAGATTGAGTTACCAGACTTGGGCTTAAATTGCAGACTGCATCTGCAGTTGACTGTATGGAAGTCTGTTCGCCTGTGACAAGTAACACTTGCATATGAACATAGGCAGCATGCAGTGGTGGACAGTCACAAGATTATTTTGTTCAGGACCTGCACATAGCAGAAATCATCATGCACAAAAAAGGATAGTCTTCAAAATCATACAGTGGCATTATCATTCACCACTACTCATATCAACTCAAACAACAGTTAGAAGTAACTCATGAAATTGTTCTTTCTAAAAACATCTCTGAAATTCCCCCAAAATACAGTTAAAAACTCAGATATTGCAAACTGAGAATTTGGTCTTTGAAAGATATTGTAAAACCAATAATGGGATTATTTTGAAGTATGTAACAGAAACAATACTTTCCTTCACCATTAATATCAGTGCAACATAGCCATCTACTTTATACCATACTCAATCACAAAGACATTACGTGACACTGATAACAAACGTATTAACTTGTTTTTGAAAAGTGCTTCAAAACATACTTCTGCTCTGAATAACGGAAGTTTCTAATAACACTGTAATGGTATTCAATTTTCTAATCTCAGAAATATGGAAGGATGACCCATCATTGTCAGGATTCAAACTTGTGACTTTCAGATCATCACGTTTCAATTCACTGACTGATGTATTGTTACAAGACTCAACACTCAGCACTTTATTGACCTCAAAAGAATCAAAAGTTGATTAGAACATTAGAATGTTGGGAGGTCCATTAAAGACAATGAAGTGGCTCTTGGCTAATAATAGCTGGTATAAGCCTTTTACTCCAACATTCTAATGCTTGTCTTTCTGTTTCTCCCTTTTTAATTTAGAACATTTTACCCTCAGTGGGTGGAATGTTGTAATAGCAACATAACCCTTCTGCCTCAGGCTTTGTTATTGGCCTGAGCCCCATGACTCAGATTCAGGGCCTTTATCAACTGGTAAAGCCCTCGGCAGCAGATTATAAAGTTAGAATAGACCTACTTAGACCTAATTAGATTCGAACCTGCAAGCACAGGGTTAAACACTGGCAACTGCAGTAAATACACTGATCCACTGTTCGTTAAATCATCACACACGCCTTGAATCCATTGTCTAGTATTAATTATTATTCATTCATCAATAAAATGTGCTCTTAACTTTACATTTGGCTTAGATTAAAACACATTTGTTACCTTTATTACAAACGGTTGTCCAGCCAAAATTGAATTATAATCATCACCATATTGTTTATTTGTCTCTGTAGCGCGCAGAAAACAATATAAAAACACATTAAACATCTATTTAGACACCTGGAATGAAATGCAATTAAAAGTAGTGGTGTACAAAGGTTTCAAAATTCCCCGGTTTCCCTTCCGCATGCAAAAAAAAATTCTCTCCATAAAGTGATGTAACTTACGTCCGAACTGAACCTAGCCAAACAAGACCAGGGCCTGCAATTCACGCTTCTTGCAAATGTGAAATAAAATTCCGCACTGGAAAATGAATGTAACATTTTTCTCTGCAAGACTACGTTTTATGAATGAATTCAATGTGCAATACCAGTGAGAATGAAAACACTAAAGGCCTCATTTACCACCTGCTTTGGGAGCACAGGGTCCACTGCCAGTCTCAGTGAGGTGTTAGGGAGGATGCTGAGGCCAGGACAAGCTCAGACGCTGCTGTGCGGGGAAGCAGTGCCCACTCCCCTCCCGCACTTTAGGCGGCGTCTGTGCCCTAAGCTCGGAACCCTAGAGTTTGTACTGGGTGTGTCTGTTTTCCACATGTGGAAAACGCGCCCGGTGTCCCCTCTCCTGACTAACTTAGCCACTAAGGGCCCAACTGTTCTGGACAAAAATATCTCGCAGAACCATTTTTTGTAGCATTAAGGGCTAGATGTATCTAACAGTTTTACCCATTCTGTGTCTGTACATCTGGCCCTAAATGTCTAGTAGAGATAAGTTGCTGCAAGGTAGATGTCATTAGAGTGAAAAACAGCATAAGCTGCAAAGTTTTCATAGCACTTGGTGAAGGATGCAAATAATCTTTTCAACTTCGAGCTCTACTAATTGGACTAGTAAGTATCAAAAGAAGCACTCAACGTTACAATCAGCCTCTCCTTAAATCCCACAACAAAGAGTGTTCATCCTGTAAATTAAGGATTGCATCAGTGGGACAATGCTTCATCTGACTACAAAATAGCAAGAGTTCTTTTCTTTTAGGGTAGGTACAGAGACTGGCCGGTTTCACAAATTTAAAGTGAAGTCTGCACACTTTTTTCAGACAAGAGGGTCCCAAGCCTCTCAGAAAGTGTCCAAGACGAAACTGGTTTATTCCACTGGATGTGAGCCTTTCGGAAACTGTTCTAAGCACCTCCCCAAGATATATGTAGAAATGTTTTTTATATTCAGTGGAGGGAGACACGTTCAGCTAATAGGCAAGTAGTGTCTCCTTGCTCCACAGTGTTTCCGTTTAAAAATATGAAGCTTCTCTTTCTTTGCGAAGGATGTCTTCAAGATTAGGGCATAGCTCCTTGGCTTCCACAGCAGTAGGTTCCACACACGTCGAAGGTCCAAAGATCATAATTGGACTGCCAAATGTCAGAACTGCAGATGTTCAGATGGAACAAGCAGGTCAAGTACCTTCTGCAGCTGGGAACAACACACAATGACATTGGGATCCGATCAAAAACAGACCAAAAAAGAGATGTTAGATGGTAGAGGATATAGAAGGTGTCAGCTGATAGAGGAGCCCTGTGCAGGGCAACTTTTGGTTGCAAATATTTCATAGGAATGCTCTGACGGAGTTGAAAAAGAATTTGCTGAAAATTGTTCTCTGCTATCAAGATAGGGGAACAGTTCAGAAATCCCTACATCTGCACCGTATGTTAATGGTGCCATGTGGTCTTTGCTCAGTGCATCTTCAGTTATTCAATCCTGCCCCAAAACATCAATTATGCAGAAGTATCCCTAAGCATACTACCAGATTTTGGGCCCTTACTAATGTATACATCCCAGTGAGACTTCGCACCAATCGACTTAGGCACAGCTGCTTCTGTAAAGCTGTACGGAGGATTCCAGGAGTGGCTCCACAGTTGGAAATTCTGCTTTCCCCACGCTGCAAATACGGGTAGAAAGGAAGTAGAGCAGATTATCTTCCTCTTTTGAGAGATGACCTACTACCACCTTCCTCTAAATGAGACCTTACCTCTGACCCCCAAGTAATTGAAAGAAATACTTTTTGGTGATGTTTGGGAACTATAATCATCCGTTTAGTGTTAGAGATATTGATTGCATCTTTTTGTTCTTACAAAAGCATGACAAAGCCGCAAGGAGAGCTTGCAGAGCATTCAAATTATGTACCATCAACACAACATCTTTGGTGAAGAATAAACTTCAGATGAGCACATTACTTTTCAAAGGGATATTTAACCCAACTTTTGTGATAGCATGTGAAATCATAGTATTCATAACAACACCTATAACATCTCAAATGACGTCATAACAGTCCATGGTAGAGTCGCGAGTTAAAGTTAGGGTTATCTGGCTAGTGAGCTGAAAAGAGTGTGTTTGGAGGTGTGCTACTTATAATATTTTGAAGATGGTGGATAAATTGTAATTGGAAGTTATAAATATAACTTCATAATTTCTAGTGATTGTGTATTTTAAGTTTGGTTTTTATAGGAAAAAAATTAAGTTTCCTTAACTATAACTAAGGTTTAACCTTTGTCTTTTTTCTTTAAAGTTCAAGGTTTTTTGTTTGTCAAAAATGTGTTTCAAATATTAGAATGCAGTGTCGTCAAATTGAGTATTATTCTGTGGAAGATCGTACAGTACAGTGGAGGACAGTGTTGTACAGTGCAGTATCAAAGAGTGGAATATTGTAAAGTGTAATACAGGGGAGTGGAGTAGAGTGTAGCGTACAGTGAAGTAAAGTGTGATAGAGTGGAGAGGCATCTCATACAATAGATTGGCCCGGAGTGCATGACAATTCAGTGGCATAGCGTGCAGTTGGGTGAAGTGTCATAGATTGAAGTGGTGTGATGTACAGTACAGTGGAGTGGTGTTGCAAAGAGTTGAAAAGTCTTGTATAGTGGAGTACAGTGTTGTACAGTATTGTGTTGCTGGATAGAGTTGAGTATACATTTCTAAAGTGAAGTGTACACAGATGTACTGGAGTACAGTGTTGTAGAGCAGCATAGACTGTAGTAGAGTTTTGTAGATTACAGTTGAAAAGAGCAGAGGAAAGTGTGGTTGAGTTCAGCTTTGTAGAGAAGAGCGTTCAACAGTGGTTTATAGTGCGGAAAAGTATTGTATAGTGGAATATAGTGAAGTGTAGTTGATTGGAGTCATGTAGGATAGACTGGATTAAAGTGTCACAGAGTGTAGTGTTATGTTGTAGAGTAGACTGGCGTGGCGTGGAGTACAGTGGGCTGTTGTAGCACAGAGTACAGGAAACTGTTATACAGTGGAGTGGTGTGGTATGCAGTGGAGTGGACAGCAGTTTGATACACTCTTGGAATGTGTCATACAGTTGAGTAAAGGTTAGTGGCACAGAATGGATTAGAGTGTTGTAAGACTGCAATGGAGTAGAGTACAGTAACATGCAGTAAAGGGTGTTAGAGGGGAGTGACATTGCGTGTTGTAGAGTTGATTGTCATAGAGTTTGGTGAAGTGGAGTGGCATAGAGTGGAATAATATTTAGTACAGTAGAGTAGAGTGGAGTAGTATTTGATAGAGTTGAGTGGAGTAATGTTGGGTGGTGTGACATAGAGGGAGTTGCGTAGGGTGTAGTAGAGTGTTGCACAGTGGCATAGAGTAAACTAGAGTGGTGTACACTTGCATAGAGTGGAGTAAAGTGTTGTATAGTGAAGTGCTTAAGAGTGGAGCATCATGTGGTACAGTGCAGGAGCATAGATTATTTTCAGTGGAGTAGAGAGTTGTACAGCAGAGTAGAATTGAATAGGGTAGAGTGGAGTGGAGGGGCATTGACTGGAATAACGTAGAGTGGAGTGCAATGGAGTGGTATACAGTGCAATAGTGTTGAATTCAGCAGCATACAATGGAGTGGAGTGGAATAACATACAGTTAAGTGGCATAGCGTAGAGTAGTGTCCAAGGAAATAGGGTAGAATGGAGTGCCATAGAGTGGAGTGGTGTACACTGGAGGGGTTTAGATGGGACTAGAGTATAGTTGAGTAGAAAACACTGAAATATCATACAGTGGAGCATTGTAGAGTGTAGTTGTATAAAGTAGAATAACCTTCAGTGTGGTGGTGCACAATGGAGTGGCGTAGAGTGGAATACCATATCGTAGTGTAGCGTAGAGTGGAGTGGCGAATAGTGTAGTGGAGTAGAGTGGAGTGGCCTACAATAGAATGTGGTGGTGTGAACACCATACAGTAGAGTGGCATAGAGTATAGTTGCGTACATTGTAACAGTGTAGAGTTGAGTGGCGTAGAGTGCAGTGGCATAGCGTGCAATAGCATAGAGTGAAGCGGCGTAGAGTGGAATGGCGTAGAGTGCAGTTCCGTACAGTGGAATGACATACAGTGGAGTGGGGTTCATTCTAGTGGTGTACAGTGGAGTGGGGTAGAGTGGAATAGCATACAGTGTAGTGGCATACAGTGGCCTGGGGTACAATGAAATAGCAGAAGATGGAGTGGCGTAGAGTGGAGTTGCCTACACTGGAGTGATGTAGAGTGGAATACAGTGTAACAGCGTACAGTTAAGTGTAGTGCAATGTAGTGGCTGATAGTGGAATAATGTTCAGTGTAGTGGAGTACAGTGGAATCACATATAGTGGACTAGCTTACAGTGGAGTGGCATATAATGTAGCGGAGTAGAGTGGAGTGGCCTACAGTAGAATGTGGTGGTGTGAACACCATACAGTAGAGTGGCATAGAGTGTAGTTGTGTACAGTGTAACAGTGTAGAGTTGAGTGGCATAGAGTGCAGTGGTATAGTGTGAAATAGTATAGAGTGAAGTGGCATAGAGTGCAGTACCCTACAGTGGAATGGCATACACCGGAGTGGTGCACAGTTTAGTGGTGTACAGTGGAGTGGAGTAGAGTGGAATAGCATACAGTGTAGTGGTATACAGTGCCCTGGGGTGCAATGAAATAGCATAGGACAGAGTGGCGTAGAGTGGAGTTGTGTACACTGGAGTGATGTAGAGTGGAATACAATGGAATAGCGTATAGTTAAGTGTCGTACAATGTAGTAGACGATAGTGGAATAATGTTCAGTGTAGTGGCGTACAGTGGAATAACATATAGTAGACTAGAGCACAGTGGAGTGGCATATAGTATAGAAGAGTAGAGTTGAATGTTGCGGCATACAATGGACTGAGGTAGAATGGAATACCATACAGTTGAATGGCATACCGTGTAGTGTGCTCCAATGGAATAGCATAGAATATAGTGGTGTAGAGTGGAGTTGCATACACTTGAGTGGCGTAGAGGGGAGTGGAGTACAGTGGAGCAGCACAGAATGAAATAGCATAGAGTGGAGTGTCGTACAGTGAAGTAGCATAGAGTGCTATAGCACAGGGTGTACTGGCGTACAGTGGAGTAGCATTCAGTAGAGTGCCATACAGTGGTGTGGGTAAACTGGAATGGAGTACAGTGTAGTGGGGTATAATACCATAAAGTGTAGTGGTGTAGAGTGGACTTGCGCACATTGTAGTGGCGTAGAGTGTGTTTGCATAGAGTGGAATAGCATATAGTGGCATAGACAATAGTAACATACCTTGTAGTGGTGTATACTGAAATACCGTACAGTGAAGTACCGTATAGAGGAGTAGCATACAATGAAGTGGAGCAGAGTGGAGTGGCGCAGAGTGGAGTGGCGTATAGTGGAAAAGCATATAGTGCAGTTGCAGGCAGTGGAGTGGCGTACATTCAAATACCGCAGAGTGGAGTGGTGTATAGTGGAATCAGTGATGTCATTTGAAATGCCACTGACCATGTCATAAGTGATGTAATCTGTGAGGTCATTAGCTGCACTTTATAGTTAGCTCAGGTAACTATAACGGCTGAATTTTTTGTCCCTGTAACCTTTGCTTTTTCCATATAATTATATATATATATATATATATATATTATATATTCACTTAAAAAACCATAGGTTTCACACAGGTTATAGTTAGGTGGATATTTCACTCGTAAAAAACCAATGAAATTCCCCCGTTATAGTTAGTTCAGATAACTATAACTCGCATGCCCGTAATCCACTGCTCATGACGTCACATATTACATCACTCATGACATGGTCAGTGGCATCACTCATGACATCACTGATGACATCATCCTTGTGATAGAGTGGCGGTCGCGCGAGTTATAGTTATCTGAACTAACTATAACGGGGGAATTTCATTGGTTTTTTACGAGTGAAATATCCACCTAACTATAACCTGTGTGAAACCTATGGTTTTTTAAGTGAATTTGCAAGGTTTTTTAAATGCTAATTCCTAACTATAACGTGTGTGAAACCTATGGTTTTTTAAGTGAATTTGTACGTTTTTTTAAATGCTAAGTTATGTATTTATTATTTTATTTTTTTCCCAAGGTTTTTCAACCGTGCGCGCACCGTGCGCGCGCTTTGGGCGCACGGTCCGCTGAGCGCACTGTGCGCGCACCCCGTGATTTTTTAAAAAAAAATTAAATGTTTTTTCCCCTTGGGGGTCCTTGTGTGACCCCCTGACAAAGGCTAGGGGGTCAGGAACTCTCTTCCCTGCCCCCTTTTCACGTTTTCCACCTTTTTTCCCCCTCTCCTTTTCAGTGCGAGAGACAAAATGGCGGCCGACATTTCCTGATTTTGACCGATTCGAATGTTTACCGACATCTAACAACCAATCAGAATTTCGCTCACGCACGGCACCGCGCGCGCACGTGCGCGCACAGTGCGCGCACACTGCGCGCGTATAGATATTTATATGCTTTTAAATGCTATTTTCTCAGGAAATACTGAACAGATTGACACCAGACCTGCACAAGGCACTTCCCTGGCCTGAGGACTACCTCTCTGCCAAATTTCAAGTAATTCTGTTCAGCCGTTCGGGCTGTACCTTCGACTAAAGGTCCTATGAAAAAATGCATTAGGAAAACGCGTTTTGGGACCCCCCTTTGTTCTCGGCCCCCGCTTGACGATTCACCCCGAGACTTTCAGGGTAGGAGCTGAGCGGAGCGCCCCATTTGTTTTGAAAATTTTGCGAGGATTCGTCAACCGGCGCCAAAGTTATTCAAAATAGAATTTTTAGATTTCCTATGGAAAAACGATCCTAACTATAGCTATCTACTAGCGACCGCCAGTAGATAATATATATATATATATATATATATATATACATGGCTCATCAGAGATAAACAAAACCTATATTTTACCTGTCACAACGATGCTTTTCATATGACCTCCATGTGCGCACGGTGCGCGAAGCGCATCGGGCGCTCATGGCCCATCTAGCGTAACGTGGGCACGCGGTGCGCGAAGCGCACCGCGTGCTCACTGTGCGTGCACGGTGCACGAAGTGCACCGTGCGCGCACGGAACGAACTGCGTTAAGTGGGCGCGCACGCCACAAATGGCGTAAAGTAACTTAGCATTTAAAAAACCGTACAAATTCACTGAAAAAACCATAGGTTTCACACACGTTATAGTTAGGAATTAGCATTTAAAAAACCCTGCAAATTCACTGAAAAAACCATAGGTTTCACACATGTTATAGTTAGCTGGACATTTTACTGATAAAAAACCAATGAAATTCCCCCGTTATAGTTACTGTAGGCAACTATAACTCACGCGACTGTAATCCTCTGCTGATGACATATGTGTCTTTATGAAAAAAAAATATTTGTAATATATGTATAGCTAAAATTTATTGGAAGAAGACATGGGCAAATAAGTGTCTAAATACAGTATTAGCATCAGCAGAGGATTGCGGTCGCGTGAGTTATAGTTGCCTACAGTAACTATAACGGTGGAATTTCATTGGTTTTTTATCAGTAAAATGTCCAGCTAACTATAACATGTGTGAAACCTATGGTTTTTTCAGTGAATTTGCAAGGTTTTTTAAATGCTAATTCCTAACTATAACGTGTGTGAAACCTATGGTTTTTTCAGTGAATATATATATATATATTCACTGAAAAAACCATAGGTTTCAGGGGTGTTATAGTTAGTTCAGCTAACTATAACTCGCGCGCCTGCAATGCACTGCTGATGACGTCACATATTACATCACTCATGACATGGTCAGTGACATCTCAAATGACATCACTGATGACATCACTGATGACATCATCCAGTGAATGTGTGTTTTTCTGAAAATTAAATATGTTTTATATATGTATATCTCAAGGTCGATGGAAGAATAAATGGGTATATAAGTGTCTAAATGGATGATTTGTTTTTGAAAAATTGATTGTGTAACTGACTGATTAAGTGTATCATAGTGAATACATGGCTTAGTGAGTAATTTTTAAATATGTAAATATCTGTATCAGTCTTTCATTTTGTGTATAAGTGGCTGCATGGGTTGGTGAGTAGCTACATGGGTGTCTATATAGGTTATTAGTTGGTTTTTTGAGTATCAGTCTGAGTGTCTGCATGGTTCGGTGGGGGGGGTATTACGTAGTGCATAGGTACATGAATGAGTGACTCACTGTATGTGTTGAAGACAGCATGTGTGCAGGACTGTATGGGTGGATGAGTGTGTGTATGGGTGTGTTAGTGAGTGAATGACTGTCTCAATAGTGTCTTTATGAGTAACTACATATGTTTTAAACTAGTATATGTGACTATTGGTGTATATAAGTGAGTATATGTGAGAGTGAGAGATTGAAATAGTTCCTGTATAAATAAGTATGTGTTTCTATAAGTGATTGTTTAAAAGACTAAGTATGTGTAAGTTTCCGTAGAAGTAAGTGTGGTGGTGTGTGTATAACTGTATATGCAAGTAAATGTATGTTTGATTCTTTATTAGCATGAGTGACTATGTGTGTGAGTAACTCTATGGATGAGTGGCATTGTGTAACAGGATGTATAGGTGTATGAGTACATATGATGAGTGACTGTATAGGACTGTTGGTGAATGAGTGGATGTGTATGTGGATCTTAGAATTACTGAAGAGGTTGTTGTAACTGGTATTGGTATGTCCATTGTTTTGAAAATTTTAGTCTCTATTTTTGAATGTGTGTATCAAAGGTTATATTAGGGTGAGAGGAGGTCTGCCACTCTATCACAAGGATGATGTCATCAGTGATGTAATCAGTGATGTCATTTGAGATGTCATCAGTGATGTCATCAGTGATGTAATATGTGACGTCATCAGCAGTGCATTGCGGGCGCGCGAGTTATAGTTAGCTGAACTAACTATAACGGGGGAATTTCAATGGTTTTGTACAAGTGAAAAGTCCAGCTAACTATAACACCCCTGAAACCTATGGTTTTTTCAGTGAATTTCTGAGGTTTTTCAAATGCTAATTCCTAACTATAACGTGCCTGAAACCAATGGTTTTTTCTGTGAATTTCAAAGGTTTTTTAAATGCTAATTTCTAACTATAAGAAGAAAACAACAAAAGAGTGTGAAAATAATAGGACTAGTGATTCCTAATAACAAAACTGTTGTGACACTGCAAGTCAATCTGAAGTTGTTAGTGAACCCTCACTCACCAACATAGTTGGTGACATGCTTCATCATGGGGTTCTCCTGGGGGTACCTTGTGTACCACCAGTGTGCTACGACGCTATGTTAAGGCGGAGCAGCAAGACCAGACTAAAAAGTTTGTGATTATCAGTGAGAAAAGGTGAAAAGATTTTTTAAAATGTCAAGATTCATCCACCAATAAATTTAATTAAGATGAAGCTTAGACGTTAAAAACAGTGACGGATGTCTAATCATGACTGTTAGTGAGTCAGATACATCCAGTGGTGGTCATATTGGTCGACATGTTTCAGCTTCTTATGTATAATTTATAGAGCTTTCATCAGGACCTAACCAGAACAAAGAATACACCAGGGCGGTATAAGCTTACTAAAGCCTACCCTGACCTCAGGTGTTGGAAACCGATACACTCACGGTTCTCGTTATGTGCCTTCCGTGATCTCGAAAGGGTACCTGTATGGAAATAATCACACAAAGTGCAACACATCAATAAATGACTCTTAACTGTGTGATACTGTGTGTTAAAAAACAGATTGAAGCAATGTCTAATGTGGAACAAAAGGGTCCATTGAATTTCGTTGTTCCCACAGACTGCACTCTAACATCGTGTGTGACTGAGAAATAAATGCTAATTGCATATACACCCTAATTTAGGGAACTCCTCAATTGGACACATTGACCAACGAGTTAGCGGAAAAATACCAAACCAGTGTGATTACAATAAAAGGCACTAGTGACCAAACGAAAATAAGGCACTCACATGTATAAAGAAAGGGCTGTACTCCTTAGGCAAACGGTGGGCGGCGGGACTACAGGACAACTGTCGGGGATAAACGGGAAGAACATAATTAACCCGAAAGCCCCAAGTTAATCCGTCAAGTCAGCTTAAGCAACGAGCCATACGAAAAAATCGGAGAAAAGGAAAGAGAACCGTCTTTGGTACTCACATCTTCCAAGTCCACTGCCTGGCTCGTAAACCTAAACGAAACCACCTCGCCTGGAGTCAGCATCAATGTGATCATCGCGGTAAAAATAGGAGAAATCTCCACATTGACCGGATATCCGGTTTGCAAAAAAGAAAAGAACACAAACAACGGACTAATGGAAAGACTAGAACGTTGAGTGTTTTTTTGTGATTGAAATGTTTAAAACTTTAAACGTCGATAGAGAATAGAAAGACAAAACACATCACAGACTCGGGACAGTCACTAATCAAATGATTTTGGTGAGTAGTCCGTGTTGTAAACGACATTCAAATGTCTTGTTAGCATCAGACATGACGATGTAAAATGTATCACTTCTATGCTAAAACCCCGAGTAAACTGATATTGACCGGAATCAAGAATAACACATCTGTAAGACGTCCTAATCAACACCTGGGAGGTTAAAAGGAGCATATAAGCTATGATCATTGCTAAGCCCAAGAATAGAATCAGCCTTTGTGAAAATTTAGGACAATTCATTTGCGTCTCAAAACGGTGCCCCACGGGATATTATCGTTAAGACCAGTTACATGTGTAGAAAGACGGTAAATCCAGCGTTGCTCCTTCTCGAACAAGATCGCTGGATTCGCCTGTTCAATAATGGTCCAATGCAGATCATCCACTGTGTGGTTAAAGCGTAGAAAGTGTTCAGTGAGTTTCGTAGTGCTTTTCTTACATCGAATGTTACTCCGATGCTCACCAATCCGTAACTTCACTTTACGCGTTGTCATCCCCACATATCATAGGTCGCAAGGACATGTAATTAAGTATACTACATCAGCAGTATTACAGTTGGTGTGACTCCTTTGCGTCCAGATTTTCCCTGCTTCAAGGGTTAGGATTTTAGTTGTAGAGGTAAGATAGCAGATGCTACATGACCCGCAGGGAAAATGGCCAAGAACCGGTGGGAGACCCCAAGCATTGAGGATAGATCTGTCCGTGGGTGTATCGGAATTCCGTGGTCTAGTGTGAACAAGGGAGTCCTTTAGACTGGTGGCCTTTTTGTACGCAAATAAAGGTTTATCCCATTTGATGTTGTTGCTCTCCAAAATACGCCAATGTTTCTTGATGGACTTAGAAATGGCATTGGAGGCGACATTATAAGTTGTCACACAAGTAAGTGGAACAGCTTGAGATGGTTTAGGATAGTCACAAAGTAAATTCTCACGTGGTTGATTTCTGGCCCTCTTACAACTAGCTGTCAAGATCTTGTCAGGGTACCCTCTTTGACGCAGTTTCTCAGTAAGTTCCTTGGACTGCGTACGGAAATCAGACAGATTACTACAGTTACGCCTGATCCGTAAAAATTGTCCGTACGGTAGATTCTCCCGTAACGGTCGTGGGTGAAAGCTTGAGAATGTAAGGAGGTTGTTTTTAGCTGTAGGTTTGTGATATGTTCTGGTCAGTAGCGTCCCACTGACCTTGGACACAATCACATCCAGAAATATCATCTCATTGCTATCAAAGGTGTAAGTGAATAGCAAATTGGGATCACGTGTATTAATCCACGCAAAAAATTTGCGTAGGATATTCTCAGGGCCCTGCCAGATGATAAAAATGTCATCTATGTATCTCTTCCAAAAGGAGAGATAAGGAGAGAACGGATTGGCAGGGTCCAGGATATGTTTACGTTCAAAATCGTAAACATATAGTCCCGCCACACTAGGCGCAAATGTGCTGCCCATAGAAGTCCCTGTACACTGGAGGTACAATGTACCTTGATACTCAAAAAAATTCTTTTTCAAGGCCAAAGTGGCACAATCAATCACAAAGCTTTTTGGTGTTTGAAAAGTCCAGTCTATAGAGTCTAAAGCTTCTCCAATGACCTTGATGGTATCGTCCTGGGGAATACTGGTGTAAAGACTCTCAATATCCAATGATACAAGAATGGTGTTGTCATTGTCAAATGTTAAATCTTGAAGGGATGCCAAAAAACTTTTTGTATCCCTCAGGTAGGTGACCGTGTTCTGGATTATTGGTTTTAAAAAATAATCACAGTAGATAGAAAGAGGCTCTAAAAGAGAGCCAATGCCCGATACTATAGGGCGACCTGGTGGGGGTGATATGTTCTTATGGGTCTTTGGGAGGGTGTAAAAGTAAGGCACTATCCCCTTACCCTTTGACAGAAAATCTGCTTCATGCTTGCTGATATAACCGCTACATTCAGCATGTTCCACAAGATTACAAATAGTGGCCCTCAGTGCAGTGCCACGCGATTTGGGCCCAATCCCTCCTAAAAACAGGGTCTTCCAAAAAGATCCGAGGAGCATTTGTCACCAAAGTATCAAAACTGGAATTGGTCGTGCTCTCACAGCTGTGCGCTGCCTAGAATGTAGGGGGAATTTAGGGGGACTAAGAGTGTGTCTTGACCCTCTCTCTCTTGTTGTTTGAAATCATTCTAGGCAGCGCACAGCTGTGAGAGCACGACCAATTCCAGTTTTGATACTTTTTTGGCACGACCATGGAAAATACAGGCCTCTCATACACAGATGCAGAGGTGGACGCATTACTTGCGGACCCCTCTCTTTTTGCTGATTCGTCGATAGCACAGACCATATCACAGACTAATGAGTGGGACAAATTAACTGAACAAAAACGTAGTCGCATTCGCACAATCCTTCATGGAACTATACTCACTGAGTATTTACGTAATAATGTGGCCCCTAAAGGCTTATTGGTGACAAATGCTCCTCGGATCTTTTTGGAAGACCCTGTTTTTAGGAGGGATTGGGCCCAAATCGCGTGGCACTGCACGCGCGACTGGCTCGTCCTTATTATCAAAACAGCGCTACGTCTTTCTGAGGCCCTTATGGTTGAAATTCAGTTATCTGAAACACACTTTCGCACCACCTTGACTGGCTATAAAAAGAAACTGGATGAACTTAACAAGGAGATTAATGAATATAAAGATACATTAACACAGTCCAAAGCTTTGAAGTTTCAGAAGGATCTGAAACGTTTCTCTTATGTTAAGATCTATCCATATTCCAGTCCAGACTATACAGTGCCGGCACCTACCAATGACCAATCTGAGACCACTGATGATAATGATTCATTCTCAAGTGGGTCAAGTACTGACAGTACCAAGTCTAGACAGCGGGGCAGAGGTAGAAATAGACCTTACCCATATCAACCTTTGTGGCAACAACCCCCCTCTAATCAAGGTAATTTGGGTTATCATAACCATTTTCAACAAGCACAATTCCCAATGATGGGTTGGAACCCGGGCTTTGTACCGCTCCCTCCTTTCCCTCAACCTTCATTTCGTCCTCCTTTTTTGGACAGAGGCAGACGCGGGCGAGGGAGAAGAAGAGGACGCAATCAGGTTCATTGGCAACAAGAGGAGAACATGGGGAACAAAACACGCAGCAAAGGCGCAGCCAACAACATACAAGTTTAGTTACCAACTTATCCTCAGTAGTTCTCACTCAGAGTGAGAGTGATGTCCTTGAGAGGGGTTTAGGGTTTGTCCCTACTGCACGTTGTGACCGATTCAAGTTACACTGTGAACTATCTGAGTTTTTTAGAAAACTTAAACTCAAATTCTTTTTTGAAAGAAATCAATCTGAAGTCCTTGCAGATCATTCCAGTGATACTGGGCTACGCTTGAAATCAACTTTTATACCTCCACCACACACAATACCAGCAGAGATAACTGCGTTCGAACAGGCAGTTTTTAATGATGTGGAATCTTTTCAGGACCAAGGGACCTTCAAAAACATGAGTTCCGTTGATTTTCAGGCTCTCCAATCACTTCGATCCAATACCCTTATCGTGATTAAACCAGCAGATAAGGGTGGTGGGATTGTAATTCAGAACAGTACTGATTATGATCTCGAATGTAAACGCCTACTTGGTAACCCTAAGAATTACATTCCACTAACCACAGATCCCTCTTCCTCTCTGAGGGCCACTATTTGTAATCTTGTGGAACATGCTGAATGTAGCGGTTATATCAGCAAGCATGAAGCAGATTTTCTGTCAAAGGGTAAGGGGATAGTGCCTTACTTTTACACCCTCCCAAAGACCCATAAGAACATATCACCCCCACCAGGTCGCCCTATAGTATCGGGCATTGGCTCTCTTTTAGAGCCTCTTTCTATCTACTGTGATTATTTTTAAAAAAAACAATAATCCAGAACACGGTCACCTACCTGAGGGATACAAAAAGTTTTTGGGCATCCCTTCAAGATTTAACATTTGACAATGACAACACCATTCTTGTATCATTGGATATTGAGAGTCTTTACACCAGTATTCCCCAGGACGATACCATCAAGGTCATTGGAGAAGCTTTAGACTCTATAGACTGGACTTTTCAAACACCAAAAAGCTTTGTGATTGATTGTGCCACTTTGGCCTTGAAAAAGAATTTTTTTGAGTATCAAGGTACATTGTACCTCCAGTGTACAGGGACTTCTATGGGCAGCACATTTGCGCCTAGTGTGGCGGGACTATATGTTTACGATTTTGAACGTAAACATATCCTGGACCCTGCCAATCCGTTCTCTCCTTATCTCTCCTTTTGGAAGAGATACATAGATGACATTTTTATCATCTGGCAGGGCCCTGAGAATATCCTACGCGAATTTTTTGCGTGGATTAATACACGTGATCCCAATTTGCTATTCACTTACACCTTTGATAGCAATGAGATGATATTTCTGGATGTGATTGTGTCCAAGGTCAGTGGGACGCTACTGACCAGAACATATCACAAACCTACAGCTAAAAACAACCTCCTTACATTCTCAAGCTTTCACCCACGACCGTTACGGGAGAATCTACCGTACGGACAATTTTTACGGATCAGGCGTAACTGTAGTAATCTGTCTGATTTCCGTACGCAGTCCAAGGAACTTACTGAGAAACTGCGTCAAAGAGGGTACCCTGACAAGATCTTGACAGCTAGTTGTAAGAGGGCCAGAAATCAACCACGTGAGAATTTACTTTGTGACTATCCTAAACCATCTCAAGCTGTTCCACTTACTTGTGTGACAACTTATAATGTCGCCTCCAATGCCATTTCTAAGTCCATCAAGAAACATTGGCGTATTTTGGAGAGCAACAACATCAAATGGGATAAACCTTTATTTGCGTACAAAAAGGCCACCAGTCTAAAGGACTCCCTTGTTCACACTAGACCACGGAATTCCGATACACCCACGGACAGATCTATCCTCAATGCTTGGGGTCTCCCACCGGTTCTTGGCCATTTTCCCTGCGGGTCATGTAGCATCTGCTATCTTACCTCTACAACTAAAATCCTAACCCTTGAAGCAGGGAAAATCTGGACGCAAAGGAGTCACACCAACTGTAATACTGCTGATGTAGTATACTTAATTACATGTCCTTGCGACCTATGATATGTGGGGATGACAACGCGTAAAGTGAAGTTACGGATTGGTGAGCATCGGAGTAACATTCGATGTAAGAAAAGCACTACGAAACTCACTGAACACTTTCTACGCTTTAACCACACAGTGGATGATCTGCATTGGACCATTATTGAACAGGCGAATCCAGCGATCTTGTTCGAGAAGGAGCAACGCTGGATTTACCGTCTTTCTACACATGTAACTGGTCTTAACGATAATATCCCGTGGGGCACCGTTTTGAGACGCAAATGAATTGTCCTAAATTTTCACAAAGGCTGATTCTATTCTTGGGCTTAGCAATGATCATAGCTTATATGCTCCTTTTAACCTCCCAGGTGTTGATTAGGACGTCTTACAGATGTGTTATTCTTGATTCCGGTCAATATCAGTTTACTCGGGGTTTTAGCATAGAAGTGATACATTTTACATCGTCATGTCTGATGCTAACAAGACATTTGAATGTCGTTTACAACACGGACTACTCACCAAAATCATTTGATTAGTGACTGTCCCGAGTCTGTGATGTGTTTTGTCTTTCTATTCTCTATCGACGTTTAAAGTTTTAAACATTTCAATCACAAAAAAACACTCAACGTTCTAGTCTTTCCATTAGTCCGTTGTTTGTGTTCTTTTCTTTTTTGCAAACCGGATATCCGGTCAATGTGGAGATTTCTCCTATTTTTACCGCGATGATCACATTGATGCTGACTCCAGGCGAGGTGGTTTCGTTTAGGTTTACGAGCCAGGCAGTGGACTTGGAAGATGTGAGTACCAAAGACGGTTCTCTTTCCTTTTCTCCGATTTTTTCGTATGGCTCGTTGCTTAAGCTGACTTGACGGATTAACTTGGGGCTTTCGGGTTAATTATGTTCTTCCCGTTTATCCCCGACAGTTGTCCTGTAGTCCCGCCGCCCACCGTTTGCCTAAGGAGTACAGCCCTTTCTTTATACATGTGAGTGCCTTATTTTCGTTTGGTCACTAGTGCCTTTTATTGTAATCACACTGGTTTGGTATTTTTCCGCTAACTCGTTGGTCAATGTGTCCAATTGAGGAGTTCCCTAAATTAGGGTGTATATGCAATTAGCATTTATTTCTCAGTCACACACGATGTTAGAGTGCAGTCTGTGGGAACAACGAAATTCAATGGACCCTTTTGTTCCACATTAGACATTGCTTCAATCTGTTTTTTAACACACAGTATCACACAGTTAAGAGTCATTTATTGATGTGTTGCACTTTGTGTGATTATTTCCATACAGGTACCCTTTCGAGATCACGGAAGGCACATAACGAGAACCGTGAGTGTATCGGTTTCCAACACCTGAGGTCAGGGTAGGCTTTAGTAAGCTTATACCGCCCTGGTGTATTCTTTGTTCTGGTTAGGTCCTGATGAAAGCTCTATAAATTATACATAAGAAGCTGAAACATGTCGACCAATATGACCACCACTGGATGTATCTGACTCACTAACAGTCATGATTAGACATCCGTCACTGTTTTTAACGTCTAAGCTTCATCTTAATTAAATTTATTGGTGGATGAATCTTGACATTTTAAAAAATCTTTTCACCTTTTCTCACTGATAATCACGAAATTTTTAGTCTGGTCTTGCTGCTCCGCCTTAACATAGCGTCGTAGCACACTGGTGGTACACAAGGTACCCCCAGGAGAACCCCATGATGAAGCATGTCACCAACTATGTTGGTGAGTGAGGGTTCACTAACAACTTCAGATTGACTTGCAGTGTCACAACAGTTTTGTTATTAGGAATCACTAGTCCTATTATTTTCACACTCTTCTGTTGTTTTCTTCTGATTAATTTAGGGGGACTAAGAGTGTGTCTTGACCCTCTCTCTCTTGTTGTTTGAAATCATAATTTCTAACTATACGTACAGAGATAGGACATGTGAAGAAAGAAGAAAAAATGCACAGAAAGAAAAAAAAGAAGTGCAGAAAGAAGCAACAGAAGTCCTCAAAGACGTAGAAAAGTGCAGGAAGAAGGATAAGGTGCAGAAAGAACAAAAAGAAGAGCAGAAAGAAGCCTTGTTGCAAAATCATCCTGTACCCTCAACTTTTTCAGACGAATACTGGTGGTAACTGAGTCTGACTAACCAGTCCTAGAGCCAGTGCTATGTTAAAAGACACTTAGAATACAGTGAAAACACCTACATACACTAGGGAACATTATGCATTGGTGTCCCCCCGTGATTAGCATGACCTCCTCTGTAAGCCCCTAGTATATAATAGGGCAGGGGGATTAAAACAACCTCTTAAAACAGGCCACAGGGCGTTTTTGCACACGTTAACTCAGGCCCCGTCCCCTCCCTTCACAACTTTGTAAACACGCCCTGTGTCCGTTTTTAGTTGGGAGATTAAGTTCATTTGAATCCTGAGGGTCCCTAGGGTCCAACTAGCCCACTAGGTACCTCCAGTAAGTGCCACAGAGCTGCGTTGCAGAGAGGTGTAAAAAGTGGCACGGCCTGGACCACCTCTCTGCAATGCAGCTCAGTTGCGCTTACTGGAAGCACTTGGTGGGCTAGTTAGCCCCCAGGGGCCCTCAGTATTGAAGGAAAATTATATCCCCAATTTAAAACGTGCCATAGTGCGTGTTTGCACACGTCACCTCAGGCCCCGTCCCCTCCCTTCACCACTGTGTAAACGCGCCCTGTGGCTGTTCTAAGTTGAGAGATTAAGTCCCCTTGAATCCTAAGGGTCCCTAGGGTCAAACTAGACCACTAGGTACCTCCAGTAAGCGCCACAGAGCTGCGTTGCAGAGAGGTGTAAAAAGGGGCTTGGCCTCAGAACACCTGTCTGCAGCGCAGCTCCCTGGCGCATACTGGAGATGCCTGTTGGGCTAGTTGGCCCTCAGGGACCCTCAGTATTGAAGAGGAATTAATTCCCCAACTTACAACTCGCCAGGGGGCGCGTTTGCAGAGTGCTGCAAGGAGGGGGCGTGGCCTCCGGCACGATGCCAGTCTTTTATTTATTTTAATTTTTTAAGAAGGGGGGCTGTGTGGTTCCCCTTCTTATTCTAATTTATTGGCCCTGATGACCCCATTCCCCAGGGCCTGTCTCCTAATTATATTTTTTTGACCCCAATCCCCAGGGCCGGCCACTGTTTTTTATGATTTTTAAAAAATATATATTTATAGACACACCTAGGACATGCTGGACAAACCGTACGTACCTATCACCATGACGATTTGCGTGATATTCATTAAAAGGCGACTATGCATACAATGAATCCACCTGGAATGTATTTACAGCACTAGTGAAGCTCTGACATGTCTGATGCCCTACCGTGCCTAATCCCGGTAGACACCCTTGTCGTTTATTTATACCAACATGGGTAGCTATTGACGGGCACATTTAATACACATGCACATCAAGCCATTCAAAGGGGATTCGACAAAAATTCGACCAAAACTATGCAAGAAACCCCCCTCACGGTTAATAAAACACACATCCACTGCCGGATGTGTAATACTTTTTATTTTACTCTCTGGAAAGGGGACGAACATCACTTGAGAGTCACAGCGCGCTCCTGGCAGAGCCCAATGCTGTGTTACACCCACCATTGCCTGCTGAGTGCCACGCACCTCTGTGTTGTATTCCACTAGCTAGTGCATATGCTATGACACTCTCTAGCCCATGTGCACTGTAACACCACCCCGTGAATATGTCATGCCACACTTGTCTTCGCACGGGTTATATTGCCCCATCTAACGTGCCTTCCTCGATGCCTATGTTATAACGCACAGTGCTATGCCATACATATTACAATCTGGGATACATATCTTTGTCACAGTGCATATGCAACGTTACACTCCCCAGCACATGTTTTATATTACAACTTTAGAGACTAGTTAGGTTACACAACACTGCCCTGTGCATATTACACTCCAAGGCGCATATCGCATAGCACGCGCTAGTGCCTGTGCTATCTCGCGCTCTCCAATGAATCTGTCATTGCGCACAATGTATTGCATATTATATTTCACGCCCGGTTCATCTTATATCACACTTTTTGGTGCATAGTTTATACCATACACTATATCTAGTTTTCATTTTCAATCGTGCTCTCAGGACTATGTTCTATATAACACTGTGTAACCTCCCTCCTGCCATGCATGGTCTGATGTGCTGCCACTACCCTCAATTTAGTATGATGTACCAGTCCACTCCTCCTGCCCTCCATTGCCCAATTCTATGCCCCATCATTGACCTCCTGCTTAAACTCTGTGCTTAGCTTGCTGCCCCTATTCTCCTTCCCCCTGCCCTCCGATGTCTTTGTGCATGCCCCTGCTCCATCCTTTTTGCCCACCATGTTCCATGGACCTGCCACTCCTATCTACTCTGAGCGTTCTGTTGAGCTGCCACTCCCCTCCCACCTGCCTAGCATTGTCAGATGACTGTAACCTGTCCCTGCCACCTCCACCCTGCCTGTCCACATGCCATGCCCCTATCCTCTTCCTCCTGTCCTACATGGTCCATTGTACTGCCACACCCTTCTGCCCTCCCTGGTCTGTTGTGCTGCCACTGCTCCTCCTGCCTGCCCCGTGCGGTCTGTTGTGAGGCCCCTTCCCCTGAACTTTCTTGTCTGTGCACAGGTCCTGACCCTCCCTTCTATCCTCCATCGTCCTTTGTGCATGCCCCTGCACCCTCCTTCTTGCCCATCATAGCCATTGTGCTGCCACTAACCCTCCCACTTGCCATGCATGGTCTTCTGTGCTGCCATGGCCCCTCCCACCTTCCCTGTGTGGTCAGTTAGCTGCCCCTGACCCCCTCCCACCTTCCCTCCATGGTCTGTGTGTATGCCATCACAGTCTCACTGTTGCTCTTCATGGTGTGTTTTGCTTCTAGTGCCCATCCTGCCTGACCTCCATGGCTATCTTGCTGCTCCTGCCCTGCCCCCTTGCCCCCAGCCCTCTGTTTACATGTGCAGACCCCTACTCCCTCCCTCCTGGCTTGTCTGTTCCATTGTAATGCCCCTGATCCGTCCCTCCTGCCCTTTATGGTCTGTTATGCTGCAGCTTTCTCTCCTGTCTGTCCATTATGGTCAGCTAGCTACCATTGCCTCTTGCCCCTCTGTTCTCTGTTGTCCATGTGCATGGTCCTGTCCCCTCCCTCTTGCTTTCTATGGATTGTTGTGCTGCACTCCCGTCCCGCATGCCCTGTGTGGTGTGTTGTGCTGCTGCAAACCCTGATGCCTGCCCTGCAGGGTCAGTTTGGTGCACCTCTCCATGTCCCTCCTGTCCTCTGTTATCCAAGTCCATGTCCCTACCCCATTTCCTTCCATGATCCAATGTACCATACTTGCGAACATTTTGAACTTGGTAAGAGGGAGATTTTGAAAAAAAACTGGGGTATTGATTTTCCCCTGTGAGTTACATTGAAAAAGAGGAGATTGTAGACAGGAGACAGATCAAATAAAGCCCATTTGAGCTTAAAAACATTGGACGTTTCCTGGCTGAATTGAGTCTGTTGGCATGTATGATTGTACTACCATTGCCTCTTCCTTCTGCCCACAATGGTATATTACATTGCTACAGCCTCTCTTGCAAGTCCTGTATTGTTGGTTTGTTGCCCCTGCCCCCCTTTCCACTGCCCTCCATAGTCTGTTGTGCTGCCACGGCCCTTCCTGCCTGCTCAGTGTGGTTAAATTGTTGCCTTTGCACCCTCTTACCTGCCTTCAATTTTCAGAGTCCGTGCCCCTGGCCTCTGCCTCTCAACAGTATCCTAATGAACAACTAGATTGCTAACAATCTATATTTATTACAAAAGTGTGGAACGCCTGACGTCATCTTGATGTAATCAAAACTGTAATACCTAGAGCATTTCCTTTAGAAATTACATATATGAGAGGGTCTTATTGGCATCAAAATTATGGTTAGTGCTCTAAAAGACTAAAATCAGGACATGTTTTCTGAGTTTTCAAATAGCGACAAAGCACTTTTAAATTATTTGTTATCTTTATGTTTTTTTATCCAGTTGACCACTTGATTAAATGTTGCACTTAGGGGAGAGGATGTGGTGTTACTTCCAGAACTGCAGACTTTGCAACTGGGGAACCTGGTTGGAGTTTCTGCTTCAGCTCGACATTCTGTGATTCTGGTCAAATCACTTAGTCTCCCCATGTCTACAACCAAAATGAATTTGTTCTTGTGTGATGTAACCAATGCTCATGCAAAGCACTCCAATACCTGACAAGTCTGCACTATATAACACTGCAAAAACACAAAATAATAAGTGTTTTGCACACTTCTGTCATTGGGCTATATTTGGGCTACATCTGGGTGATTTGGGGCTACATTTGGGCTCTTTTGTCTCCGGTGGCCATCTTGGGAGACTTATTTGTTATGAAGTTTCCTAATTTCCTCATGTACTGCAGTCTCCTCAGTAGGAAATGCTTTCAGTTTTTTACTTTGATTCCATCATGAAGGTATTCAGATATGTCACACATTTGCCATAAATTCTGAATGTTAGCACTCTAGTTGCTCATTAGATCACTGTAGTAAAACTACTGTTCACCATGGAAGTCTGCTCCTGGTATTAAAAGTGCATGTTTCAGTCTACATGTCAGAATTTTTTAATGAAATAGAAGAGGATTTGAGAAGTCACTCAAAATGTGCCCTCATTTTTTTTCTTCAGCATTAATCATAATTTCTATGGCAAAATGAACCCCCTCATTGTGTTCCTTTTTAAATTAAATGTTTTAATTGTTACCAGTTTATTCAATCAAGATGGCTTCAGGTGTGCCATACTTTTGTCATAATGAAGACAGTAAGCGCTCTAGTTGTTTTTAAGAACACTCTGGGGCATTCTGTCATTGGGCTATACTTGGGCTACATCTGGGTGATATTTGGGCTACATTTGGGCTCTTTTGTCTCCGGTGGCCATCTTGGGAGACTTATTTGTTATGAAGTTTCCTAATTTCCTCATGTACTGCAGTCTCCTCAGTAGGAAATACTTTCAGTTTTTTACTTTGATTCCATCAAGAAGGCATTCAGATGTGTCACACATTTGCCATAAATTCTGAATGTTAGCACTCTTTTTGCTCATTAGATCACTGTAGTAAAGCTACTGCTCACCAGGGAAAACTGCTGCTGGTATTGAAAGTGCATGTTTCAGTCTGCATGTCAGAATTTTTTAATGAAATAGAAGAGGATTTGAGAAGTCACTCAAAATGTGCCCTAATTTTTCTTTCTGCAGCACTAATCATACTTTTTATGGAAAAATGAACCCCCTCATTTTGTTCCTTTTTAAATTAAATGTTTTAAGAGTTACCACTATAATCCAAGCAAGATGGCTTCAGGTGTGCCATACGTTTATCATAAGTAGGACTGTTAGCGCTCTAGTTGTTCTTTGGAACACTCTGGGAAGCTGCAGTAGAACACAAAGGAATCAACTGACAGTCTCTGCCGTTGTTGGATGTACATGTTTTACTGAGAATGTCAGACTTCATTCTCACATGACTGAGAAAGATAATGTGAATTTACAGAAAATAAGCTCTCAGTTTAGCTTATAGATCACCTTCCAAACCTCTGTGGGAAAAGCATGAGAAAATATTTTTCTCTCAATCATGATATCCCAGCAGAAGGCTTTTTCACATGGTGAAATCACCTTAGAACATACCACAATTCCTAAAATGAGTATGGTACCATCAACAAATGATTTATAATGTAACTAAAGTCTTTAAACCTTCTATTAACTGCAATGCTTTTTAATGAGGTGCTATCATGTATATTGGTCCCAAGATGGCTGCCAACACTTCTTGGATGAAGTGCTGACAGCCAATCAGATCTCAGGATGAGATGTGTGGTTAGGCTCCGCCCACATATATATATGATTTTACTTTTGATTTTCTCAGGAACTATTGAACAGATTGACACCATATATGCAAAAGGCACATCCCTGAGCTGAGGACTACCTCTCTGCCAAACTTCAAGTAATTCTGTTCAGCCGTTCGGGCTGTACCTTGGACTAAAGGTCCCTATGGAAAATTGCATGGGAAAAACGTGTTTTGGGACCCCCCTTTTTTCTCGGCCCCCGCTTGACGAATCCCCCCGAGACTTTCAGGGTAGGAGCGGAGTGGAGCGCCCCACCTATTTTGAAAATTTCGCGAGGATTCGTCAACCAGCGCCAAAGTTATTCCAAATAGAATGTTGCGGATTTCCTATGGAAACACGGTCCTAACTATAACTATCTACTGGTGACCGCCAGTAGATAATATTATCTACTGGCGGTCGCCAGTAGATAGTTATAGTTAGGACCGTGTTTCCATAGGAAATCTGAAAATTCTATTTTGAATAACTTTGGTGCCGGTTGAAGAATCCTCGCGAAATTTTCAAAACGAATGGGTCGCTCCGCTCAGCTCCTACCCTTTAAGTCTCGGGGTGATTCATCAAGCGGGGGCTGAGAAAAAAGGGGGTCCCAAAACACGTTTTCCCCATGCATTTTCCCATAGGACCTTTAGTCGAAGGTACAGCCCGAACGGTTGAGCAGAATTACTTGAAATTTGGAAAAGAGGTAGTCCTCAGGTCAGGCATGTGCCTTTTGCATATATGGAGTCAATCTGTTCAGTATTTCCTGAGAAAATTGCAGTTAAAAGTACACAAATATCTATAGGTGCGCACCGTGCGCGCACAGTGCGCGCACCCTAACGTGCGCGAGCATAATTCTGATTGGTGGTTACATGTCAGTCAACATTCGAATCGGTCGAAATCAGGAAGTGTCGTCAGCCATTTTGTTTGTTTTGGGTGCGACAGTGAAAAAGAGAGGTGGCGAACGTGAAAAGGGGGCAGGGTAGAGAGTTCCTGACCCCCTAGCCTTTGTCAGGGGTCCCTGAAGGACCCCGAAGGGTGAAAAATACATTTTTTTTTAAATCGCGGGGTGCGCACGATGCGCGCCCGGTGAAAAACAAGAAAAAAAATATATATTAATACATACATAACTTAGCATTTAAAAAACCGTACAAATTCACTTAAAAAACCATAGGTTTCACACACGTTATAGTTAGGAATTAGCATTTAAAAAACCTTGCAAATTCACTTAAAAAACCATAGGTTTCACACATGTTATAGTTAGGTGGACATTTCACTCGTAAAAAACCATTGAAATTCCCCGGTTATAGTTAGTTGAGATAACTATAACTCGCGCGACCGCCACTCTATCACAAGGATGATGTCATCAGTGATGTCATGAGTGATGCCACTGACCATGTCATGAGTGATGTAATATGTGACGTCATGAGCAGAGGATTGCGGGCGCCCGAGTTATAGTTATCTCAACTAACTATAACGGGGGAATTTCATTGTTTTTTTACGAGTGAAATGTCCACCTAACTATAACATGTGTGAAACCTATGGTTTTTTAAGTGAATATATATATAGATAGATATAGATAAAGATATATATATATATATATATATATAGCAGTCAACCTTTCCTCAGACGATCCGCTCAATCCTGGATCAAGAAGGGGACGGACTCCGATAAGTTATACCCAAATTATTTTATTTTGTTTGTGCGCTCTGCCGCCATGACGCGTTTCGGGCTCAACAGCCCTTGATCACATGACGAACCCCTCGTGTGAATCCCTTTTAAAGTGACAGTGCTTAATTATTTGCCGTTGACATAGAAGAAAGATTTAGCCATGATGCTATCGCTTTTGACATGATAGTTCTAGTCACTTATAATTGTAAAATACATCTGTACATTTGTTGCTTCTCACTATATAATTGTAAAATACATTTATACATTTGTTGCTCATTGCCATATAATTTATACAGCAATGAAGTGAGCTGTAATCCGATGTGAGGCTGGAGCTGTTGGCTCATATGCCATTATGTCTATTCATAAATGTATAAATACATAAATATATAAATAAACTGCACATATAAAAACAGAGCAATACAAATGGTAAAAAAGCATGTTAAAAGCAAAAAGTTTGTTAAAAACAAAATTGATTTTTAGCAATTGCTAAGCAGCATGGTAATGTTCTAAATGTGCAAAATGGCAAGTAAAGTGCAATGTTGTGCAAAATAGTGCAATGGAATCACCTGTGCATTTATTCAATTTTTTTTGGAGACCTTTTTTTCCCATTTTTTCCTGTAATACGTGATTCATGAAGGTAAAATGTGGGTCAAGGGAAAAGATAAAAACGGGGAAAAGAGGAAAAGAGAGAAATATCGCGGGAGGGAAATTACAAATATACTTAAAAAACCATAGGTTTCACACACGTTATAGTTAGGAATTAGCATTTAAAAAACCTTGCAAATTCACTTAAAAAACCATAGGTTTCACACATGTTATAGTTAGGTGGACATTTCACTCGTAAAAAACCAATGAAATTCCCCGGTTATAGTTAGTTGAGATAACTATAACTCGCGCGACCGCCACTCTATCACAAGGATGATGTCATCAGTGATGTCATGAGTGATGCCACTGACCATGTCATGAGTGATGTAATATGTGACGTCATGAGCAGAGGATTGCGGGCGCCCGAGTTATAGTTATCTCAACTAACTATAACGGGGGAATTTCATTGTTTTTTTACGAGTGAAATGTCCACCTAACTATAACATGTGTGAAACCTATGGTTTTTTAAGTGAATATATATATAGATAGATATAGATAAAGATATATATATATATATATATATATATATATATACATATATATATATATATATATATATATATATAGATAGATACCTACTTGCAAACACACGCACACACATATAAATGCATGATAATGGCACAGGTTAGGTGGTCACCTTTTTCTGGTACATAATAGAACGGAATTTGTACAAACTTGACTTTGACATAAACAGAATGCATAGGAAGTGCAATGACCGTAAGCGATCACTTTCGGCACTATATCAAACGGTGAATTAAGATTAAGGGCCCGATTCACAAAGAGCCTCCGCAAGAAGGGCGGAGGCTTTTCACTTGGGGCGGAACCTCTGCAATGAGAAAGTGCATTGCAGAGATTCTGCCCCGAGTGCAAAGCCTCAGCCACGACTGCGGAGGCTCTGTGTGACTCAGGCCCTCTAACTTTACCCGTGAGATAGACTGTGTTAATCTAAACATGACTGGCTTTTTAATTGTTGTGCTTTGTATGTGATAGTTTTTTCTAAATCTTTTTGCCAATCCAGTGACTATTGAGAGTTTTTATGGCCAAGTGGTTTTATTAGTTCACTTGTAATATCCTTACAATGTAAAGTAAGGGGATATTTTGTCCCATATAATCTGTGGGTCTCTTGCAAACTCCTTCGCTGACATGTGGCACCAGGTCATGTTGTGTGGCACCTTCCACCAGTGTTGTCTTTCTAGCCTAGAGCACTTTGCATCCTGGGATTTTTAATGTTGAAGTCAAAACTACATGTCACAGAATGCATCCTGATGGAGGCTCAAAAGGCAGGTTTTCCTGAAGATTTTACACATCACATGGCGCATCTTGGCAATTTATATGCAGGCTGTCCGCAGGATTTAGCTGTGGCCGCCGGTCTACGTCAACAGATAATTCCTTTCAGTGGTAAGAGGTAGAGGAGCGGATAAGCCAGCTCTTCTAAACCTGTGAATAAAATTATTTTTATTGCTTAGATGGACAGACTTAGTTTGCTCCTGCGAGCTGCCTAAGAGAACATTCCGAAAATCAGACAAGTTAGAACTAATTCTGTGCAGTGACAATTTATTTCACGAACAGGCACTATTCACAAACTGTGCTTGGACATCCGCCCACCAACTTCCTTCACACCGACTGAAGGCCAGTGTGCCCCTTGAGCACCCTGATGCCACAAGCAGCTATTAACTGATTACAAGTGTCTGGGTGCGTAATTTTCTTATTGGTTACGCGTTACTGTGATTAGACATTAAAATACAGTAGAATGTCGTTAGACAAAGATATAGACACGATGTAGTCCCTCTAATCTGCAACACTCAGCATTTCTCTCTGCTGCTGAGTGCTTGAGCTGCATGGGAACCACTCCTGAGACATGTAGCTCAAAATCCAATTAAGGAAGCAGCACTCGAGAAGCAGCTTGATTTATTATATTTACTCAGCATTGAAGGGATATCTGTAACTGTTTCAGCCTGGAGTCGGTCTTGATCAAAGTTAAAACAATCATGTCCAGGACAATAATGTAAACATAGTTTAACAATCTCTGTGTAAGAAAGTATGAGGGGTTGGACTGTGTGTAGACTTAGAATTCTAATAAATACAAACCATATTTTCTTAGTATTTAATACTGCTGGATTGTCTGAATGAGAATATGTTGTCCATCAACATTTTTTTAGCTAAAATGACAGTACTCCCTTAATAACACTCAAACTTCCACTTCCGGAGCGATTCATTAAAAAAGCACGTATTTATGAGTAACTGACGATCAAATGTCTATCTCCAAATTTCCAGGTTGTGTCCCTCAAATTGAAAAATCACCTCTGCTTGGTAATGATCAGAGCAGCACTGCAGCGAATTGGAACATGCAACATTGTAAAGATGCAGGTAACCAAAATAAAATTAATAAGTGAATATGAATTACGTGAATGCAAATAAATACATATTCCAAATCTGTCATATGATGTCCCCTCCATACAGTTTGCAAAGCTAAGTTGTCATCATATTCTGGTAGGACGAGCAGAGTGCGGCCAATTGGATTTGTTGTCATCATATTCCATAACCTTGTGTGAATGTTTCCCATGTATTCCATTTATGAATTCAATCACAAACTGGATTAGGATCGATATTAAAATTCTGATTAACTATAATGGGGTCACTTTGTTGGGCTAGCTCTAAAGATAGATCTGCAAAAATCTTGGAATCCTCTACATTGGGTCATTTTTTAAGACAATTGTCATATTTACCTCTAGTCATTACAAACTGCTCAGCACGGTCAGACATCAATTTAATATTACTCTATACACAGTGGAAAAGCATAATCACTGCCCTGCTAATGAGGAAGGCAGAGTTGATACCACCAAGTCAACTGAACCAGATCCATGATGAACAACATGTTCTTTATATGTTAGATGTGTTTCTCACAGACACAAAATGTCTGGCCTCACGTGTTTAATCTATAAAGCGACTCCTGATTTTTTGTCTCACTTTGAAACAATGATTTTGCAGGTGAAACTCTATAAATCATGAATTGTCTAAGGAAAATTAGAACATTAGAATGTTGTGTTCTCCGTTGAAGACAATGGAGTGCTCCGGGCTTCTAATCGCTGGTAGAAGCCTGGAGCATCAACATTCCAATGTTTATTAACAGCTGTAGCTGTGAACAAAGGCCTCACGGAGCCTGAGGGGATTTCACCCCCCCCTTGGACTCCGTGAGGCCTTTGTTTTTAAAATAAGAACATTCTGCCCTCTAGGGGTGGAATGTTCTAATAGCCTTAGAGCCCTCTGTAGCAGGCTTTACTGGCCATTAAAGAGCCTTCTCCCTTGTTCGGTGAGGTCTTTAAAACTGGAGCGGGTCTTTAATAGCCGGTAGAGCCCGCTACTGAGCGAAACTGAAGCTATAATAGGGCTGCTTGAGCCAGACTTACATTTAGCAAATTGTTAACTCAACATTTTGTCAGTTTTATCTTCTTGCTTTGGCCTAAGTTTATCCTTCACCTCCAACACTCGCTTTCCCCTTACCAGACCTCACCCACAGAGCCCATTCATTCCACCAGCCTTCATTGCAGAAAATTCCTAGTGACAAGCTAGCCTCTAAAATCATATTCAACAAGTAAAACAGCACATTAATCAATAGTATATGAAGGATAATGCACGATCATAACCTAGTTAAGAATTAAATTCTACGGGTTGATGTATTCTAGAATTAGCGCTCATAAGCTTTATAAACAAAACAAGTGCTACATTCTTGTTGTCTTATTGCACCTCATCTCGTCACCTCCTCAAATTTCACAAACAATGTCTGCCACTGAAACATGAATTTTCAACTCAACCACATCCCAAGGATTTTACCTTTTGGTTGATGGTTGTAATAATGAGGTGATGTGCGAAATATGATATTAAGGGGCTCCCAGGTCTAATCTGCCTCCAGAGTGCTTCCCATCAACTGATCAACCGTTTTTTGCTGCAGTGTTCTGGAATTACTGAACACTGATTTTCCTTCCTGGGAGAAGTATACAGTGGACATTAACCAGCAGAGGCAGCTGGGCCAGTTGCTTGGCTTTTCCTGTCATCCGTTGGCCTCCAGCTCTTAGACCCAATCCCTGGCCAAGGTGCACGGAGACTTTGCGGGCAAGCTGCGCTCTGTAGCACATACTAGGCTGATGCAAGCGGTGGGGGGCCAGCACACACACTTGCCCCGTTAAGAAGGCAAGGAAGTGCCTGAGGATTGGCAGAAGCCAGGCACAGAACAAAGGGACAGGTATTGATGGAAGTGTCTGTGCATGTATGTAAATCGAGAAAGTGTGACCGAGTCGCTCTGTTTTTCTTTGCAATGGACTGTGATAGTGGTATCCAAAAAACCTCTAAATGTTTTATGGACATGCAAGTAGAATTTGGAATTTCTTGTAACCAACTCTTAGATATTTGTAGTTACACGATTAGTTTTCTATCCAAAATCCTGCTTTATGGCCCATAGATACTGACTCAATATTTCAAATATTCTAATGGACAAGCCTGCTAATAATCTCCTCCTAATATAGTTAATTTATTCAGGGATTGGGAGAAGATACGTTATATGAGTGGGCTGTTAAATTGTCTGAATGGCTACATGTCCCAAAAGACTCTATGTACTCTGGTGCTTAACAAGCTGTATACAATGGCTCCTAAATCTGTGTTGCAGCAGTGTTACTTATTTTTTTTTACATTATTTTTTTAACAGATCTGTTTTATTTTCGTAAGGGTACCATAGAAAGGGTCTATGTATACACAGCATAGGGCCCACAACCTTACATAGGGCCGGCCACGATATTTAGGGGAAGCATGGGAGACTTCGGTAACAGACATCTATGCAAGTATTACACAGCAAGTCGCCTACAACCCTCGGAGGGCCGGCCGTGTGTTGGAAGAGGCAGAGCATTAGACTGCAATGTGGGGGAGCTTCAAGACCCATTCTCAACGTGCGTATTATCTTAACTAAGAGAAGATAAGAAAGAGCGCAAAGAGCCTGTAAGAAGGAACAGAGCAAGACCAACAGAAAGAGAATAGCGAGAGGACAGGAAAGCCAAGTAGGAGAGAGAGAGCTGTGACAGAGGGGCAGTGGGGGATAGAGCGGGACACGAGGAGAGAATCGCATTGCCTGAAGTTCCAAGTACTGGGGGGCAAGGCGGTTGCAAGAAGGGAGAAGCTGGCGGGCTGGGGGGGAAAAGGGGGACAATAGCGTTCACTAACCGGGTCAGCATCCCGGGCATACGCCGTGTCGAACAAGGGGCAGGGCTAGTGTGGTTATAGAGCTAGTCTGTCGGGGACTGGTGGGAGCACGGCGTCTTCGAAGAGGCGTAGAGCCCGGAGTTTCGGGCGCAGAAGACACGCGTGTTCCATTCTACAGAGGTATTGAACCAGCGGTTGCCATATTTTGGTGAATCGGGTGTCTCGGGACTGAAGGCGTGCAGTAAAGAGTTCCATAGTCATTGTGTGCCACAGGCGCGTGAACCAGATAGCAATGGTGTGTCTCTGCCTTTTTCCAATATAGAGTGATGAGCTGTTTAGCGGCCCCTAGCATGTGGAGGGCGATATGCCAATCACTACGAGTGAGCGCTCGCAAATTAACAGGCTTGAGGCCTGGAAGGATTGTGGCAGTGGATTCAGGCAAGGGGAAGCCAAGTACCCCTTTAATATGACTAAGTACCTCCTTCCAGAACAGGGTCAAGAGCGGACAGGTCCGACAAATATGAATAAAATCTCCTGAGGCGCTCGAGCATCTCCAACACAGCGGGGAGGAAGTGGGGAACATCCTATGCAATCGAGAGGGCGTGTAGTACCACTGCGTCATAATCTTGTATGCCGTTTCCCGTTGTGATATACTGCGATATACCTTCGGTATGTACCGCCACAGCCGGCCCCACTAGGCGGGCATAATTTCAGCGGGAGACGCCGACTGCCACTGGCGTTGGTATGGGTGAGTGGTTACCCGCGGGGGTGCTGCAGGATCTTATACGTCCGAGAGATGAGTCCCCTCGAGTCGTCGAAGGAGCGCACCAAGCGTTCAAAAGCAGTGAATGGTCGGGTAGCTGCCTGCAGCATATCAGGCATGGACAGCCAGTGTCGAAGCTGCAGGTACAGGAACCTGGCCCCCTCCGGGAGTCAGAACTCCTCTTTGCATTGAGCAAACGTTTTAAATGTGTCCCCCGCAAACAGATCTCGGATCGTTCTACAGCCACCTTCCAGCCATTTAGAGAACGCCTGTGGGTTGAGGGCTGGCGGAAGGAGCGAATTGCCTGCGATGGGGTTGTGGGGGGGAGGTGAAAGTTGTGAGCCACTTGGGAACGGCTACCTTGTCCCAGATGTCCAGCACCGTCTTGGTGGGCACGGCAATGTAGGCGCCACAAGAGTGCGCAGTCCGGTTGAGCCAGAAAAGGTCCCAAATGGTTCGCCCGGTGACCATCCTGTCCATATGGAACAAGACCTTTTCGCTCTCTCTCGCTATCCACTCAGAGACGAAACAAAGATGGGAGGCCCAATAGTATTCTTGCAGGTTAGGGCATGCAAGCCCACCCCTGTCCCGCGGGAGCATAAGAATTTTGTTAGAGAATCGTGGCCTGCGCCCGCCCCAGGTGAAGTCAGTGAGGTCGCACTGAAGACTTTGGATCTGGCGCTGTGGGATGGGGGTAGGTAAACATTGGAACAGGTATAACATTTTTGGGAGCACCGACATTTTGATGGCGTTTAGGCGGCCCAGCCAGGAGAGGGTAAGGGATTTCCAGCCCCTTCGGTCTTCCAAAACTGATCTTCTACATTCCCGCCAGTTCGTTTGGGACCATGTGGCACGGGTAGGGGTCAATTGGAGTCCCAGATAGCGAATGGAGCTAGTAGCCCACTGGTAGGGGACGAGAGATCGCAGGCCGGGATCTCCTTCTCAGGGATCGTAAGATTCAGGGCCCAGGACTTCTCATGGTTAATTTTGAGGCCAGAGGCCAATTCGAAGGACTGCAGCAGAGAGAAGCGCCGGAAGGGAAGTGTGCAGACGAGATAGCGTGAGGATAAGGTCGTCGGCAAAAAGAGCCACTTTGTGCTGTTGACCTGCAAGGGGGATGCCGTGTACATCCGTTGCCTGCCGAATCATCACGGCCAAAGGCTCCACTACTAGGGCAAACAACAGGGGAGATAGAGGAAAACCCTGTCGCGTGCCTCGTCGCATGGAGATGGGGTTTGTGAGTTGACCATTGACTTGAACTCAGGCCTGTGGAGAAAGATAAGGGACCATGATCCTGGCTATCATGGTCTGACCTAGCCCAATTTTGTTCAGTACAGCTCGCAGGAAGGTCCAGTCCACTCGGTCGAACCCCTTTTCCGCGTCGAGCGACAAAAGACACGCCGGTATGTTCCAATGTTGAGCCTTCCCTACGAGATGAGCAATTCTATGCATGTTGTCCGCACCCTGGCGGGGCCAGATAAAGCCGACTTGGTCCTGCTCTATAAGTCCAGGCAGGTGTGGGTCAATATTTTAGTGCATATCTTAAGGTCTGTGTTCAAAAGGGCCATAGGACGAAATGAAGAACATAGGGTGGGATCTTTACCAGGCTTGGGGAGGAGGGCAATTTCCGCCAGTCCATAGAGGGTGACAGCCCCTCCGTGTCGGAGAAGGAGTTAAACAGTCGTAGGAGGTAGGGTTGGAGCTGTGGCAAGAACAGGCGATAAAAGGGCAGGGTGAGGCCATCTGGGCCCAGCGATTTCCCGAAGGGTAAGTCCTTCAAAGCGCTTGCGAGCTCCTCTTGAGTGAGGGGTTCCTCCAGCTGCTGAGCATGATTTGACTGATTGGGGTCCAGGAGCAGTTGTCTAGGATATCTTGTACCCGGCCCGGGGGCGGTTCGTCCGTGGCGTAGAGCGCTGAGAAATATGCGTGAAAGGCTTCACATTTAGCTTTCTCTGTGGTGGCTCTCATGCCATTGTCAATCTGGACATTGGCTATGTGTGCTTTAGCAGCGTGCACTCGTAGGCGTCGAGCCAATACCATGCCCACCTTGTCTCCCCCTTCGAAGTAGCGTTGTTTCAACATTAAGAGGGCTCTCTCAGCCTTGTTAATCCGAAGGAAGCGGAGTTGCCCTCGAAGGTTCGTGAGGCGACATTTGCATGCGAGCGAGGGGTGCCCCATGTCCTGTCTCTCCAGGTCCTTGATGTCTTTTGAAAGGTTATTTTCCAGGAGGCGTGCCTCGCGCACCCGCGCGATTGCAAGAGATGTGAAATGACCGCGGATCGTGGCCTCGAATGCATCCCACACTACCGGAAAGGGGGTTTCGGGGATGTCATTGGCTGCGAAGTAGGAGTCAATGGCGGTTCTCAGACTTGCCACGTCAACTGGGTCCCGTAGTATGTGCGGCAGCAAGCGCCAGCTTGGGGTCCAAGGGGCACAAACAGACGGGTCTTGCAGGAGGAGTTCGAGATGAGTTTGGTTGGAGACAGAGATGGCGGACATAGACGCCGACAGTGAGTCGCTGATCAAGGCTTGGGAAATAAAAATATAATCAATGTGCAAGTAGGAGCGGTGCACGTGTGAGTAGTATGAATATTCACGCGTGCCAGGAGAGTGGTAACGCCAGGAGTCCAGTAGGCCAAGATCCAATATTTGCCTCAGAAGAGCCGAGGACATAGCTCCTGTCCCATGGAAGGAGGCATCACTGCGATCCATTGTAGTATCCCACACCATATTAAAATCCCCCCCTATGATTAGCGAGGAGTCCGCCTGTGGGGCATGCTCCCGCAAGATCGCCCGGAGATAGGAATCTTGCGCCTGGTTGGGCGCGTAGATACTACACAGTGTGAAGAGGCGGTGTCCAATCTTGACCCCAGCCCTGATAAAGTGGCCATCTTGGCTATGGAATACCCTAGATTCCCCCTGCCTGATGCCTGATCTACAAATTATCGCCACTCCAGTCGTTTTAGTGGGGGCTGCAGCCCAGAATTGAAGAGGATATCTAGGATGGGCCATACGAGGGATATCAGCTTTTAGAAGATGGGTCTCCTGGAGAAGGATGATGTCTGGGTTTTGTTGTAAGAGGTAGCGCCATATTTGGTGTCGCTTGTTGGGGGAATTAAGACTCTCTAACATTGAGGGACAGGATCTTCAGAGGATGGGCGACAGCCATGGTTTTATCAAATCCTGAAGTAGTCCGTCATGCCACTGTAGGGAGCAGGGTGGGGCACTAGGGAAGGAGGGCAGAAAAGCAGTGCTCCAGTCGAAGGGGAAAGGTCGCTGTGAGGGGAACCCCTGCCCGCCATGGAAAGGGTTGCAGAGAAGGAAGAAGAAGAAAGGGGAGAGAGAAGAGATAAAGACATCCAAAGTATATATAACAAACGTTGGCCAACCGGGCTATAGTGTCCTGTTCCAGTCGTGGGTCAGTCGAGGCCCAGGGGCATGAGTGATCCCGTAGAAGTCACTCTCCCAGGAGCAGGGAGGGGGCGTGTCGTCAGCTGTAGGAAATATCATCCGGGTGGACAGTCCAACACCGTCAGCACTGCAGGTAGGGAGCTGGGGTAGGGTCAACTCAAGGGATTGGGCGCTGACATCGCTGGGCGGTGAGATATTTTCCAAGGCTGGCGTGCTCCCCCACTGGCGAGGGTTAGGCTCTGGTCAGTCAAGGAGAAGAAGGCTGGGAGCTGTTTGCAGAGCGGTCCCCTTCCATGGATCGGATGTGTTGTATAATGTCATTCTTGGCTTGCGAGGATGACTGTTCTCCAGGATGCGGAGAGCGCCGGTGGCGGCGTATGGTAGACCATGATGGTATAGCAGGGGCCCGAGTAGGGGGCGGGAGATGCACAGGGCTAGACGGCAGCATCAGGGAGAGACGGAGAAGTTGTGCAGCTTCTTGAAGGGATCTCACCATCCGGCTCTTGGCCTCCCACTGGATGATGAGTGCGTCTTCGGAGCGTGGTGGGCGCGAGGTCCTGGTAGATCTGAATTTTGGCTCAGTTGTAGGTGAGATCCGGTTTTGAGCGCGCAGCTTTGAGAATAGCCTCTTTTTCTGTAAAGAAATGGACCCGAGTCAGAATGTCCGGGAGGAGGCTCGGTCTGCCCGCGGGCTCGGAGACTCGGTGTGCCCGATTAAAAGCTGGAGGGGAGGCGTCATCATCCCCCCAGACCTCGTGTAGAAGCTGTGCCACGTAGGCCATGATGTCTGTCCCCTCTGCCCCGAGAGGGCCCCCCCCGGAGGCGGAGGTTGTTCCGGCGGCTCCGATTCTCCAAGTCCTCCTGTTTCAGCTGCAGGTCGATGTGTTGTTCCTCAAGGGTGGCCAGGTGCTGCCAGGGTTGCTCCTGGTCCTCTGTTCGTGCATCCACAGTCTCATCGAGGCCATCTACTCTGTCCCCTAGGTCAGTGACTTCCTTCCTGAGCTCCCGGACACAAGAGTGAATCTCGGTACGTAAGGAGCCTTTTTCAGTCTTGAGCTCCGCCATGAAGCTAGTCATAAAAGCCTAGGTGACAGGAGGCGAGTCCCCTCCAGTCTGTGAGGCCATCTCCCCAGAGCCCACTGTGCCCGATTTGCCCCACAGCGCGGCGACAGGATTGTCCTTTGGGGGTGGCACTGTGTCCTTTACCCGATTTGGTGCGTGTCATCTCCCAGCTGTGGCCAGTGCCCAACCTCACCAGACGTGGTAGCTGGGGGCGGGTAGGGGGCCGTTGAAGATTCAATGAGGGTATCAGTTGTACCTGCTCGAAGTCGGGTGGAGTAGGTCAGGGCACGTCAAGTGGGGTCCCACTGTCACTATGGCGCGAGAGAGGGCCAGCACTGGTGCGAAACACCGAGCCGCTTACGGATCCTCGCCCCTGGAGTGGACAAATCCCGATGGCTGAGTTGCACAGGTCCAGTCCACCCCGGGTCGCGCATCCAGCGTAAAGCAGACAGGCCAATTAGAGTCCCGTGGGGCGAGGGCCCCCCTGGGCTTGCCGGGTCGAGTATTCAGGGCCAAGCCGCAGCCACCAGTAGCCTCACTTTGGGAGGTGCAGGGAGAATCTGTCTGTACGCCCCAAGCCTGGTCCGCTGGTCCAGAATGTTGCAAGGCGCCACGTCCCTCACCTCTGGGACGAAATGGCGCAGGTTCCCAAAGGCCTTCAAGGGAAGGTTAGAGGAAGGTTAGAGTCCGCTAGAGCCGCAGCAGTGCAGGGTATCCGCCGTGAAGACCCCAGCCAGCGGGTCAGCAAGGGCCAGACGGTCCGATGTTGGAATGAGTCCCCCCCGTGAGACGCGCGTGCCAATGTCAGGCCGTTCCTTTTCTAGGCCTCGACCACGCGGTCCGGTGCGTCAAGGTCCAGTGTGGCCAGCGCAGACAGGAAAGGCCCCAGGCGAGCCCCGCACAGGAGATTTTTAGCTGCCCTCCACCTGTCAGGGGTAGCCCCTCACTCTCCACCACTTTTTAACCATTCGATATCACCGAATCAGTTCCCTTCTACACTGCCCACTGCATTAAAACCTTCGAGCCGGTACCTTGAGAACAGACTTAAAAGGCTATCATATCCTGCAAATCTGGTTCTCCATTAGATGCCTGCCCCCCCATGATTTTTCATAAAATCATTGATATAGTCAACCAGGTTATAAATCAAATAGTTACTTCTTCATTAAGCACGGGAATAGTACCAGATGAGTAGAAACTGGCTCTGGTAAAACCTCTTAAAAAGAAACAAAACATTGATCCCTCCGTGCTTTCTAATCTCCGGCCCATTTCATTGCTCCCCTTGCTAGGTAAAATTACAGAAAAATTTGTACATAGGGAACTTACTAAGTTCATTGAAACTACTAATATCCTGCACCCACAACAATCAGGTTTTCGCCCAAAGCACTCAACAGTATCAGCCCTTCTGGAAGTCACTGACACTTTAAAAATGCTGGCAGACAAAGGCAAGAAAGCAGTCCTTATTCTACTTGATCTGTCGGCCGCGTTCGATACCATCTCGCATGACATTCTTCTAAAGTGGCTCGAACGCGGCGGCATCTTAGGGACTGTGCTGGAATGGATTAAGTCATTTCTTACTAACCGCAGACAAGCGGTGACTCTTGGTACCTTCCTTTCAACGGAGAAAAGTATAAAAACAGGAGTGCCACAAGGTTCTTCATTGAGCCCACTGTTGTTTAACATTTACATGACCCCGCTCATCTCCCTCATAAGCTCCTTCGGAGTTGAAGTAGGGTCCTATGCAGACGATACTCAAATGATTGTATCTCTCAATAACAACAATACGGACGCCGAATGGAACTTCAAATGCTGCCTTTCTAAAGTCGTCCAGTGGATGAGGGATAACCACCTTAGATGTAACACCAATAAAACGGAAATCCTCCCCATTGGGAAAGATGTAACCTTCCAGCCAGACATGTGGTGGCCAGAGGGAACTACTTCCCCACCAGATATGGTTAAGGTAGCTAAGATTTTAAGGGTACAGTTTGATACTGCACTCTCTTTTCTCCCGCACGCATCGGCTATCGCTGGGACCTGCTTCAGCCTTATCAGATCACTAAAAAAATCCTTTGATCTGATTCCACTCCATGCAAAGAAAACTGTTGCAGTGGCCCTGTTTCTCTCGCGCCTAGACAACTGCAAGAGCCTCTCCGCAGGAGCCAACAAATCGACAATAAAAAAATTGCAGGTGGTCCAAAACGCAGCAGCGCGACTTGTCCTGAGACTCCCACGTAGAGCTTCAGCATCCGCTGCTCTTAAAGCTTTACACTGGCTTCCGATTCACAAGAGAATCCTTTTCAAAATCCTCCTAATTACATATAGAGCCACGATTAAATCAGGACCTAAGTATCTCTCAGCACGGTGTTCCCCCTATATTACTACTAGGACTCTCAGATCTTCGACAGCTAACCTCCTTAAACCTCCCACCTTTAAACTAATAACAAAAGGTGGAAAAACTGTTGCCGCTGTAGGGACTAAAGCCTGGAATGCACTTCCAGTCAAACTAAGACTACAAAAAACAGAAACTCAATTCAGAAAGGCTCTGAAGACATGGATTTATAATACCCCGGATGCTTGCTGTCTTACAATGATTTAACATGGCCCTGAGCGAGTATGTCTAGGACCCCCTCTCACCTCCAATTCCTCAGCGCCAGGATACTCCTCGCAGAGTGATAGTTAGCGCTTTATAAATTTCAATTCACATTCACATTCACATATGCACCTCAGGGATCAGTGCCGTCAAAGCCCCAGCTCCGCTAAAATTGCTTTAAAAAGCAGCGAGCGGCCGGAGCTCCGACGGCATGCGTCTCACTCCATTCACGGTGAGACCACGCCCCGTCACTTATTTTTTATTTCTATTTAATACTAAGGGAACGGGCCACAACTCAATGCTTATGCCTTTTGGTAGTTGACATGGCCTATTTGTTCACAGAATGCCCTATTATTCATCCCTAGTGGGAGCCGATTTTTTTCTAAAATCTCAGGTGTATAGTAAGCCTGGGTGGTGAATTCTGCTCCGTTAGTGGAGTTTGCAGAGTTTTTCACACTCCGCGCTCCGCGGAACTCGTGGGGTTCTGAAAAACTCTGCTCTGCAAAGCGGAGTTTTTTCCTCACTCATGCTCACCAATGGTAAGTTGGTGAGCGTGAGCAAGGAAAATCCAACGCTAGACCACTCCCCTGCGAGATTTCTCAACACAGGCGGTCGCGGATGGTCGCTACCGCTCGCGTTGAGAAACCTTCCGTTCGCGTTGAGGAATCTGGCGCTCAAGTAGAACTTCTACCCGAGCGGCAGAAAGCAGCAGCGCCCTCTTTCACTGTGTGTGATGCCGTTCGCTCTGATTTTACAGTCCGGGACAAACACCTGGCACTAAAAATCAGTTTGAACGGCACGAGGTAACCCACTCCGCAGCTCGCGGAACTCAACGTAGCTTTGCAGAGTTTTTTTGTCTCTATACGCGGAACTCCGTGAACTCCGCCCAGGCTTAGCGTAACATGGGTGACTTCCATTTACGGCACACTTGTGAGCATGCTAGGATTTACTCCCACAATGTGTGATGATTTTTTCTTTCTGGCCATATCAGTAGTGATTTTATTAATTGCATTACAAACAACAGATCAGCACCCTCTGCTTTTCACTGCATGGCTCAGTGAGATCTTTAGGATATCAATATATCAAGCACAAAACTATTGTTCCATCTCAATATCATAGCCTAAATGTCAAGAACCAAAATATTATGAAGTTAACTATGTGTAGGTAAGTAGAAATTTGGTATTCTTAACTCCACATCTAGATGCTTTGTTGTATTTGCTCAAATCTAGCGCAAAATTCTACGTGGGTAAAAATAAGGCGGGGAAAATTTTGGCTAATTACTTAAAAGTTAAGCATAACAAATTAAATATTGAATCAATTTATGATGCTCAATCAATTTTAAAATTCAAAGATAAAGAAATTATGGATGAATTTTCCTCCTTTTATACGTCATTATACAGTTCTGAAACGCAACCAACTGATCAATCCCTTTCACAATTTTTCTCCAATATTCAATGCACCTCACATACAACCCAGATTTTTCCTCTTTGGAGTCAGACTTATCACTACAGGAATTAGTAGATGCCCTTCAACGCCTTAAAAAAGACAAGGCACCAGGACTGGATGGATTTGCAGTTGAGTTTTATCTCCACTTTTCTAAATATCTGATGCCCAAATTGCATTCCCTTATACATTCCTTTAGCTTACTGGGTAGTTCCTCAGGCTCCTTCTCTGATGCACATATTTGTCTCATCCTAAGGACGGGAAAGACCCCCAATATTGTAAGAATAATAGACCTATCTCTTTGGTTAATATTGATTATAAAATTTTCTCTAAAGCTTTGGCTTTACGGTTGGACTCTTATTTACCGAATTTGTTGGGAAAAGAGCAATCTGGCTTTGTTAAAGGTAGGTATATAACCGACAACACGCGACTTCTTTTTAATGTTCTGTCTAAATCCTCTCATTTAAAGCAAGCACTAGCGGCGATAGCATTGGATGCCGAAAAGGCTTTTGACAGGGTTGAGTAGACCTACTTATTCTATACTCTCAAGTGGTTCGGTTTTGGTCCCAAATTAACTTCCCTGATTTCTTTGCTTTACTCAAATCCTCGCGCAGCCGTTTATGTTAATGGTTTAATTTCCCCATTCTTTGATTTGAGGAGGGGTGTTCGTCAGGGTTGTCCCCTCTCTCCATTCCTTTTTAACTTGGCTCTGGAACCCTTCCTTTCTAAGTTACGTCAAAACCCCAAATTATATGGTTTCCAATCATCACAGTACCACATCAAACTTGCAGCTTATGCAGATGATATTTTGCTTTTCATGTCGCATCCAAATGACTCAATCCCTGCCTTCTTAGCAGAAGTACAAGCCTTCTCGTCTATTTCCGGCTATAAGTTGAATAACGATAAATGTGAGATTTTACCCCTAACTAAATTTACTTTTAAGGCTGACTTTAATGCTTCTAATTTTGCGTGGAAACCTGACTATATTAAATATCTAGGATTACATATTACTCCTACGATTTCGGACACGGTTACCCTTTGTATGAATAAATGTTCTCAAAGAATCTCAGATTTATCCACTAAATGGCATCCCCTATATTTATCCTGGTGGGGTCGCTTAGACACTATTAAGATGATGTTGTCACCCATAATTCTCTACACTATTTCTAACATCCCAGTTTCTATTCCTGTTAAGTTCTTTAAGAAAATCAATTCGATCCTTTCCTCTTTTCTTTGGAACAAGAAGAAACCTCGATTGTCTCTCTCCAAGTTAATCCGTCCTAAGGCGGAGGGGGGAGTTAATTTTCCTGATTTCCCGACATATCAGAAAGCTTTCCTCTTAAGTCAGGCTTCTTTTTGGTTGCTAGATTCTATCAAAGATCGTCCCTCTGGACTACAATCGAGCATCTTTTCCTATCCCCCTTTTCCTTTATTGAATATCTTTCCTTTTCGCGTAAACCGCAGGCTGTGTCTACTCCCATACTTAAATTAACAACCAAACTTCTGGAATCCATCTCTCCCTCTACCCATGATGTCATGACTTCCTTCTTTAATTCGACCATTTGGTATAATAGAAATTTGCTTATTTGTAATAAGTCGTTTTATTGGCGGTCTTGGAGACAAAAAGGGTTGATTTGGATCCATCAACTGTTTTCTCAATCCAGTTTCCTGTCCTTTACTTCGCTTCGTCAATCATTTTCTTTGCCTGCCTCATTTATTCATAAATATGTTTTACTTAAGCAAGTGGTTATGGACGTATATAACCAAATTTCTATTGTGCATACTCCCGCCAACTCCAGATCTGCTTCACCGCTTTACACATTGTTAAAAACCAGCCCCAAAGCTTCTTTAATATATCGTTGTCTACAAGATAAAACCTCTGTTAGACAGAAATCCAAAACGGAAGAGAACTGGGAAAAGGATTTGACGGTAACTTGGCCAGAGTCCCTATGGAACAAAATTTGGACCAAGATTCGTAAGTCCTCCAGAGCAGCCAATATAACACAGACTTTATTTTTTGTGTACAACAGGCTCTTCTTGACACCCAACATCTTAAGTAAACAATTTGCAACCGTCTCCGATGCATGCTGGACAATTTGTTTTATGGAACTAAATGCCCTTTTTCTTTTACCAATGTTTTCTTAGGTAGTGTATCTCCTTGTTGGGAGAATGTTTCGCTTAATATCAAACTCATTGACTTGTTCTTAGCTGTTGCGTTTCAGCAAATTACTGCAAACTGGAAAGATTTCACAAAAATTTCTTACAAAGCATGGTGGTATAATATCTGTCACAATCATAGATTGGATACTGCTTTTGTTCACCCCTTACATATGGCAGCGAGACACTTGGATTTGTGGGCACCTGTTACCACATACTTAGACACAAGTGCTAAGCGATGCTCCCAAATGCAACCGTCTCAACAAGAAGTTTTAAAACCTCCTTGAGTCCCCTTAATGTTTCTAAAAACTGTGATATTTCAATGGTTCTGATGATCTTTTCAATTGTCTCACTTCTCTGTAAATTTTAGGAGTCCGATTCTTATTATTGTATTAGTGTAACTCTCATTGTACTGACATGAATTTTATTTTGTGCACAATGTTTTAATAAAGCCTTTCTGAACTTTAAAAAAAAAATAGGTAGTGGTAGACCATGCTAACACATTACATCAATTCTTCATAACATTACACCTCTTGTAAGTTATGCAGAAGCTTTTTCCTAAGCTGACCCAAACATTGAGACAATAACTCGAGTTTGAAAGTTTAATCTGACCCACCAGAATCTTGATAAAGTTCAGTCTGGATAAACAGGTATGGGAGTTACAATGTTTTGGCTCTTCATTGCCAGTTCATCTCCATTCTGTTGTGATTTGTCATGAGGTTTTTAGCAGCTACAATCAATATGAATATTAAATAGAAGTATGACAGATAGGATACATTTGTAAACAGGTTTATTGAGCTCACACACCGGAGAGCAGCCAACCTCAGCTAATGTCTTCCAGATACTCAATCATTCAAAGCCTCAGTCTAGACTAAATATCATCCTTCAGCATCCTAGCAGAAGACGTAGCACATCTCCTTTGCTTGATAAACTAAAGTAGTTACATACAAGTGCACACTAATAATTAATAACAAAAAACAGGGTCTCCTACCTTTTCTGTATTGAGAGCTACTTATGTTCAATGAAAATCATGATGAGCTACTATTATTCTTACTGTTGTATTAGTGACCAAATTAACCCCTTCCATGCCCATGACGGAACGGTTCCGTCATGAGCATCGGTTGCGCTGTGCTCATGACGGAACCGTTCCGTCATGGCCCCGCCCGCGCTCGAACCCTTCAGCACCGCGGGGGAATTCCCGCCGCGCTGAAGGGGTTAAACAAGATTATATTAGTGGACACCCCATGCAAGATGGCCAGCTGTGATCACCTCAGCGTATCAGGCAGGGTTGCTAGTAGCAATGCTAACAAGCATTTACAATGCAATGGTCTCGGCATTGGTAAAGTTAGAGCTATTGGCATTGCTCATGACATTATTTTTGTTTATGTTTTTGTTTTTAAAACATTTAAAGAAACGGCATTGTTATTTACAATGTCAATAGCTTAATCACTCTCAAATGCGAGACCTATTGCATTTGCACCCACACACAGAGCCACCTACACACACACTGATTAAGCTATTGACATTGTAAATAACAATGCCGTTTCTTTACATGTTTTAAAAACAAAAACATAAACAAATGAGCAATGCCAATAGCTCTAACTTTAACAATGCCGAGACCGTTGCATTGTAAATGCTTGTTAGGACAAGGGCATTGGATATCTCTGAGATAGTGGAGGCTCAGGGGCCTCTCATCTCATGTTGCAGGGGGCACTGCCATTTTGCGGCATGCCACTGAATGCACGGAAGAGCTGCCTTGGTGTGATTGGGCCTGGCGGAGCCCTCTTTCACAGGGCATCAGAGCTGTACATCAAACAGGCCTTTCATTTTCCACACTCTGCTGTGTCAACAGCTACCTTACAGCTGCGCAGCAGTCTGATGCAGCCCTTCGTGCAGCACTTCTGCGGTGCAGCCCTGGGGTGCTGGAATGAGAGCCCTTGGTTTCCATTCCCCTGTCATACACCACGCCCTGTGAAAATCGCCCCTTCTCACCCTTCAGGCTCACTCATGTTGACTGCTGCAAAAAGAACAATTGATGGACCGAATGCTGAATGCCAAACATTCACCTCGAATACAGAGATCTGGGCCTAAATACATTGTTTTTTTGCCTACCATGCTATTCCAATTCTTTGACAGTCATGAATATGCAAATCATCTCCGTTAATCTAGTCTTAGTTTGTTTTTTTGTTGACAGGAGCTCTCCTGTTTCTTTCCTGGGTGCTATACAACTCCTCCCAAAGACAACCAGGCCGAAAAATGTGAGCCCGCATTACATATATAAAAATACCTAATGATATGAAAAAGATTGCATATATAGGTTTCAGGCGAGGGGGTGTGGTGGGCGGGTGGATCTAATTTACCCAGATTGACTAAAAGCCTGATTAGAACCCAGGTACCAAAATCAGCAGTTTAGTCAATAAACACAACTCCTCTAGAGTCCCGAGGTGATTTAGCCGCATGCATTCTGGGAATTGTAGTCTTGGCCTAAGTCAAAGAGATAACAGTACAAAACTACAAGGAGTACCAAACGTGCCAGGGAATGAAAAAGAGATCGTCAGCTTTCCCTTCCCAGGGTAGAAGAGTTCCCCGAGGCCCTCCATTACAAATGCCTCGAGGTTATAAGATCCACTAGTTCTTAGGATTCTGGTAATGTGGGGGGGGGCGATGTCTCAGCGACATGACACTCACCTCACACATCTGAAGGGCAGAGCGGCAGAGACTGAACCCTGGCAAGGCAACCCCCCTTTTCTGAGGGGCTCCTTTAAAATACAGACACGTAAACTCTTTCAGAAATAAATTAAGGAGTAAGGCAGAAATGCTACCCCACACCATGAAGGAGCGAAACAATATACATGCTAAACTGACAGAGGTAGTCGCTGTCTTCATCAGTCAGTAAAAGTTTTTAGAAAAAATTGAGATATGAGCACACAGACAAGTAAGAAGGCTTAGAATCGTTTGACCAAATTTACTTCAAATATTATATGGGGCAATCTATCCAATGGCTTACAACTCTAAAGTGGGCCAAGAGGCCATTTACACAATTTATTAAATTTCACATTTGATGGCTCTTAAAGCCCCAATCCTTTTTAATAGCCCGTATAAAGTTTCAGAATAAAGTATTGGGCTACCGGCGAGTATAATTTTGAAGGGATCTCTCAGGGGTACGGTACAAAGCATAGATGGAGGCGAAAATGCTCCGGTAAAGTGCAATTTCCGATTTTGCCCGTCACTAAGTGAGACCAACACTCTTGTGACTTGCACACTCAGCTGTAATAGTGAATGGGGTTGGGATGCTTGCGCACACTACCGCTTCGTTAATCATGGCAGGCAGCAGTCCCTTTAATTGGATTAGGGCCTGACCAGCTTCCAGCTGCTCATCAGAGTCCCGCAGGCCGAGCTCCCTGAGGGAGTCCACTGCATGCACGGCCTCTTACTTCTGCGTGCTGTCCAGCAGGATCCGACTGAAGCTCCGCCGCCCCCACTTGAAGCTCACCACCAGCGCCTCGTTCACGACTTGCTCCAGCAGCACCGAGATCCAGGAGCCGACCCCCAGCTCGAAGGCACACCGCCGCTGCCTCCTCCCCCGTCACCATGGCCCGCCCGTGTAGTGCAAGTGGCGGCGGCGACAGGTCACAGGGCCTCTGCCGCCCCGCCGCCTCCTCCTTCTGCTCCTCCGCTCCCGGGCCTCGCCAGCTCTCCGGGGCACTGGTACCGGGTGGGGCAGGGTCATCACGGAGGCGAAATCCCCTCTGACAGGAAGAGTTGGTGTGGGCGTGACGTCACTCCGGGAGCTACTCTGGGTGGGGGTGGCAGGTTACGGTGCAGGGGTCCATGCAACACATGGTTGCAAACTGTGAAACACAAATCAACCCTGGAGACAATGCACAGAGAAGCAGGAAGTCGCGTCAACAACAATGCGTTCTGAAGCTCCGGTGCTTTGAATGTGCATTAGTGTTTAGATCCATACATGCTGTGTCCCTTTTTCGAACTCAAACAGACGGTCCTGGTGTAACAAATGAAGTTAAGCACTCAATTGTCAACATCATTGCATTATAAGGTTGGCGTGTCACTTTTAAGATATACACGCCTACCTCAAGATTTATATTTCTTAACAACAACAGGTTTTGCCACTTCTGAATTTAATAATGTGGGACCACAAGTAAAGCTGGTGGCAGTGGCCACTCGGAATTTAAGAGATTCTCACACATTGGAGCCGTACTTTCTAAAACGCAACTTTTTTTGTACTCCTAAAATCCAACTCAAGCAACACTTTCAACTGAAATCCTAGTCATTTTAGGTTTCACGGACAAACAAGAGCAGGGGGAGAGGACGCCATGAACACCGCCGCCTTTCTCCGAGGCGAAGCAGAAATGCCTCGGAGAAAGGCAGCGGCGGTTTCGTATTCGGGGGCGTGTTTTTCTGTTCTCTCCTCCAGCCCTTGGCTGGAGGAGATAATTAGACTTCTTGAAAAAAACACGCCCCCCGAATCCGAAAAGGACGGGGCCTAATCGGAATGACGGACCTCTTCTCCAATGGCTGGCCAGCATTCGAGAGGCCAGCCAATGGAGAACAGGGGAGAAGAGGGGCGGGTTCAAGCCCCTCTTCTCCAAGTCATTAAATCTCGCTAGCGAGACTGCGCAAGCGCAGCCTTCGCTAGCCGAGACCTAAAAAGGCTTTATCAACTTAAAATACCTGTAGATAATTAATACATGACAGCCATAGCTGCAATGTCCCTGAGACCAAGGTAATATGGGGCATATTATCAAGAGCAACGTTAAAATTATCTCCGCTTTAGCGGCAGGAAACTGCAGCTAAAGCGGCGATAATGGGCTTGATAATATGCACTTGAGAATTCCAATAGCAGCCCATGTGCTGGTGTGAACATGGGCTTCTATTGGAATTCTCAAGGGCTTATTATCAAGCCCATTATCGCCGCTTTAGCGGCAGTTTTCTGCCACTAAAGCGGCGATAATTTTAACGCGGTTCTTGATAATATGTCCCCAAGTCTCCCCAGTGCAACACTCAAGTGTCAGCTTTAGATGTATTTTGGAAATTCAACCATTATTCTCCAAACAGAAGCTTATGAGTTCTGAAAATATGCACATTATCGTCTCAAATACATCCTTTAAATTTTGGGATTCATGTATTAATTCAACCAACAAAGCTTATGTAGTAGGCTGGGTTCGACATAGGAAAGCTACTTACAGGTAGCTGGAGAGCTACCAGTAGCTCACGAGCTACTCTTTAGAGAAGCAATATGCAAGAAAACAATGCAAAGAGCAGTGTAAAAACCTATTAACCCATGTTGAGGTTTATATACATAAAAACTAATATCTTGCACAATCACTACATTCTTTTTACGTACTACAATGTGAGGAATTGTGGTGTATTATATGGTGTGGTTGTGCAACCTTATTGTGAAATACACTTACAAAACCAACTTGGGTCAATTCAGGTTCATTTGCCAAACCTTAGCTCAAACCTGGGTGGCTGTGGCTTCGAGCAGACAAGCTTAAACAAAGGATCAAGTGTAAAGCATTTAGAAGTACCAAAACAACAGAATAAGAATGCCCCATCCATGAAAAAATACTACACCAATTTATAGAAATAGATTTTATTTATATGATATTTTAGACACCAAAATTAACAAAATTCAGCAAAGGGTTCCGGAGATACAGGTTTTTACTCAAAAATGCGAACAAGCACTGATGGCCCCAAAGTTTGGACATTTTAAAAAACTTTTGAAGAAATTTGTTGGGCTACTGCTGCCTGCTTTGGGCTATCAACTCAGACAGGGGGAAAGCCATGGGGCTATTAAGGAGTAGCAGGACAGTTACCTTGTCACCAAAGCAGTCTCAAGTTCATTCGCAGGCCCTGTGTGCGAACCGCTATAAACTTTAATGGAGTGATCCTGATGCTAGGGATATAGGATGCTTAAGATGCTTTAAGATGCTGAGGATGGTGCGAGGTCAACGGGTGTCTTACTGGGGCTACTCTTTGGTCCACAGTCCAGTTGGAGTGCCATTGGCCACAAGGATCGATGACCCTCAAAGTCCTCTTTGGTCTAGCATCAGTCCAGTTAGCACTGCAATACTCATCTTCGCTCACATTGAAAGCAGCGTTTCCCTTTGGTGAAGGCTCGTGTTTGTCTTGGGAAACCGAATTGCACTCCAACAACTCTCCCAGGCCCAGCAGACTAGGTTGCAAATTTTGAGCACTGTGACTTGGTCATCTGGGCTGTACGTTAGTTGCGGTCAAGCAATTGTGACTACTAACTGGCCAGAATGGGCTATTTCCGCTCTGGTGGTCCTAGTGCTGTAACAGGAAGTCAACCAACTGATTCCTAGTGTTTACCTTTTCTGTCTGTGGTTCTGGAGTGACTTTTCCATGAGCCAGGCACCACAGACACATTCCTCTCTTTGTTAGCCCAATGATCAGCAGGTGCAGTTCAGTAGCTGGTGCAGCCGCTCTTGCCAGGTCAAGGAAACAGCAGGGCAGTCCTTCTTCTGTCCTCTCTATAGTCCAGATGTGATCTGAGGTCTGGGTGCCAGTGGTGCTATAGTTATGCCCAGAAATTACCCTCAGAGGATGAGAGAGTCACTAGCCTATGGGCTAGTAGGAGCCTTTTGGCTGATGACGACTTCCTGCGAAGAGTGGCATCTAGCTATCCCAGAGTGCACTATTATACCCACTCCGAAGATGGCAGAACCCCACTCTTGGTGTGTGGAGTTTGATAGCCACCTTAGAGGTGTGACTACCTGAGGACCATGGGAAAAGCTGTTTGACAGATCCATTTCTCTTCATTTTGCAGTGATCTCTCTCCTGAGAATCATTTTTAATATTTCATAGGATATATTGCAGTCCCACAGTGGTGGCATCTGAAGTATGTTTAGAATAGACACAATGGATGTTGACCATGAGGTGCCCTTTGCCCGCTTCAGATCCTGGCAGAGATGGCATTTAAGTGAACCTTGGTCCAATTGCTTTAATTTAGACCAGAGTTTTAATAATGTATCCTTTTGGTTCAGGGATTTTTCCCTGGGGATGAATTTTAAGTGAATTTGGGCTTGGCAGACAGAGTTGAGTAATTAAGAAATTGGGCAGTATACTCTCGTCTGTACTTTATTAAGAGAAATATTGAATTTAAGATGAAAGGCAATCAGTCCACATATTAGTGATGGTAGAACTGTCACATTCAATATATTCTGTAATGGTTTCACTGCAGGTCCACTCAGATGGTGTGCTATGTTATCTAATGAGAATCTTAGCCCTGCCTCTCTCTCATTCAGTTCTTGCTCATGGGCTTTATGTTGGCCTGTTGATTCAAATTCCACCCCTAAGTATTTGTAAGACAGAGTACCTGAGATATGATGGCATTCCAGTGTTCAGATTCTTATAATTTTCCTTTTTTTGGGAAGGTTAGACCTTTTGTTTTGACATCTATTATTTTGAGTTTATTCTTGGTGGTAGTAACTATGGAGGGTATTTAGCGAGTGTTGTGACACTATGAAGGTGTAATCTAGTATACCTGTTTCATCCACAAAATGCAAGATCCTCATTTTGTAGGTGTTGATGTTGGGTGGGCAAGCTGGAGGATTTGAAGCCTCCATATCACTAACAAACAGGTTAAATAGAGGAGGGGCAAGCACACAACCTTGCTTGAGGCCTTTATTAATAGTATCTTCTTGGTCTGGGTACCCTCTGTACCAAATTTCAATTGTACCCAGTTGTTGGAATGTAATGGAATGATTATGTTTAATATTTTGTTGGGAATGCCCCACTTGGCCAGTTTGGTCCTAAGAAGGCCTCTGTCTATGCTACTGAAACTTAAAAAAAAATCTATAAAACAGACATGGAATGATTTACCTATCTCCAGGGTATTATGGGCAGGGTAGGAGAGAGCCATGATGTCGTCCAGCATGCCACTGATCACTTTGAAATCTGTTTGGTACAAGGTAATCATATTGCATTGTGTTGCTTAGTCATAGAGGTCTACTAGAGGTTTGGAACCTCGAAAGCCCTGATTGCCCCATGACCACCCAAACTAGGTCTTACAGTTTCGCTGCTATTTGTTGATTTTGAAGTTCCTCATATTAGAGTGCGTACCTTCTGCCCACCATAATGTAGCAAGAGTTACTAGCCTAAAAGGAATTATGAAAGGTGACAAAGTTACTAGAGGATTACCAGGCAGCTTGTAATGAGGACAAACGTGGCTAGCACAGTGAAGGTCTAAGCCAAGTAGCATTCTCTAGTACAATTTGACTGCTCCGTCTAAATGACGTTATAGGAGAATTAAACAACGCTCCTAAAATCACTGAAGAATATGAAATCTTTAGTTGCCACAACATTAGCAGTTCACTGCTTCCTTCTTCTGTTGCTACAACACAGACTGAATATATATTTCCTTATTGTGGTTATGTTGCCTGGAATTGAATGGCATAATTGCGTAAGCAAGTTTTAAGTGCATTATGCAAAGTCTTAGAAAATCAAAGAGCTAAAAGATCATTTTATGGCAGACATGTGACTGAATGGGCAAGATGCTGAGCATAACCACCCCTGTTCACAGTTTGTGATGTCCTTCCTGTTTGGCTGGGGGCAATGACTAGAGAGCCTGGACTTGTTAAACAACATGAAACAATTTGCTCGTAAACATTTCAGAGGAAAGCCCACAACCATGTCGCTTGTGTATTGGCAAGTCAGTACTCTGTCTTTTTTTTAATGTTGAAAATTAACTGCTCTGTAGGACCCTGTCTCTGAATGGTTAGGTGTAGCGCAAAGACTGTGGACTTGGGTGGTGAATAGAATCCATCGCGATCTCATAAAAGTTAGAGCTGTTGGCGTTGAAAATGGCAATGTTTTTTACTTTTGCTTTTTTATATCAATGGCAATAGCGTAATACAAATATGATTACTCAACTGCAAATAAAAAAACAAAAGTAAAAATGTTTTCATTTTCAAAGCCAACATCTCTAACTTTTGACAAATGCAAGACCTATTGCATTGCAAATGCTTGTTTTTTATATGTGTTTCTGATTTCTAGCCAGGGCCATTGATATTAATGTGGATTTGTCGCATAAATCCAGTTTCCATTATTGCAAGAAAAGGCACATTTATTGGCATAAGGCGGCACATTCTGTGTCAATATAATCTTGCTTTGTTGTCTTTGTAACAACCAGTAGTATTGTCTGAGCAGAAGCTTTAGCTCATTGCTATACATTCGCTCATAATTTTGCCAATCAGCTACTAAAAGGTGACCAGCTAACCTTTGAAGTGAATCGATTGAGCTAGAAACTATGCTTGTCGAAACTGCTAATTGTACAGCAGAATGTGGATTATGTTGCAGGTACAGCAAATCCATAATTATGCAGAAAACACCGCATTTTCATTACCACATGATTACTACCACCCTGATAATTGCCGCTGGTAGCAAATGGAGTCTGTTTTGTTATACAGCAAAGTTGTGCCTTTTTTCCTAAACAGCCAAGATCAATGGGGAATGAATCACATGTCCTGTTTTTTGCCAGGGTCTTATGATCTCATCCTTTGGAGACCCTCATTCACATTATGCTTGGGGAGCAGTATATGTTGATTCCCGCTTGTAGAATAAGTGAATTGCATAATCATTAGTTCTAATCACTCGAGTGTTCTGTTCTCCAAGTGATCTTCAGTCCTCCACCCGGAGGGAGACCATCTGTTTTTTTTGGCAGTTGTGATTAGAAATTGGAGAGATATTTAAAAAGGGAGTGAGATTAAAATTGTCTCCATTACTTAGTCCGGTCTTTTATTTACCATCGAAGGAGCAAAGTTAAAGGAAGTAGTCGGTGCTGTTGTGGAAGAGTTACTGTTCCACCGCACCAGGTGTGTGGTTGTGGTTGGTTGACATGTTTCGGCCCTTGGTAGCCGCTATAGGTCTGCGGGCCTTCTTCAGGACCAAAATGCAAGATTGGCTACTTTTTAGGAAGCTAGCACTGAGTAAGTGAGTCACTTACCATTCTTCAACAGTGAGCCCAATCGCTCTGTTTGGTGTGAGGGTTAAAGGTACATCTTTTGTCTATAACTGGAGAAAGTAAAGTGAGATGTAGTGTGCACAACATGGTTAAAATTACATTACCTTGTATGTATTAATATGATTCACTTATAATTTGATGCCATACGAAAACTGTCTGCACAACATGGTGGACGAACATATTGCATTGTATGCACTAGTACATTTACTATCCAATGTGATGCCATTGTGATGGTATAAGCTACTAGCAATCTCTGTGTGATGCTGGATACCTATTTGTGGATTGAGGGGCTAGAAACGTTGTATGGGTTACTGGGTGTGGTAAACCATATAGTTGACTCCTGGTAGTGAACCAAGAAGTGGTGCATTATTTTTTAATGACTGCTTAATCAGTGCTTGTCATTCTGTAAACTTGCTATCGAAAAGATTAAATGAAGCCATATTTTGTGGAGATTATCTTTTCACGCGATGTGTAAAGCCGTAATAAGGCAATGCAAGAATTGTGATTCAAGATGACTATGTAATCGCTAGGAGCGATCGGGCAGTTTAAGGGTTGTGAAAACCATGGTGTGAAAGTGCACAAATTGGGACTAAAGACAACTGATGTTAATCACTAAGCGCGATCGAGCTGTTTAGGCGTTCGATCGCGTGAAACGTAAATATACAAAGGAGAAAAGTTACCTTGTTGAGGGGGCATAAATAGCTCCTTCGGGGAACGGAACGGTGTAGGACTCGCTCTGTGGGACCAATGTGGAGTGTATGAGACACAAGTGGGAAGGGTAGCTATTCAGGATCGTTATTGGGTACTGCGGAGAAGGATCTTACCTATTCTGCGTCCTGTTTGCTTCTGTGCTGACTTTGTCCTATATGCCCCGGAAGTGGAACCTGTGGGAATGAAGTGCTGTTACTTAGAGGCATGTGATAAACATAAAGGAAATACTTGTTGCTGATCGAGATTGGTGTTGGAAAGGGGATTTTTTTTCTTTTATTGAAGAATTTTCTTTTATTAAAAGTATATATTGAAAAGCAATGGGGAAATGCTGTAAATACCTATTAGGTCTTTCAGATGGTAATTAATAGGTTAGTTTCTCCTATTAAGCAGAAAGCTTGTGTTTGAATTTGCAGCCGAATTAGGGTTTGTGTCACTGATAAGTAGTCATGGCTCCTCTGGTCGTAGATGTTACAGGTTTGATTATTCTAAGGAGTGCTCATTTGGATAATTAGTCTGTGTAACAGACTCTAAAATTCATGTGTATTAGTGCATGATTGAGACCCGGGGTATGATATCATTCAGAGCTCTGTCGTATGTCTTAAGAAGAACACCCATCACTGTTCCTTCTCAAAGAGAATACGCTCCGCATTGTGACCTTTAGTGTGAAGGGTTTCTAAGATGACCCAGTTGATGTCATCTATGGTGTGTTTCAGGTTGAGGAAATGGTTACTCATCCGGGTTGTGGGTTTGCTACATTTGATGTTGCTGCGCTGTTCGCAGATAGTTTGTTTAGCTTTGCGACAGGTCCTGCCTATATATTTCGGGCTACACGTGCAGGTGATCATGTAGATGATATGAGTAGTGTTACAATTCATATGTTGTCTGTGGGTCCATTCAAAGTTTTCAGTCAAGTGGAGGCTCTTTGTGGCTTTCGTGAGTTTGCAAATGGAACTTGATTCGCATGGGTAGGGTCCAATAATGGATGTGAGACCCCACATGTTCGTTACGGTCTCTCTTGGCGCCCTTCTGGTCAGTGGTCTTGTGTGGACTAGTAAGTCCTGAATGCTCTTCGTTCTTTTATTTTTCAAACCTGGGTTTTGGCCATTTGAGATTTCCTGATGTGAGTAGCCGCAAGTGTTTGTTGATTGTCTTTTTTACCAAGTTGGTAGCTGTGCTGTAGGTTGTAATGCAAATTAGGACGTTTGTGTTCTTTTATTTGTTTGTAGTTTCGAATAGGGTATCCCGATTTTGATTCCTTGCTCTTATTTGGCTCTTCCGGATGATTTTGTCTGGATAGTCTCTTTCTTTTAGCTGCTGGCTCAGGTCTTTAGCTTGTTCTTTGTAATCATGCAACTTGCTGCAATTCAGTCTGATGCGTAGAAATTGCCTAAATGGAAGGTTTTCGCTTAGGGGGTGAGGATGGAAGCTATTGAATGACGACAGGCTATTTTTGGCCGTTGGTTTGTAGAATGTTTTAGTGTTCATGTTATGTATGTATATGTATAGGTGTTTATATAGCACCAATCACCACTACGGGTATCTCAGCGCTGTACTCATACCGCTGAAGGAACCCTTCCTGGCTTTCCGTGTGGAGTGTCCACTCCTGGGCACCCCCATGGTGAAGCCAGGCATCCCAGCGCTGTTGGGGGCCGTTGTGGAGATTAAGCAAGCTATTGCCCAGAGTTGCAGCGTGGGACCCATGATTAGAATAGGCACTGAGGCTAGAATATCCGGTCCGAGGAATTTATAGCCTGAGACCCTGCCGCAGCGGGAATCGAACCCTGGTCCCGGACCGGTGCTCTGCATCGAGGTCTGCCGCTCTAACCATTGAGCCACACTTCTCCACGTTATCATTCTCCACGTAGATTGTGATGACCAAGAAGTCTAGTTTAGTCTCATCCGCTGTGTATGTAAGCCTTAGGAATTAAGCTCTTGTGTTTATCCATTCATGGAATTCTGGTAGTGTGTCTGGTGTGTCTTTCCAGATTAATAGTACGTCGTCTATAAAACGTTTCCAGAACAGGATTTTTGTTCTGAAAGGATAAGTGTCATTCGGGATGTGTTTGTCTTCTAAGGCACTGACGTAAAGACCTGCCAAACTAGTGGCTAATGTGCTGCCTATCGAAATTAAATGGGTTTGGAGATAAATCATGTTTTCATGTTCAAAAACTTTTTCAGTTAAGGCTGGATGGCAGCATTCCAGGATGAAATGTCTAGGGATGTTGTATGTCCATTGTTGTTTGAATAGAATGTCTTCAATGGTTTGTAGAGTGGCTTCTTGGTGTAGACTAGTGTAGAGACTCTCTATGTCCAGTCCTCTCATACATGTTGTCCCTCCTTGGTATGTTAGGTCCTTAAATTGATTCAGAAGATCCCAGGTGTCTTTTAGGTATGTGGGGGTGTTCTGTACAAGTGGTCTTAAGTAGTGGTCCACAATTAATTTTCAATATATACATTTAATAAAAGAAAATTCTTCAATAAAAGAAAATTATTTTTCCACTTCCCAACACCAATCTCGATCAGCAACAAGTCTTTCCTTTATGTTTATCACATACCTCTAAGTAACAGCCAGACGGTCTTCCTCCAGGTGGAGGACTGAAGATCACTTGGAGAACCGAACACTCGAGTAATTAGACCCAATGATGATGCAATTCACTTATTCTACAAGCAGAAAACCAAGATATACCGCTCCAAAGCATAATGTGAATGAGGGTCTCCAAAGGATGAGATCATAAGACCCTGGCAAAAAACAGGACATGCGATTCATTCCCCATTGAAATTGACTATACCTAACTGAAGCTGAATGAATCTCTTCTTCCCCCTCCCTCCTTTTGATTCAACAAGTGTTTTCCTAAACAGTCAACTGTCCCTGGTCTCCCTTTAAGTAAATATGCAATTAATGTGTAGTGCCCAATATCGGCATTTTGCAATACCTAAGCGCTAAAAGATTTGTCAGATTAAGGAACGAGGTGCAGAAAATAAAGTGATATCTCCAGTTTGTCTATTTCTTTCTTTTTTTAAGGAAATGCCGCACCCATGCTTTAGCTCAAGATGGTTAAAGCTAAAGCGCGGCTGTCACCATTGCCACAGAAAATAAAAGAAACTGAAAAAAATGCATGCGACCACTTCGGCGATCGCAATTAACAGAACAAACGTGTGACAGCTATTATTGCACCCAAGGTTGCCGTTCTGGGTAAATTAAACAAGCAAGGGAGCGGGAGGCACAGCAGGGGAGGCAGCAGTAACACAACTGTGGCATTAAGAGGCGGTGGGAGGAAGAATGCTATATCTACATGTAAGTAGCTAGGGCGCTGAAGCGCTAACACAGACAAACAGTAACAGATCAGAAAACCAAGAAATAAATTGCCCCCCAAAGAACAGATAAAGAACCATGGTGGAATGACACAGTACTAAGTCCCTGCTATGTGGGAGGAACAGAAGAGAGAAAGGAGGGACAAAGAGGCAAGACTGCAAGCAGGCAAGGATTGTTAAATCATACTGACATAGACAAATGAAAAGCAAGGGCAAGAAGGGGGATGGGCTTGAAGCCCACAGGCTGATTACAGCAGGTGGCGAAGAGACAGCGCATGCGCTGTCTAGCTCGACCTGTTTCTGCCAGATCTCCCCAGTGACCCTGTGCCATAGCACCACAAACTCTGCATATGCCAGCAACAGCATGGCCCGTGCTCTGCGCTGCTGCTCAGTGTTGAGGCCACTGCAACTTCAATCGAGGGCCAGGGAGCCCAGAGCTACCTTGGTTAAATCTGAGATGAAGAGGAGGGGGTGGCAAGGAGCACTATGAATCTCTTTCAGGTAACAGCTCTCAGCACGTTTGGTGAGCATGGCTCCAGGGTGCTAGATCTGCTGACTGAAGTCAGAGGCCATTGAGAAGCAGTTGCTACTAGCGACCAACGACTGAAAATCTTGAGCTATACTTTGGTATAGCATTGGATGTGAATCCGCGAGTCTCCCCACATCCAGGAGTCATCTGTCCCTTATACAACCAGGAACTGAGCAGAAGGGCACCTTCCCCTCAGAGGTTCAAGCATATGAATGCTGACTGCATATAGCATCCTCCAACAGCAAACTGGTGGCATGTAAATGGGAGAACGTACGCCTGTCTCCTACTCCAGAGCCCCCCTCCCCACATCTACAGGGGTGAGTCTTGTTTTGAGCCCTGAAGATGAATACAGGTAAAAAAGCAATAAAAATGTAATTAACTCCCCCACAAGAACTGACAGTTGAGTACCAGAAAGTCCAATAACTAACAGCAATACTAGTCAATGGAGCATAAGAGTTTGTTTTACCTTTGCCAAAAATACAGTTGTACAGCAGCTTGGAGAGTTCTGGAGGAAGATATCTTGGAATTTTCTTTGCTGTATCACTTTTAAGTTTCCTGTCCCTTTTCAAGATGGCAGCTGTGGAAGAGAAACAAGTCTCGGAGCACTTGGAGCTGCTTTCATATGGGTGGGCATTTTAGAGCAGTATTATCTCCCTTTCTGAGTAACTGGATATTTTGCCTTTGTGTTCTCTTGCTATCGCCATGATTCTGCTCCTTGTTCAGCAACAGCTTTAGATTTAGGAGCATACATACCAACCAGTGCTTTAAATGGGAAAAAATAAGTGCAGGTACTCATCAAAATGAGCTAGAGGTGTGGCAAGTGGGCGGGGATAGGGGCGGGGCTAATGGCAAGACATGATTATACATAATGACTGCTATGCAAGTTGCAGCACATATTAAAACACGAGAAATGTGTTTATGTAAACAAAACAGGTTTAATCATTACACAAAATGAAAGCCAAACAGGATGATATTTTAATAATATATGTATATTTATTACAGTTAACAAGAAATACAGCAGATTTTTAACTTTACAAAAATGTGTGTTAAAATGCCATTTCTAAGCTCCGATTTCAGAACTGAACACATATCTGGTATTTTTAGTCCGCAAAAGTGTCAATCCTAACTTCACCTGTCACATCACTTTTTTACATTCCTCCCTCCCCCTTCCTTCTATGTCCATCTCGATTTTCCACCAACCAGACCCATTGTCAGTTATAATGTGAGCTCATTCCTGGAGATGCAGCGTTTCATTGCTCTTTGGGCAGGGCTATCTTCACACCCATGGATCTCTCTCTGTTATGTAAATACGGCCATTAGTGTTGGAGGCGCACACAAAGGGAAGCAGCTCCTGGGTTGAAAAAAACTGACATGAAAAGAAAACCGGCTTTGAGGAAGGTGTAGGATTGTGCTGCACTGCCACTCGCTTTTGTAAGGTCAGTTCAATACCTATTAATGGGACTCGATTACTGACCGCAGCCCCAGCCTAGGCCATTTCACGCACTTTCACCTGAATGCTCGTTGCACGCCTAATTAACAGTGCAGGGTCTGCCTAGAGTCGACCCTGCACTGTTAATCACAGCGTGATGCAAGCCCTCTCAAACCCCTGCAGTGTGGGTACATTAAAAGTGGCGCCTCTAGACTTTAGCAGCGTCCCTGCAAAAGTCTACTTCAGACCCTCAGTGCGATTGCGAGATCCCCTGTGTTGGAGGACATACCGAACCTGCCCATCAATCAGGGTACCGGTACTCTCCCTGACAAAAGAAAAGTGCCGGTACTGACTGCTAGAAAATTTGAAAGTGCCGGTACTCAGTACCGGTGAGTACCGGCCCATTTAAAGCACTGATACTAACCAACCTAGTTCGAGCAGGGGACTCACAATTTTTTAAGCCCAAAACGGCTTTATATTAGCTGTTTCCAGCCTCAAATTGCCTCTACTTCCATTTAAGTCAATGGGGAAAATAAATGTACTCATATTTTTTTAATCCCCCTTTTTGCAGCTTGAAAATGTTGGCATGTATGTGGGATGCAGAACAGAATACAAATTTGATAACAATCACCTCTTGTTGCATTCATGTATTTATTTGTAATGTTCTCCTGTGTTTTTTGCTCTAACTTCTGACTATCCTAATGCAACCTCACACTCTCTCAGAATCTTGCATTGTTCCCACCCTCTCCCCCAGTCTCAGTGGACATCTGAACTCTCTACGTCTTCAGCAAGTCCGATGCTTACTCGGCACCCACCCTTGTGACCACCCTACAGCCGTAGTGCTCCTCTGCTCCCCTGCAGCCTCAGTCTTCATGTGAAAATCCTGCACCCAGTAACCCTGTGCGCCCACTGCACTCTTGGTGTTCCTCTGGGCCCACCTGCACCTCCAGTGCTCCTTTCGGTGGGGTTTTATCAGTTAATCTAGGTTTAAACCCGAAACGGGATAGCCTACATATATCTATACAGGCTAGGGGAGACTGCAGGCTGTGTGTGGAGTAAAATAGCCTACTCTATGTGGGTCCGCCCCTCTATGGTGCTTCATGCACGGAAGAAGCTATAAATGGTGCTACAGGTGCAGTGGCACTGGGGGAAAGGTTGCCCACTGTACCCAGAATATTGCTTTTTTATATGTCACTAGGGATTAAGCGGGACGATATTCTATGACATTGGTGCCCATAGCACCCTAGCCGCACCACTGCAGCTATCGTGGGTGACTGCTGCTGCTGACAGGTTGCCAGCTCACTTTTCAACTCCCAGCAACCGAGAACTAAAATAACAAGCATTGGCATAGCCAATAGGTCTCGCCTTTGGGACCTTATAAGTGTATAGCCATGCAAGAGTTGCATAACTAAATACTTACAAGGTCCCAAAAGCGAGACCTATTGGCTATGCCAAGCGGCCGTGCGGCCGCGAAAGTGAAAGTAATCGCGGTAAAGCGCGGCGCGCGCGCCCGCACACATGCACTGTAGCTCTAGGCTGGCCTGGTAGCACTTTTTGGAGCCATCTCAATAAGTCTCGCCAGACCAACGCATGCGCTGGGTCAGGCGAGACCTAAAAACGGAAATGTATAGCAAACCTGGGTTTTTAGGCCCCTTACCTTCAGAAGATGCTATCTCGTAGAACCGAGAACTTTGTTTGAGCTTGAAGGTGTTAAAAAGGATTAAAGACTCACCTGTTAAACGTTGTATACTTTCATTTGCAGGTTTAAATCATTCACATATTTTATGGAACTGTAAGGGGATATTAGATTAGTGATACCACTGCGCACATTTGAAATGCGATAAAATGTATCCAATCATCTTATATAGCTCCCAGAGGCCCTTTTGTGATTAATAATAAACATTGGGGCATGCACACTGTCTAAACAAGAGTCTCACAAACTTCTCGTAACACCCACAATTCATTGTGCGATGATCCACTATGTGGCAAAATCAAAAATGTAAGCAAGCGTCATGATTTGAATGCAAACTAAATTCCATTTGAACAATTTGCCTTTTGAAACGTGTGTTTCCGTTTCGCGATGTCCTCAACATGCATATTACAGGACAACAAAACTGCACAGATATATATGGTTAGTGTCAGTATGTAGGGTGACTTTATTGAAGGTCAGTGTTGAAACATGTAGCTTTAAAATGGCATACTTTATCATAAAAACCTAATTAGCATATTTAAATGAAGAATGCCCGGCATAGCGGGTGACACTTGGAGAAACGCCTTTCCAGAGATCTTATTATCCTTCACAAAATGAATTAATTCGTGTATTCCGCAGTGAGGTTACCTAGTTTATTTCGTGAAACCTGAGAGCAGCTTGTAAACGGTGCCAGTCTGCTCTGGAAGGATTTCCCGGCCTAATTAGCAGCCAGGGGACTGAGCTCAGGTTGGAAATATGAAACTGCGGTCACTTCTCAGGTTTGGCGGTGACAAGGCAGCGTCACGTGCCGCAGCGGACTGTTTGCTGCAGCGCTGCAGTGAGGAAGGCTGCTGCAGCCCATTCATGTACCAAGGCGTTACGTAATCAGCGCACAAAGGTGCCCTAGACCGACGAGCCGAGAATAAGAAATGAGCGCGGAAACTCCATAATGCTATCTTGATAGCCCGCGAGCCCGGGGGACATTTCAGGTGCTTTCCCTGCAAACTAGCAATATCAAATAACCATCGATTCTCTGCCCTCAGTCCCTGCAGCGAGGTGGGCTCTGAGTAACCCGACTTACATGGGTAACACAAAGCGTGTTTTTTCATTCTTTTTAAATTAAGTTTGCTGTGTTTGGGGAAGATTTACATTCAGGTCATCGGACATAGAAGAACCGTGGCATTTATTGATCCAACCCAGCAGACGCAGAAACACTGCCACCCAGTGGTCATCCTAGCAAAGCCTGTTTATTTGAAATACGCTGTTTCGAGTGACAGTGAGAAGGTGTACATTGAAAATACATTTTAAGCGGTGCCTTTATTACAATTAGGGCTCCCTGTTTTCCGTTTTTACTGATTTTTAAAGATAAATACATACAGAAAACATTGTGTTTACTACCTGTATTTATTTTTAAAAGTGGAAAAATACAGATAATTTGGCTTCTTTTCAGCCACTCTCCATGCCAAGATTAATGAATTTCAGGCCAATGGCTGTACATATTGGCAGCTGCGGGTCCGTGCAGGTAACAGCGGTGAGGCGGTGTTGGGGGGGATTTCGAGGGATGAAGCCGACGGGAAATTAAATAAATAATTAATTTTCCCTCTGCATCGTCCCTCGAAATCCAACCCAACAAGGCCCCACCACTGTTACCTGCATGAACCGAGTGTAGTGGCATGAATGAGGGAGGCGAGACAGGTTACTGGTACAACTGAGTTTTAGTTTATTGGTTACACTCGGTAATACGGCCCACGAGGAGCAGCGGGAACCACAACCGCCGGCTAGCATCCTCGCGCTCTTTCTCCCCTCCTCCCGCCGCCCCCTGACGTCACAGCCATCCTCGACACCGGATTGGCCAGTGACGTCAGGAGGCACACACTATGGAAAGAGGACTGTCCTGCGATCCAAAAGACTAGTACGTTACTTCACGTACGACATCTCCCTTTCTTAACAACTGAAAATTATACATAGCGATCATCTCATAACAAAATCTTCGAACCTTTTAGGCGCCCTGATATGCCTTGTTGGTCTGCGGGGAGTGACATGCAGAGCTGGTGCCTGTACCCCCTTGGCTTGCATTCATCGCATTATGACTGTCACTCCTCACTGACATGGGGCTGCTGTCGCTACGGCCTTCAGTATCCCCTCGGCCGTGCCACGTACTCTCACACCGGTCTGCACTCCCGTGCGCAGTCCGCCCTCGTATGGGAGGCGTATTACCACTCACACCATCACCAGTGGCACCATCATTGTCTTCTTGAATCTGCCACTCGTACAGACTATCATCGCTCTCGGTCTCGCGCACCTGGCTGCCTCTCATAATGATTTCCTCTTGGCCTGCCTTGAGCCTGACAATGTCGTCCTTGCTACGCCATCCCCCTCCTTCCAAACAGACAGCTCCCTTAGTCACTCCTTGCACACATGCAGGGGTTTGAAAAACAGACTCTCCTTTCATCACCTTGGTTGGTTTCTTCACCAATACCCAATCCCCCTGCGCTACCTCTTTGACTTTGGCTCTGTTCACCATATCTGCATACCGTTTGTTGCTTTCCTGTTTAGCCATGATTCTTTCTCTGACCCTCAACCTCTCATCAGGTATATTCTCATGTTCCTCCCTCATGTCATACCACTTATTAAATTTGGGAGTAAGCTCACTCATACACCTTCTCCCTCTCATCAGGTAGAACGGAGTGTGCCCCGTGACTGCATTGGGCATGTTGTGAAAAGTGTGCACCTTGTCCGCTAGAAATACTTTTACATCCAAGTTGGAGGCAACCGCCTGTTGCACACCTTCCTTCAAGAATCTATTCATCCGCTCGACCTGCCCATTGCTCTTAGGGCTGTAGAGCGGAGTCTTCTCCTGCTTGATTCCCAATCTGGCCAGGAAGTCCTTCATCTGTCTGGAGACCAGTTGTGTGCCGTTGTCGGACACCAGAACCTTCGGCTGTCCTTCACTGGCGAATATCTTCTTCAGCTCCTTGATCACTCAGTCAGTGGTAACCTCCCTGACGAACTTGTAGTGGATCCACTTGGAGAAGTAATCCGTGAGGACAATGAGATGTCTGCAGTCGTCAGGCAGCAGGGTGAATGGGCCTGCGAAGTCAATGGCGACCTTGATCCACGGACCGGCAGGAATGTCCACCAGCTGCAGCGTACCTTTCGCCGTCTTCCAGTGCTTGTCAGCCCTTAAACATGGCCCACAACGGTCGATAAAACTGCCAACATCGCCGCACATCCCTGGCCACCAGTAGTATTGCTTGAGCAGATTCCTCGTGGCAGTACCGCCCGGGTGGCCCCTGTGAGCTATCCTGATTAGTTTTTCTCTCAACCTTTCCGGCGGCACAAATAGCTCATGCCTCTTCACGAATCCGCCCTCGATGGAGAGTTCGGGGCTAACCTGCTGGAAACTCCGGAGCGCACCGTTCAAGTTCCGTATCGGGGGCCAACGAGCCTTTATATGGTCCATCACCCTTCGCATGGTCATGTCGTTCTCTTGGGCCGCCAACCACTCTTCCTCAGAAATGGATCCTTCGCACATGGCCGTAGCGTCCACCAGCGCCACCACGCACTCCGTGTCGTCCAGGGAACCGTCCTCCTCTCCATTGACCGGCATGCGCGACAGGCAATCCGCCCTGCAATTGAGGCCACCCTTGATGTGTCTGATGACGAAGTGGTATTCCTGTAGCCTGGACAGCAGACGCAGGAGCCTCGAGCTGGCCTTCCCGTTGCCGCGACCTTCGCCGTCCATCATATAGATTAAGGGCTTGTGGTCAGTGACTAGTTCGAACTCCATGCCCCACAGATAGTTCCTTAGTTTCTCCACGGCCCACACGCATGCGAGCGTCTCCCTCTCGATGGTGCTGTAATGCGTCTCGGCGTCGCTCAGTGACCGGGAAATAAAAGCGACCGTGTTCTCCTTCTTCCCTTGGAACTGGCAAAACACCGCGCCGATACCCTTGGCGCTGGCGTCAACTGTGATCACGTTCCGGAACGCCCTGTTGTACGGCTGTAGCACTGGAGCCGCCACGATGGCCTGCTTGACGGCGTCGAAAGCAACCTGTTGGGCCTGCGCCCACGTAAATTTTTCGTTCTTCCTCAGCAATTTCCGTAAAGGCTCCACAATGGTCGCATATCCCTGCATGAACTTGGAGTAATACTCACTGAGCCCCAGGAACGATCGTAAGGCGTCTTTGTCGCCGGGACACGGAGCATCACGTATGGCCCTCACCAAATCATCTTTAGGCGCAATGCCCTCCGCAGTCAGCACGTGTCCCAAGTAGTCGATCTTGCCCTCCATGAACTTGCACTTGTCCTTGGAGACTGTCATCCCTTTTTCGCGCAGTACCTCCAGCACGGTGCCCAGCAATTCCAGGTGCTCCTCTTCATCCGCCGTATGGACTAAAATGTCGTCCTGGAAGGCTTCAACGCCTTTCATGTCGCCGAAGAGCAGATCCATCAACCTTTGGAAGACACCGGAAGCTGAAGCGAGGCCGAACGGGAGGCGGACGTACCTGTACGCTCCGAACGGGGTAACGAAGGTGGTCAGTGTCTTGGACTCCTCCGTGAGGCATACCTGGTGGTACGCGGATTTCAGGTCTATCAAGGTGAAAAACCTCGATCCAGACGTGGAAGACAGGATCTCTTGAATGTTGGGCAGAGGGTGGCAGTTCACCAGAATGTTCCTGTTCAGAGACCGCAGGTCCACACACAACCGAATGTCCCCTGTTCTCTTCTTCTTGGACACCACGATTGCGGACACCCACTCGGATGCACCTGCTTCCTCTATCACCCCTTCCGACTTCAGCCTATCTAACATAGCCTTTAGCTCCCCCCTGACAGAGAGGGGAACTGACCTGACCTTGTGTTTTATTGGCACAGCACCTTCTTTCAATCTAATGGCGTGCACGAATCCTTTCACACACCCTACTTTGTTCTCAAAAACGGACTCAAATTTGCCGATGACCCCCGCCAAACCCTCAGGCAAGTCATCCGGCTGCACGTAGTTGACCCAATCATCCCTCAGAACTATGGGATCGTCCGCCCCCGGGACTAGCATCACCCCCAGCTTAGCCAGGTCCTTCCACCCCACCAGGCTCCTTCCTTTCTCAGCCACATAGATCTTCGTTCTCACAGTGCGCCCCCTGAAAGTGAGGGAGTCCCAGAAGTACCCCATCATCTCAATGTCCTGCTCCCCGAAGGCCTTCGGATTCACATCCGTCTCATGTAATCTCACACCCTTCCATTTCAAATCATACGTGGTATCAGATATCAGGGTAATAGGGGAGCCAGAATCAGCCGTAAACGGCAGCTCAACTGCACCGATCAGGACAGAGCCAATAGGCCCCTTCACTCTACCATCCTCGGCATCAATGGACAGTACGATGTCCGCATCCGCATCCGCATCACAGTCGCTCACCGAGCTCACTTTCATGCCCCACCAGGCCTCCTGGCTTTGCAAACTGCCGCAAAGTGGCCCACTTTCCTGCACTTAGAAGAACTTTTGGACAGGGCCGGGCAAGTTCTGCTATCCGCTAGGTGGTCCCTTGACCCACATCTAAAACAAGCGAACGGCTTCCTGCCCCCCCTCTCTCGCTCGCCGCCCTATCTGGGGTCTTGGATGCACCTTTAGTTTTGTCCTGCACAAAGAACACATTAGAGGCCTGACTTGTGCTCGCAAGTTCCTTCGTGGACACCATGGAACGTTCAACGGCCTTCGCAATGGCCACCACATCTTTCAATGAAGGGTTCCTGCAAGAAAGCAACCATTCCTGCACCTTTTTGGAATGGCAGTAGAACACCACCTGGTCCCTGAGGTAAGTATCAGTCATTTCCGCGAATTCACAGTCTTGTGCCAGAACACGGAGACAGGCGATATATTCCTCGATAGTCTCACCCTCCTCCTGCTTCCTCAATGCAAATTTATGACGCCCCATCATAATATTACCCTCCTCAGAATATTGCAGTTCGAGCCGTTTAACCGCCTCCTGGTACACATCCATAGGGGTTATGGCCCCCGGAGGGTCCGCACAGACGGGCAAACTGTCGAAAACCTCCTGGCCCGCTTTCCCCAGCAGTCCGAATAGCAGCGACTTCTTGCGTGCAGGGCTATACCCCTCCCCATCGATGGAGACAATGTAGTTCTCAAATGCGCGCAGCCACCCCTTCCACTTCATACACGGCTTACCAGGGGAGTCCAGAAAGAGGGGCGGCACGCAGAAGTTGATAGGTTGCGCCATGGCGGCGAGCAGGCACACGCGGAGCAGGAGGGCAGCACACAGACAGCTCCCACACGGGTCAGAAGGGCACCACCGGGCGCAGGAAGGCAGGAGTCAGGAGCAGCAGCAGGCGAATACAACCTCAGGGGACTGGAAGCACCATGGACCAGCAGGGAAAGCGCTCCCCCCCACAGCAGCTCACCAAGGCAGCTCGCAGGGTCGTCAGGGCCGAACAGCACCTCCTCACAGCAGGCAAAGGCAGGCAGAAGTAACCATCAGCGTTGGAGGCCAGCGCACAGAAGCAAGGGAGGCGAGGACTGCGCCGATGCAGCAACACCGGCACATCAGGCATCAAAGAATTCACTCGTGGGCCGTTAGAATAGCTTTAACCCTCGTCGCCATTTGTAGTGGCATGAATGAGGGAGGCGAGACAGGTTACTGGTACAACTGAGTTTTAGTTTATTGGTTACACTCGGTAATACGGCCCACGAGGAGCAGCGGGAACCACAACCGCCGGCTAGCGTCCTCGCGCTCTTTCTCCCCTCCTCCCGCCGCCCCCTGACGTCACAGCCATCCTCGACACCGGATTGGCCAGTGACGTCAGGAGGCACACACTATGGAAAGAGGACTGTCCTGCGATCCAAAAGACTAGTACGTTACTTCACGTACGACACCGAGGCTGCATATTGGCAGCATGGGGAGTGAGAAAGCGAATGAAATTTGTTTAATTTCTTGCATATCTCAACAGGTATGTGTGCTATTATGCTGATTGTTTTTCATGTGAGTTTATTATTTTATTATATTTTGGCTGTGTACTGTGCTAAAACCAGACTGGCATCAAAGGTTGATTGCACCTTTATCCGTTAAATAAATGTGTAAATATACGAGATATAATCTCTTCTGTTCTCAAAACGCAAAATAAATATGCATAGGTACCAATAAGATGGCAAAAAAATAAATATGGATAAATACAGACGGAAATGTTAAAAAATAAATACCATAAAACCGGAGTCCTTATTACAATCAATGCTGTACGGGATCCATGCAGTCCTCCACGTGTCCGGGTTATCATATTTTTTAATGTCTAATAAATGAGGTGTTCCTATTCGTGTTTGAAAGACCTCTTTTGACCATGGGTGTATTCGCATTAAAACTTTCAAGTCATTGTTTAAAATAAGATAAGAGGAGCATCTTTCCCCCTGCAAATAAGTGACTGTCATGACACCTAGTAATAGGGTCCCTCTCCCATGTTAATTCAATGTTCTTGCTACTTTACTAATCTGTGACATCCCTTCGGCAGAAAGTCGAAGTGAAGTTCTGCTATACGAGTAAACCTCATTGCTGGTCAGTAGAAGTGAGTGCCAAAATATTGGAAATAAATACCCCTCATCTCAGCTCGTATCATAAACACTCTGGCAGAAAAAAAAGCCTAGATAAACGAATTACAAATGCCAGATATTTTTTTACTTGTAATACATCTTAGCTTTGAGCATTTCTAACCTAAACCATCAAGCATGATTAGGAAGTCAGGAGTCTCAGTCATACAACTCATATAAACCTGGTAGGTTCCCCTTGAGGAATTTAGGAAGCCAGGAATCTCAGTCATAAAACTCATTTAACTTCAACAACCATCAAATAAATTCCTCAAGGGCCCTACAAAAATGCAAAAGTGTTAGCAAACGTGACAGAGTACCCTGCCTGCCAAACCCTCAGTTCACCCGCTTCATTTAGAGACGGGCAGACCACAAGTATTCTGTCGAGAGAACCCTCGCTGGCTCCATTGACGGAATACTTCATCTGACAGCCCAGCACAGTAGGGTTGGCTGGACATTACACCTCTCGCCCTGTGTAGGGTGGATGGTGTAATGTCTGTTTTTTCCTGCCTGTCACAGCCAACCCTGAAAGCCTTCCCCAGGTGCAACTGAACCTGCTGCACCATTGATAGCTACACCCCTGCAGGAAACGTCAAAGAGGTTGGATCCAGAAAAGAAAATTTACTCCACATACAGGCTGCATTCCCCTTTAGCCACAACGGCAGTGTCTCCACATTGCATATAATACCTGAATCTTGGCATATGAAGGTGTATCTGGGCATCGTCCATCAGAAAAACTTGGCAGTGAGGAAAGGAAAAAAATAATGACCCTCACATGCTGGGAGAAAACTCCTAGATTTTGAGGGTCATTAGATTTTTATTTTTCAGAAATAAACTCTGGTTCTGGGAGTTTGTTTCTGAAAAACAAAAGATACTAAAAGTTTGGTGGATGTCAATTAAACATACGGCAGCCATCACCAAACTTTTTGTACCACGAAGGGAAGTATTGTGATTGCGATTCCTTTCAGTGTACAAAGATAATTACTCGATTGAAGGTTGATGTAGCACAGATTTTGCTCTTTCATTTGTAGGGGTGCATCATAGTCATGAGTAGTCCGCGCCAGCAAATATTCCTTTGTAATATAACCTGGAACAGTAGAATGTGAATTATAATAAAGTGAATTGTGGTGTGTTAGGAATGTTTCCATGTAAACATGAAGAAATTAACGTTAAATTCATACGTGTTTAGCTGTATGTTGAAAGCCATAGTCCCAGTCCCGCACCACTGCCGCCAAATGTGAGACCTGGGACTCTTCACTCAATGTTAGGCCAAGTAAGGACACCGTTTGAGATAGCCCTGCTCTCCCCGTGGTAGCTTGGCACTAGCAGCCAGACCTATCTCCAAAGCACAAGTGTACAGTATGTGCAACCACACTCACAGCAACCCACTGGTGACACCACAAATGGACTCCACAGAAGTTTGATAAAAACAAGTATAAACTTTATATAAAAGATATATGATCAGACCACCTGATACAAAAGCCAACATTTAATAAAGGGTAATATTAATTCCGGCTGGCTGGTAGGTTCAAATCCCAACTACCGCTTTCAAAATGCTATGCTGGTCGCAATGCTAGAATCTCACACGTTGCAATGGACAAACAATAGTGCGCTGGGCACAGGAGGAATAATACAAAGCGTAATGATACACCCCAGTACCTTGCAATTGGAGAAATAAGGCAATGTGTACCGCTACACTCATGTACTGCGCAATGAAGGAATAATGCAATGCGTAGCTGCAATCATGTACTTTGCAATGAAGAAATAATGCAATGCGGGCTTCTACAATCCTGTACTTTGCAATGGAGAAATAATGCAATGCGTAGCGCTACAATCGTGTACTTCGTTATGCAGAAATAATGTCAGGCATCATAAGACAGTCCGGCAGTTTGTTAGCAGCAATATTGGCAATGTGTATTGTGACAGTCAGCCTCTTCGATAACAGTTGCCCCCCACACATATCAACGATGACATAAAGTGCAGCTTCTCACTATGGCCCCAGTACTCCCACTCCTTTGGTCAGTACGGGCCCCAATCTGGGCCGAAGCAAAGGCTCACATCGCCAGATGGACTGAGAGGCCTAGAGATTGTCCCTCCGAGCCTGCACTCCACCCAGGTAGTGATCCACGTTACCTGGGGGCGCGACCCCACTCTCCTCTTCTCCTTCAGCGAACTGGGCCTTCCATGCAAAACTTTCTCAATGGGCCTCAGCAGCTCAACCTGGCAGCTCAGCTGTTCTGGGGCTGCCGGTCCGGGCCACGATGGTTAGGAAGGTCTCAGGCAGCTGCAGGGCACACATACCCCACGCCTCTGAGATTACGTTACTCCGGGTGCACGTATACCACAGCACACTCCGGGTCTCCTCTGGCACGAATCCACATACACAATGCTGATGGGACATCACGTCGACTCCGAGTGCACGTTCACCAGGCACTCCTTCCTGCGGTCTCAGTTGGCACCAAGACACGTACACCGCGCTGCAGAGACTCACTTTCTTCCGGCGCACACAATGATCAGCCGATCACCTCCACAGTCCCAGGTTGCACCAAAGCATGCACACTGCTTCACTGAGACTTACTCCAACTCCGGTGCCCCGATATCCCGGCACTCTTCACCAACGCTTTCGGCCGCACCCCAACACGCTCACTATGTCCTAGACTCACTTCACCTTCGATGCACACGTTGACCAGGCACTCTTCACCACGCCTCCTGTGCACCACGACATGCACCCAGCCCGTCCGAGTCTCACTTCTTCTCCGTGTGTCCATGATCACAGGGCACACCTTCCGAGGGTCTCAAGCTGCCACAGCACACACCCATTGCGTCGCTTGAAACTTCTCTGGAAATTTTCACCTCAGGCACTTGGGGTAACAAGACACAGCACAAAGCACAGTCTTCTTCAAGCAGGGGGACCCAGCGCACCAAGAACAGTCCCAACAGCTTCTTCCTTGGTTAAAACAGCAAACTGCAGACCAGCCCCAGATCATGAAGCAAGGGTCGGTCCTTTCCAGCAGTCTCTTCAGTTGTTCCTTCCTTAGCAGAGGTTCCTCTTTTCCATTAAAATGGGTCCAAGCCTTTTTGAGTCTCAATCCATTTCTATTCCAACGTTCAGGGGTCTCAGCTCTCATAGTTATACCCCTAAATGTCTATGAAGTTCGTTGTGCTCAGGGGTCCTTGACCCCTGCCTAAATCAGTTCTGGGTGTCTCCCTCCCAGTATCACCTTTCTCCCTTTGATACTGGGGGTCTGGAGCCTTCATCACTCAGCAGGAGATGGGTCAATTGTTTTGTAGCAGCAACCCAGGCCTCTTCTCCTCCGGGGCTTCTCCTCTGCCTACTCTCCAGATGCAGGTCAGCCTGGTGCCATCTCAACCCCTCCCTGGGTCAAGACCTCCTCCAGCTCCTCTCACCGCTCAGATCCAGAAAGTCAATCCACATTCAGCAGAGATACACAGAAATGCTTAAAGCACAAAACTCAGCCACTTTCTAAAAGAGTGGTTTCTGAACACACGGTGACAAAACCCCTTTCATAGAAAGATGTGTTATGACACTGTGAGTTCATACATACTAAACTTCACCTCTCCATTTTAAACTTATGGGAAACTAGGCTAACAAACACAATACCCAGCCTCCCCCATTCTGTCCTATGGGCAGGATGGCCTTTCACCAGTGAAAAATAAAATGGAGTGTGTTTTTTCACTGTCAGGACATAGCACACACCTCAGTATATGTCCTGCCTTTTACTTACACTGCACCCTGCCCAGGGGTTACCCGGGACCTACCACAGGTGTGCCCACTGTGTATGCAAAAGGGAAAGTAAGGCCTGACAAGTGGTTGCACTTTTCAGGACAACATGCAAACTTAGCAAACTGCGCGCAGGCCCTCCACTCCAGGCCTGAGTTCCCTTCTCCGCGCACCTTTGCATTACTAGCCCTGACACACACAGTGCACATCACTAGGGACTTTACTAGTAAGGCAAACATACCAATTATGGCCAACCAATTATCATTACACTTTACACAGGGAACACTTGTACTTTGACACGGATAAGCAGTGGCAAAGTACCCAAAGCATCTAAATTGGCAACTCCATGTCAGGAAAACGGTCTAGGGGGAAAGCAAAAAGTTTAGGGAACTTTTAGCCAAAAAGGCCAAGTCCTACACTGAAAATATTAACGTGCAGAAATTGTGTATGCTGCTCATAATTATTCACATATTTGAAGTGCTTATGTAATGTGTTGATATAGAAGTGCTCAGTTAAAAGTGTTCATTTATATGTAATTTTCGGGAGGCCTGTGTGCTATCTTTTATTTTGGCCTATTTTTGTAGGCCTGAAATGCATTTTCCCTGGAAGCTCTCACATTCGATTTAATAGTTGAAATTCATGTACATGTTGGATTTGTTCTTTCTCATGTTTCTGTTATAGGTGTAAGAAACATCCGTGTTAATTAGAATAATGTCTATGTTTTAGGAGTTAGGCTTATGGAGAAGAGGATACATTGAGCGCTGATATTGATAATGGAGAACTGTTGTACTTTCTCATCGAAGCAAGCATGGGAATCTAGGTCATTACACCAAAGCTTGGGAGCATCGCTGCTTGTTAGAATTGGGAATCTCTAGTTGGCACAGGTATGCACTTGCGACAAGCAGGGACTCTCAATTCTAAGTCAGAGTAAGGGGATCACCCTTTCCAATAACCCCTGCTCACCCTTTAGGTAGTATGGCGCAAGCAGTCAAGACTATTCTCAGGGCGTCATAGGTTAAGCATTTGTGAACACATACAGTAATACAATGACACACCACAAATGGACACCAGTCAAGGTTATATCAAAAATAAGTTTCTTTATATAAGGCTTAGCACAAGACCAGAAAAACGAATAAAATGACCACAGTATTATTTAAAAGTTCAATGTTCTTGTAAAAAGGCTTAAAATGCAAAAATAGGCTTCTTTTACTCAAACACAAGGAAAGTACGAGTCAAACAATCGGTGCGGACTCCGGGGTCCGTGACGCGCACGCTGCGGTGCGAACAGAACAAAGTACCTTAAGTTTGTGGGGTCCGCGACGGACAGTGCGGAACAAGTTGATGGGTCCGGGTCGTAGTTCGGCAGCGTATTCGGTCTGGTCGGGTCGCGGCGTCGGGACGCGGCGTTGGTACGGGACCTTCAGGGATACGTGCGGATGGCCCGGATCAGCTTGCAGAGTCCGTGGCGTTCGGCGTTCGAGCCGTCCTTCGGTGCGGATAGGCGGCGACACTTCTCGGCGCCGTACAGCGTACGGGGAGGATCAGCGTACTGCGGCTTCTCGGCTTTGAGTACGGCACAGTGCAGTACGTTAGCAGCGTACGGACCGTACCTACGGGACGATGGAGCTCGGGTCCGGCGTACAGGGTTCGGCAGCCAGTGTTGTACGTCTCGAATCGGCGGGAAAGGTTAGGTGCGATGCGGCCGGGAGGGATACGGCGCGTACTAACACTTTTGGATCAGCGTAGACGCACGGTGCCGGGCGGCAAAGACACGGCTTCGCGGCGGATGGGGTACGAGGCGTACTGGGGCCAAATCTAGCAGGAAACAAGCACAAATCGTCCAGGCAACTCAATTTTGGAAGGCAGATGAGTCCAATGGTCCTGGGACTCAGTTCAGGGGGCAAGCTCTTCTTCCAAGCCCTTGGAGATAGTTAAAAAACAAAGTGCAAAGTCTCTTTCAGTCTTTTCCTCTCCTTTCTCAGCAAGGCACCCACTGCAGGCCAATCCCCCAGGTCAGGAAAAGTTACTTCTCCTTCAGCTTCTTCCAGGTCCTTCTAGTCAGGCAGAGTTTTTTCGTGGTTCAATCAGGATCTGATTTCTTAGGAGCAGGGCTCCTACATTTATACCAAGTTTCTTTTGTCTTTACAGGCCAGGGGGGCCTTTGCATAATCCCAGTCCAGTTCTTTTCAGTGAGGAGCACTTTGTTGTTGGGACTCTGGCTTCTTCTTTCAGCAGGCAGGGCAGAGACATCAGACGCTCCCCAGGGGGTGGAGCCAGCATTGTGGTGGCAGAGCACTGCCCTATTCAGAGTCAAGGGGCACTCCTCCCACCCATCCTGGTGTAATCTTTCTATTCACCACCTGGTAGCCCCAGCCTGTCTCCTGGAACTTCCCAGCCCTGTCACTCAAGCTACACACAAAGAAGATAGCCCCTCCCAGCAGAGGCGGACTGAAATGGTTAGGCACGCAAAGGCTAACTTTCTAAAAGTAGCATTTGCAAATCCAGGATATTAAAATAACCTTTACTAAAGATATGTATTTTATCATTCTGAGTTCAGGCATACTAAACACAAATTTCTACCATGCTTCCTGAGCCTGCTAGGATTATAGAGTGTTATAATCTAGCAGCCTATTCTGGCCTATGGAGAGCAGGTAGCCTTACAATAGTGAAAAACGAAAATGGCTGTAATTCACTACTAGGACATGCCACACACTTCAGGGCATGTCCTACCTTATCCTTACAATGCACCCTGCCCTAGGGCCTACCATAGGGGTGACTAACATGAAGGTAAGGGAAGGTTTAGGGACTGGCAAGTGGGGACACTTGCCCAGTCAGCATGACAGTACCAGACTGCATGCAGGTTCTGCAATGGCAGCCCTTAGACATATTTTACCCTGCTGCTTCTGTGGGTGGCACAACCAGTGCTGCAAGCCCACTAGCAGCATTTGGATATACAAGCCCTTGGCACCCCTGGTGCACTCTACTAGGGACTGATAGTAAACCAAATAAGCCAAACATGGAAGTCAATTCACATAATACATTTTCCCATAGAGAGCACTTGCACTGTGGCACTGGATGGCAGTGGCACAGTGCCCTGAGCAGCTAACACCAGCACAAAAATACATTGAGGCACAGACAAAAATGGAAGGGGGACCCACGCCAATGGTGCCAGGTCTAACACGTGTCCCCTCCAGCTGAAATGTGGGGAGAACTACCCTACCCCAGGGAGTTCTCATCACTAAGGCGGAAAAATCTGGAAAGACCATCAGCGTTGGCGTGGTCTGTACCGGGGCAATGTTCCACCGTGAAATCCATCCCCTGTAGGGAAATGGACCACCTCAACAATTTAGGATTCTCACCCCTCATCTGCATCAACCATCTGAGGGGCCTGTGGTCTGTTTGAACCCGGAAGTGAGACCCAAACAGGTAGGGTCTTAGCTTCTTCAATGCCCAGACCACAGCAAATGCTTCTCGCTCAATCGCACTCCACTTTTGTTCCTGGGAAGTAACCTCCTACTGATGAAGGGTACGGGTTGGTCAAAGCCCTCCTCAGTGATCTGTGAGAGAACAGCCCCTACACCATGCTCTGATGCATCTGTCTGCACAAGGAATTCTTTGGAGAAGTCAGGAGCCAAGAGCACGGGCGCCGTGCACATGGCAGTTTTCAGGGTGTCAAAGGCCTTCTGACAGGTGTCAGTCCATATCACTTTTCTGGGCTGCTTTTTCGAAGTCAGCTCTGTCAAGGGGGCAACGATGCTGCCATACCCCTTGACAAACCTCCTGTAGTACCCTGTGAGTCCTAAAAAGGCCCTCACCTCCGTCTGGGTCTTTGGGGGCTCCCAAGCCAGGATGGTTTCAATCTTAGGTTGTAGGGGCGCCACCTGGCCGCTCCCTACTTGGTGTCCCAAGTACACCACGGAACCCTGCCCGATCTGACACTTGCTTGCCTTGATCGTGAGGCCTGCCTTGCGCAGTGCCATCAACACTTCCCAGAGATGTCGCAGGTGTTCTTCCCATGTGCCACTGAACACTGCGATGTCATCCAGGTATGCTGCGCTGAACTCGGACAGCCCAGCCAACACCTGGTTGACCAACCTCTGGAAGGTGGCAGGGGCATTCTTCATCCCAAATGGCATAACCCAGAACTGGAAATGGCCATCTGGTGTGGAGAATGCGGACCTCTCTTTGGCCCCATCAGTCAAGGTGATCTGCCAGTACCCAGACGTTAAATCAAACGTGCTGAGGTACCGTGCAGCCCCTAACCGATCGATGAGCTCATCAGCTCTGGGGATGGGGTGCGCGTCAGTCTTCGTGACCGAATTGAGTCCTCTGTAGTCCACACAGAACCGGAGTTCGGGTGTGGCACCCGGCGAGGCAGCCTTTGGGACCAAGACCACTGGGCTGGCCCAAGGACTGCTGGAGGACTCAACCACCCCAAGAGCAAGCATCTTTGAGACCTCCTCTTTGATGCAGGCTCTGACCCTGTCAGTTACCCTGTAAGCCTTGTGCTTCACAGGTAAGCTGTCTCCTGTATCCACATCATGGACGCACCAATCTGTGATACCAGGAACCAGGGAAAACAGGTCAGGAAACTGCCCCAGCAGCTGGCGGCAGTCATCCTGTTGCTCAGGGGTCAGGGTGGGTGAGAGGTTAACTCCATCCACTGACCCGTCCCGCTCTGAGGCTACCAGTAGGTCAGGAAAAGGCTCAGACTCCTCCTCCGTCCCATCATCTGTGGCTAAGAGCATGCCCACTTCGGACCTCTCCAAGTGGGGCTTCAGTCGATTGACATGGAGGACCCTCAAGGGGTTCCTCGGAGACTGCAAGTCCACCAGGTAGGTGACAGAACTCTTGCGCTCCACAATCTCAAAGGGTCCTGTCCACTTGTCCTGGAGTGCACAGGGCTCCACAGGGGCCAGGTCCCACACCTTTTGACCAGGTTGAAGCTCAACCAGAGTGGCATTCTGGTCGTACCACCGCTTCATTTCCTCCTGGCTGGCTTCCAGGTTTGCCTCAGCAAGTTGCCTGAAAGGCCTAGTCTGGTTCCGGAAAGCCAGCATGTAACTGTATACATTCTGGGGAGGTTTCCTGGGAGATTGCTCCCAGCCTTCCTTGACCAGACTGAGAGGTTCTCGTACTGGGTGGCCATACAAAAGCTCAAAGGGACTGAACCCCAGAGACTTTTGTGGCACCTCTCGGTACACAAAGAGAAGGCATGGTAAGAGGACGTTCCACTTACGACTCATGGGTTCCTCGAGACCCATAATCATGCCTTTTAGGGTTCGGTTGAAGCGCTCAACCAACCCGTTTCCTTGGGGATGGTAAGGGGTGGTGAACTTGTATGTCACACCGCACTCTTGCCAAAGGGATTTAAAATATTTCGATATGAAATTGGTCCCCCTGTCAGACACCACCTCTAGAGGGAATCCTACTCGTGAGAAAATTCCCATCAGTGCTCGTCCCACCACGGGAGCCGTCACTGTCCTCAGAGGGATGGCTTCAGGGTACCGGGTGGCATGGTCCACCAAGACCAGGATAAACCTGTTGCCCATGGCTGTCTTGGGGTCCAGTGGCCCCACAATGTCAATCCCCACTCGCTGGAATGGGGTACTGACCACAGGGAAAGGTTGGAGTGGAGCTCTCAGCTTCCTTCCACTCTTACCACTTGCCTGGCAAGTCTGGCATGTCCTGCAGTGAGTGTCAGAACTCCTGCGCATTTGAGGCCAATAAAAGTGGGTGACAAGCCTTTCGAAGGTCTTGTCCTGCCCCAAATGCCCTGCTAACGGAACGTCGTGAGCCAGCCCCAGTAGGAAGGCTCTGAACTTCTGGGGTACCACCAGCGTACGGGCTGACCCAGGTTCAGCAACCTTAGGCCTTAGGCTCTGAGTACAGGAGGTCGTTCTCCCAGTAGATCAAGTGAGTACCGGACTGATCACCATTGGCCTGGGCTGCAGCCTGCTGCCGCATACCCACTAGAGAGGGGCACTCCTTCTGCTCCCTGCAGAATTCCTCGCTGGTGGGGCCCCCTTCTTGCTGCCAATGGGTCAGCTCAGGCAGGTCCCCCAGTTCGGATATCTGTTCCCCGGTAGGCTCCAGGGCATCCCCCTCAAGGTCTGCTTCCTCCTGGGCCGTGGGAACTTCAGGAGCCGGATTCCCGTGCCTCCTGCGCCATCTCCCTAAGGCCGGTTCCTGGGCCTCTCCTTCAGGCTCCAGGGTCCCTTCAACACCCCTACTGGCTGCCATCGACCGGGTGGTCACGCACGCCCAATCAGGTAAACCCACCATCCGCAGGTGAGTTGTCTTCTCCACCTTTTCCCAAGGGGAGCTCTCCAAATCATTACCTAGGAGACAATCAACAGGCATGGCCTCTCTCACAGCCACCTGCAGAGTACCAGAGACCCCCCCCACTCAAAGGGAACCTGAGCCATTGGACACTGACTCTCTGTGTTGTCGGCGTTGACAACACGGCAGAATGCGTGTGGGACAACCTGCTCTTGAGACACCAGGTGTTGCTTGACAGCAGTCACACTGGCTCCTGTATCTCTAAGAGCCCCCACCCTTCGGCCATTTATGGTCACCCACTGCCCATACTTTTGAGTATTGGGGGGCAGTTGGGCCTCAGTGACCATCTCACTGTCTCCTAATGAGACTAGGGTCATCTGTACGGGAACCCCCTCCCTTTGGACATCCACCTCCCTCCCAAAGGCTACACTAGCCACCTGCTTGGGGGGTGGAGCACCAGAGGGTGCTGGTTTACCATACATGGGGCACTTGGGATCCATGGAATAGTGCCCCAGGTTGTTACACTTGTAACATCTGGGGGGCCCTCTTTGAACAGGGTTACCTGTCGGGGCTGGGGGTGGCTGAGAACCTTTCCCTTGGTTCCCTTGGGAATTACTTTGGGGGCCTCTGTAGAACTCCCTCTGTTTACCCTTGTCCCCCCCACTCTTCTGCTGGGGACCCTGACCACCTTTGGCGGGGGCTCCCACGGGACCCTTGTGGACCCTGGTGCTGATCCAGCGGTCCGCCTCCTCAGCAAGCTTCCTAGGGTTAGTCAGCTTGCTATCGATCAGGTGCTGGCGTAGCTCAGGAAAAACAATTATCAGACAAGTGCTCCCTTGCAATTAAATCAAATAGCCCTTGGTAATCATTCACTTTGCTACCCTTCACCCAACCATCTAGCGCTCTGGAAAAAAAGGTCACATATTCTACATAAGTGGTACCAGGTTTCTTGGTGCAATCCCTAAACCTCTGCATGTACAATTCAGGAGTTAACCCATACCTTGTCATCAGAGCTTCCTTCATGTGTGGATAGGATGTGTTGACATCAGAGGGGAGATCCATCAGTGTGTCCTGCCCCTCACTCAGGAACCTTCCCCACAACCCAGCTCCCCAATCTTTCTCAGGGACCCGGTGGGAGGACATGGCTACTTCATAGGCCCTGAACCATTGCCCAATATCATCCTGCTTATAATACTCTTTCACTACATCTTTAGGAATGTGCACCCTTGACTCCGTTAAATTGCTGCCACCAGAGGGAGAGCGGTCTAAACTCTTGGCAATGAGATCCAACTCCCTCATTTTTACATCATGCTCCATGGCCAGCCTTTGTCTTTCCATTTCCATTTGAAGTTTTGCCATCTCCACTTCATGTGCTCTTGCAGCACTCCTGTCGGCCATCTCCTCTGGCGACAGGCCTCTGCTAGGCTCAGAAACACCTTCTGGGGGTATCACCTCCAGCGCATTCTCTGGGAACTTTGATTCGTACCAGGCCCTCAGCGCCTTTGTGTACTGTTCCTTGTTTTTCAATCCAGTTTGGTTAATTCTGTACTTGGAGAGGTATCCTTTCAAGACTTCCTGTGTGCACTTCATCAGTGCCTCCTCCTCCCAATCTATGTCATCAACCCCAGAGAATATGGAGGACGCTCCGCCTCTATTGACTGAGCTAGGCATGGTTTCTTAAAGTGGAGATTCTTCAGCAAAACAAAAATCAATACTGTGTGGCTGCGTTATCGGTCTGAACTCACTACGTGGCGTTCACTCAATCACTGTACATGAATCACAAATGCAAATTCAAATCCTCACCGCTGACCACCAATGTTAGAATTGGGAATCTCTAGTTGGCACAGGTATGCACTTGCGACAAGCAGGGACTCTCAATTCTAAGTCAGAGTAAGGGGATCACCCTTTCCAATAACCCCTGCTCACCCTTTAGGAAGTGTGGCGCAAGCAGTCAAGACTATTCTCAGGGCGTCATAGGTTAAGCATTTGTGAACACATACAGTAATACAATGACACACCACAAATGGACACCAGTCAAGGTTATATCAAAAATAGGTTTCTTTATAGAAGGCTTAGCACAAGACCAGAATAACGAATAAAATGACCACAGTATTATTTTAAAGTTCAATGTTCTTGTAAAAAGGCTTAAAATGCAAAAATAGGCTTCTTTTACTCAATTCTGCTTCTTTTCAGGCTTTGTACGGTTCGTACCTGGGTGTGCGACTCGTCCGCATTAAACACAAGGAAAGTACGAGTCAAACAATCGGTGCGGACTCCGGGGTCCGTGACGCGCACGCTGCGGTGCGAACAGAACAAAGTACCGTAAGTTCGTAGGGTCCGCGACGGACAGTGCGGAACAAGTTGATGGGTCCGGGTCGTAGTTCGGCAGCGTATTCGGTCTGGTCGGGTCGCGGCGTCGGGACGCGGCATTGGTACGAGACCTTCAGGGATATGTGCGGATGGCCCGGATCAGCTTGCAGAGTCCGTGGCGTTCGGCGTTCGAGCCGTACCTTTGGTGCGGATAGGCGGCGACACTTCTCGGCACCGTACAGCGTACGGGGAGGATCAGCGTACTGCGGCTTCTCGGCTTTGAGTACGGCACAGTGCAGTACGTTAGCAGCGTACGGACCGTACCTGCGGGACGATGGAGCTCGGGTCCGGCGTACAGGGTTCGGCAGCCAGTGTTGTACGTCTCGAATCGGCGGGGAAGGTTAGGTGCGATGCGGCCGGGAGGGATACGGCGCGTACTAACACTTTTGGATCAGCGTAGACGCACGGTGCCGGGCGGCAAAGACACGGCTTCGCGGCGGATGGGGTACGAGGCGTACTGGGGCCAAATCCAGCGGGAAACAAGCACAAATCATCCAGGCAACTCAATTTTGGAAGGCAGATGAGTCCAATGGTCCTGGGACTCAGTTCAGGGGGCAAGCTCTTCTTCCAAGCCCTTGGAGATAGTTGAAAAACAAAGTGCAAAGTCTCTTTCAGTCTTTTCCTCTCCTTTCTCAGCAAGGCACACACTGCAGGCCAATCCCCCAGGTCAGGGAAAGTTACTCCTCCTTCAGCTTCTTCCAGGTCCTTCTAGTCAGGCAGAGTTTCTTCGTGGTTCAATCAGGATCTGATTTCTTAGGAGCAGGGCTCCTACATTTATACCAAGTTTCTTTTGTCTTTACAGGCCAGGGGGGCCTTTGCATAATCCCAGTCCAGTTCTTTTCAGTGAGGAGAACTTTGTTGTTGGGACTCTGGCTTCTTCTTTCAGCAGGCAGGGCAGAGACATCAGACGCTCCCCCGGGGGTGGAGCCAGCATTGTGGTGGCAGAGCACTGCCCTATTCAGAGTCAAGGTGCACTCCTCCCACCCATCCTGGTGTAATCTTTCTATTCACCACCTGGTAGCCCCAGCCTGTCTCCTGGAACTTCCCAGCCCTGTCACTCAAGCTACACACAAAGAAGATAGCCCCTCCCAGCAGAGGCGGACTGAAATGGTTAGGCACGCAAAGGCTAACTTTCTAAAAGTAGCATTTGCAAACCCAGGATATTAAAATAACCTTTACTAAAAGATGTATTTTATTATTCTGAGTTCAGGCATGCTAAACACGAATTTCTACCATGCTTCCTGAGCCTGCTAGGATTATAGAGTGTTATAATCTAGCAGCCCATTCTGGCCTATGGAGAGCAGGTAGCCTTACAATAGTGAAAACCGAAAATGGCTGTAATTCACTACTAGGACATGCCACACACTTCAGGGCATGTCCTACCTTATCCTTACAATGCACCCTGCCCTAGGGCCTACCATAGGGGTGACTAACATGAAGGTAAGGGAAAGTTTAGGGACTGGCAAGTGGGGACACTTGCCCAGTCAGCATGACAGTACCAGACTGCATGCAGGTTCTGCAATGGCAGACCTTAGACATATTTTACCCCGCTGCTTCTGTGGGTGGCACAACCAGTGCTGCAAGCCCACTAGCAGCATTTGGATATACAAGCCCTTAGCACCCCTGGTGCACTCTACTAGGGACTGATAGTAAACCAAATAAGCCAAACATGGAAGTCAATTCACATAATACATTTTCCCATAGGGAGCACTTGCACTGTGGCACTGGATGGCAGTGGCACAGTGCCCTGAGCAGCTAACACCAGCACAAAAATACATTGAGGCACAGACAAAAATGGAAGGGGGACCCACGCCAATGGTGCCAGGTCTAACACTGCTTAATGGAAAGTTACCTATGAAGAGGTAGCCTGACTGGGTGGCGTGATTTTGCAAAGGACCTCGGGATACTACCTGTGGTATTCATGTATCGTAACTATTGAACGTTTCCGGGGACTTCTGCCTTGCCTTGAGAGAGAGAGCATCTTAGAATGAGCTCTGTAGCTTCATGCTACTTCACCCAAGTGATGTGAAGAGACTTTTCAGGAAGGCTTCATACGCTGACACCTTAACTGATCTTGCCTTAGGAAATACTATGTACGGATGTCACGTGACTGCTAGTGTAGGGGCAGACTAATGCTTTATTCTCACGAACTTCAGATGAAGGGAAATTTGGATGTCTGCTCAATAATTTTCTGTATCCTGATTCTCGAGCTAATTATCCTGTGCATGTTGCACTGCATTAACTTCATCCGTAGATTTGGCTTTCCATTAGTTCCAATGTATTTCTACACCCACACTTTGAGATGCCTGTATGTCTAGTTGTTATTGGCTTTGTAATAAATTCACTAAAAATTAATTGTGAGTCTGTAATTCTTAAGAGTCATAGTACATTGGGGGGGTGTGGCCAAGATGGCGGTCAGGACTTATGCTTCCTAAGGAGCTCCGCAAAAGGCCCCACATGATCCTGCAGTATCCTGCACCCCACAATGGTAAACCATTATATGCTAACAGACGTGGACTGTAGGAACAGTTCCTGACCCTGGGACATCAAGTCTGCACCAATAATTCATTGAACGAGTACGACAGTACTCACCCAGTGGTAGCAGGGCCACAAATTTTGCGTGTGCCTTGAGCGGATGCCCCCGAGGACCAGGGTCAGCACACAAGGAGATACCTCTGCAGAACATCGATTGCAAGAGGTGAGGAGAGGGCTGCCAGAACAGTCCTCACGTACCCCCCGATTATAAATGGAGCCGCGGGGGAGAGTTGAATCGATCGAGGTCCTCAGTGGAAGAACGGAGGCTGTAGTACTGAGGAGGAAGCCCAGGGAGCCGAGACCGAGCGGGCTGATCTGGCGTATCCGGCGCGGCCGATCCTTCATCCTGTTGACATTGCAGAGGTGTGCAGCGGCACCCTGCAAGAGTGTTGTGGCCAAGTGGATGGCGTGACCCCTATACCAGACTGGGATATCGGATGACCCTCGAGGTGGAAGGGAATTTGGACCAGACGTCTGGCTTCCACCTCGTGGCCCAGATCCTCCGAACCTGTAAACATAGGTGAGATTGCCGCAAGCGTGGGAATGCGAAGTTCACAGGCGGTGCCCAATACATTGCAAGATGTTTGGCTCCTTTCTCCCCCCTCCCCAGGCGGCCCAGGTGCAGTGGGAATGGCACGGACGATTTGCAGCAGCGGGCCTAACCTTGATAAAGAGGAATGCGCTTCCAATACAGAGGCCTACTAGCATCATGAAAGCCACGCACATACCCCTAAGATCCATCAAATAGCGGCAATAGAGCCACAATACATATATTAAAGCCCCGGAGCCACTAAAGACGTGTGAGCATATAACAATCTGGAACATATGAGACTGTGATCTGCATACAGACTTCATCCAGGCGGAAACTTACACTCACATATTGGTAACCTGGCCCAACTAACCCTGATATTACAGTCACCACTGAAAATGTCCTGCAAGATAGCCCAGTGTACTGTTTAAGGTGCAGACAATACTACATACACCGGCAGGATGAAGCCTAAGCAGAATGAGTCCACAGCGTCATACGGGGATACGCAGGAGGTAAACACGCAACCAGCAGATTGTGACAACTCAAACAGGACCCTGGCGGAAACGCTCACTGACCATTTGCGTAAACTTGAGGAACAGTTAGCAGCAGTAGTCATGCACATTAAATCAACCTTGGAGCCGAAACTGGACACAATCAGCATTGACATGAGTATCGTGCATGAGGAACACAAAAAGTTGAAGACAGAGTGACCGAAACTGAGTCAACCATAGCCACAATGAGGCCCGCAGTGAGAGAATCAGATAAGCGGCTGCGGACCCTACAGACTAAAGTGGAGCAATTGAAGCACAGATTGGATGATCAAAAGGAGCGGTCCCTATGCAATAATGTTCTCATAGTGGGTCTACCGGAACAATCGGAAGGCCCCAACATGGAGCTCTTCCTAGAAGACTGGTTCGTGAACACTATCATGCAAGGAAAGCAATCGACTTTCTTCTCGGTGGAAAGAGCCCATAAGGTACCGGAGGGTCCACCCCGTCCAGGCGCCGCACCGCGCACTGTGTAGCATGACTGTTCATTTAAAGGGATAGGGATAATATCGTAAAAGTGGCCAGGGCTAAGGGACCATGGTACATTGAAACCTCCCTGTGCACATCTACCCAGATTACACACTATAAGTGCAAAGACGCAGATCCTCTTTCTTAGAAGTGAAGAAATCCTTGCGAACCCTTGAAATAAAATATGCTTTACAATACCCGGCAACCATCTGGGCCCAGCATGAAGGTGTCACACACTTCTGGACAACCCCAGAGGAGGCCTGGGCCTGCCTTGAGTGTAGAGGAGTGGCTCCTGAGTGAGGAATCAAGCCAACCACACCACGCTCGATACAGTAGCAGCGTAGACTTAAAGTCCAGATCGAAGGGCCCTAACAAGGAACAAGCACAGGCAGACAGAATTAAGGCAGTGAAAGACGTAGAACAACTTGTTTGCCTCCCTTCTCCTTCCGGCTCGGACTCAGAGTCCCAGCGAGATGATCCTTTGATGATGTCAGCCACGCAACTCACAGCGACATTTGTAGAAGGCCCTGTGGTTACACAACAGATGTCAGAGGAACTGTTGTGAATAGGCACACATAGGTTTGGAGTGGGGGCATAAGTGTGAATGTATATGGATATGGCGAAGTCTGACACATTTCTTTCTCTCTTTATAACAAACTGTAGATGGTAAGGGAAACTAAAGGTGGGGGCATAGAGGGGATCACCCATTCAGGTCAGCTTTCATCTGTATAGACGCTGTATAAGTGACCTATCATAAATATTATATTATTCTAGCGTCTTAGTGCAAACAACCGGCTATCCGTTGGTGATCCGGCTAGGGAGTGGGAGTTTGGGGTGATTTTCAATGGTTTGGATTGTTCAATCGGCCGTTAATGGCAGACTCAGGGAAGAAGCGATGTTGGGAAGGTCTACCCCAAGGACATTGGAAAGATGGTGGGAGATGCGAAAAGCTGAGTCACAGAATCTACTCCAACAATTATTAACATGCAACCACACTGCACACGGGAATAGTGTTGCTGACCTGGAATGTGTGGGGGCTGGCTGGATACACCAAACGATATTGAATATACCAATACCTCCATAGACGTAAAATTACTATAGCTCTCATACAGGAGACACATCTCACAACACATTCATTGGCAAGCATGTGCAAATGCTGGAAGGGAACTTTAATAGGTACTACATATTCTAGCTATGCTAGAGGGGCCTTCATATGGGTGGCACCGGGGACCCCATTGGAGATACAATATACACGAGTCGACCCAGTGGGCCGCAATGTGGTACTGGGTGGACGACTAGATGGACACTCAATCTCATTGCTATCATTATATGCCCCAACTCCAACCAAACTACATTTCTACACATCCTAACTCCTACATTAATCCATGATACTTTAGCACCGGTGTATTGGGGAGGAGATTTCAATTGTACATACGACCTTGACAAGGATAGCTCATGCCCCCCACTCCCTGGTGCACAGTCAATAGTGCAGGCACAGGGTTTAAGCCAGTGGGCTCATAACCTACAGATATAGGAGGCTTGCAGGGGACTACATCCCGAGATAAGAGAATACTCATACTATTTGGGACTTCACGACCTACACACCGAATAGATATAATATTTGGCTCCCAAGAGGCCCTCGCAAGGGTAACACGGGCGGAATACCTGGGCCGCACGTTCTAAAGACCATTGCCCGCTGCAGCTGTCATTGACATGGGGGAAAACCACGGCAAGTATCCCAACGTGGCGATTCCCTGTGTATCTGAGAATATTATCCCTTATTTTCAGGATAATGCAGGAACTGCCTCAACTCTAGGTATTGAGTGGGATGCATTTAAATAGTATTGATGGGATATATGATCAAGGCAGTATACAGCTCAAAAATGTCACTCCATAAGGAAGTAGCACAACTAGAATCAGAGATCAGACGCCTAGAACAGGTATCCCCTGTCACCCCTCAATTAGCATCAACCAAACCACATCATTTTTTCCTGTTGTCTCTGTATGCAGTGTGGCCCTGCCATCTGTGGTCTTTGTGCCACTATGTGTGTCCCAAGACCTGTGTCACGGAGGACGGAGAGCATTAAAATGATGTTGCAGCAACAGCTTGATGACCTCATGGCCATTGACATCGACTCAGATTAAAATGAGTCTGTGTGTCTTGCCTGAGTAATGGCAAAAGGAGGGTCTGAGGTAATTCAGTTTTCGTATTTAGCCACCATTTTGTGTCTTTCCGCCATTTTGTGTTGCCCTCACTCAGGCAGCACGGTGTACGAGGTGTTGTTTTCCCTCATCCTATTGCAACATGTCAAATAACCTCCTGCCTCTGTTTATAGCTGGTGTCAGGGTCTGGCCGACTCCACTAATCCTCGTCTGGTTTGACTGATCCCTGTCTCGACTATCTGTTGGTTCGCAGCATTCTTTCCTGACTTTATCTAATCCTTTGGCCTTCGCTATTCTTTACTCGTATTCTCTCATTTCACAACTGTCCTGCGGGGCATACAAATGTGTCCTGCCACCTGCAAGTCGACTTATAAACACTACCACTGATTAACTTGTGGGGAAGGGTGACAAACACAGTTGGAAGGGAGGCCTATTTGAGTTACTTAATATCTTGTTTTCACATTCTTCTCATTGGTTAACCCTGTATGCATTGGGAGTGTTCTTTGTGAATATGTGTGTTATAAAAGATTGTACGCCACGAAGTAAAGTGGCAGTCTCCTAAGAACATACCGAGTGTACTTCTGGGACAACTGTACTTAGCTGCAGCTAATAAACGATACCTTCTACGCCTAACGGAGTGTCCCATGTCTCTGTTCGACAAAGCAGGTGAACTCAGGAGATTAAGGCGTACCCTGCGCCGCCAGGCCCATAAGGCCTAGGTTCTTCAGGTTGTTCCACCTATTTTAACCGAATCGTTAACTTGTGGGGCTATTTTGGACAGCAACCATGGAATCACCTGTTCAAACTTTTCATAACCAAAGGTGAAAGACTGTGAGTTATAGGATCTCTGCCTGGTTCAGCTGAAGGCCAATCAATAGCAATTTTGCATGCTGACCATAAATCACTGGGAACCGCAATGTCAAACTATGTGTTCAGATCAATCTACAGCACCTTCAAGATCTTTACAAAGCGATAGACTTGCTTGTACCATTCAGCAGGCTTCTCCCTCAGCCAAGGAAAATAATGTGTGAATGCAGCTAGATCACCCCTATTCCAAGGAACATGCACATACTCTCTTCTAGGCACCTCTCCCCTCAACTGCTGCTGCTCCCCCCCCCCCCCCGGAGGTGGTGTTTCCCACGTCATTTTCCTAAAGCTCTTTTTCTTTGACCACCTTTCCTACCATTTGTCAAGAATGTTCCAAGCGCATATCCCTATAATCAGCTGTCAAATGTGTGTTTTCAAACCTGTTACTCTTTTCTCTGTCAGTTCCTGATCACTGAAATTCAGCCTATGGTTTCCCAGTAACATTTTTGTTTTCGACAGATCTACTCATATTTTTGAGCCAATTCTGTCAATTTCCCATGTGCTCATCTCGCCTTATGGGTGACATCCTTCGCCACAAACAATAATTTGTCTTGCTCATAAGTATCTATCCTTTCCAAAGGCAAGTTTCCACTGATTATTGCATCCACCTCAACCTTTAACCTCACTACATCCAACAACTTTGCCTTTACCACAGCCTTGATCGTGCCCTGACTCAATGTGCTATTCTGTCCTTCTCTATCAATATTTTGATTTCTCAGCCAATTCTCTGAATTAGTGGTCTCTAGGACATGCTGATTTCCAGAGGTTCCCTGACCTGCACTTGCTTCTGGTGTTCTTCCCATGGATCCTCTGACTGGCACTTCCCACATCGTCAAACCTGAATTTGAGTTTGCTAAGGACACGGATCGTATGGTACTAGACGCAATTTGTATTCTTGAAGGATCTGCATTCGCCAGCCAAGGGGTACTAGATTTTACAGGCACCAGAAATTGACTGTTTCCGTTCATGGTTTCATTTCCTCCTGAGCCGATTCTCTCCTCCAACCCTGACTGTTGCTGACTACAGTTTCCAACTAAGCTCGGGTCATACACAGAGACTGCAGGTCCAATGGTGACCAGTAACGTAAGGGCTTCTGGTAACCGTAAAACAGCATTAACTCCACTTGACTCTGCACCTTCTAAAGCAGGTATCCCTGTTCCTTCTACTCCAATGGAAATCCTTCCAATTATTTCTGCACTACGGCCTGTCTGTAGTGTTAACATTCTTTCCAGATTCCCTGCATTCGCCAATTCTCGCCTTCCGTCTTCTGAATGTGGGTTAAGGTGGAGGACGCTCTGGTAATAGCTTGTCCAATATGCTGTCATCGTATCACTCCTATCATTCCTCATTTTCTCCTCTGTTCCTATCTTGAGTATTTCCCTCTTTCACCAAAATCGGGTACAACCTAACACCCTCAATGGTGTCTACTCTCCATGTTTTAAGTTGTGCATCCAATTGTGTGCCCTGATATGCCATCATTGCCTTTTTCATCTTCCTATGAAATCTCTTCCTGTTCTCTGCATGTACTGCTCGCATCCACGCATCTAATGCCTCTAATGCCTCAAACAGTATTGGTCTAGGCAAAGGCCATAGCGAAGCCCCCACTCCCCTCAACTGATACAACACCTCCAATCGAAAAAATGAGCGATAACGCGGAAATGCCAAATCTCCCTCTTTTTCAGTGATTTTGTGCCAATTTTGATGCCGAACTATAGTATGGAGTCCTACATATGTGCTGGAGTATCCTCGAGCAATGCTTCCTCACCCACTCGAGTGACAACTCCCTGATCTCCCCTGAGCAAATCTCGCAACACCCTAAAACACTGCATGGTTAGATCAAAATTTCCCCCCTGATAAACAATTTCCTCAATTGTGGCTTCCTAATGACTACCACCCACCTGGCTGATGACGGCTGATAGCCAGAAACCGGTCCTAGGATGCTTGAATCCGGTCCAGGGAAGACATGGCTTGGCAGTTCGGGCTGGACTGTTCCCATGAGGCACAGGGTCAAGACTGATTTGCATATGGCCATGTCTAAACTGGGGTGGCGTAGTGGGCAAGAAAACAATGGATTTAAACCAGATCTCTTGACTGGGGGAGAATGTCTGCATTGTCAGCATTCCGTCCATCATTTGTTTGTTGTACCACCCAATCCAAGCACGGAGTTACACCAACCAACCTATCGCAGCACAGCACACCTTGACATCACCTTTTCCTCCTCGCAGCGCTTCCCCCTCCTTCATAATTTCTCTGTCTCCGTTCACTCATGCAATCACAACTCCGTAATTGGCTGCCTTCTAAAAGATTAATAGAATTCAATCACCCAAAAACATTCACACACAGCAACCCTCGACCTGCGCTGGTCACCTGAATCAATATAGTCCACCTCGTACACAAGGTTTAACACATGATTTCCACACGTACCATTCACACAAAGTTCCCTGTCTTAGATGGAACTGCCGAAGATGTCTCACGACAACTCCTGAAATCTGTGGTCAGACAATCACAATAACTCAGTGTCTTCTACACCATTTAATATATCTCAGGATCCTAGGCCACTTCGGGACGTGAAACTCAAATCTCAATCCTTGGACCACGTCCGCCCGAAACCACAGTCACTCGACTTTCACAAAAACTCTGCTAGACATCACTCAATCACATCAGTCCCGCAATCTAACACATGAGGCATCCCTACTGATACTCACTCCTCCATTCGCCGCTGTTCTTGCTGCACCATCAAACTCCGTCGGTCTCCACCAAAGTCTGACTCTCTTTGCTCCGAACATTGGACTCTATTTTGGGGCTCTAGGGATCTAGATGTTTTCTAGATTTTTCTGGATTCTCCTCCCACTTCATGTGATAACCATCATCTGCTACCAACTGAAGGAGCCGGGTTCCATGTTCTAGATCCGTTCTGAAACCTCAGGTCGATGGGACTTTTTATCAGCATGAAAGCGTAGGAGGGAGAGAAACCATTAGCAGACCAAACATTTCAGTTCCAATGTACTATGGCCCTTTTTCTTTTAGATATGTCTTTATTAGTTTTTTTATTCATGTATCCATCAATAGTACATTCTGCCATATATTGATGCATGGTATAGTGGTACCACTCATACCCTGGTACACTGGTATCTCTGCAGGAGTGTTTAGTACTGTTATCATATATTGTATAAATGCACATACGGATATACATTGGTGTTTACAACATAGGATATGTGTTACAAGGATTTCACAAATTTGCAAGATATATCCATTATAACAATAATAACAATATACTACATTTTAACAACTGTATCATTTGAGAGGAAGAGCTATAACTATATGGTCTCAATGCAATTATTACATCCGTTTCACCCTGCCCTTAATAATTCCTAATTGTTTGTTGGGTCAGTTCTAGCTGCCACGGTATGTCGCGTGCTCACTATTGTGCTGTGCGTTTTTCTTAGATATGTTAGATGCGTTGTTGGAGTGTTCAGGAGGCTGAAGGGGTCAGGCACATTGGGTGGGGGAGATAACAATCCTCCTCTTTTTTGTGTGGTGTTGTAAGTGTTAAACGGCTGTGACTATAATTGGTCTATTCGGGAAGATCGAGCGTGGCATTTGGGGAGACATTCAGTTTGGCCTCTATGGTAGTGAGATAGGTCTTCCAATATATATTGTGTTTGCTGGATTCAAGCACCTATACTGGGCTATTTGTATTTCTGCTGAGAGAACTCTGTGCAGGTCTTGTAACCAGCCTGTCATGTTGGGTGAGGGGGCGGGTAGACGCGCCGTCTAACACATCGCCAGTCTACGCTTGTCTGTCACCCTAGCTATGTCTAAAAATGTATTCAGTGGTTGCAGTTTTGCTGTGCACTTAGTGACCCCCAAGATAAAATGATATCCTCTTAACGTTACTAGAGTGTCCGTGGTTTCTAACAGTGTTTCCGACACCTTAGCCCAGAACTCGACTATGTTCGGACTCAACCATACCATATGTACAAATGTGGCCTCTGGGGCATTGCATCGTGGACATGTGTCAGCTGCTCCAGTGTACATTTTGGGTTAATTAAGAATGATGTATATAATTAAATTGGGTGTATTTAAGTCTTGCGTTCATTGAGATAACTTTTGGGGATCCTATGAACCGTTCCCATTGTTTATCTGTTAGTGTAATAGTGTAACACGTACAGCAGTGAAAGTCGAAGGGAAAAAGAACTGGATCCATGGCGTGCACTGCAAAAAGGTGCCCTTGCCCTTGCCTTTTGACCAGTGGGTCCGTAAGGGTGTAGGTGATTTTGAAGGCGAAAGGGTCCCCCGGTTTGTACCTTTCAGTAGTGCACACCTAGATGGAACTCGGTCAGAGAAAGAAGATGACGACGTTTTACAAGAAGCCGTACCGCCACATCTCCGATTGAACACTACAGATCCACAGACACTATTTCAGAACCAAACTGTACTGAACAGAACTCGATATAATTTAAGGCCTAGACTGGTCAAGGACACCTGAGATTCTCATCTCTTTCGTGACAAGTATCATCTGTCCAGGTTGCAGGGTCACGGTAGGAGTCTTGGTTCGTGACCTGTATAGTGGCTAGGCCCCCCAGGACTTGCAGTGTCATAGGACGGCTAATAATCACAGCCAAGTGAGTAAGGAAGATTGCCGTGAGCAACAATTGTAGAGGATGGATGTCAAATTGGGAAAGAATAATAAGAAGGAAGAGATGAGAAAGAAATATTGTAAATTAGTGTACAGTCAATGTGGCATAGCATTGTGTGTTCTTATGTTTTCTAGTATCTTATTGGCTTCTATAGGTTGGATTGTTCATGTTATGCAGCACAAATCTGTCCCTACTTCTATTTCCTTGCGTTTTCATTCTACTATCTCCCCACATCAATTACATACGCTTCCCCAACATGAACTAATCGGGAGAACAGAATATTTTAACAATTCATTTGACCAGTTGTTGCATCAACACCAAATGGTATTCAACACAACCGACTGTTGGGTGTGTGGACTTATGCCTCATACCACAGACAAAGGGATGCCATATTTAGCCCTTCCATTTTCTTATGAAGGTTCCGCTTGGGCCTATTTTGTGATGTTTTCAAATGCATATCAGAACCGATTTAGACGTCCAGTTGGTTCATATGGTAGTGGGCAAGATTTTAGTCATAGTTCTCTGATAAAAGGAATAGTGGCTATGGCTAGAATTGTGAAGAATAGTAGGGTTCCTGTTGATGAGAAACGGGCATACGACGGTTGGAACGTGACTCGTTACGCTACTAGCCTTACAGATAGAGTTAAACAGGGAAAATCTCCACCAATTTGGACTGTGCCTCATCGAGGTAACTTTTGTTTACAAATGAATGGCCAGACTACTGACACTGGACAAGGAAAGAGTGTTTGTTCCCATACATACATTCACACATCTCAGAATTCACCACCGTTAGTGCCATTTCAGGGCACGTATTTTGTCTGCCACGATAGAGCGTACACGTGGCTACCGACGGATTTTTCAGGAACATGCTATATAGCCTTTCTTCTCCCCCCTACATACACTGCTCCTTCGGGACATCACAGAAACAGATATGGCAGAGGGATTATTGATTCTAAGACACGGCAGGACAAGAGGGAGGTGATTTCCTTAAAGGATTTTTTCCTTTTTGGGGCCCAATGGCCAACAGTAGAAACATGAGACAATTGGTTTGTGTTGTTGAGACTACCATAGATGTCACTGCGGGAGCCTTGAGTAATCTCACAGCTGAACTTCAGGCGGATCGTCTCATGACATTGCAGAACCGGATTGCTCTGGATGTTATTCTTGCGGCTCGTGGTGGAGTTTGTAAATTGATCGGATCTAGCTGTTGCATTTATATACCTGACGACGCCCCTACGGTATACCAAGCCATCTCCAAATTACATGTGATCTCTGAGTCGATTCATCAGGACGAAGGAGATTGGTCTTTATTGGAATGGTTTTGGGGATTACTGTCCAAATGGGGATGGAAGGTATTAACATTCCTTAGAGTGGTGTTGGCCATCATTGGTATGTTTGCCTTACTAGTAAAGTCCCTAGTGATGTGCACTGTGTGTGTCAGGGCTAGTAATGCAAAGGTGCGCGGAGAAGGGAACTCAGGCCTGGAGTGGAGGGCCTGCGCGCAGTTTGCTAAGTTAGCATGTTGTCCTGAAAAGTGCAACCACTTGAAAAATTACACTTTACACAGGGAACACTTGTACTTTGACACTGATAAGCAGTGGCAAAGTACCCAAAGCATCTAAATTGGCAACTCCATGTCAGGAAAACAGTCTAGGGGGAAAGCAAAAAGTTTAGGGAACTTTTAGCCAAAAAGGCCAAGTCCTACACTGAAAATATTAACGTGGAGAAATTGTGTATGCTGCTCATAATTATTCACATATTTGAAGTGCTTATGTAATGTGTTGATATAGAAGTGCTCAGTTAAAAGTGTTCATTTATATGTAATTTTCGGAAGGCCTGTGTGCTATGTTTTATTTTGGCCTATTTTTGTAGGCCTGAAATGCATTTTCCCTGGAAGCTCTCACATTCGATTTAATAGTTGAAATTCATGTACATGTTGGATTTGTTCTTTCTCATGTTTCTGTTATAGGTGTAAGAATCCTCCGTGTTAATTAGAATAATGTCTATGTTTTAGGAGTTAGGCTTATGTAGAAGAGGATACATTGAGCGCTGATATTGATAATGGAGAACTGTTGTACTTTCTCATCGAAGCAAGCATGGGAATCTAGGTCATTACACCAAAGCTTGGGAGCATCGCTGCTTGTTAGAATTGGGAATCTCTAGTTGGCACAGGTATGCACTTGCGACAAGCAGGGACTCTCAATTCTAAGTCAGAGTAAGGGGATCATCCTTTCCAATAACCCCTGCTCACCCTTTAGGTAGTGTGGCGCAAGCAGTCAAGACTATTCTCAGGGCGTCATAGGTTAAGCATTTGTGAACACATACAGTGATACAATGACACACCACAAATGGACACCAGTCAAGGTTATATCAAAAATAGGTTTCTTTATATAAGGCTTAGCACAAGACCAGAATAACAAATAAAATGACCACAGTATTATTTTAAAGTTCAATGTTCTTGTAATAAGGCTTAAAATGCAAAAATAGGCTTCTTTTACTCAATTCTGCTTCTTTTCAGGCTTTGTACGGTTCATACCTGGGTGTGCGACTCGTCCGCGTTAAACACAAGGAAAGTACGAGTCAAACAATCGGTGCGGACTCCGGGGTCCGTGACGCGCACGCTGCGGTGCGAACAGAACAAAGTACCTTAAGTTTGTGGGGTCCGCGACGGACAGTGCGGAACAAGTTGATGGGTCCGGGTCGTAGTTCGGCAGCGTTTTCGGTCTGGTCGGGTCGCGGTGTCGGGACGCGGCGTTGGTACGGGACCTTCAGGGATACGTGCGGATGGCCCGGATCAGCTTGCAGAGTCCGTGGCGTTCGGCGTTCGAGCCGTACCTTTGGTGCGGATAGGCGGCGACACTTCTCGGCGCCGTACAGCGTACGGGGAGGATCAGCGTACTGCGGCTTCTCGGCTTTGAGTACGGCACAGTGCAGTACGTTAGCAGCGTACGGACCGTACCTGCGGGACGATGGAGCTCGGGTCCGGCGTACAGGGTTTGGCAGCCAGTGTTGTACGTCTCGAATCAGCGGGGAAGGTTAGGTGCGATGCGGCCGAGAGGGATACGGCGCGTACTACCACTTTTGGATCAGCGTAGACGCACGGTGCCGGGCGGCAAAGACACGGCTTCGCGGCGGATGGGGTACGAGGCGTACTGGGGCTAAATCCAGCGGGAAACAAGCACAAATCGTCCAGGCAACTCAATTTTGGAAGGCAGATGAGTCTAATGGTCCTAGGACTCAGTTCAGGGGGCAAGCTCTTCTTCCAAGCCCTTGGAGATAGTTGAAAAACAAAGTGCAAAGTCTCTTTCAGTCTTTTCCTCTCCTTTCTCAGCAAGGCACCCACTGCAGGCCAATCCCCCAGGTCAGGGAAAGTTACTCCTCCTTCAGCTTCTTCCAGGTCCTTCTAGTCAGGCAGAGTTTCTTCATGGTTCAATCAGGATCTGATTTCTCTACATTTATACCAAGTTTCTTTTTTCTTTACAGGCCAGGGGGGCCTTTGCATAATTCCAGTCCAGTTCTTTTCAGTGAGGAGCACTTTGTTGTTGGGACTCTGGCTTCTTCTTTCAGCAGGCAGGGCAGACACATCAGACGCTCTCCAGGGGGTGGAGCCAGCATTGTGGTGGCAGAGCACTGCCCTATTCAGAGTCAAGGTGCACTCCTCCCACCCATCCTGGTGTAATCTTTCTATTCACCACCTGGTAGCCCCAGCCTGCCTCCTGGAACTTCCCAGCCCTGTCACTCAAGCTACACACAAAGAAGATAACCCCTCCCAGCAGAGGCCATGGTGTAATCAAGACTCAGTTCCAAATGTGTGACCTACCTGACTGTGGTGTCGGCCTGAGGCAGCGGTCAGCACGGCCCATTTACCGAGTGTCACCGGCATAGGTTGGATGGCCCCACTGGCCTGCGTAGTTCAGGTTCAGTGGCACCATGTGTTCGGACACCTCCGTGTATGTGACCCAGGTTTCATCCGGACTGAGCCGCATCTGCCTCTTACTCCTCTCCATGCGACCACTGGTGTGGACTTTGCCATTCGTGATTTGCGCCCAGGTGCTGGATGTGGAACCTACTGGTCCGCAGGGTAGTCCTGGTCCCTCATCCACGTATCGCTGGCTGCCGTTGAACAGGGTTAGTGGCACCATGTGTCGCCGGCTAGCGTTGAACAGGGTTAGTGGCACCACGTGTAGCCCATATGGAACTGTGCCTCACTGATCGGGTGGGGCCTGGTGCTGTTGCCGCTGGCCCGGATTTGGGGTCACTGCCATTCATGACTCAGGACAGTTTCACATATGGGACCTACTGGGCCGAAGAGTAGGCCTGAGGCTGCAGTAGAGTACGTCAACGAAAAAGGAGTAAAGCGAGCCTGTGTCGTGCAGGCCGTAATGGTCTGAGGAGGCTGCCAAGGTCGCAGGACTCGGGCCTGGAGCTTGCGCCGGAATGTGGTGGACCCTCCTTGACACACGCCAGTGCCGGCAGGTGATCAGTGAGGCCTGGCTGCGCTGGGGCGGACCCGACGGGTTCGTGGTCCAGCGTGCCAGAGTCCGACAGGTGCACAGCATCACAGGCAACTCCGCTCAAGAGGACAGCGTCGGCTTCATGGCGGGGTGAGAGGCGCCGCCCTGGAAGAGACGTAGGGCTTTCCGGAAGAGGACCACGCCCAGGGCTACGTGCTTCTTATTCACTCCCCTACGCTGGTGTGGCGTACGCCGGGCCATCCTACTCTGGTCACGCTTAGGGAAGGGCGTAACAGGCAAGATTTCCGCGAGGTCCCCCACTGGCTGTGGTGACATGGTTGCGTCCATAGTCCATTACACTCCAGGTGTATGTTGCCATGGATATGGGTGTGTGCTGCATACTGCGGTCTGTCCAGCACATCTCCGCCACTCTTGGCATTGTGTACTTTTCCAATCATGGTACTACTGCATCCTTCACACATGCCTGTTTGCCACCTCTCCCCACATTCCGCTGTTGTGTGACTGAGGTGCCATGCCGTTGATGGCTCATGTTCATGGCTTGGCCAGTTGTTCTGTCGTGTCTGGTGGGTGGGCATGTTGTTGTGCATGTTGGTTGTGATTTTGTGACGTGTGCATTGCCAGAGTAGTGATATGCAGGGTTGTAGAGTTGAGGTGAGTGGGGTGTTCATTTGGAACTTGCCAAGGGGCTGTGTCTTTCCCTTGTTGTTATCCTGGGTACTCTGGTTGATGATGGATGGTCGGAGGATGAAGGAATCATGCACACTGGCTGTGTATTTGAAGGTGACATTGTTGGATGTTCCACGGTGTTCTGTTGTTGCCTGCACATTGGGGTGGGACGTGTGCTTTCTGTTGCAGTGATTGTGTGCTGTGTCACCAGTGGGCACAGGTAGGACATGTGTGCTGTGGGTTACCCCCAACACGTGCGTGCATCCTGCTATGGTGTATGGTCCTTGCTTGGCCTCCAGCGTGACCTGCGCATTGTGTTGGATGTATGGGGACTGGGGTACCAGGGTGATGGTGATGTTGAGGACAGGTGTGAGGGACTTGGATGTGGCTGGCTGTGAGACTCCTCCGACTCTGGCGGGTGTTGGTTGGGGGGTGCCAGGGGCCAACAGGTGCAGCCAAGCCAGCAGTTTGGTGTGGGGTGGGATGTTGGTTGTCCGCTGTGTTGGTGACGTAGGCCTGTTAGGCGATGATGGTCGGGATGATTGTCCCTTTCAGCCTGTGGTGGACGGTGACATTGTCAGAGGTTGGGTCTGTGTGGCTGGTACGCTTTCTGGGGGTCCGCTGTCTTTGTCTGAGCTGCGTCTGTGGTGGACCGGGAAGGGGGTGTGGGTTGTGGTCCTGGGGTGGTGTCGGTGGGTGTTGTGGCCCTCTTGGGTGTCCGGGCCCCATGATGGGTGGCTCCATGGCATCTGTTGCCCTTCCGATGTGGCCCTGGGCTGTGCTCCCTTTTGTGGTGCAGGCTGCCGTCCGACTTTACACCAGGTCAGAGCAGGTGTAGATTTCCTGGTGCTTACGCGCCTTATCGCCTGTTTTGTGTTTTTATAGCAGATCTGGCTGGTCGTTGAGAATGTTGAGGTGTGAGGTTGTCGCGGCTTTTGGCACGTGAATGCCCAGTCTGCATCTCATTAGAGATAGTTGCGCCTGGTCGTCTGTGGCGATGTTTTTTGCGGCTGCTATCATGGATTTACTGGTGCTGTGGGCTGTTAGCACGAGCTTGTGAATGGGGAGGTAAATGCGATAAACTGCCGTTAATTCGGCGATAGCTCCTTGTGAATATGCCCCTTAGGGCCATATTATCAAGAACGGCGATAGCCCAAGTTTGTGGTTCATCACACCACAACCTGGGCTTCTATTGGAATTCTCTAGGACATATTATCAAGCCCTTTATCGCCGCAGTAGCGGCAGTTTCCTGCCGCTAAAGCGGCGATAATGTTATCGCCGTTCTTGATAATATGGCCCTTAGATTTTTCCTTATTCGTAGGGCAGCATTGACAGATTAAAAACAACGTAGGATGTATTTGGAGAATGTTTGTACTTCTCTATCCAGCAGTTCTACATGTTTCAGTCGATTACTAAGCTGCCCTGTGGGTCATCCGGCTTTCATAGCATTTAACAGTATGGTTAAAGCGTACTCAAATGTCACACTCAAGTATAACTCTAAAATGTGATGTGCAGGCACACAATCTATGCACACAATCAACCATTACCACCACAGAGTTCCGGTAAGTCAGGTTGCCGGAAGCCTGGAGATTTCCAGTCGCCCAATTCTGAGGAAAAAGGAACAAATGGCAATTGCCATTTGCATATTGTACCTTGTATGTATTCATTTCTCACACAGAGCCCTCTCTTACTATTTGTGATTATTTCCTTATACCACACTAGGGGCTAGATGTACGACCCATTTTTGCATGCGCATATGGGTCTGCGACCCGTTTGCACATGCAAAAACTCTACAGGGTCATGTACAAATGCTATTTAGCGAGTTGCAATTTATTTGCGACTCGCTAAATAGCGTTTGCGACTCGCACTTAGGAAGGGGCGTTTCAAGGACGTCCCTTCCTAATTGCGACTCTGAGCCCTATGTATGACTGTTTTGTGACCGCAATGGCGGTCACAAAACAGTTGCAATTTACCACCTACTTCAAGTAATGCAGTCGCTAATGGGAAGGGGTCCCCAGGGGACCCCTTCCCCTTTGCAAATGCATGCGAAAATATTTTTTAAGGGCAGGCAGTGGTCCCAGGGAACACTGCCTGCCCTTTAAAAATGAAAGGAAAACATTTCATCTTTTTTTAAAAATACATTCCGTTTTCCTTTAAGGAAAACGGGCTGCATTTTTTTAAAAAAAGCTGTTTTATTTAAAAGCAGTCCCAGACATGGTGGTCTGCTGAACCCAGCAGACCACCATCCCTGGGAGGGCAAAATGCGAGTGCCTCATGAATATTGATGAGCCTCGCATTTTGCAACCCCATTGAGAATCGCTAACAGTGTCTCTGACACTGTTGTACAGTTGGAATTGCGACTCGCAAATTGCGACTCGCTATTTTTCGCAATTTGCAAGTCGCAATTCCAAATGGTCGTACATCTGGCCCAATGTGTTATGAGATTTGTCTCTCACTTGGATTTGTAAAAGAAAACACTGTGCCTCCGTCTATTCTTTGGCCTTATCGTGTTCCCACTGATGCTCAGGTGGTACACATCTCATGCCATGCTTATAGGACCATTATACTAATTGTGTTCTCACACGTAATCGGAAGGAACGACAATCACACCACGCTACTAGTTCCAAAATTCATATTTCACCATATTGTCTGCCAATTTTGATACACGCGGACCCGATGCTGCATTTGCAATTAAGTCGGCTATATTCCCCTTAATTTCTTTATCCCATGACATACTCCACACCTTTAATGGAGTTAATATAAATCCACATATTTTGCGGCTTGCGTTGTTTTTCATAGGAAAATGCACCTTTCCAATAAGGCTCCAGTGCTTTCTTTTCTGTGTGTCAGACATGCATCCCTGGCACGAGACTCGCGCGGTACCAACCATTTTGCAGACATTCGTTGCTGACAGGTCTGGTGGATTTTCTCGAAGCTCCAGCAGTGCTTAGTGCAGCGGTGGCTCATCCGCTATGGCGGAGGAGCGTCGCCCCCCTGCCAGCAGCCTCAAAACTTGAAAAATAAAACAGGTCTATAATCATTTTATTTTTCAAGTTGAAAGGGACGAGTCTTGGGGGTGGGGCCATGATGGGGGCAGTCATGGAGGGGGAGTGGTGGGCACTGCTGTCAGTGCACATGTGTGTTTGACTGGCTGTCTTAGGACGGCCAAACTGACATGTGCACGGAGATGTCTCCATGCCGGCTTGGAGACAGCAGGCACAGACACCCAGTCTCTCTGAGAGCGCAAATCCAGGGCGCTCAGGCCAATCCTGATGCTGCTGTCATGCTGCCAGCAGCATTAGAGCAGTGTTACGGGATTGGCCACAGCAGAGTGTGGCAGCCTCTGCTGCAGTAGAGCCAGAGAGGAGCAGAAAAGCAGCGATGCGGCTGGCGGCAAGTTCTTTTTGTATGTTTTTTTATTTTTTATTTTCTCGTCTTCCGCCCCCCTCCGCAATCGTCCCCCCGCCAGCCCCGCCACTCTGCCCTGATACCAGCTGCTTCTGCTAGTGTCTCAGTGGAAGCACTGGCAAAGCCAATAGATCTGGCTTTAATGTGCGAAGGTATGAACATACAGGCATGCACAAATGCTGTTTGCATGTGTTAGCGCATTAAAGCCAGACCTATTGGCTTTGCTGTTGTGGATTCTCATAGTGACTCAGAGGATGTCTCCACCCACATTGCGTGTAGGGATAGCCCCACTGCGGAGTGGTTTGAGGTACTAAGTCCGTTCCCACCCTCGCCTCGCCCCCTCCCGAAGTTCGGGGTCTGATTGTGCCCCTCGGTGCAATGTGCTCCTGGGTACAACACTCTCGAGAGTTAAATAGAAATCTGGTCCTATCTTCTAGTAAGCTTGTGATTCACACCTTCAGTTTTTTCTTAACAGACCGTACATAGCAAGCAAACTGTTTTTATGTTAAATTACATGTGCTGTGTTTCAGAAAGTGGTATATTTAAGTCACAAGGCAGCTTTTGAATTTACTGTGTAATACAGGATGGTGCAGTGCCATCTAGCGGTTGCTATGAAAAAGTATGTTTGTTAGTATATTGCTCTCCTAGGCAAACTCCTGTCCACAGCCTGAATGCATGAGTGGTTCCTTTTGCTCCATGTTACAGCATCGATTTTGTCATAATATCTTTTAGGGTAGCAAGGTGGGCTGTGAATCAAATCGGATGATACACAACCGCTTTATAGGCTGACATCTTCAAGTCAGTGTATGCATACTATTAACATGATTAGGAAAAGACTGCAGACGGGCCAGCCCAGTGTGCTTCATGCAGTACCTGCCTCAATGGGCCCCTCTCTCCATCTGCAACATTTCAAATACGTGAAGACGCCTTAATTCTCTTTCTTTATGTCAGCTGAGGCAGTGCACTGACATTCTTAAATCGAACACTTAGTTGCAGACGAGGATTGGGGCTCTTTGCCCTGCCCCTCAAATCCCCAGTCTTCATCTTCAATATGTATGTGCCAACTAGCTGTTCACCACTGAATGGGCATGACTTTTCAATAATTAAATACGCCAGAGATTGAGACTTTGATCTCGTTAATCATCTTCCCTTAACCTACTAACTTTCTGACCTAATGCCCCAGATCACATTCCCGGCTCTTAAAAATTGTTATAAGGTTTAAGAGTACATTTAGATGCTGAAGTCTCGATGAAGGAACACAGTGCCTATAAATCAGGGGCCATATTTATGACCAGGTTTGCATCGCTTTTGCACCACGCAACGTGGTGCAAGAGCAATGCAAACTGTAAGTCATATTTTTTAAGCCACGGAAAGCCTCTTTGCTTGGCTTTAAATGTCTCCAAACATTTGAAGTAACACAACGCAGCACAAACCACTGCACTATGTTACTCTGCCCTGGGTAGGCATTCCATGGGTGTTGCATGGGTGTTCCCATGCAACTCCCGTGGTTTTTGATGCATTCCCAGATTTAAAAGACCTTGCCAACCTGGGAATGCCTTAAACAGATACGCCTCGGGAGGCGTAAGGAGGAGAAATATGTTTTTTCTTCCTCATTGTTTCCTCTTTCTATGTGTGCTGTATTTTGCAGCACACATAGACAGAGGAAAAAGCCTCTCAGGATTGTTTTTGTGCAGGAAGGTGCCCCTTCCTGCACAAAAAGAATCCTGTCTACAACACGGGCACCCTTACTCCACAGTGCAAGGGTGCCTGCATTGGCGCTAGGCTGTCAAAACAGCACCAGCGGAAGGAAAAAAGACAGAAATGCCTTGTATTGAATAAATAAGACCCATTCCTGTCCTTCACTTGTGTTGCAGCGCAGCAAGGTGACTTGCTGTGCTGCCCTGCGCCACTAACTTCATAAATATGGCCCCATGTTTCTTCCACTTAACACATCTTAAAACATTGTCGCCATACCTCGCACAACCGAACATGGCCCAAGGTATCCTGTCTGTAATTGAAGCTATGGTCAACTACTATAACTACGTTTATTTGGGTCTGCCCTGGGCTGGAATGAGACAGAAAATGGACCAGGGCACAAAAATAAAAGTGGCCCCCATTATTGAATTAGAAAGCTAAAAATAGAGGCCATAGTAGCCAAATTAGGAAAGTTTTGAACTTGTAAAGACACACTGTATAAGTACTTTGCAAGGTATGGAAGACAGCATGGAATTGAGCTTGTCAGAGAAATCAACAGTAAACAAGCATTTACAATGCAATGGTCTCGGCATTGTTAAAGTTAGAGCTATTGGCATTGCTCATGACATTATTTTTGTTTATGTTTTTGTTTTTAAAACATTTACAGAAACGCCATTGTTATTTACAATGTCAATAGCTTAATCACTCTCAAATGCGAGACCTATTGCATTTGCACCCACACACAGAGCCACACACACAAAGCCACCCACACAGAGCCACCCACACAGAGCCACTCACATAGAGCAACCCACACACAAATAGAGCCACCCACAGAGCCACCTACACACACACACACAGAGTTACCCACACAGACAGAGCCACCACGCATAGAGCCACCTACAAAAAAAGCCACCCACACAGAGCCACACACACAGAGCCACCCACAAACACATAGAGCCTCCCACACACACACAGAGCCTCCCACACACACACAGAGCCAACCACACACACACAGAGTCACCCACACACACAGAGCCACCCACACTCACACAGAGCCACCCACACTCACACAGAGCCACCCACACACATACAGAGCCACACACACAGAGCCACACACAGAGCCACACATACATACACAGAGCCACATACACACACACACAGCCACACACACACACATAGACTCTGTAAATATTTAATATGTATTTGTGTAACCTTAATCTCTTTAACTTTTCTAAATATGTAATCTGTAATGAATATGTAACTCTTGTCATGAGTACCGTAGTAGCTATACGTATTGTCACCTATTACTCAGAATTTCAAATGTAACGCTCTTTGCTCTATTGTAAAGCGTTGGGACACCTTTGGGTAATGTCAGCGCTGTGTAAAAACGCATAATTAAATGGCAGTCCCAGATCTTTAAAAAAATTAATTCAGACAAGGATTTGTAATTTTAGTTCACTTAATTTCATCCATTTGAACTAAAAGACCTAAAAAACAATCAATCGAAATAGAAAAGTACTAGACTGGAGCATTGCGTCCATGGTGATGAGGAGGCATCAGCTAAGAGTAGGTGATGGTTGGCAGTCATGGATAGACAAGGACTCCTCCTAAGAGTTGGCATCCCGTGGATTTCACATTGTGGGCAGCAGAAGCACGGGGGAGTCTTAACAGCCCCCCCTCACCAATGCATCAGTTTTTGCACTCTCTGGTTCATCGACCAGCTTTGAACTCGCTCATTCATTAATTTTCACAGAACACAGCGAAACGCTTTATTTTTATTTGCAGTTTTAAACAGATGAACTAGGCCCAATGGCATTGGAGCACTTTACATACGCACCAGATGAATTTACACAAGGTCAGATTCACTATTAATGTGTTTAAGGCGAGATTAGGTGACTTGTCCAGACTCTGAAGCTGATTCCAAAGTCGATAGCTCTAGCCGATAGCCCACATCTCCTCCCACATGGGTCAATTAGAGAGCTCTGACAGCGAAAGCAGTTAAATTATCTTTATGCAAGTAGAACACCACATGAATGTTTTCCTAACAAATGCCAAAGGGGTGGGGGCGGCTTTGTGCTATTATGCAAGCACCCCCTAACTCGCCTCTTTTATTCCACGCATGGTGTGGTCTACTCCAGAGCAGCCCGAGTGGGAGATCAGTGCCCCCTTACATGGACAACCCTAGGCCCACACCAACGCACCACGACCCCCACTCATCTGCCACCTCTCCAAACCCCAGGCTGTCCATACATATGGACCGAGGGTCGTAGCTGGGCCCAGCAGGAGGAGATTGCCTCGGCGCCCTCCCTCTCCCCGCACTCCCGCAACCCCACAACAATACAAATAACTTCACAATGTCCCACTCGCCTCCCCCAAGCCTCTCACAGTCCCCGGGAGGTCTGGGACGGGGGTGGTGATTGGGGCCCTCCTCATCACCCATTGGCTGTGACTGCAGTGGGCGGGACCGGCTCAGGAAGTGGGTGTGTCCGGACACTGCTAAACTCGAAAAAAAAGGTGAGGCAGGGGGGCTCACGTATCCTCCTCGTTATTTGACAATGTACAGCGGGGGCATGGGGAGGGAAACGGGGACCAAGGCCGACCTTCCCCTGTCACCCTGCCTTGCCCTCTGTTCAGGGGGTGCAGCACTGCACTTCTCTAGCACGGCACCCTCTGTTTTTTTTCTTTTCAGATTTATATAGCGCATACTCGACACAAAAGTATTGCAGCGCTTCACATGAGCACCAGTTTAGAGCGTACATTTCTATAGTTGCATTTGTTTCCTCATTGCACTACTTAACCCCCACTAATCCCCCGGTACTGCAGAACTTCAGAGGGGACGAGCACCAGCTGGGCCGTGTACGAGGTACCATGGTGGACGGGGATGACGCCATGAACACCACCATCTTTCTCGGAGAAACGCAGCGTCATTTTCGGATTCTGGGGCGTGTTTTTCTTTCTCTCCTCTTCCCATTGGCTGGAATGTTTACATTCCAGAGGAGAGAAGAAACTAAAAAACACGCCCCCGAATCCGAAAAAGACGGGGATTAAATGGACAGACGCCTCTCTCCTCCAATGTCTGGCCTCCGTTTAAGAAGCCAGCCAATGGAGAAGAGGGTCTGGTTCAAGCCCCACACTAAGAAACATAAGATCTCGCCGGCGAGACTGCGCAAGCGCAGCCTACGCAGGCCGAGACCTAAAAACGGCCCAGCAAACTAGAAAATAGGCCCACAAACAGCCAAAGGCTGGCCTACATACTGACCTTCCAGCCCAGCGCATCAGGCACTCTCTGATTGCCCTACAGGCCAGCTCGACCCTGAGTCTGCCTAAATAGGTTCAATACAAGGTGCAGTATGAGTATAACATAGCTGCTATTGCAAGGCACAAGGCCTTTACATGACCAGCCTGGGCAAATTCAGATTGGGTAAAAATGCTCAAACAGCCCGTTGGCTTTGTCTCTATCTCTATCCATCCATCCAAACCCATCCATCCATTCTTTCTCTCTCTCATCTCTCTCTCTTTTCCCATTCTGATTGTTTTTTTCTGATCTCAGCGTGTGACGTTCCCAAGGTGCCAGCAGTTCCCTCACATGTCAATAGGTGGCATTGTGCAACCCTGCACCTGGTCCATCCGCTCTAGACATGACATCGGGGCCGCTATATGTGCACCACCTCCGTGTGCTGATGTCAGCTCCTTTCTTTCTGCGCCTACCAGCGGGGATCCTGAGCTTAATTTCTGTCATATCTGACAGAGAACTTTCCCCTCTAAATAATTTGAGTGTGCCGACAGTGTCACCCCGAGGACCATAGGTTTTAAACCGTAACATGACTGCAACCGACAGGTGTCAGTAACGAACACCCATGATGCCTGCTTATGGTGTTGCGGCTCCAAACACCACTCAGTGTCGTGTCTGTGTTGTGCTAAGACGAACAAGAAAGCTATCTACGACCGCGAGGTCCACCATTCCAAAAAGCATTCACAGTCGAAAGTCCAGAGGTCTCAGTCAAAGTCAAGGGAGCTAACGCGCTCCCGTTCCTTAGGCTGACCCTGTGACCGCGTGTCATCGAGGTGATGGGGCTCAGGTAAGTCTAAAAGTCCCCCAGAAAACCTAAAAAATTGCAGCATGGGTCTCTCTCTAGCCACCACTCGCACCATTCGGAGTCACGCTTTGTAACTAGGCCAGGGACATCTTTAGGATTTTGGGGGCCCCTGTTCAGGATAGCTTTGAACTTATGATTCAATTTTAGCTCTTTCATGTCCTCTTTGGCCAGCTCACTGACAGTGCACAGTCATACTTGTCCAAATTCCAAATGTGTTTACATCTAATAGTCAAGGATAGAGATGTGTGTTTCTAATATCCTGTTTTGATTTAAAATATTTTGTTATGGATGTTGCACAAAACAAACTCACTTTCTCTGCAAAATGTCTATAATAGACTCTCACACATCACCTACCTAAAAAATAAATTAAAGGAAAATGGTATTTAATCTATTTAAGAATTATTAAAAGTCATCAAGGCAAGACATTCTGCAGAACAGAGGTGGCTCTATCAGGGGCTCCCCCTGAAAGGCTGGGGCCCTGGGCCAGAGCCCACTTTGCCCATACCTTAAAACTCCTCTGCTTTAGGCCATAGAGTCATTCATATCAAAAGGAAAGATTCCGATACTAGTCCTGCTTTGGCTTTTCCATGAACAGACAGAGACGCCACATCAGCTCCAGCAGCTACATGTGGTCATCAATAAACATTTTGGTGCCACACCAGATCCCTCTGGAGAGCCTTCTGGGGGGGGCCTCAAGTCATCTCACCATCGGTGGGTCATTCCTTGATGCTGTACTGTGCCCCTCGTCTTCACACAAAAAACGACCCCCTCCTCAGGATCCGTGCCGCTGGCTTCAGCCTAGGTGCCACCGATGATTCTGATCTCTGCGCCACGTTAGATACCTCCATCAGCTTCATGACCAATGTCACTGGGTCCCATATCTAAGCAGATGCCGACGTCATTGATGCCAGAAGCGGAGCTTGTAGTCCTTTCAGACTCAGAGACCTGTGCCCTACCGCCCAGGAGTCAACTTTATGCCCATTCTGAACATGGCCCTCATGCTCCACATCACGTATGAGACTCTGATTACGATGATGAGCACCAATATGGTGAAGATGGTAACTTATTTGATGATCTCCAAGATGCCAGTGGTCTGGACACTTTGGGGCATATTATCAATACTGGCGATAAAATTATCGCTGTTTTAGCGGCAGAAAACTGCCACTAAAATGGCGATAATGGGCTTGATAATATACTCTATGGGATTCCAATAGAAGCCCATGTTAGATGTGAAGGACATCTAACCTGAGCTTCAATTGGAATTCCATAGTGCATATTATCAAGCCCATTATCGCCGTTTTAGCGGCAGTTTTTTGCCGCTAAAGCGGCGATAATTTTAACACCGTGCTTGATAATATGCCTCCCAGTCAGATAATAGTCATCTCCTCACATAACTGATAGGATCAACAAATAAAATGCAAATTATGTAATATTATGTTATGTTATGTTAGAGCATATTTATAGAGCGCGCGGCTACTCCCTAGTGTGTCCCGGCGCTAAAACCAAACATAAGTCACGCAACAAAGAGCAAAACAAACCACTGCTAAAGAGCTCATAACTGGAAGACCCACATTTTAAGACTTTTCCTGAAGGTAAGAAGATCAGGACTCTGTCTGATAGAAAAAGGAAGGCTATTCCACAGCCGTGAGACAACTGCATGAAAAGATCTACCCCCTAGCCGGGAGAGTCGCACCTTGGGAGTAATAATCAGAAGTTGGGATGAAGATCTCAAGGTGCGCTGAGGGAGATAAGGTTGGAATCGATCCCTAAGATAAGGGGCTCCAATCTTGTGGAAGGCTTTAAAAACCAGAACCAGGGCTTTAAACTGAATTCTCTTCCATACCGGAAGCCAATGAAGTGAAGACAGGAGCTGGGTGGTATGGGTTCTAGATCCTGTCAGAAAGATGGCTCTAGCCTCTGCATTCTGGATCACATGTAGTCGGCCCAAAAGATATTCAGGAAGGCCGAGATACAAGGAATAAACATAGTCCAATCTAGACATTATTAAAGCCTGAACCACTGTCTTCCTGTAGGGGATAGAGAGCAAGGGGAGAACATTTCGTAACATTCTCAACAGCCCGAAGCAAACCCCAGCTACCGAATGTACTTGGGCTTTCATACAGAGAGTTGAATCCAACTTGATTCCCCGATTTTTCACAGTGGAAACGGCCGACACAGGGGGGGATATATCCTGGGGCCACCATGCAAGCCAAGTATCCGGTGGCTGAGGGCCAAAGAAGATTATCTCGGACTTCTCAGAGTTACATTTTAGATGGTTATGACTCAACCAGGGAAAGACTTTAGAGAGACATGTATTAATTAAGTTGCCAACGAACTCAACTCCTTTCTCGCAGGTGAACAGCAGCTGAGTGTCATCAGCATATGACACTATTTTGGCACCAAATTTCTCGGCGAGAGGGGCAAGGGGGGCCATGTACAAATTAAATTATGTAGGGCTCAAAATAGAGCCCTGAGGCACCCCAACATTCAAAAGAGGAATCACCGCCGAGAAAGGAGGAGACCAGATGGTTTGGGAGAGGTTGGCGAGAGAGGATGCAAACCAACTCAACACCGTGCCTCCAATACCGCTGTCGCTGAGTCTTTGCAGGAGTCTAGGATGGGGCACGGTATCGAAGGCTGCGGAGAGGTCCAGTAAAACCAAGACAGCATTCCCTCCTCTATCCAATGTAGCTTTAATAGTTTTTGCAACTTCCAGCAGAGGCGTTTCGGTACTAAAATTGGCTCTAAAACCTGACTGGCTAGAATGCAGCAAATCGTTGGTCTCCACATAATTTGTTAAGACTTTATTTACAAATTTTTCCAAAACCTTCAAAAAAAAGGCAGGAGAGAGATGTGTCTATAATTACAGGCTGGCTCAGGGTCTGCCATAGGTTTCTTAAGTAGCGGGAGGATTTTAGCATGTTTCCACATTTGTGGCATTAACCCTTCCCGTTAAGCGGTGTTCAAGATGGAATTCACACAGGGGTTGATCACATCCGCTAATGAGGACAAAACCTTCGCTGGGCAGGGATCAGCGGGCGAGCCAGATTTCAAAGCTTTCATGAACTCCAAAGATTGCTCCAGAGTGATCTCCGGGAGCACCCTAAGAGAGGCACTGGGACTGGAGCATGCAGCTAGGGGGGATCCCTCAGCATCCTCCAAGTCCAATGATTGGGCTACAAAGGAATCCTAGATCAATTTAATTTTTTCATAAAAAAAGAGGGCCATTCGTTCAGTCCAGTCGCTTGTAGGAACAAACAGTTGACTTATAGTCGCATGGGAGGAGAAGCTTTTTACGACATTGAAAAGGCTTTTACCTTTATTAGCCGCAAAATCTATTTTAGTTGACAGAAAGAGTTTCTTTTCCTAGGACCTTCCCACTGGTCCTCTGGCTGCCTTGGCAGCAAAATCACTGTGCGCAAAGCGCTGGGTGTATCTCACCCCTTCCTTGAGGTAAAAATAAACATGCCCCCTTGTTGCAGCTGCCCCCACTCTCGCGGTGCAGCTGTGTGCAAAATTAGCACTTACAGAGTGCCTGCGGGAGCCCCTCCCGCTGGGGGCTCCACTTGTTGGGAAAACAACTGCACCAAATTAGGCACCAACTGTGCCTCTTACGGGTCCCTCTCACCGTGACTCCTCACGGTGCAGCAATCCGGCACACAACCCTTGGGCGCCACCTAAAGCCTTTTGGGGAGCTCCTCCATCCCGGGGCTCCATTCGCTAGTGCTCCCCTGCAGGCCCCACTCACCGGGGCTTCTGGTCTCCTCCGTGGGAGTTGTTGGTTGCAGGGAAGGCGTTACGCTGACCAAAGGGAGCCCGCGTGGCTCCGTTCTCTTCCTGGGCTGCTGGCAGAACACGCGAAACACCGTCCTGCTCTGGGACACTGGTCTCGCTCTCCGGTGGCACTCACAGGGCTCTCTGCTTCCTCTTCCAGGAGGGGGAAGCTCCACCCCTAGTCAGGCAGGCTTCGCGTGACTTCTGGCTCACTCTCGGATACGGGGTAGGCTCCCTCCCTCCTTCAGGTCACGACGCGACCTTGCTTCCAGCCGTACTGCTTCCGGCCGGGCACGCCTCCAGTCAGGCAGCTTGCCTGACTTCCACGCCGCTGCCTCTTCTCCGTGCAAATTCAGGGTGGGCTCCCACTTTTATATAAGCATAAATGCGGGGTGGGCTCCTGCTAAAAGAGCCATAAAACAGCGGGGTAGGCTCCCGCTTCCAGTGGCATTAATGCGGGATGGACTCCCGTAGCACAGGGGAAACCCCAAGCCAGGATTCCCTTCTGACAAGGTTGCAGCCCAGCGCTGCCTGCCAGCCAAATTTTCTCCTGTCCTGGGAAAATCCAGAAGAGCATTGCAGCGCTCACCAGGCGCTAAGCCCCCAAAAAGGTTTCAGGGCAAAGGCTGGGCCCAGGCAGGCCAGCTCACAGGGCCCTCCAGCAGGGAGGCAGTCCCTCGTGGTGGTTCCTCCTGGGGCCCAGCAACAGTAAGTCCCAAAGCACAACACAAACACAGGGTCACAGCCCCAGTACTTATACCACATTTTCCTTTGTTCTGCCCTGGCACCGGGCTGGGGGAAACCAGTCCCAACTGGTTCTGGGGGGTATTGGGGCATCTTGTTTGCAGGGCTCCTCTTCCCCTTTGTCAGGTGGGGGCTCAGTCATCAGACACACCACAGGGGGGCAGAGCCAGCATTCACCTAGGCAGGCACAGACCTATTCAGGGTCAGGGGACTACTCCTCCCACTACTCCAAATGGAGATGTCCTATTCAGTCTAGCGCTGACTCACCCTGCCCACACCTCACCAGCCCCTGTCACTCCAGAGCCAGACATGCAATACACATCAGGCAGGCAGTCACATAGCACACAGAAATGCCAACTTCTAAAAGTGGCATTTCTAAAATAGTGATAATAAATCTGTACACGCCATTTCGCAGCATTTATTATTACTTTTCCAAACATACCAAATTTGATCACGCTGATCCTCTCATACCAGGAATTACCACTGAAACACTTATCAGGGAATCCCCTATGCATTCCTATGAGAAGGCAGCCTCACAGCAGTGAGAAGCCAAAATGGCTGTTTGTCACTACCAGGACATGTCACGCACTTAAGATACATGTCCTACCTTTTACCTACAGTGCACCCTGCCCATAGGGCTATCTAGGGCCTATCTTAGGGGTGACTGATATGTAGTAAAAGGGGGTCACAGATGTGGCACACACTTTAGGTGTCACAGCGGCAGTAACACTACACACACAGGCCCTACAATGGCAGAGGCCTGAGACGGGTTTGAAAGGCTACTTTGGTGGGTGGCGCAATCAGCGCTGCAAGCCCACCAGTAGCATTCAATTTACCAGCCCTGGGTATATGAGATACCACTTTACAAGGGACTGACAGGTAAATTAAATATGCCAAACAGGTGTAGACCAATCTTACTATGTTCACCACAGAGAGCACATGCACTTTACACTGGACAGCCGTGCTAAAGTGCCCAGAGTCCTAAAACCACCAACACCATGTCAGAAAAAAGGCTAGGAGGAAGGCAAAAAGTTCAGGGATGACCCTGCAAAAAGGGCCAAGTCCAACAATTACAAAACACTATTTTTGCAAAGGTTATATTTCTTCTCTTTAGCATAGTTTATTATGTATGCAGTGAAACAAACTAATTTAGAAGGTCAAACTACGATCTAAGCCTACGGGAACTGAAGATTATGCTTCTAGAACTTAACTACATAAGAATGTCTGTAGCTAACATTATGATAAGGACTTTGCAAGCTGCATGTTATTTTGTGAGAAAGAAAGAACTGAACCTGCTCACAAATGATTGATGTCTCCTGATTGGACCAGAGCGAACAGAGCCTGCAACAATGTCTGCAACATGTGTTCATGTCTTTAAGATTAGTGAGTGTTCCTAGTTAGTCTCAATGCCTTTTTCGAATGCCTATTTTGAATGCTTTCCTGAATGCTTCTCTAAATGCTACCCCCAACTCTTTCCTTTGTCCTAGACTGATGGTTTGCTAATGCGGGTTCTGTTTTTCTTTTCATTTTGATGCTTTAGTTTACAGTTTGCTACTGAAACTGTAGCTTGATTCATTTGTGATATTGAGACTTGGATGAGTTTCATTAACTACTCTTTATGGGAAGTTCTGCCGCTTTAATTTGACTTTGAGATTTATCCTCGCCTGATCTCACTCTTATTGTGAACTTGAACTCTTCATGGGTTCTACTAACTCTGAAATTCTGGTATGAACTTTTAGAATAGGGACTTCATTCCTTTATGGAATGCACTTAATTCACTATTTGATTTATTGTCCTAACCAAATCTTTTATGAGATTTCTGTAAACTTAATTGAATATTTAATTTGAATAAAGAAACAAATTTAAACTTACTAATCTCTTAATGAGAATAAAGGTCTTGAAAACTATTCCAAACTCACATCATTGACTAAACTTGGAATTGTATCTGAATATTTGCTTGTGATGCCGAGATAGCTCTTTGAATCATAGTACTCTGACCAAGTTCCTTCCCCTAGAGAAGAGTGTCTGCCACTGGGACAGGGCACAACCTTGTAAGTGATGGTAATTGAATCAGTGAACCATATTTAATCAACATTTTGGGCCCAGTCCTTGCCATCATAACCCTATGGCCACTGAGGAGTCTGCTTCTTTTGCAACAGTCATTCAACGGGCTGCTGAAGTGCTGGGCCTTAACTTACCCACTCAAGAATTTAAAAATCAATGTTTTGACAGAAGTCCTCTACCCGGCTTAATCCAGGCAGTAGCCTCTACTATACTTCAATGAGGACTTAACCAATATTCCGGTGGGCATCTGAGCCAAGCCAAGAACTTACACGCCAATCAACAGACAAGCGACGAGGCGGCACAGGCCTGCTTATGGTGATCCAGACTTCTTATTGCAGCACCCTACTCCCGAGAGCATGGTGTTGCAATCATCTACCAATAGCCTGAACCCCAATTTGTTTTCCTCTACCGCACCTGTCAGGGACTCTAAAAGGATGGAGAAAGTTGCAAAAGAATGTTGTACTTGACAAGCCTCACACTCATGTGAGTTAATATGACATGCCTTCTGGGAAGACATTCGCATGTATTATGGGTCAGAGTGGCAGACATCATGCCAGCTGTCCTAGAGGACCTCCATCGAACCTAACAGAGGCTCACTTTGAATGGACTAGACACTGCAAAATACTCAATCAGATAAGGTTTGGACAATACCAACTGCTTGGGTAGGGCAGTGGGTATCAGCATGGTGTTTTGGGACACTGCCTGAATGGGCTCCAAGGGCTTTTCATCTGACGTATAACAGCCCTAGATGGACATGACCTTTGGCAGCTCTAGGCTTGTTAGAGTGAAAGTGGACTCAGCCCTTGAAATGGTCAGAGAGAGTAAGGCCACTGCCAGATCTCTGTGCTTAGCTGCACCAATTCAGCAGTTTCCCCAATAGTCATGTCCCTTTTAAAGCTTTGGTAGTGGCTACCAACAGCAGCAGATACAATACCCACTTCATCCCCAACAGACCTCCCAGTCCTTTCAAGGTCGGGTTCAGGGAGCAGGCCAACAGCGTCCAGTCCCCCAAGAGCAAAGTGCTGCCCAGCCCCTCCTCCACGACTGCCACAAAATCTCTTAAACATGTCGCGGTGGTGCATGATGGGCCAGTGATGGGTCGTACTACTTTCCATCTGTCTTCCTCGCCGGAGGAGCATCACGTCAGATCAATTGGTGATCTAGATCACTGGTTTCCAAACTGTGGTCCACGGACCCCCAGGGGCCTGTAACACTTTCCCAGGGGGTCCGCAGGCAGCCGTTTTAAAATCACTGCAAAATTCCTTGTATAATGAGCAGTTTTCAGGCAACAATAAAAGTGTCAAGATATCTATAGTCATTAATGTACCTGATGGGGAGAGATGGGAATTTTGTCCAGTGGCAGCTTTGACTCATCAATGGGAGTGCAGATGGTTAATATGCCTGCTGCAAAGAACGTGCATCATACAGATAAAAAAACTGTATTTTATGTACATCGCTCAGTGGGTTACTGCTTTTGTCACATAGATTCTCTTGTTACTGTGCAGTTCATACATTACAATTGTAATCTAGCACAGCGAGCTATGAACTGCCTTCAGAGAGCTGCATGCAAACTGTATGTTTCAGGTTAGTAAGTTAGATGTAAAGTGCTCTGACACCCTACACTGGTATGAGAGGTGCTATAAAACAAATGAAATACATGTGACAGAGGGACTATGGCGAGATTAGAGGCACTGTTGGAGGGTAATAGTGAGGGAATCATTGATAGCCCCAACAAAGATTTTCGTATTCTGGTGCATAGTAAGGTCATCATTTACCATGCTTTATAAGCTAATACAGTTCAATATATAATGACAAATGTTTTTATAGAATGCACCATTTCTTCCCAAATTTTCTTCAGGGGAGAGACCCCTAAATCTCCCTTTGTTGTTAGTGGTCAGGCTTACTCTCTGCACCATGCGGGGCTGGCCTGACAACATTTGCCCGGGCTACTTTGGGTTTCTAGGCAGGTCCTGGCAAGAGCAGGAGTCTTGAGCTGCAAAGTAAAACCAAAGATTGAAAAGTTAGTTGTAGAGATGCAGAACCAACCTTCCCATTAAAATGTTTCAATTTTGCAAATGTTTTCAATGTAAAAACCGAAATCTTCACTAATTCGAATATTTGTGTGGTGTGGATATGTATGAGTTTATTTTTTTTTCGAATTACTGTTTCAAAGTTTGAATTTTAGGGGGGCGCTAGAGGGCGCATGGCAAGATGGCCGCACCCTAGGATCACTCTGCCCAGCTGAGCTACTATCCGTCCACAATCCAAATGAATTCACAACATCCACGCTGTAAAATTGTGCCCTCCTACCTGTGTAAGACTTTTGCACAGCTTTGGGGGAGTTGTGGTTGGCCGGCATGCGCCACAGCGGCCGATTTCTGGCGGCGGCAAGGCCTGAAGCGAGCGCTCAAGATGGCGGCCACCGGAGTGCCCAACTAGCGAGGCTCGGCAGTTGCGCTCCTACTTGGCCTGCGAAGGTGAGGTGCTGGCTGGAGGAGGAAGACTGGGCGCTACTGCAGCTGTCCATGCCCTGAAGAGACAACTCCGGGTGTCGGGACGGTGGTCGCTGCTGCTGTGATTATTGTACTAGCACCCACTGGCATCTGTCATGTCTGTGCGTGGCCTCAATACACCCAAAAAGATTAGGTCAGTGTTTGCCTATTTAGGCAGGATGGATATTCACGTCACACTTCTGCAGGAGACTCACCTTACGAATTCATTAGAAAAGAATGTGGGGGCTAGATGGGCTGGCTCTCGCGTAGTCTCCACTTACTCCAGCTACGCACGGAGAGTGATGATTCTTATTAAGAAAGGGCTCCCGCTTCAGGTCATGCGTACTGAGACAGATGATATGGGCCGAGTGGCGCTGTTGCATGGTCAGCTAGGGGGGTCCAGTGTACTTTTGTGAATGTGTATGGGCCAAATGTTGAGGACCCCGCCTTTTTCACGGATGTTTGGCGTCACGTCTCAGGGTTCCCAGATGCGGAGATAATATGGGGAGGGGATTTTAACGTCTGCCTAGATATTGAAGTGGATCGTGTGGGTAGCGGGCTAGCGCGGCCTAAACAAGCTGCGGAGGTGCTGCGTGGATTGATGGATGTGGGACGTTTGAGGGATGTGTGGCGCCTACAACATCCTGGATTGCGAGAGAGCACGTTTGTCTCCTCTGTACTCGGTTCGTGGTACCGACTAGACTTCTGGCTGGCCACTGAGGCTGCATGCGCATGGGTGATTGAGGTGTGACATTTGGCTCGAACGCTTTCAGATCACTCCCCGGTGCTCTTGGAGGTACGGATCCCAGTGTGTGAGAGACCACCGTTCCAGTGGCACTTACAGCCATCCTCGCTGACAGGTTCGGTCTTCAGGGCCACTGTTGGGGAGGCTATTCGTAACTCCTTTAGGGAAAACACTGGATCTGTCGACAGCGCAGGAATTCTGTGGGAAGCGTTTAAAGTCACTACCCAGGGAGACTGCATGGGGGCGCAGGCTGCAGTACTGCATGATATGAGGCGCAGGCTGTGCAAATTGGCCACTGATATTTCTGCTGTAGAGCGGGCCTATGAGACGGACCCGCTACCTGACACATTGTCCGAAATTCGAAAACTGGTATCTGAATATAACGAGACCGCCGACCAGGAGATGGTACACAGATCCAGGTGGAGTAAAGCTCGATGTTATGGAGAGGGGGGTCGACCCAGTCGCACACTTGCCCAATAATTGGCCGTGCCGCGAAGTCAATAATACATTACAGAGATGCTGGATGAGGCGGGGGAGGCTCATTATAATACAGCTGACATCAGCGAGACCATTCTTAGCTATTACACGGAATATGCCGTGGAAGATGTCAAACTCGCGATTATATCCCTCCCCACGTGTAAAGCTGCAGGCCTTGATGGGCTGCCGAGTGAATTTTACAAGGCATTCGCGGATGAGCTTGCCCCTAGATTGCTTGAGGTGTATGCGGAGGCGTATGATACCGGACGTCTTCCGCCTTCGCTCCAAGAGGCTCTTATAGTGATGCTGCTGAAACCCGATAAGGCGTCCAATTGCTGCGACTCCTACAGACCACTCTCGATGATGAATATCGATGCCAAGATTTTGGCAAAACTGATCGCCCTTCGCCTTCAGCCTGTAGTACCCTTGCTGGTACTCCCTGACCAGTCCAGTTTTGTACCTGCATGATCTACTACGCACAATTTACGTACCCTTTTTGCCACTCTTCATTATTTTGACTCCGATTTTCAGGCCATAGCCACTAAGGTATTCAATTCTCTATCTTGGGAATATATGTTCACTGTCCTTACACAAATGGGTTTTTCCCCGTTCTTTCTGCAATGGATCAGGGTGTTATATACCGAACCTGCTGCTAGGGTCCGTGTAAATGGCTGGGTGTCGACGACATTCCCTATAGGCAGGGGTACACGACAAGGCTGCCCCTGTCACCTATGCTATTTGTGCTGGCTCAGGAGCCACTGGCTTTAAAGTTGCGTCAACTACATGGCCCTGCTGCACTGTGCTTTAGACAGCGACCGCAAGTTGTATCGCTTTATGCGGACGATATGATGTTATATGTCCGTGAGCCTGTGACCTACCTCCCTGACTTACTGCGTGAATATTCTAAATTTGAAGGTTTCTCCGACCTAGGGATCAACTGGGCCAAGTCAACGGTATTCCCCCTGATGGCTGGTACTGGTGAATTTGAAATTGACTTTCCCCTGTCATGGATCCAGGACCCGGTGAAATATCTAAGGATCTGGCTACACAGAGACCCTGCACAGGTAAGCTCCATAAACTACGGACGCACTATCACAAAGCTCACTGAAAAGGCTGAGCGGTGGGATCACCTACCCCTCTCGCTTGCGGACCGGATCGCGGTGATCAAAATGGCAGTTGTGCCAAAATTGTTATATTCATTTGTGAATATCCCTATACGTTTAAATGTTTCTGCCTTTCAGGCATTGAAGACGGCCCTGCTGTCCTTCGTTTGGGGGGCCAAGAAGCCTCGCTGCAGCTGGGATACTTTAGTGCAACCATTTGAACGCGGAGGCTTTGAAGCCCCGGATATGCGCCTATATTACTTATGCGCACAGGTGCAATTTGTGCATTATTGTTTTTTTCCACAACGTTTTCTTCCCCATACGGCAATAGAGGCTGACGCAATACTTTCATTACCGCTGGTGGCAGCCGCCCTATCGGGTGGGAGTGGAGGCCCTCATACGGAAATCAACCCGGTGCAATGCACCGCTTGGGCCTGGCAGACACTGGCTAGGTGGGCGAAGCTACCCTACCTCTATGCTACTAAATTGCCGGTCGCTGCGCATCCTGGCATATCTGTGGCGCAAGAGTGCTTAGCGTTGCGCACGTTGCGAGCAGTAGGAATTACAACATTGGGCGATTTGTATAAACAAGGTCAGTTCCGCTCGTTGTTAGATGTGCAGGCTGGTCGGACATATGGCACTATGCTGTGCTTCACATATGTGCGGGTTCAACAAGCAATTCGGGATATATATCCCGATTACCCAACTGAACCTCAGACATTGCGAGCACTGCAGGCGGTGCTCGCTGGTGAAGGCCGAAAGGGACTGATCACTAAATTATATGCTGCATCCCTCCGTGAGCGAGAGGCGGAATTACATCCCTCATATGTTAAATGGAATGACACGCTGGGCACCGTATTGTCCTTAGAACATTGGCACTTTTATTGTAAGCTGACTGGGCGTCTTACAGCTAACTGTAATCTTCGCATCATACATTTTAAATTTTTACACTAGCTCTATTATACCCCTGTGCAGTTGCGGAGATTTGGATTGCGTGAATCAGCTAGCTGGGTGAGGTGTGGGCAGGCAGATGCCAACTTTTTACATCTCTCTTGGCAATGTGGAGGGATAACTGCGTTCTGGTCTAAAGTTGTGAATGTGCTCACGGATGTGGTGCATGAATGGGTGAGATGCTTGCCTGAGGTATGTCTGCTAGGCAATGTGAAGTCCTTGAAACCATGCAACAGGAGGGTGGTTGCTGTGGTAACACTGATGGCCAAACGAGCAGTGGCGCAATGCTGGGGCGCAAAGGCGGTGCCCACTGTTCGTAAGTGGGTCTGCAATTTGACCTATTGTCAAGAGCAGTTGGAGATTTATGCTGAAGAGCTACCCAAATTCTCACGGCCTAAGGACTTCTGGGCCCCACTGAGATTATATTTGCTGAGAAACCCTGATTTGTAAGGTACTGTGTATTTTTCTTTTCATACTACGGATGCCTAATACGGCTGGACTCTGATTAAGGTGCTATCCTTTTATGTGTGCCCGTATGACATCATACTGTTTTACTGATGTAAGTAATTTTTTGTTATAGTGCCGGGGGAAGGGGGGAGGAGGAAGGGTATGTTTGGTTTTACAGAAGATGGTTGCCACTACCTACCGCATATTCTTGTTGACCATGTTCATGAACTAAAACTTGCTTGTACTGATTTCAATTGCGCAACGCCGTCGGCTCGCAAGTGACACGCTGGTATTGTATTGCAAGTGTTCAATAAACAAATAATGAAAAAAAAAATTGAATTTAAATCGTACAATTTGCTTGGGGGTCCCCAGCTTACAGTAGTGACTCAATGGGGTCCTTAGGAGTCAAAAGTTTGGGAACCACTGCTGTAGATCATGCAGAATGAATACACCATAAAATTCCAGTCCTACCCCCAAACATGATACCCACACAACAACAAATCCCACAAGGCCACATGTCCATACTGTACAGAGAAGTTCAACCTCTCTTGGACAAGGGATCAATAAGAGGGTGCTGACATCATAAATCGGGACTGGTTGTTACTCTCATAACTTTCTATGCCAGAAAGACAGACACCTCTGCCCTATCCTAGACCTTCGCCCTCTGAACTTCTTCCTCCGGAAGGACAAGTTCAAAATGCTCAGGTCTGTCTACCCTGGATCCAGAAGACTGGATGGTAATGCTGGGCTTGCAGGACGTATATTTTCGTATCCCCATTCTGCAGTCCCACAGTCACTACCTGCAGTTTCAGATAGGCCAAGAGCACTTTCAGTTCACCATGCCCCACTTTGGTCTTACTACTGCACCTTAGTTGTTGGTGATGGTTGTGGTCACAGTCCATTTGCAGAGGTTGGGAAACCAATTCTTCCATTATCTCGACAACTGGCTACTGATGGGCTCACATCAAACAGTTGTAAACCACCTCCAGACGACAGGCAACCTGTTGACATAATTGGGGTTTTCCACAAATGTGCCAAAGTCACACCTGACTCCTTTACAGTGGCTCCCCTTCATCTAAGCCATTCTCGATATGGTGCTCTTCTTAACCCTTCCTCTGCCTCAAAAGGTCCAGGGCATTCAGGCTCTGATACCAATATTTCAACCAGCAGCCTTGGTCTCAGTGAGGGCAGCTCTGGTGCTTCTTGGACTCTTGGCCTCCTGTATCCTGTTTGCAGACAGCACCAGGAGACAGATGCAAGCTAGCTCTAGAGTGGGATCTCACTGGGACTACCACCAAGGCAATTGGTCAGATTTTAGCTAGGTGTTGAAGGAGACTATGAAACACCTACAGTGGTGGGTTCTTGACCACAATTGGACTAGCAGCAGATCACTCTACTCTACCTACCCCACCCAGAGCTGAAGGTTATGAAGGATGCATCGCTGCTGGGTTGGGTAGGTCATCTGAGAGAAGTAGACATCAGAGGACTCTAGTCTCTGGCAGAAGCTCGCATCCACATCTACCTGCTGGAGATGTGAGTGATTCACTTGGCACTGAAGGTGTTCCTCCCCACCATCAAGGGGGAACGAGTCCAGGTGCTGGCAGACAACACAACCACCATGTGGTACCGCAACAAACATGGTGGTGTGGGGTCATGGGTCTTGTGCCAGGAGGCTCTACATCTCTGCAAGTGGCTGACCACTTAGAGAGCATATCCCTGATCACACTACAGCTGACAGGATGTTTGAACGACAGGGCAGATAAATTCAGCTGCCATTGCCCAGCAGATCACAAATGGCATTTACACTTGGAAATAGCGTAGGGGGCTTCAACTAATGTGTAGAACCATGGCATGATCGATTTTCCACTGCAGAGAATGCGTAGTGTCAAAGCTTTTGTGCAATGGAGTTCCCAAGGCAGTCCTCTCTTGGAGATGCATTCCACATACGCTCGGGCTCAGGACACCTGTATTACTTTCTGCCCTTCCCTCTCCTGCCCAAAGTATTGTAAGAGATCATGAGAGACCAGGCCCAAGTCATTTTAGTGGCACCAGATTGGTCCAGGATAATGTTGTACCCAGAACTTCTGTCGAAGAGCATTTGTCCTCCAGTCCAGCTGCCCCATCTTGGAGAACCTCTTGTCGCAGCAGCAGGTCCAGGTCCTGCGCCCGAACCAACACAACCTACACCTCCCTGTGTGAAGATTGAGCAGTGACAGTTCATGGCTTTCAATCTTCCTCACAAAGTGGTTAAATCTATCTTGGCAGCCAGACATTCATCGACCAAACTGAATTATGCAGGACACTGGGAGAAGTTTGTTGTCTGGTGATCTGCCCAAGATATACAACTCTTGAAAGCGCTGTTATTGGGTGTTCTCCCGTTCTGTTTACCATTGGCACTGCGATGTTTTGCTGTGGAAAAAGTTAAAGGTTACCTCCTTTTTTAAAGGGCTGGTCCATATGTTCCCTCAAATTACAGTTGTCATGCTGCAGTATGACCTTAATTTGGTAATCCCTTCAAACCCATGCACAGTTGCTCTCTTCATCTTCTTACCATCAAAACAGCATTCCTCATTGCCATAACATCAGCCAGGCGAGTGAGCGAACTGCAGACATTCAGAAATGTTTTAAGGCATGGGCAAAGTGGGCTCTGGTGCAGGGCCCCAGATTTTCAGGGGTAATAAATACAGCTGTGTTCTGTAAAGAGTCTTGCCCTTATGACCTTGAACAGTTCTTAAACAGATTGTTTTAAATACTGTTTTCCTTTAAATTATTTATAATGTGAGTGATATGACCATGCAATATTCATAAACAATTTGTTTTAGACCAAAACAGGACCTCAAATTTGAGAAATAGGAGGGGTCACAAATAATATTTGCAATAATATTAGTAAGCTGCTGCTGCAATATAATATTGAAATAACATGTCACTATCCCTGAATATTAGATGGAAACAGATTTGGAATTTGGACCAGTGTGCCTGTCCACAGGCCAAAGAGGGCATGAAAGAGCTGAAACTGGATCATAAATTCAAAGCTGTTTCGATCAGGGACCCAAAAAATGCCTGTGGCCCAGGGTCACTGCAATCCTTAAGATGTCCCTGCAGACATAGACATCGTTTTTCCCAGACAAATGAAGCCTCAAGACAAAAGCAGCATTCTTGCCCATGGTAGTCACAATCTTCCACATAGGGAAATCCATCATTTTGCCAGCATTCTATGAGCAGCCTCACCCTTCCAAAGAGGAAGAACTACTTAATCGCCTGTACCCAGAAGGGGCACTTAGCTTCTTTGTGGGTCGAACCAGAGATTATAGGCAGGACGACCAACTTTTTATCTGTTTCTCTGGGGTTAAGAAGTGGTGCAAAAGAGGACCAACTCAAAATGGATTATACTATACATCAAGATCTAATATGGGCTAGCCAAGAAGCAGCCCAAAGAAGGCTTGAGTGTTCATTCCACCAGAGTGAAGGCTGCCACCACTGCGCTGCCATGCAGTGTGCCAGACATGGACGTTTGTCAACCTGCTATATGGGTGTCTCTCTACACGTTCATGAACCATTAGTGCCTGGATAGCCAGGTCTGGCAGGATGAGCACTTCACTCAATCTGTCCTGCACGATTTCCTGGTCTGAGCCTTTCCATAGACCAACTACCTGGGAGGTACTGCTTTGGTATCTATTAACAAAGTGAGGAATCTGTGGTTAGAAGTCTCTGTCAAAAGAACAAGTTACTTATCATCAGTAATCCCTTTTCTGGTACAGACACCATCTAACTGTGGATTCCTCACTGGCCCGTTCTTGTTCTGTGGAATTGTCTCATATCGTCCATTAAAAGGATTACAATCTAAAGTCTGCACACTGCCATAAACTAATTTAAATGGCTTTGCTTCCATTGGCACAGCCAGGAAACATAAAGAAACTGATGTCAGTGCGCAGAGCGGATGTATATATAGTGACCCCGATGTGGGGCAGGACGGATTTAACAAGAAGAATGACAATATGCAAGGGAAATGCTACACAAGTTTCCGTATCTAGTCTTGTGTCGGGGGTAATTCACAAGGTTTAGGAATCTGCAGGTAGACAGAGTCCATACCAGAAAAGGCATTACCAAAGATTACTAACTTGTTCCTTTCTACATTTCACCTCCCTACTTCTCTTCTCTCTCTCTCTCTCTCTCTCTCTCTCTCTCTCTCTCTCTCTCTCTCTCTCTCTCTCTCTCTCTCTCTCTCTCTCTCTGTGCCTGCTGCAATGAAGCTTGGGGAGCTGGGGAAAGTGACAGAGGCCCATAAGTGCCCCTGAGCTTTCAAAACCGCCCTCTGAGGGCTCCAGCCCATCGGTGAATTAACCAGTGGAATAAAAGGCCTGTCGGCCCTAGGCCTTTCTCTTAAGATTCAGTGCTAGAAACCCCCTATTGTCTGCCTGTTCATCGGAGAGTGCAGAACAACCAAATGCATTATCTGTTGCATACAAATTAATAGCGGAACACTGTTGATAGGCCGTGATGCAACCCGAATGGAGATTCCATGTGCTAGGCAAGGCTGGCAGATGCTAGATGAAGCTATTACTCTGTGAAAAAGAAATTTCTGAGTTATTTCCTGATGGCTACCAAATTACTTTGTTTCTGAAGTTTGAGAGGAAGATATTTCTAATCTTTTCAGGAAGAGAGGAAACCAGCTGCCCTCCGATGTAAATAAGTAATATCTAGGAACTTGAAAACAGGTCCATACTTGCGCAACCGAGCTCCAAGAATGTCCCTGGTAGGCTGGCAGTGTCGGGGCTAGCTTCACTGCTGGTGGGCCAGTTTTATCACACGGGACCGGCCGGCTGCATTTTCTGCCTGCAGCAGTTTGGTGCTTATTATTTCCCAGATGCTTGGTGATAGCTCTCTTTTCACGTATACGTGTCACAATACCTTGCATTGAATGTTTAAAGCCTGAGGCATTGGCAATTCGCCTACTATCAATACTGACCCACCAGAAACTGGGGGCTGATGTATTAAGGGTTTTTATCCATTCTCTGTGGGTAAATGTGATGACACATATTAGTAAAGATTCTTATGAAACCAGCCATTTTACCTATCAGTGAAAGAATCAAACACAGCCAAAATATCAAATATGATTTTGATATTTCCTGATTCTCTACAGTTAATAAAATAATTAAACAAGACCTAAAACATGCTTCTAAACCCTGCATCTTTAGACCAAAGACCACAAATCTGAAAAAAGCTAAAGGAAGAAGAAACAATATTGTAGTGGCATCCTTAAACAACAAAACCCAAGCAGAATAATGTTAGCCCAGTCTTTCTTACTGCTAGCTTGTATAACAAAGTTACATTGTATTGGCCCCTTCAGGAAGAAATAAAATGACTCTTTTACTCTCTTTTTCCTTTCTTTGAATGAAATTTAGGTTGGTGTTGTGCAGGTGTTTTTTTCTGTCTTTATATGTTTTCACTGGTGCTGGCTATTGCTCTTTCAGTGGTGTTTTATCAGTTATTATAGGTTTAAACCTAAAACCCCACACCCTATTTAAAAATAAACAATGCAAAACAAGTGGCTTTAAAGCGTGCATCAAAACTGTTTTGTTTTGCATTTTAATGGTTCCTGGCCCCTGCTAGGCCCCTGCTAGGCCGCCACCAGCAGCACTGACCTTCAGGGCTTCTTTTGCAGGGTGGACGGTGCTGTTGCTTGGCTCAGCAAGTCCAGTACATATATGATAAAGATCCTCAAAAATCCAAAACTGTGTGTTTTTTTTATAATGATCCCCTATGTTTGACTATGCAACTGTAACTAATGTGACCATGCAAATCTGCTATCTTTGGTATTCCCTACTGCGGAAACCTGAGCAACATGGCTGATGCCTGGTGGAGCTGCTAGACAGCTATAGAAGAGATTGGCCCTGGTTCACCCCCTCGACCATCACCTACCCAGCCAGACATTAGGCATAGTTCTCCTCGTCTCCCCTTTTTGTCTCCCTCCGCCCCCTCCCTCCAACTTTGTTCTTTTTCCTGTGTTCTTACTATGCTCTTGTAACGGATGTAATTTGTAACTTGTAACGCAACGATCCTCATGTAAAGCGCTCTGATACCTCCGGGTCTAGCCAGCGCTATATAAAACTCTCCAAATAAATAAATGTGATCTTTGTAATGCATTTCAGTTTAGTATATTACATTATACCATTTAATTGCATGGCAGTTGTTAGAAGTGACAGATTCTAATCATAAACATTAAACCATTCATGCCACCACCACCACTTCCCTCACAATAATGCTATTAGTAAACCAAGAGGAGAGCTGTCATGTGTCCATTATGCGTGGCCTAGGATGTTACTATAGATGGAGTAACATTAAAGTATTTTACTCTTGTGAAATGCACACCCCAAGCAGATGTATTTCAAGTGACTGTTCTCATGTGATGAGGGAGGAAAATTGCCTAGCATCACACAATGTGGTCAATTGGAAGCCCAGATTTATGCAAGATTTCTGCACAATTCTGTCTCTATATGGTTATTTCATTCTCTCTCCCATTTTAGATCAAAGCTGTGAGAAACTGGATTACTGTTTGACTGGGGTGTGAGCACCGATCAAGCAACAGCTACAATCTTTGTCAGAGTAAGGCACAAGCAAACCCCAAATTAGCCCGTGCTCAGCCCCCTGGCAGCGAGACACAGAGCGGTCTTAGAGGCAATGTGTAAAGTATTTGCGGACCACCTCAAACAGTAACACAGTGAAAGCATACCACAAAAGGATCCCACACCAGTTTAGAAACATAGAGCAAAATGTAATAAATAAAACAAGACCAAAACGACAAACATCCAATCAGTAGAACCGGAGTTAGGAGTTTTTACAGATTGTAATTGAAAATAGCAGAAAAAAACACAGAGAGCCAACTGTGCATATGAATCCAATTGGTCGCACACTGCTCGTCCTGCCAGCGTGTTACCCCAAGGCATTGTGCATATCTGGTTGCGTTGCCCCTGGTCAAAGTCACACCGTCAAGCCGACCGCGATGGAGTGCACGCTGAATACAGTCACCAGATGAGGCCCGCTGAAGTTTACCTTCTCAAATCCGTGCCAAGAGTTCTGTTCGTGGTGGAAGGGTCTGCAAGGAGTAAGGAGAGCATCACGGGAGGCTGCCGGCGTAGCATGAAAATCCTGAAGTCATCCCGGAGGGGTGCTGCTGAAGTTTTGTGTTGGCAGTCCCCGCTGGTAGTTGATGCTTGGAGTGCAAGGAGACAGCAGTTTCAGAAGCTTCACTCTGAATCAGGGTGTGAGTTGCGAGATCTCATTGAGAACAGGCCCGTTCGGGGTTGCAGAGCACCCAAGAACCTGCATACAGCTTCCTTGAGCCACACCATGGTCCGGGCCTGAGAGGCACCACTTGGGGGTCAGAAACTCACTTCAGTTGGATCCAGGGGCTGGTGCAGAAGTTGAGGAGTCTTTTATGTCCCTGAGGCTCAGCCCTCATAGTCACTCTGGTGTCTTGGGTGAATTTGCAGGTCCAGCTCTCTTCTCACCCAGGCAACAGGCAGAAAGCAGCAGGTCAACACAGCAGGGCAGTAGTTCCTTCAGAGCAGCAGTCCAGTAGAGTGGCAGTCCTTTCGGCAGCACAGCATTCCTTCTTCCTGGCAGAGTATCCACAGGTCCAGTAGTGTATGGAAGAGTGGTGTCGGAGGTCGAGTAATTATACCCAGTTCTTACTTTGAGTGGTGAGAAGCTTCTAGAGGCCTTCCTTTAAAGTGCACAGGTGCCCTGCCTTCCTGGCCCTGGCTCCAGACTAACTGCAAGGAATGTACAGCCTTTTGTGTGTAGACAGGATGCAGCCTATTCAAGTGTTAGTGGGGGTGGGTCCAGCTCCTCCCTCCAATCCTGCCAGTGATGGCCCATCCAGTAACACCTAAGCTCTCCATTGTATGTGGCTGTCTAGGAGGAATGTACAAAGACCAACTGTCAACTACACCCCGTCATGTGACCTAGAGACTGGCTTTTTTTAAATTGTAATTTAAATTTTGACTTCACCATAAGTTAGGATTTCAAATTACAATTCCAGAGACACCAAACATGAACTGGTCGCCGGTTCCAATTTGGAAATTACTATTTTGAAATGCAACAAGGTAACTTCAGTGTTATCCTATGGAAGTAGTAGGCCTTTCAGTAATGACAAACTAAATTAAGAATGTTTCTTTCCCAGTACAAGTAAAACTTAAAAGTACATGTCCAACTTTTTAAATACATTGCACCTTGCCCTCTGGACAGTCCAGTACCTACCCTAGGGGTGACGTATACGTGTAAACAAGGAAGGTTTGGGTGCTGGCAATGGGTTTACCTTGCCAGGTTGACATGGCAGTTTAACACTGTACACATACAAGCTGCAATGGTAGGCTTGAGATACGTTTAATGTGCTACGTAAGTGTGTGGCACAATCAGTATTACACGCCCACTAGTAACATTTCATATACAGGCCCTGGGTAGAGGGAGGGCCACTTTACTTGAGACTTACAAATCAATTAAATATGCCAATGGGTATAAGCTAATTTAACATGTTTAAAGAAGAGAGCACAAGCACTTTAGCACTGGTTAGCAGTGGTAAAGTGTGCAGAGTCCTAAAACCAAGAAAAACGAATTCAGCAATAAAATAAAAAGGAGTAAGTAGTCAAAAGTCTGGGGATGACCATGCAGAAAGGGCTAAGTCCAACGAAAACGTAATGCTAAATCTGTGCACTGTGTTAAAAACATCCAGGCTACACCAGTTTCATACTGATTGGTGGTAGTAGTTTTTGGGGACAGTAATGTTTTAATGCAGAAGCTAAAATTAAATAAAATGAAAACCAGACCTCCCACCTTTGATCAGTGCATTGAGACCAATTGCTCCATGTAGCTAAAATACTTTATTAATAATCATCCATTCTTTAAATAATTCATCCACGCTCTCATCACTATCACACTATTTATTCATGGAGCCATAAAACCCTGTCTCTACTCTCCATTCATTTAGTCATTACTGGACATGGTTCAATAATGAAAAATATGTTGTGAAGCCATTGATTGGCTTGGGGAGGGGGCAACACACCCACCACTTTATTTAATGAATATAGGATGTGCCGACTCCTCGGGCTCTGACCTACCCCAAGGGCAAGAGCCTGCCTTTTAAAAAAGAAAATACTGCAGAACTACCACGGTGTTGCGGTACAGCTAAAACAAATTCTGGTTTTAGCTCCAAAGCATCAAGGTATTCTTACCTTGCCCACCGATATGTTTTTTTTTTCAGGACACGGGAATTGAGTCCCCGAGTCCTAAAATTTCTTGCAAATATCTTTCTTGATGTGAGGCAGCCGTTCAGATCCTATTTTTTGATCAGCCGTCCTGCTGTAGTACTCGCTGTAAATACATTTCGAAAGATAATTTTTCAAAACCTACTGAACAGATTTACACTAAATCACAAAAACACGCTTTCTGTGTAAATATCTATGGAAAATTGCACGAGGAAAATGAATTTTGCGACCCCCCCTTCTCACATTCCCCATTGAATGGATAACCCAGAAACATTCAGAAAGGAGCTGAGTTGGCTTAACCTATTTTGTTGAAAGTTTCATGAAGATTCGTCAAATGGCGCCAAAGTTATTAACAAACCAAAAAATCCATTTCCAATAACATGCATTCCTAACTATAACTACACAGTGGCGATTGTCACTGTGTAATATATAAATATTAGAGATAAATAGACAGACAGACAGACAGACAGACAGATAGATAGATAGATAGATAGATAGATAGATAGATAGATAGATAGATAGATAGATAGATAGATAGATAGATAGATAGATAGATAGATAGATAGATAGATAGATAGATAGATAGATAGATAGATAGATAGATAGATAGATAGATAGATAGATAGATAGATAGATAGATAGATAGATAGATAGATAGATATTACTCAGTGGCAGTCGTGATACTTAGGTTTGCGTTTCCATAGGATATACCTTTATTTGGTTTGCTAATAAGTTTGGCGCCTTTTGATACATTTTTACAAAACTTTCAAAAATAAGTGCTCTTTTTTGCTTAGTTTCTGTAGGGAAAGTTTTTGGGTGATCCATTAAGGAGGGGCCGAGAGAAAATGGATCCCAAAATGCTAAATTCCCAAGCAATTTCCATAGGGTGTTTTTGAGAGGGCTAATGCTAATAAATCATACCTTACACTGTGCACATCTACATATCTATATTATTTATTATATATCACACAGTGGCAGTTACCAATTGACTTTTGACATGGTGGATGGATTTGCATACATTTTGGCCATTTCTTTACATAGTCAGATAAGATCTGACACAGCAGTTTTCATGTTGATATGTGCAGGAGACCAGGGGACCAGGGGGTGAAGAAAGATTGTTTTCCCATTTTAGCTCCCATAGGAAATTTTGCTCGCACTTACAGCCCAACCGCTGAACAGATTTACACCTATCTAGGCAAGAAAGTGGAACTTTACTCAGAAAACTTCCTTTTGTTGGTTGGCAGTAAATCGATTGAGAAGTTTATAAGATAGTCCAGCGAGCACAACTTTAAAAAATAGAGTGCTCTGATTTGCCAAGGGGGCTTTTTTCCCTTGAGCCATCTCGCTCCTGTGGGAGTGAGGGTCCAGAAAGAGCTAGCGCTCTGATTGGCTGAACGCTATATGGAAGAAAATGTGGTGGCGGCCATTACAGGGCTCCGATAAATTAGTCGCCAGTCCTTAAAATATATTCAAGAAAAGAAATAAGGAAGCACAGTAAGGATAGCCCTTGTGGGGGCGGTCCCCCTGGCCACCAGGGACCAAAACTACTTTTTGGTCATTCCTGCGGTACATGATTGAGGAAACAAAATGAAGAAAACTAATATGACCCCAAGGGTGTGCCAGGGCCTGAGGCTCAATAAATGTAAATGTTTGGGGAGGGGGCATGTGTGGGGCCCCCCTCCATGAGCCAATTTCAGCCCCGAAGACCTCATCCCCCGGGGTCTGTGAACATTTAAAAAAAGGGCATGCGTGCTGCTCCAAGCCAGTTATGTTCCCAGGAAACCCATCTTAAGAGGCCTAGTATAAAATGAAAAGGAGGGGTGTGTGGTCCCCCTCCCCAAGCTTCATAAGGCCCAGCGACCCCATTCTCCTGTGCCATGGTTCAATTAAAGGGGAAGGGGTAGCAGCTTTCCTTGTGGGTGGTCCCAAATAAAAATAGAACTGTTGGTGCCCAGGGTGTGCATTGGGGCACCCACTTAATAAAAAACATGCCTGCTCCTACCAGCACACACAAGGTATGTTGGCTGGGGAGCTTGCTGAGCCCCATGGCCCCCAACTATAATTAAACACGTGGGTGTCCCAGGGAGGCACCCGGACACCCAAAAATTATTAATAAACACCAAACAATTGAATAATAAATGCGGTTCATTTATTATTCACTGCTCCTTGCAGGCGCTCCATAATGCCCTGTAAGTGCTGTTTACACTTTTTGTTTTCATCTTGGTGATATCCATAGAAGGAGCAGGGGCACCACCAAGCATATTTTTTAGATGTTACAGGGGGTTGCAGGGAGTGCTGCTGCTCCAGGATCATTAAAAACTGTAAGGACCGGATTATGAGTGGACAGCCAGAGTCACAGTGACGCTGTGGTGGCGGTCCGGCCACCGCCGCACCAGAGGTCCGACAACCCTATTACAACTAAGATGGTCGGACTGCCATTGCACCACCGCAACTGCCAGGTATCAGAGATCCCTGGTGGTGGCGCAGCGGTCTGAGGGCCACAATATGCTTGTTGGTGCCCTGAGGCACCCCCAAGCCTATTATGACTTTCCTCACCCCCAGCAGTCTCATGGAGGTTCTTCCTCCATAAAACTACTAGTGGAGAGGAAAGAAAGCTGCCCCTGTGCACTCTCAGTTCCTGTATGGGAATGCACGACATGGGGCATTACTTCCCATTAAGGAATGTGCACTGAAAGTCACACGGTGGTGCATTTTAAGGCTCACTATGAGCCCTTAAACAGCACCACTGCGGAACCTCCATGCCACTCACCCGCCAGACCACAAAAGTTCTTGTAATCTGGCGGGCGGGTGCCGGTGAGTTTTGGCAGTGCAAGAACATGGTGGTGACGATCCACCCTCTCCCGCACCACCAAAACTCGTAATCAGGCCCTAAGTCTCCTGGATCATTAAATCCATGACTTTAGAAGAACTTACCAAATGTTTTTAAAACACTCCTCTCTGGAGTTCTGTGCTATTTAGCTGGAGTGCAAGGCCCCCTTGTGGTTGTTTTTTATGATTGCATTTTGTGGGCTGAAAGATTTTAAAAGAAAGACTCAGAGACATGTTGGTTAGGCCCAGGTGGTAAACTCTGCTTGCAGAGTATGTGGGATTCGGTCACTCTGCTCTCAGTGGCAGAGCGTGAGGTTCTGGGATTCCGCCTTGCAGGCATGAAGCAGAGTTTTTTTTCCGTAGCTACGCTTGAGATTTGTCTTGATATTCTCGGGCTGGTAGCGAGTTTGTGTGAGACTTTGCGCCTGCTCGCACGGCTTCCTGGCCGCATCAGGGTCAATGTAGTGCCGGTCGCGAATGCACCACTCGAGTAGCTTTTGGGCTCGAGAAGCAGCTAAAGACGTTTTCAAATGGATTTTCTTCTCCAATGGACTGTTGGATTTGTTTTTTTCTGTGCGAAGCCTTTTCTTTTTCCTTATTTTTTTCCAACTGGAAGGAAGTGCCCCAGAGACTCCTGTCCAGCAGGCTCCTCCCAGTGCTTTGTCTGGGAGACAACCATTACTACGAAGGCTTAAGTACGAGAAGCCTTTACAATTAATCTGGAAGTACGAGGGAGTCATTATAACGTCAGTTGTAACAACGAACCTTCCATTACAACTAATGGCATTACTACGCATGTCACTACAACAAAATGTATTGTTGTAGTGTACAATGCCTGACTTCACCACGAAAATCACCATGTATTGAGGAAGATGAAGGTGACAAGTATCTTCGTGTGTTGGCAGTAATGTGACCTCTTGTGCAGCCAAGTTAGCTAATGAAGAGGTGTTGAGTGGATTTCCTCTCACGCTAAGGTGAGAGATACAAGTGTGAGACAGTGAAGTAGCTGCAGAGTATGGGCGAATTACCTCTAAAATCGTGCTGGCAGGGTCGGAGACTTCCACGTGTGTGATGCCCGCCATCGGAAACATTGTGAAGTGATTTAAGGAGGAGGGCGTAACTTGATATCGGCATGAGGAGCTTGTGGGCCTCCAGATTAATAACGGATGAGGAGGAGGACAAACAATGACAGCCATTTACAATTGGGAAGTACAGAAAAATGGTAAACAAAAACATAAGACTAGAGCATTAACTGATTGCTTGAGAATGCATTTACAAAAATGAGGCTGCTGTATTTGGCATTTTACTACAATTTAACTTTGGGAAATATCATTTCGGGAATATATTTAAAAATTCGGATTACTAAAACTGCTTATCATGTTTACTTAAAATTGACGTTTTGAAGTATGCGTAGGAAAACTATACTTGATATCTGCGTTCGTGATTATGGAAGTTTATATGATACCCTGTATGGAGGCGTGATAATGGCTTTTTAAAAATAAACTGGCGTTGTAATGGTACTGTCCTCCTTCTGCATACATTTTAGAAGCCTTCGTTGTAAAGGCTTTCATATTTCTGTCATACATCCTTTTGTCCAGCTCCTGGTCACTTTTCATTTGGATTTTGAGCTGGAAGGATCACTCTCCTTGTCTGCTGAATATATGCAATTGGATTTAAGGACTTAGTATTTGAGATTTCACAAGATTTCACAAGCAAGTTCAAAAACTTTTGTATAAGGGTGTTGTTTGTTTGATATAGGGCATGCACCAGTATTTATTTGTACTTTTATTCGAATTTTCAAAGTTATTGTGGAGGGTGGCATTCTTGCATTTCATTTATCTCCTTTTGTAAAGGAACAATGTTGCACGGTTCAGTACATTTTTTCCATGTTTGTTAAATTTGCAATATTTATTTATTTTACTATGTGGCCTAGTCTGCCAAGGGGCCATCAAGTAGTCCTAGGCCAGTGCTAGTCATGGGTGCATGAAACAATTGCTTCTGTGGTATATGTTGTTTTAAAACATCATTTAGGGCTGAGATGGCATTGGATTAAATAAAAAAAAATGGGGTGTTTCTTTTTATTTTTTCGCATTTGTTTGTGTACAAAAAGTGTATATGTGGGGTAATGTTTGATGCCTTGGGAGGATGTGTGTTGTTGTAAAATTTTCATGGCTCAGTTAATTTTCGTTTTTGGCATTGCTGAATTAATCCTGTGTGTGTGTGTGTGTGTGTGTGTGTGTGTTTTCCTAGGCCACCACTGATTTCTCATTGTTCTCCATATGATGTCCATAGGCCCGAATGTGTTCTCTTTGTTCCTCATCCCTCCCTGCTTGCTGTTGTTGTTTGGCCATGTGGCTGGCAGCCATTTTGTGCATTCAGCCAGTATGTCTTTCCATAGGCTTGCATGTGTTGTTTGTTTACCATACCTCCTTGCTCGCTGTTGTTGTTTGATCATGTGGCACTGGCTGGCAGCCATTTTGTGCATCCAGCCAGAGTGCCTTTGCCATAGGCTTGCATGTGTTCTTTGTTACCCGTGCCTTCTTGCTCGCTGTTGTTGCTTATCCGCCCGACCTACTGCCAAACTAGCGTTCACGAAAAAGCTATCGGTATTCTCCCTCGCTGCAGATCAGGACATCTGTTCTCAAAACGAGACGCCTGTTATCTACACAGTATCATTCCAAAGCACCCTTCAGCGTACTGCTTATCCGTGTAATACAGCATAAGAATCTTGCTGCATAAAGAAAATATCCTGAACTTATGAATGAATACCCAGTCAGTCCTAATCAATTGATCTCCATACCTGAAAAGCCATCCAAAAAATAGAACAGGTTCCAAGATCATCGCTAGCATTACCCTGCAACGTTTTTCAGCCACTATGAAATTATATTACCTATAGCACTGCACCATCTATCAGGCTGTTTATGCTATCTCCTGACAACTCCTTCATTTGCTATTCACACGCTAGACTGCCTTTTGAAGAATTGTGGCTTTTCCTGACGAAGGCGTACTTTTCGCCGAAACGCGCGTAGAAGACTAACCATATGGCCACTGATCTGTTTTAATTTTTACTGTTGTTTGATGAATATTATTACATTGATTGTCTATATTATGTATAAATGCACTGTTAAATTGCTTTTTTTTATTGATTTGGTTTTTGATTTTGTGAGAATCATATTAACAATAAACACTAATGTGAATTCTTTTTAAAAAAAATCTGTTTTGGCTATACTATTTGGACACATCTTAAATATCAACCCAGTAATTACGTCAATTGCCTAGGAAGTTACTATTGCATTGTGTTGTTTTACCATGTGTCACTGGCTGGCAGCCATTTTGTGTATTCAGCCAGTGCACCCTTCATTTTAATTTTTAATTGTAATTTTATCTTTTATCTTCATTTTTTATTTTAAATATTGTTTTATTTTTTAATGTACATTTTTTTCAATGTAAAAAGTAATTTACATTTTTATTTTTAAAATAATTTTTTCTAATGTTTTTAATTTTGTAATTTGTTTTTTTGCAATTTGTTTTTTAGGCTTTTTTTTCATTTTGCCATCCACCCATCCATCCACCCTAGGTGCACAGCTGCACAACAGCATTCATGTTTTTCTATGTATAATTCCATTTCCTCCTGGATACTCTGGCTGCGGTGCACTGCAGACAAACCAGCATCATAATTTTTTTTTATGATTCTTCCATTTCACCCTTGACCACATTGCCTGCCATAGGCACACACTAACCTCCATTTTTAAAGATTATTATTCTATTTGTCCATGCAGTTCTCTGAGTTCAACAGAAGTCTCCTTTAGAATGTAGGGACATAAAGGAAAGTGCTCTATCTGCGTATTGTATGTTATCCTGATGGGTAAATTACATTTAGTGGTATGGTGTGAGGTTTGATTTTAAAGTGGTTATTATGTAAGTAACCAACTTCACTAAAATTGCCTTTGTCTGTACTTAAACTGCACCAATGCCACGTTTCACTAAATGTTTTTCTTGCTTGTTTGCTTTTAGGTGCACAAGAGACGAAGAGACATCACCCGCAGTAATGCCAAACAGAACGCCTGTACAGTGACGTCACACATCAGTCCTCCTATCTCGCAACTGAGAGCTTTAAGATTGCCTCAAAGAAAGCTTCAGCAAAGAAAGTGGTCTGTGAGAAGAAGCAGCTTTCCACTAGTGGCGTGTCGGCTGAAATCTTTTTCAGACAACGTCATATGCCTGCTGCGCTGGCCTCCAGGGAGCAAGCTGGGAGCAGCACTTCTACATCAACAGCACCACCTCAACCTAAGCAGAAGACCATGCAATCATGCTGATGCCGACGAGCAGTGACAATGAATTGGATTTGTCCCATTCGCAAAGTAGTACCCAATCGTTTCAGCAAACAGAGCAAAGTGGACAGCAGCCACAGCCAGCAATAGTACATCTTCCTGATGTTAAAGCAGTACTGGAGGTCGAGCATCCTGTTGATCAAGAACCTCCTCTTTTAGAATCATTGGCTCCCAGACCTCCAGCAAGGAAAAGGAAGGGTACTACTCCACTATCTTCTTCAAGCACCACTGCTGATGATAATGATAGGGAAGTGGCATGGACCCCACCAGAAGCCAGGAGAAACGCCATGAAAGGTAAGGGAAAATAAACGTTTCTGAAAGCCTTAGAATTGTGAAAGGGGATGATGAGGTGGATGATGACGATAAGCTAGGCCTTTTAAAAGGTGACACAGAGGAGTCCAAAATTTCTATTCAACCTGCTTTGATGGATGTGCCACAGGTAGCACCGCCAGCTCCCATATTTGCAAAGCCCCAGCTGAGACCTGCACTAGCCACTACCTCAGTAGAAGTATGCACTACAGAGAGGCAATCGACAGCACACAGACCTACCTCTAATTCTTCTTCAGGCTTCGGTAGTGGCCCAGTAAAAATGTACTCTTCCTCAGTTTGGGACTTTTTTACAATTAGCAGAGATGAGGAGAACACTGCAATATGCACCATTTGCCACAATGGTGCATTTGTTGAGCTAAGCCTGTTTCACAATATGGTGCTGAAGGCCAAGCGACCCATATGAAAAAACATTGCATAATCCAGTTGGAGAAGCACCTTAAAAAATTGCTGAACATGGTCATGGTGGTGAAAGTAAGGCGAGCCAGGGAACATCAGCTAAAGTCTAATCATGGTTGGAGGTAACGATGAGGAAGAAGAGGATGACATCCTCATGCAAAGCAGCCCTGTCCCAAGCAGTGCACCAGCAGAATCACCCGCCTTCACAATGGCACAAAACTCAGAATCAGATGGAGACACCACGCCATACAGTGACTGCCCCACCTCGACGCGCACTTAGTCTACCACCACCTACTTCTCAAAAGTCGCTTTTGTCAGTGGCCCCAGAAAAGAAGAAAAAAAATTGCAGGCTACTATTACATACATGTTTAGGCAGGAAAGGCCTTATGCCCAAAACCACCAAAAGCCACGTTTGTTAGCGCTGGACCTCCTCTCTTTTACTTTTTGTGGAAGGAGTGGAATTCTTAGAATTTGTGGCAGCCATCTGCTCAAAATAGAAGGTTCCAATTCGGACCTATTTGGCCAGAGTTCCTATTCCAGCCAGAGCTGCATCATGGGATGGAGTTACTCAGAGTCAGGAGGAGGATGGAAGAACTCAGGGCGGGACTACCTCATCAACAGCTAGAAGAAAGAAGTTATCAACTTTAAAGGGAAACCATGACTCTGAGGCCTAGTACTCAGCTATGTGGAATGGAGAGAAGTGCATTGATTTGGGAAATGCTGCTGAGTTTGGGTGTTGCATTGGTGGCAAAAGTCTGAGTTCTCTTGTTTTTTGCTTTGCCTCTGAGTCTTCTCAGTACACTCATCATGAAGCTTACCTTCCTTCTGTCCTTGACTGTACAATACAGTTTCTGTTTTACAATCCGCAGGCCTTCACAAATGAAAGGCGAAAGCTGAACTCAAAACTCCTGCTTACTTACCGGACATTCCCGAGGAGAATGCAGATGCACCACCTAATTTTGCAATAGAGTATTATTTTTCTTTCAACAATCATATTTTAGAACTGGGTGGTTTCACTCCTCCATAATTTGATGTTTTCAAACCTGGAAGACAGAATATTTAAATACCGGATAACTTGGGTCTCTGTGGCAGAAGAACTGTTTGCAATGCATTTAAATGTACTGTGTCATACCACATCAGATTGATGACGATAATGTTCTGCTCATCCCCCCGATGAAGATTGTCCTTGTGTAGTGTTTGTCTTCATCACACCTTTCCCCAAATCCCCTTTCCCATCCATTCATCAAACCCCTAACCCTCTTCCCCGGACTCTGTGTATAATTGGGGGTTCAACTTAATTTACACCATAAATGGATCACAGACTTGGTGGGGCGGATGTAGTGAAAGTGACCACAAACTCCCTGCAGGATCTTCTATTACCGAAGCATTAGCCCACACTTGCCCACCCATGCATAAAAGGGAGCCATATTTCATATTTTAGATTTAGAAGAACATCAATTGTCAGCATCATCATTCAGGCCTTATGTTGCGCAAATGCATAACCATGTCTACTCCAGATTTTGAGTCAACTTTTCATGACTTGTGGATTTCTAAACTTTAGTTTTAATTAAATACTAGCTCCCCATTGCTCAGAAGTTACAATTTATATATTTTTTAATTTTATCACTATCAGGTATTCTTTATTGTGTCATGTAGTAGTCTGGTCTCAGTTCTTTGTAAAACTATGATATAATTTATCTCCCACCAAATCAGTGTTTTTATTTCCATTTAGATGCCAGCAATGGATAACCCTTCCAATTAATCCTACTGTTGGAGGTCACATGGGTGGAAGTAGGACCTCGCTTGTGAAGATGTGATGCCTTCATTTTATTGCTTCATCTATATTCAGGTAAAAGAACTAAAGAGTTAAGTGAACTAGTTAAGTTAATAAGTAAGCAACTAACTGCTACTGCAGATAAGAAAGTGTTTATCTAGGTTGTTGTAGGCAATATAGGTCATGGCTGCATCCTCCCTAATGGTCAATATAGTTACAGAAGGTAATAAGACAAGGGTATATAACTAACTATAACTAACTGGTATACACTTTTATAAACAGATTAAAAAACAGGCTGCACAAAAAGGCAACAGTGCAATGTAAAAGTAAAACACAAATAAACTACTTCAGGCATAAAGTGTGGTAAAACAATGTTCCCCTTTAATATTTAACAACAAAAAACTCCCACCTCCACCCACAACAGTCCCACCCATCTCCCCAAACAAATTGACCCATTCCCAACTAATGTCCAAGCAAATGTCCAAGAAAAAACTCCCAGTCCAAACTCCCCTCCCAACCTCTCCACCCACAAGTCCCTTCCACCCCAAACAAATTAAAAAGGGGTTAGAAGGGGGCATGGCTTGGTCAGCCAACAAGGCGGACGCGGCTTGAATAAGCTCCGCCCGTCCACATTAATAATCCTTCGGAATCCTGCTCTAATCCAACTCGGTGCAGCTCATCCGACGTCTGAGGTATCGCTAGCCCGCTCAGGGTGCCTTGTGCGGAGCCGTAGGTGGAGTGCTGACTGCAGGCCATGCTTGGTCACCGGAGCTCCCTGGGACGTGGTGCGGGCTGGGTCCGACGCTGCCGGTCTGCCGCCTGATCCCTGGCGAGGCGCGGCCAAGACCTGTGTGGGGGCTGGGTCGGGGCCCTGAGGTGAGGTGTGTGGCAGTGCAGGGGGGGTAATGCGTGGGCGGCTGACGGTGCTCGCTCTCTGAGCCTCCACGTAGGCTTGCAGTGGGGTGATCATCTCGGCCTTCGGGTGCAGTCCTGGTTGCAGGGGGGTCCTTCAGCCCAAGCCAGTCTTACCGCTGGAGTTGTGGGGCCTGTCTAGGTCTGGGCATGGGCTGGTGGGGGGGTTGTCACGTCGGGCCTCCGGGGGACAGGGGCGAGCGGCGCCACACGCTGTTTCCGCGGGGCCTCCTCTTCATTCTTCTCCAGCAGGGCTCCCTCACAGGCGAGACACGCCTGGCCCATGGGTACAGTAGTGCAGCTGTCCCAGCCTGTGGCAGCGCTGGGTCACAGATGACCCGGGTGCCGGGGTGCTACATGAGGTTCCTTACCTGATTGTAAAGGCAGACCCCATGCCACCGTTTGGGCCGCTGGTCTCAGCGCTGGGACACCGGTGGTGACTTTTCCTTTTCACCCCTGGTGGGTCCAGTGTGCTGGCCGGGGGCTGAGCTGGCCCCTTGTACCTCCAACTGCTGAGTTCGGACGACGCTGCTGGGGGCTGGGGAGTCATGGACCACCCTAGTTCCACTCCCTTGAGCTGTGCTTTGTGGCCCACACTGCGCCCTGACAGCCCACAGGCCACAGAGAGCAGCTGATTCCTGCCAATGTGAGTGATCGACCTGGAGGCGAGGGGGTGGCTGGCTGCTGCGGGCTGCAGAGGCGGCTGGGCCTGGTGCGGCTTGTGGCTTGGTAGTGGTTGGTTTCCGTGAGGACCGGCTCATGGCGCTCCCCAGTGGTGGGCCCTTCCAGAGTGTCAGAATTGGTGTCGTCGTGACCCTACGTGTCGCAGCGAACCCTGGCTGTTGACCCCCGAGTTAATTGGAGTGACCAATCGGCGGCGCTGCTATGGGGAAAGACAAGCCTGGCTCTACGGTCTCGAAACAAGGCACCTTAGACCAATATGCTATGGCGACGGGAGGGGGCTCCACGCCTGGCCCCCTACCAGACAATGCGATCCTCTTGGCGGCCATTACGGAGGCCAGTGATACGCTGGATGCTTAGCTTGGCGCAGTGGGTTCGGAAGTCTCATTCCTGTGTCCAGATTGGAGAAAAGCAGTGGACCGCATCACTGAAGCTGAGACACAGGTGTCCTCCGTGGAGAATAATGTGAAAAATCTTCAGCAGCAAGTCAATAAGCTAACTGTGATCTCGCAGGAGCTGGCATCCCGGGTAGAAGATGCTAAAGGCCGTGCCAGGCGTAACAACGTTTGTTTCATGGGCTTTCCGGAGGGTTGCGAAGGTAGTTCCATAAACCACTTCCTCACCCATTGGCTCAAAGATCTCCTACCAGATGATATGATACCCACGTGCTTCGTGGTCGAGAGGGCCCATCGGGCACTGACGAGAAAGCCACCCCCAGGGGAAAACCTGCGGCCGGTCATTGCTAAGTTACTTAACTATACAGACAGAGATGTGGTGTTGCAGTTTGCTAGATCACATAAAGACAAACTCTTCTTTGACTCCAGGCCAATAATGATCTTCCCGGACTACACCCGTCTAGTGCAACAGCAAAGGCAGTCCTTCACAGCAGCAAATCAGATACTGCAAGATCTCAATATTTCATATATGCTGCTCAATCCCGCCAGGTTACGTGCTGTATATAACTCTAAGACTTATTTTTTCGACATGCCGAAGCTGTCTTCGCCTGGACTGACGAGAGGGCTCACCTGAAGCCTCACTCCCCGCCGTCACTGGGATCCGACTCCTCCAGAGACTCCCAACGAAACAGGCCATGCAGGACAAAATCGAAGCAGAGTCATTGCTCCGGAACTGACCGTCGTTCCTCTAGCCCTGAGCGGGCATCCTGAACACTCCGAGGTCTAATCTGTGACAATTTGGTCTCTACCGACTGTCCATCATGTGGAACTGCTCCGCTTATTCTGCACCAAATAGACGTGGACAATGCGCAACGTGGCTGACCAGACCAGACCAGAACACTTATACCCCAATGTTAATGTTCATCGGGAATGTTGGGATCCATTGGAGGGGGGCCCTGAGCTCCCAGTTTGGGGTTCTAGGGCACCTTCAACACGACAGATGCTCCTTATTCTTCAGTATCGGGGGAGAGGGATGAGGGGTGTTTTCGGAGTTCAGAGTTATGTTGAGTTTAGTTCTTTTACATGCGCAGACACACATCCCATCTTTCATTAGACTTGCCACCAATGATATACCTACAAACAACACGTGGCTACTCAGGCGACTGTCTCCCCATTGGGCGACCTGACAGTGGTAACTTGGAATATCCGAGGGCTGCTTAATAAAATCAAACGGGGTGCTATCCTCCAACAGGCTAAGCGGACATTCTTCTCCTACAGGAGACCCATCTATTGGGAAATAAAGCTCCCTGCCTGGCCAGGTTTGAGTATCAGCTAGTATACCACGCTGGTTTCACAAGGGGTTCCCGATGGACTGCTATCCTCATCCACCAATGCATTCCCTTCATCCATACCAAAAATTGAGTAGTCAAGTCAAATAGGCTTTATTTCGACATAAAATATCTTAAAAAGCGTACATACATTAAAGGTCATTTAGAGCATTTACTAAATAGAAAACATAAAAAACCCTAGATATTCTAAAATTCAACATTTTTTCTACATTTGTCTAAAAGGAAAATTATTTAAATTAGCTAAAAGAATTAAAATCATGATTAAACAATTTGCCTAAGTCTTTTTGACCGTATTCGCCATGCCCAACCTAAATACTTCGAGGTGGCGCATGCGAAGAATGGGCGAGTGTCTGTAAGTAAAATTCGTAATGCCACGTTACAATGTCTAGTGCCCAAAGTAAGGCACATCGGTTTTAACCATTTCATTCGGGGAACCTTATAGGCGGGGCACTCGAATAACAGATGGGGGACAGATTCATAACGCTGAGGGCAAAATGGACACCATGGCGCAGTCTGGTGTGGTATTTTCCAGTGGCATGTGAGTTCCATAACCGGGAGAAGACCTATTCTGAATTTGAAATACAGAGATCTATCCCATGGGGCAGTAACAATGTCCAGGTACAGTTCTCTGATAGGGACATCTTTATGCTCCACAAAATTTCTGGTGGATTTGCAGATCGTTGAGGAAGAATTCCTTTTACTTGCCACCCATGTCCAATAAATTTGTTTTAGCGTGGATTTGGGCGGGGCTGACTGTTGGTGCCATGCTTCTTCCAGCCCCAGATTTATAAATAGAGCCTTGACGTCCCTTAGCCATTTTATTTTTGCCCAGCCGGGGCAATTAATTATCTCCCGTAGGCCATCCGCATAACTTGAGAGCTCTGGCACTCTCCAGATGCGGGCCCACAGTAACAGGGGGCGTAGTTTTGCTTGATCTTCAATCGCCCGGCAACCCATGTCCAATTGCAGGGGTAAAATGGGAACAGAAGGACCGAGAGACATTAGGCTTCTCTGGAAGGCATTCTCAGCTCGAGTTAGCACTTTCATATTTGACATCCCCCAGAGCTCCGCCCCGTAAAGTGCTGCACTTACTCCTCTGGCGGAGTAAATATCCATTACTGCCGCTATTGGTCTTGTAGATGCTGCTCTCTGTTCTTTCAACAGGGCCCCAGTCACTCTTTTTAAGCTCAACAACATTTTGGTCAAGTGGCAGTCCCATTTCATTGTATCCACCAAGCGAATGCCCAGATAGTCAAACGTTTTAGTTCTTTCTAGAGCAACGTGCCCCAATGTTGGAGGGGGGCCAAGCTTGTGTGGGGGATTCAAAATGAGATACTTAGTTTTGTCTGTATTAATACAAAGGCCTCGCTGCTTACAGAAGGTGTCAAATCCAGAAAGAAGCTGCTGGAGGCCCATCGGAGATTTTGACAAAAGTAAAGTATCATCAGCAAAGAGTAAGGTAGGAATTAGGCGACCTGCCAGACGGGGTGCATCTGCTGGAGTCTGAGTCAAAAAATCCACCACTCCATTTACGTATAAGGAGAACAGGGTTGGGGCAAGTACGCAACCTTGTCGTACACCTCTGTTCACCTCTATTCTTGAGGTCTTTTGACCATTTGACCCCCAACGTATTTGGGCATAGTTATTTTCGTGGAATCTCATGATCAAATGAAGCAAGTAGGGTGGCATACCCAGGTCGCACAACACTTTCCACAAGTTGTTTCTAGGCACCAAATCGAAGGCCGTGCGGAGGTCGATGAAGGCCAGATATAAGGTACCCTTTCCAATTGTGACGACCTTCCAGTAGATCATAAGTAGCCTTAGCGATTGTTCTATCGTCCCTGTCCCGGATCTGAACCCAGCCTGAAAATCCGAGAGTATCTTATTCTCGTCAGCCCACTGCTGGACCCTAGATAAGAGGACCTTGCCCGCCACTTTTTGGGAACAGTCTATTAAGCTAATCGGTCTATAATTAGCTGGGTCATCTCTTGAACCTTTCTTGTGCAGGGGAACCACCTCAGCTGCCATCCAAGAAGCAGGGAGGGGGGCGCCTGCCATGACTGCGTTCAATAGCGAGGCAATCATCATAGCCCATTCGCTTATGTCCATGCGGATAAGATCGCCAGGTAGGCCATCAGGTCCAGCTGCTTTGCGAGGAACCAGGGATTTTATGGCAATTTCAGCCTCTTTCCTGGAAAATAGACTCTCCTCATAGCTGCCGGCACCTTGAAGAATCTGAGGTAAAGGGAAGACCATCGCTTCTGCAGCAGGTGCAGTATACAGCTTCGAGAAGTATGAGTGCCACTGGTCCTCGGTTATATTGCATGTAATGACGGTGTCCAGGGGTCTATGTTTTTTTCGTAACAGGTCCCAAAAACCTTTTGCATTTTTTTCTATGCTTGCTGCGCGAAGCTCCTGCCAGAAGGTGTCTTCCCAGTCTCTCCTGGCTATATTAATTGTGGATTTGTAGGACTTACGTTTAGCAGCTATTGCTAGGGCATCACCACTCTTTACTGCCATGATTAGAGCTCTTTTTCCAGCGCGGCACGCCTGTGAGTACCAGCCTAATTTGCCCTGTCGCTTAACATGGTTTTTGTTTACCTTGGGATTTGGTTTGACCAGGAACAAGTCCCCTATCGCTGTCGAAACCTCACTGAACATGGCTGCTGTCTTATGCGGGCTAGGAGGTTGATTTTCCAGGGTTTCAGAGGCTGCGGCAATAACGGCTCTGATGCAAGATAGTTTTTCTTCATCAATGGCCACTTTGTCCCATTTTAAACGTCTGAGACAATTGGAAGGGACCACCCCCCCCAATGACCTCTGCTCGAGTGCCGCGGGAGCTCCAATTAGTAAGCCACTGGCCCTCCACCAATGTATTAAGGATAATGAGAGTGCATTGTGATCACTTTCCAAGGAAGGCAAGACTATCATATCCTCCAAGTGGGCCCACAAGGAAAAGTTTAAGAGGATATAATCTATCCTAGATGAGTGACCCACCCTATTATACGTATGTGCACCCTCTGGGTCTGACCGTGTTCTCCCATTTGCTGCTCTCAAGCCAAACTCAAGTGTAAGGGAATTCAGTTGGACGATTCTGGGTGTCCACCTTTTGACAATTGGAAGATCGAGGGGCGGAACGCCTCTCCTCGAATCTTCGTCAAACAGGTCCAAGGATTCGTCGGCCATCAAAGGCTCGAATGTGCAGTTAAGATCCCCCATCACCAAAATTAATGAGTCGCCACGACACTCCCCCAGGGCTGCTTCTAGAGCCAGGAGGGTTGGTGACGAGGCCCTCCCAGAAGCCCCTCGTGTATAAATGTTAAAAATCTCCAGCTGCTCAACTTTATTTGGACATATTACAGTGAGCCACATCAAATCTGGTGATTTTTGGGGATGGTGATACACTCGCCAACCTAATGTTATATCGACCCAGACTAAAAGACCTCCAAATGGGCGCCCTCTTCCTGATACTGGTATACCTGCCGGGACAGAGAAGGAAGCATATCCTACTCTGTGCCTTGGTTCCACGCACCACGTTTCTTGAAAGGCACAGACGGCGTGGGGCTCTGTAAGCGCCACCCAGTCCGGGGCGTCCAACTTGTTATTCAGGCCTGCCACATTCCAACTGATAGCCTTCAGGATAGGACGAATCAGTGGCCCTGCACATCCAGCAACCCTGCTCGGGGACCCCGAGTATTCTACTCCTTCCATGAGCTCAGTAGACTCAGATCGACTGCCTGAAGGAGAGGAGATGGTGGTGAAGGATGTTGGCTGGAACGTGTGGGGGGTAACTAATGACGAGGGGACACTCACTGCTGTGTACAACCCATTTGCCTTGGGTGGAGGGGCGTTTAATGCAACTTGATTATCGAGTCACCAACCCCATCCATGGGGTGGAGCCGCTTGAGTCGGCGTCCTTGCCCTTACTCTGGCATCCAAGGTTGGATAGTGAGGATACCATGCACCTCTGCCCTCATCCGGCAAAGGCTTCTCAAACCCAGATAACGGAGGGGGACGATAGAAATACCCCAAGTCCCTGGTTTGTATGTCGCAAAAATTGTGTGGCGACTGCTGACTGCAGATCATACCTGCTGCTCTGGGATCACTGAAGTTAATTAGCACGCAGTCCCCGGTTAAGTCCTTGCGTCTATTTCCAATCCACCCCACACGGCGGACATGGGCTATCCTACCATCAATATGCCCTGGGAGAGGTCTATTTAATCTGAGCCAGGACAGGGTCTTGTGTTTGAGATCAGAGTACAACTCGCAAGAACCCTCTTCAAGCTCCGGGACCCCCGTGAGGATTACCACATACGGTTGGCACCCAGGGGGGAGGCTAGCATTGGGTGTGCTAATTTTTGTCCTGCCCGGTGGTAATTTAACTGGGGGTTTAGCTAGAGGTTTAGGCACAACCTGACTGCCGGAAATGGAAATAGGTACAATTATATTTCCATTCGGCACGGTTGGCGTATTTTCAGCTACCTTGGAGGTTGACGCTATATCCTCTGGGTTAGGGGCAAAATTAACTTTAACTTTGGAGGTCTTTGCTGCTTGACTATTTGATTTTTTCCTTGGGGGGCCCAAACTAGGTATAAGATTAGAAGTTTGTGGAGCAGGACTGATACCTGTATTTGGTTGCAGTGACTGTGGGGCCTTCCCAGGTATAGGTACTGTATGGCAAGACATTGACTCCGAGGGTACTAGTGTTACTGGTGTTACTGTACCACACCTTGACCCTCCGTTGTCTTCTCCCTGCCTCTTGGAGTGGAATTTAACCAGTGATTTCACAGCATAGAAGTTATCCAACATTGATTGCTCAAGGGTGGCTAATTTCCGTGTGAGACAATCAATCTTGTCTGCAAGGGGCATCACCACAGATCTAAGTAGGCCCTCAACGTCTAGAGGTCGGAGGACAGTATCAGTGTGCGCTACCTGAGGAACTGGGGTGGTGCCAGGAGACGCTGGCGGGACAGGTGTGCCTAGCGGACAAACCAGGCCCCTGGGTAGTGAGACTCTAGTATGAGCATTAGTTGTTTTAGAGATACCCCCTTTGGTCGCGTTGTGCCTGCTTAATTTACTACGTGGTTTTAGAGGACCCCCCCTGTAAGGGCTAACAGGGCGCTTTCTTTTCCTGGGTACTGCAGAACCTGAAACTGGTTTCCCAGATGGAACAGTCGCTAAAGCCGCTACTAAGGAGGTACCAACTTCGGTAGGTGCAGCTGTAAAGGGAAGGTGTAAAGCCTTGTTAGATGTAACAAGAGGGCTTTGGGCGTTGTTAATCTCAGATTCAGGGTCGTCGTATTGGACCCCCAGCAAGGGATTGCATGAGTCGAGTAGGTTAGAATGTGTTGAGTCATGAGCAATGTCTGGTGCAATAGTCGTTACCGTTTCAGAGCTTACCCTACTCCGACTCACCCTCTCGACAGTGACCGGTGAGTCGACTACCACAAGTGGTGTAGGTGGTACGTTTACTGGGCTAGGGGCTAGGGCGAGGGTGCCCAAAGATGAGCGCTTGTGTGTCAGGCCCATAGAGTCCCGGGATAGTCTTCGTTCAGCTAGAACTATCTCCTTTTCTACAATGGAGACTGCCCGGGATATAAATTGGTCCATTGTGCCTATGACTGTGTTTCCCGCAGCTTTCCTAGATTTACTAGCTCTAGTGCCTGTGGCCATACTCCCGTTTTTCTCGTACCCACTTAGCAGAGCCAAGAGATGTGGCCCGGCCCGGCCTCTTCTGGCCACTGATGGCCAAAGATGGTCCCGCCCTTGTCCCGGGCTTCTCCCGGATACTCCCGCGTGCTCCCGCACAGCGGGGAAGGGGCGTCCCTTTATGGGGGCGTAAAGCGAGAGGTGGGAGGGGCAGCAGGTCAGCAGGTGTGCCGGAAAGCAGGGGCTCCTGGTTAGGTGAGTCCCTGCGGCGGCGCTGATAGTACAGGCTCAATCCCTGCTTCCTCGAGACCTTCCTGATGGCTGTGAGCAAACGTGCTCCCAACAGCAACACAAGCCCAGAACTGCGACGCGGCACCCGCGGAGCGGGTGCGGCTAGTTGTGAGCAAAAGTCCAACAGCTACAGAGAAACGCCGGTAAGCCCTCAGCGTGTGTGAATCACACCGGAGTGAGGAGCTCGAACGCTTTTCACCCTCTGAGCGAGGGGTGGGAGGGGCAGCAGGTCAGCAGGTGTGCCGGAAAGCAGGGGCTCCTGGTTAGGTGAGTCCCTGCGGCGGCGCTGATAGTACAGGCTCAATCCCTGCTTCCTCGAGACCTTCCTGATGGCTGTGAGCAAACGTGCTCCCAACAGCAACACAAGCCCAGAACTACGACGCGGCACCCGCGGAGCGGGTGCGGCTAGTTGTGAGCAAAAGTCCAACAGCTACAGAGAAACGCCGGTAAGCCCTCAGCGTGTGTGAATCACAAAATTGAGTAGATTCCGGAGGTAGGTATGTTCTCCTGTCAGGTACACTCTATGGTGAACAAATTAACCTCGGCAGCATTTACGCGCCCCCACCCCTGGGGACCACTTTCATAGACACTTGCATCACCCGTCTGTGGAGTGAACTCCCGGATGGGAGGGGACTGGAACAATATCATGTCGCCGCTCGATAGAAGGCATGGATCCGGTGTGTGCCCTCTCACTGCTCTATCTAAATTATCGCTATTTGCTGGCACACTGGGGTGGTCTGACATATGGCGTGAATATCACCCCGCCGAGATAGGCTACACATACATATCCACAGTTTATGGATTCATGTCTCAACTGGATTATATGTTTACACCACGAAGCCATAGCCACAGGTTTTCCAAGGTCTCCCATCTCCCCAGAGGGTTAACTGATCACTCCCCGGTCACAGTGAAACTTCTCCTGCAATTTCAAGAGCCTCCCTTTAGGTGGCGAATGTCTCCATGGCATCTTCGAGACCCCGATTACCAAAAGTGTCTGGGCACGGCAATCCAAGAGTATCTTGACATTAACGTCGGCTCGCTCTCATCCAAAGAAACCCTTTGGGAAGCCTTAAAACCCACAATCCAGGGGGTGGACATTAGTTACCGGGCAAAGGAAAAACGTAAGCCCTCCACCCAGCGTGCCGAGATGGAGGCCCAACATACATCTTTAGAGACATACACCATACCAGTCCCACCTTTCAGCGAAATCTGTCCTTCACACAGCAACAGTTGCAACAACATCTTATGGATGAAGCGAAAGAAATTTGGTTAGCGTCACAACACCGAATATACTAGTGGAGGGACAAGTCAAGCAAAATGTTGCATAGACTGTGCCAAACCTAGCGGCCCCCAGCCACCGTCCCAATCATTTGTGGTATGGATGGTGTCTTACGTACTTCTCCTGCAGAGGTTGTCGCAGAATTCACATGCTATTTCTCTTCACTATACACTCGGAAGGAACAAATCTCAGAGGCCCTCATCGCAGAGTTCCTCCGGGATATTCCCCCCCCCCCGAGATTAACAGGCCCGATGAGAGACCAACTTGATGCTCCCATGACTTAATGGCGGCATTGGCTGCGATGCGTCCGGGGCAGGCCCCCAGCCCCAATGGGTTCCCCATGGAGTTCCTCCGCCCATATATGTCCACACTAGGCCCGCACCTATTGGAGACAATGCATGATGCCCTTGAATGGCAAATATTACCCCGAGACTGGTGGCAGGCTGAGATCATTCTTTTCTTAAAGCCTGGCCGACCACTGGAGGACCCATCCTCATACCGTCCTATTTCCCTAATCAATTTTGAATCCAAACTATTAGGGAAAGTACTTGCTGATCACTTGCGGACCTGTATCCAGGATCTGATCCACCTAGACCAATCTGGCTTTATGCCACACAGAGCCACTCGCCATAACATTCGCCAGGTCCATAATGCCATGGCATTGGTCCCAGAGCTGGGCCACCCTGTGACCATACTCCTCGCTGATATCGATAAGGCATTTGATTCTCTAATTGGGAGTATCTCTTCCAGCTTTTGGAAGTAGTAAATTTAGGCCTGCGCTTTCTGGCATACATCCGTCTAATATATACGGAACCAATGGCCTCAGTGCATGTTGCTGCTCATCACTCCCCCTTTTTTCCCTTCAGCCACGGCACACGGCAGGGTTGTCCCCTGTCCCCACTCTTATTTGCCCTGGCGGTGGAGCCCCTGGCGGTATGGGTTGCTGGGACCCAGTGCTTCGAGGCTTCAAATGGCCGAGGTCACCACCAGACCACATTGCGCTATATGCGGACAACGTCCTATTCTTCATGACTGATCCATGCATTTCGGTACCACATATCCTACAGATCCTCCGAATCTTCGGCCAGACCACCGGGCTCCAAACCAACTCTTCCAAGTCTGTGCTGTTTCCAGTATGTGGTCATCAGGGTAGAAATACATGGGCAGCTCAGTTAACACACGCGACAGAGGGATTCCAATACCTGGGTATATTTATGTCTGTCCAAAGATTGCATGGGCGCGCAACATGAATCCACTTCTTGTTGGCCTCCGGGACAAGACAACAATATGGTCCTCCCTACTTCTTTCGCTGTATGGGAGATCAGCGATTTTCAAACTAGTCTCTCTACCCAGAGTGCTTTATCGCCTACAAAATTTCCTGTATCATATACCGCACTCATGCGCAAATAAACGCCATACATAATAAATTATTATGGGGTGGCGGAGCTGTTAGAGTGGCACTACAGACCTGTATGCAATCTACCTACTGCGGCAGACGTGTATTCATACCATGTGGGTTCTCACCTATTGGTCATTATGGAATGGTGGTACAATAGACCTACAGACCCGGCATTTGCTATAGAACACAAAGCAATGGAGGGGGTTCCTCTTCTCCGGGTATTATACAGTGCACAGAGCCTCAATTTTCCACCTCATGCTAGCAGAACAACGATTCGGCTCTGGCGGGACACCGTTTGGCGGGTGGGGTGGCATGGGTGTCTGACTCAGGCAACACTCCTGTGGCATGGTACATACTTACGTCAGGTGGCAACATTAAAGGGGTTCCGCCAGTGGGACCTGATCTGCATATCCACACTAGGGAACGTCATGCGGGGCACTACCCTAAAGTCCTTTCAACAGCTGCAAGAGGAATTCCAACTCCATAAACCCAGTTCTACAAATACCTCCAATTGCGTCATGCTCTTACCCCCAAGCTTCTTACCTTGGACAGCCTTCCAGAGTTCCACCCCCTAGAGGGTCGCCTCCTCATGGGCGATTTGGGTGCCCAAAAAATTCGACAGATGTACCAAACACTGACAACAGATTCCACTACGACCCTACACAAGACCAGAAAGGCGTGGCTAGACGATATCCCAGACCTGACCCACAATGACTGGGCTGAGGCTATAGCTAGTCTCTGGGGTGCTGCGGTGTCCTCTACATACCATCTAATTCAATTTAAATATGTTCATCTCATTTATTACATGTGCCTCTGTCTTTGGAAGATGGGGGTTATTGCATCCCCACAGTGCTTACACTGCAAAAAGGAGAAGGGGACGTTTTTCTACACAGTACGGAGTTGCACCGCAATACAGCCCTTCTGGCATAGGGTCTCGACCTGTCTAAAAGAGGTCCTTTACTGGGATCTCCCACAAAACCCTAGACTGTTCCTACTCCATAGCACTGACGACATAGGGGGAAATCCATACAAGCAACACCTGCTCTTCCTTGCCCTCACTATCGCCAAGCGCGATATTGCTCAGCTATGGAAGGGGACTCCCCCCCGCGACAATAGGGAAATGGCGAAATAAATTAGACAAATGCATGGGTGCGGAGATAGTGATTTTCCAGGCACGAGGCTGCCCTCAGAAGCATAGAAAGATTTGGTCTAGATGGGCTACATACCGGGGTGTAGACCTTCCCTCTCTTCCCTCTCAAACCCCTTGATAAGCAGTCTTCATCAGATGCGCCGGGCCATAACACACTGCATACTATATTCTTCATTGTGGCGTACACAGATACTTAAACATGCTCTTAAATGTGGGTGGTGTGGAAAGTACTTGTTTTTGTTGTTGTTATATAAGCAAACTGTAGCTAATGATGTCTCCAAGCTTGGTACTTTGCCATTATCCTGTCTTAAATTGGTTTATGTCGGGCAACAGCCCAAGCGGTACCATAAAAACTCAATAAAATATGTTTTAAAAAAACAAAAGAGCTTAGAAGAGGGTATTGTCCATAGGGTCTAGAGCTGGTCCAGGCTCTGCTCTATGCTCCCTGCCGGCTTTCAATGCGGCCGAGCCGCTGCAGAATGCAAAGCTGAAATTGCCTGTCTGAGGGGAGGGGGAGACAGCAGTGGCAGTCAGGGCCCCTGACAGATGCCAGTGGTCAGAGGGACCAGTACTGGGTCAGAGGGAGCTACTTCTGCCTCTTCATCCACCAGGGCCACAAGCCACTGGTATTTGGAGTGGATGGTCTCCAGCCTCTGCCACCACAGCAGAGCTGATATTTCCTGCCTGGTGGGTGGTGCTGGTGGACCAGCAGGAGTAGTTATATCGAGAAAAACAAAAAGAAAAAAGACACATTGTAAACAATGCTCTGTGCAAACATTTGTTTAAAATGAAGAAGTGGGTGGCAGAGTAGCAGTACATTGCTTGCCCCCTAGGGCCAATGAAATTTGATGTGATTATGATTAGGAGAGTCACAGGGTCAATTTTAATTTTACCCACACATGCTTCACATGAAAAGCACTGACTGTCTGGCAGAAAGGAATTAAGGCAGAATAACACCAGATTATAAAAACAGTGATTTGATTATTTTTTCTTTTAAAGGCTTTTCTAGTTACGAAACAGACACTTTGAGTGGAAAAATAAAAATAAAGTACCTCTCATTAAATAGTAAGGCATTATGCACTATGGAGCACAAGTTGTTGTGCTAAATTAATGGAGGCATGGTAGCCAGCGCGTCGGGTACTTTGCTACTGTCTGCAGCTGGGGCAGCTGTAGATGAGAATTATCTATCTTTAATTCCAATGGCCCTGCTCTTCTCCAAATGCCTTTCAGTTTATACCCTGAATCCAAAGAGCTAGATGAATAATAAATACTAGGCCACACACGTCACTTATAAAATGTGGATATTATTATCTTGTCTGCCGTAAGTAGACAGTGGTGAAAAGGTTGCACTGAACTACTGGGAAAGGAATGGGCTTATAGATTGTATTTGGCAAGTTTATCACAGAGTATACCTTACGCCAAACTTGAAATCAAATCTAGCACTTAGTCCATCTTTACTCACAGGCCTTGCCCACCGCCACAAATTTTTTCCAACAAATTCATTCGAAGGGCAGTAAGGAAAGGAATCTTGACTTACTGTTCTTCAGGTTAAGGTAGAAATATTAAGCAGGTAGGTAGATCTTTTGCTATAGAATAGAGGTGTGTCACTGATCATCGAATCGTCATTTGCCTAAGCGTTGACTTATTCAGTCATATAATAGATGAACGTTGAAAGGGAAAAATCTGAACAGGCATTAAATAAATCTGAGATGGGAGACCATGAAATATATTTGGGCATCACTTCACATGGCCATAAAAATGTGACACATGCCAAAAATGGATTTTTCAGTTTATTGGTAGGCTGGGTGGGAAGAAATTAGGAAAGAATAAAGGCGTGAAATACTAAGAGGTGACTCAGCGGCGAAGGGAAACACACCTTGTGTGTTCGGTTTGCAATACATTAAAACTTTGAAAATGCTGCTGTTAGAAATGGGATTTCTGGTTGGCTAAGGCTTGCGCCAAAGCCAGGCAGAAACCACCACTCTAGTCAGGGCAAGGAAGTTACACGCCAAAGATAACCCCTGCTCACCTCCTTGGTAGCTTGGCACGAGCAGTCAGGCTTATCCCGGAGGCAATGTGTAAAGCGTTTGCACACGCACACAGCAACAACACCCCAGGCACACCACAAAAGGAACTCCACATAAGGTTATATATAAAAAATAGCCTTTGTATTATAATAGACACATTAGATAATAATCACACAATTTACACTGTGCCAACTGGCACTGGGCAGTATCTACAGGGGATTATATACACATGACAGGGCCAATTGGGCCACTGTCAGAACAATCACAAAGGGAAATTAGCAAATGCAGAACATATACTAACTGTAGCACAAAATAATAAATGTAGTCAATCAGTAATAACAACCAGTCTCTACTGGTAGAAGAAATGAACTTGGCACCCTCAGCGTAGCATAACTCCCATTATGCCTAACATTCTAAGCATAAATACACTACACATTAGGAATCAAATATATCCGGCCCAAACCTCAGGGGCATAAATACATTACGCATAAATAACATTAGGCATCATGTTAGGTATAACCTTTAGCATAACCATATTACGCACAAACCTCATAACCATAAACATTATTAGAGGGATAGATCAGGGCATAAAGGCATTGCGCAGTAGATATCACATTTAGGCATAAACACAGTGTGCCCTAAGCGGGGGCACAACACATAAAAACTGTCCCCAGGCCAACTGGCCTCTCACAGGGCTCCAACGCCCTATGTCCAACAGTGTCAGGGCTGGCTGCGTATGCAGCAAAAGTGGGGTGCGCAAAAAGTTCAAGCCTAAACGTGGCAGCTGCCCACTACTTACTGGGCAGCTGTAGAAATGATCATGGGCACCAGGATGCCTCCTGAGCCCCTCTTTGGGACTCAAAACAAAATGCCCCCCAAGTCATACTTAGGGACTGCTAAATATAAAATGGCCCCCCTCGTTGCAGCTGCCTGCGCTCTTGCAGGGCAGCTGGGAAAGATGGCCAGCAAAAACTAGCACTGGCACTAAACGTGCACGTCAAGTCCCACGGGGGCTTTAGAAACAATATGCCCCCTATACTGCTCCAGGCACTGACAACCGTGCCTCGGGGGAGCCCGTCGGGTGCCGTCATCAGGCCCCACAATGCTCTTTGGAGTCCCACTCCGGGGCTTTACAAAACAAATATGCCACCGTAGGAGCGGCCCGCTGTCAGGTGCGGGACCACTCAGACAGTAGAAGAGAAGCCCCTACTCACCGGGCTCCTTCGGTCTCCGTGTGCAGCGCGTCTCTCCCAACCGCGGCGGGGGCAGGCACCGGTCTGCTTCCTGGCTGTGGCTTCTCCTGTGGAGCTCCGAGGCTCCAGACAGTTTAGGCAACACGCGGGGCTCCGACCTCTGACACAGGAGCCCTGCCAGTACTTTCACCCGGCACCACGGGGCTCTCCCTCGTTCTTGGGGGCCCCGGGTGCAGATGCCGCCTTTGTCCTCGCAGTCTTCCCTGGAGCCGGGACTTCCTGCCTCCGCTTTGCGTCCCAATGTCGTGGTGTTTGGAGTCCCGCGGCGAGGAGCTTCTTTCTTTCTCTTTACCGAAGCACGGGGTGGGCTCCCGCCTTCAGTCAAATCGAAATGCAATGGTGGCTCCTCTTTCCTAAGCACACAAAGCGGGGTAGGCACCCGCTAGGAAGGTGCCAGCGCGGGGTGGGCTCCCGCTCGTCTGTCAAGCATTAACCAGCGGGGTGGGCTCCCGCTCAAAAAGGCACAAAAGCGGGGGAATCCCTACCTTGGGATTCCCTCGGAAATTATCGCAGCTCAGCATTGCTGCTCAAAACGAAGGCGCTCCTCAGGACAGTAAACCACTCTTCAGCAAATAAAAATAAAGCACTCCTTGTCAATGGAAGACAAAGCGCTCCTCCAAATAAGGCAAAGTTCAGGGGGCACAAGGCTGGGCTTAGGCAGGCCAGCACACAGGGCCGTCCAGCAGGGAGGCAGTCCCTTGTGGCGGTTCCTCCTAGAGCTCAGCTGCAGCAGACCCCAGCGTCAGGACCAGCATAGCAGACCACCCCCTTCATGGGGTCACAGCCCCTTCTCTTATACACAGATTTCCTTTGTCACAAAGGTGCAGGGCCAGGGGGAAACCAGATGCAACTGGTTTGGGGGAGCTTTGGAGCACTTTGTTGTGCTCAGCTCCTTTCTCCATTGTCAGGTGGGGGCTAGGTGCTCAGACGCACCCCAGGGGGTGGAGCCAGCATTGTGGAGGGAAGGCACAGTCCTATTCTGGTCCTAGGTGCAACTCCTCCATCCCATCTAGATGCAGATCTCTCTATTCACCACTGGGCTGACTCACCCTGGCTCCTGGAATTCCCCACACCATCCAGCACCTGTCAATCACAAGCCAGACATGCACTCCACGTCAGGCAGGCAGACACACAGCACACAGAAATGCCAACTTCTAAAAATGGCACTTCTCCACCAGTCACAATAAATCTGCGCACACCATTGCGCAGCATTTATTCTCACGAGTTCACACATACTAAACTCAACCTTGCACTCCTCTCACACCAGGAATTACCATGGACACACATATCCCCCATGCATTCCTATGGGAGGGCAGGCCAGTCTCACTAAAGGTAATACAGAGTGCACGCACTTTACACTGGGACACAGTGCTAAAGTGCCTAGAGGCCTAAAACGACTAACACTGCATAGGGAAAAAGGCTAGGATAAATGCAAAAAGTTTAGGGGTGAACCTGCCAAAAGGGCCAGGTCCAACCGCTGCATTAACTGAAGCAGATGCACATTGCACAGAAACACTGCAGTCACGAATTGAACCATACTGCACTTCAGTCATGGGTGGTGAAATGCCATGCGCAGGGAGGGGGGTGATGAATGATGGGTGCGATACATATCTGTCTCACTTCACAAATATACTAAGTCAAGGAATTAGAACAAAAATTAAAATACCTCTCACTGTGAACTACAGCTTTGATAACCATAAAACACACCAAGCGAAGTAGGTGAGCAGCCTACCCCTCTCCAGAAGATCTCTCTTGTTTATTCATCCAGGCAATTATTCAATCATCCTTTCATTCTTCTATATTCACCCATAGCCACCGTGAGTTAAACTTTACATTCTCTCATCCAGTCTTTCACCACAATTTTCGAACCATTATCCATTCATTCAGTATCCACCCTTTCTTTCAATCATCCTTTCACCCATGCATCCATTTACCCAATACCTACTGACGCATCCTTTCCTTTCACTCATATACCTTTTCACCCATCCTTTCTTCCATGCTTTCCTGTTTCCCTCAAGCCATCACTTTTAGCGTTCATTATGTGAGCTTTTGCTGAGTTGCAGATAGCAGAGACCATAACTCAATTACCGCTGTAGCTGGTAAAGTGGGGGGTTCACAATCATGAGTCACAACAACGCCCTTGTGGCTAGTGAGTATAATAGTAATTGTCAATAAGCAAGAGCTATGACACACTACCGCCTGTCCCTGTTGTCACTTCTCCCCCTCTAACCGAGCCTCCTTCTCCTCCTGCAGCAGCACTTTAGCCGCCAATTTGAGTGACTAGAAAAACATATTATACATTTTATAGATGCCAAATGCGTCTCCCCTTAATTTGTTTTTAATCAAAAAAATACAACTGCAATACATACAGTTCGGTTAGCAATGCGTATCAAAAATATCACTCTGCATTTTGTTGGTTCACAATGTTAGAAAAAGCAGGTAGTCAAGCCAACCAAAAACTTTTCATAATGGAGGGGCCGAGCTATAGCCTATGATGATGATGATGATGACTCTGAGTCATTGAAGCACAATGAAGGGGTGGAAAAATAATGGTCAATGAAAGATATATGGTGTTGGTTGGCAAATGTAATGGGACATCATACTTTTCAGCCATGCTGCACTCTTATGGGAACAGCTGATATAATGTATAAATGAATTACATAGCACAACATTGGGGTTCGAAGGTGGCCACTCTCTAGTTAACTGTTAGAACATGAGCAAGAAAAAGAAAGCCTTCTCAACAAGCATACATTGTGAATATTATTTATAATCCTAGCTTACTTGGGCCTGCAATAAATAAAAATGAGGGGTAGATTAATTAGGAGGGCAGAGGGCTGAAAAGATTAACAAGGGATTCAAAAACAGGCCTGGCACCATGAACAGAGTAAGAAAACAAGATGGATGCGTCCATACGAACCACATGGTGCAGTTTGCGCATGATTTTCAACACGAGGACGTACTCTGCATTGCCTTTCACGTAAAAACACAATGCGAACGGGAGCGGTGAGAAACTCTGCCAGCCGGTGGAACTCTGCGTAGCACAGCTGAGTTTTTTTTACTACTCCCAGAGTTTCACATAGCACGATTACACCATGATATCTAGAATTGGGGTTGGCGTCTGTGTCCAGAGCGACGTCATCTGTCAACCCAAGTATGTTTGAAATAATCCATTAGCGACTTAGGGCCTGATTATGAGTTTGGCGGTGTGGGAGCAGGCATGCCACTGGCAGGCATGCCACAACACCGTCAATCTCCACCGCTGACTGCCTGCCAGATTACAATTTGGAATCCGGGCAGTCGGTCCTGCGACGGCTGGCCCCAGATGCTGCCTTTCAAATGCTTATAGGTGCAACAGCTGCACCACCAGCATATTGTGGCCTCAGACCACTGCAAGCCCGCCAGGGATTGCAGATCCCTGGTGGTAGCAGAGGTCCTATGGTGGTCTGACCACCAAAGTCACAACGTGGCGGTCAGACCGCCAGTGCGGCAGTTGCTGCACCGCCACCGTGGGTTTGGCGGTCCATCGGACCGCCAAACTCACAATCAGGCCCTTAGTTATTCTCTGTTTTGATGGTAGAAAGGGTTTTCTATTAGTAAATGTTAGTGGTTAGCTACCTCTGTGACAGGGTCATAGGCTAGTGCTGTCATGTTTTTATTTCAAAAGCAATTGGCTGTTTGTAGCATATTCTACACTTAGTGGAGATTGTTGGAGTTGTTGCCATATGCTTTGATTAAAATGGTAGTTACAGCCTTGTATGGCAGTGGGGAGGTAATTTTTTGTAATGGTTTGAATCATGGCTTGTTCCAAGTCTATGATTATTTTTTGTGGATAGTAGTTACTTGTTTTATGTTTGATGTGGTTTAAGAGTTTGCAGTAAGTGTTGCTTTGTTTATTTAGTAGTAGGGCATATATAAAAGGGATATTTGTGTTGCGGTATTCCCCACATAGTGTGTCTATCTGAGTAAGTAGTTTGGGACATATTTTCAAGGTCCCATCCATCATTCAAGTTAGACAATATATTAGTTTTAGTAGGTTATCTGCTGTGGAATATATTAGGATTAATTTATCATTGTTTAGGTTGTCATATAACAGAAATGGTTCTCATTACCTGTCATTGTTAAATGTTCAGGTATTTCTAAGTCTTGGTATCTTTTAAGGGCAGGAAGAGTATTGTTGGTTGCTTTTTTCATTCGTGCAATTATAGGTGGTAGTTAGCCTGTGATGTGTTTGGGGACTTTAGGCAGTATATCTTTTAGGATTTTGGTTGTGGGTTCCTGACCCATTGCTTGCCTCTCTTATATCCTCTAATACCTCCTTTCTTCTATTTCTATTACATTTGGACAGTGGTTGTGTTTCCTTTCATGAATTACATCATCTTTTGTTGTGGCTCTCCCATAGCCTGCATTAGAATAATATTTGGTACATTTCCAATTCACATTTTCAGTCGATGTGCTTTCTTAGTTGCAGGTGTAGCCCATGTGACTTATTAACTTTTTTCCTTTCTTGGATGGTATATTTTTAGCTCTCTCTGTCATTGTATCTGAAAGTAGTGCAATAGCATAATTTAATCCAATTTTTTACAGTTTATATGTTTGTTATTTACATATACGCACACATACAAAGCCCTTCACAACACAGGACCAGAATATCTAAACAGCCGCACACGCTTTCACAAACCCATCAAATACCTATGCTATGTCTCATTATCACTCACACATATTCTCTGCATCTGCAAAAGCAAAACTGGGGGTCGATCATTCTCCTACATCGCACCCAAGATATGGAACAACCTCCCTACAATACATAAGAGACTCCTCCCCACTTCTTGAGTTCCGCCAGAAGCTGAAGACATGACTCTTCGTATAAGCACCTTGGGGACCACGAACTTGCACACCTGCCCAAGCACCTGCATAGGCTCTCGGGCGATTGGTGTGCTATACAGATAAATAATATAACATATAAAATGATGCACTTATTTTTATTATTTATACATACATGTATTTTTTTTAGATGTTTCACATTGTTATGCAGCTTTTCCGTTAAGGGTGTTGTAATGTGGAGCAGGTTCTTTTTTCTCTGTTGGAAGGGAAAAAACAAAAAAGTGTCAGTTTCATTTTAAATGTTTATTTGTTGGTAGTTTGTAGAGTTTGGGGTCATTAGATTTATTTTCTGGGAGTTACAGGGTCTCCTGATAACTTGTGTCTCAATACCAACTCCATCCTTCGTACAGTAAATGATGCAGTTAAATTTACTGGGGAAACCCCTTCCTAGCAATAGGACTCATATCAAACATTGCGAACTGGTATTGCTCTTTGATATCTCCTACTTTTACTGGGACAGGGGCTGTAAGCAGATTGGTGCACTGCTGATTAGTGATGCCTACAACTTTGACATCTTTTCCCAACAGGGTTAGATTAGGGACCTCAACTGTTCTAACGGTTGAGCGAGTGGCTCCTGTGTTTATCAGGAAAGATGCAGGATGTCCGTTAACCTCTCCATCCATGTACGGACCACTCTGATCCACTTCTAAGACTGCGCCAAGTACGCACTCCTCCTCCCCCCCTCATGCACTGTCATTGGTCCTGATCAAAGTCAGTAGAGCTCCAGAACATCACAGGAACCGGACCGTTCAGAGGCACAAATGGGCTTTGGGGAACTCTATGACTTGGCTGGAAGTGGGAATTTCCTACCCGCATCTGCATGGAGCCTGGGGAACTCTGTGGCTTGCCAGGTTTAGAGATCTTTGGGGATGACAAAGGGGTTCTAGGTATCAGGAGAAGCTCTTCCTGCCCTGCAAGATTCACAGCTTGGGCATCGATCATAAGTAGAACTGGGTTATAATGGCACTCATGCTTCCAATGGCCAACCTTTTTGCAAATACGGTAAGGGATAACCTTTTTTAAGGCACTTATGCTAGTTCCTGGTGCATTACCTCGTGGGGCATTTCCTCCATACGCCATTGAGACTCTTTGCATGCTTATATTAATGCTGGGGTTAATTTTGGTCCCAGTGAGAGTGCATTAACTCCCTTCTTTACTCCATTTTGTTCAATCTGGGTCTGTGCAATTATGTACTTCTCCTTTAACCCCTTTCGCTTAGCCTCCAGCATGTCACTACAATACTCCTCATACTGCAGGATCTCGTCAAGTAATTTGCTCTGCCAGCAAAGTACACCTTGGATGATCTGGTTGGTGATTTTGGGCTGCAGTCCATGCACAAAAGAGGCAAGGAATCCTCCCATATTGGTGCCGATTACGATCCGGCAAAAGAATTCCCCGTACGACTCGTATCCTGTCTTTTTACCGTACGAATCGTACAAGTGCCGTACAAACTGCCAATTACGATTCGCATGGGAAAAAGTCCATACGAATCGCATTGGAAATTATTCCCCACATGTCCTCGGGTCGGAAAATGTGTCCGACACGTCCTCGGACGATTTACCGTACAAATGTGAAAAGTGAAGTCCGACCGCGGAATCACGATCCATCCCGTGCGTCCGATGTTGCAACCGTATGGAAAAAACACCGTCCGCACCGAACTCCCATAGCAACCATGGAGACATGTGCCCGCATACGCGCCGACCCCCCCCCCGCCCCCGTATGTACGCACCGACCCCCCCCCCCAGCCCCCGTATGTACGCGCCGACCCCCCCCAGCCCCCGTATGTACGCGCTGACCCCCCCAGCCCCCGTATGTACACGCCGACCCCCGCCCCCGTATGTACGCGCCGTACCCCCCCAGCCCACATACGTTCGAGTCGTACCCCCGTGTATGTACACCCGTGTACGTGTCGAACCCCCCCGTGTATGTACACCCGTGTGCGTAGCGCTGGGGGTACGCACCGTACATACACGGGTGGGGGTACGACTCGAAGGTACATGGGTGTACATACACGGGGGGTTCGACATGTACACGGGTGTACATACACGGGGGGTTTGACACATACACGGGTGTACATACACGGGGGGTTCGACACGTGCAAAGGGTGTACATACACGGGGCTTCGACACGTACAAGGGTGTACATACACGGGGGTTCGACACGTACATGGGTGTACATACACGGGGGGTACGACTCGAACGTACACGGGTGTACATACACGGGGGGTTCGACACGTACATGGGTGTACATACACGGGGGGGTTCGACACGTACAAGGGTGTACATACACGGGGGGTACGACTCGAACGTGCGGGGGCTTTGGGGGGGTACGACTCGAACGTACACGGGTGTACATACACGGGGGGTTCGACACGTACACGGGTGTACATACACGGGGGGTTCGACACGTACACGGGTGTACATACACGGGGGGTTCGACACGTACAAGGGTGTACATACACGGGGGGTTCGACACGTACAAGGGTGTACATACACGGGGGGTTCGACATGTACACGGGTGTACATACACGGGGGGGTACGACTCGAACGTACACGGGTGTACATACACGGGGGGGTTCGACACGTACACGGGTGTACATACACAGGGGGTTCGACACGTACAAGGGTGTACATACACAGGGGGGTACGACTCAAACGTACGGGGGCTTGGGGGGGTACGACTCAAACGTACGCGGGCTGGGGGGGGGTCAGTGCATACATACGGGGGCTGGGGGGGGTCGGCGCGTACGTACGGGGGCTGGGGGGGGTACGGTGCGTACCGGGCCACCTACTCTGGTCGTTTCGTGCCGTACTTCGCTTTTCCGGCACTTTTTTGGTGCCGTGAAAATATTGCCGTCCGGACTGCTGTCGGTTCGAATCGTACTTCCTGGGTCGTGAAACGCTGCCTGAAAGCGTCCCGACGTCACGTCGCAGCATTCCCGGATCACATTCGTATGTATATTTTCGTCGGTCGATGTTTTTTACGATTCGTACGGAAATGGTGTTTCCGTGCGAATCGTAATTCCATGTTTGTAAAGTTTTACTACCGGGTACGAGTCGGACGGAGAAAACGCTCCGACCGACGGTTCGTACCCGGTTTTTACCGGATCGTAATCGGCACCATTGTCTCCAAGTGTCAAATCCAATCTGCTATGCTCCCTGTACACCTGCATTAACCTCTCAAAATCCAAAAGCACAGACTCCTTAGGTTCTTGAGAGGTTTGGAAAATCTTGGGTCAATTAATTTCCTTTTGGGGAACCTTAGACTTTAAATGTTTTATGACTTCATGGTATTTCGCTTTTACTATGGGTTAGAGTGCATTTGTTCCTGACACGTTAGTGTAGCTCATGCTTCTTTTCTTTCTTAGTTGTCTTCATTCAAACAAAAATGGGAGGGTTAATGGAACAGTTGATCAAGTTACTTGCCAAAATAGTTCAAATAGTTTTAAAACATTTCAAATAGGCTGATTAATGACAACAAGATGTCCTTATTCTTACACTAGGGTTGTTTCAGTTGCCATACAACTCCTGATGCACTATTAGTTTGTTGATAGTTTGCAATGGTGCCTACTTGTTATTGAAGATAACGAAATAAAGAACTTTTCTGCTTACATGAAAATACAGTGAGTGGAATATTATTGAACATTGATACGTCCTGTTAAGATTGTATTGCCTCTCATTTCTGTTGAAATTGTATTTAATTTATGACCGTGTGGCAGCTGGTCGTTTGAGGTGGGCAATACACGAGCTGGGACATATGAGTGACTATACTGGCTAGTGCCGTTTTTTGAGCCTTGCTGCCTTTCTCTGACCCTGCTATGGATCATGTCCATCTCCAAGTAGTGTACCAGTCCACATCAATAAACCACCCATCGCCAACTGAACAGGAATTTAATAACTGAGGAGCTCTGCCACATTTGCCTTGCCAACAAGAGAACTTTAATTTAGTCCACCACTGCAGCTTTCAACAAGATACATAGTATGACCGCTTCTTGACTTCTCACAATTAAAATCAGATATGGGATGATAGTAACAAAGTCTATCTCAGAAGATCTCTCCGTCATCTCTTCCCCCAACCTATGCCTGCTCAGGACCATAAACTTCAAACAAAGTTACTCAGAATGGACAATCTAGTGAAGTAACCAGCTCAGTATACTAGAATCATACAAAATACCATAAATGGACCTGCAGGGCTACTCAAAGATGCCAGATTAGTGAAAACTATAAACTGCATGCTTCTCTCTCACACTTCTTCATCCATCACGCTGCCAAGGGATGTGTACTATAACATGATAATCACACCTCTGTGTTCATCACTTATGATATGGAAACACTTCCCACATTGGATACAGACAAAGACAACACACTTCCAAACACACATCCTTGACGGTGTAGCGTGCTAACCATGTAGGGAAGGGCTTCAGTGCCCCACATAGGGGTAGTACGTGCTATATAAATCTTGCAATGCAAAACAATACAATACAATGTAAGACAATATTTTAGTTAACGATGTGATGACATACAACTGATGTCAAACATGTTGAACTTTTTCGTGGCTGCTCAAAATTCACTCTTCTATCTGGAGTGTGTTGAGCAAATGTCTTTTTTATCTGCAACCAGTGCTAAGAGCACAAATATTTTGTCTTTTGCTTTCTATGGGAGGGCAAGAACATCAGCCATGCCATGGACATAGCATGAATTACAGCGTGATCACAGTGCAGTGGATCACCCCTCCCTCTTTTGACAGGCAGCATGGCATCAGTGTGTGCACACAATGACTGTGTCCTCCTTTAAGGCAAGTTATTCAGAACAATTGAGAAATGGCATCTGGCAACCGTAGACTATGTCAACCATAGCACTGACATATATATAAATGCCACATGTGACAAAGACTTTAGTAAAATCTTTCGAACAATAAATTCGTCTTCATTTGAGCAATTATTTTTTTCTGAGAATGCCTTTATCACTGGTCAAGTTTATAACCCCCTTTCTCAATAAACACTTTAACCTCTTCTGTTGTGATAGCGTGAGAGCTGTTTTCACTTTAAATGCAATAGAGTTTGAGCTTACACTAACATAGCCCATATTTACGCCATTCTCCATTTTGAAGTGACATCGTAACACAGCACGTGACGAACGGTGCTACTGTTTTGTTCTAAATAAGGAGGTGTGAGCTTTACACTAATAAATCGTGAACATTGGCAGGGACTTCTCCCCACACTGTACATAACCAAGGACATCCCATCCATCCCAGGCTATCATTTGTACTATGTATCAACTATAATGCTTGAATAAACCATGAGAAGGACAATATCCAATGTGAACGTACTATGGGAGAATCCTAGAATGATTTCTGTAGCACAATATTTCCTCTTGCTTGTTCCTCATCATTGCATGTCCTGAGCATCGTGTACTATGAAAGGACCCGCTTTCCTCCTTACCCTGGAACATCCTCGCCCCACTCTTATAAGATGAATCCATGCTGGATTTTTCATAGATTTTTACTGTGGGCCTGATTAGGAAAAGTAATCTTACACTGTAGTGCAAGTTTATTATTTTTTTGCTGTTCACAAACAAATCTTACGAGTAGCATATTTACAACTGCGGAGTCCACGCACTTGTGGCATAAAAAGATAGGCAGTTGTAATGATACAACTTGTAAAATTGCCTTGTGAATTCCATTAAAAATTGAAAACTTACACTTGACTAAATTATAAATTTACATTTGTGAATCAGGCCCTGAGTTCTTTATATTTAAGATATATATGTTTTGATGCTAAACTAATTGATGATTAATTATCTGTATTTTGCCTATTAATTATGATATAAACCTCTGAAACTTTGACCCGTGTCTGTCATTCTTACTGAGATTGTCACAATTCTGATTTTTTAAAGTGATTTCATATGCACTAATCAAAACAATTTGAACTATGATCAACTTTTCCAATAACCCCCCTATTTTTGTTTGACTGAAGATAACTAAAAAAGAAAAGAAGCAAGAGTGTAACTAACAAGTATCAAAGGCTTCTCATGTGCAGATATTCAGGCTGGAAGCAGCAACTGAGGACTGTGCCAGAAACTATTAAGACGTGTTAGTTTTGTGCTAGTGTCGTCTCCCGAAACACATGGTGATCCAATGTGGTTGACTAGTTTTCCAAGGTGAGGGCAAGAGATGAGCCAACAACAGCTGAGGCACACTAAGTGAAGCAACCCCTCCACCCTTCCCCATTAAAGCTGAACAGTGACACTGTACCACCAGGAATGAGGCTCAGGCATTACAAGGAATAGTCGAGTTTGTGTTGCAGTTGTAAACCCTGAGGGGGTGTGCTTTGAATCTCCCAGATTGCACATATGATTGAACATCCATTCTGTCCTAAGGGTATGATGAGCTACCTACTGCCTTGTTGTCTCCCTTAGGGAAAATGTGGTATAGCCCTCTGTAGCTTACCTCGCAGAAGCCTGCCAAGTGTCACTTACTGAGGGTTACACACATACATTCTGGTAAATCACCTACATTCCTGTGAGTTCCAAGGCTGCTCACGCAAATCACCTGACTCGGCTGGCAATGTCTATTTCCAATTTCATTAGCCCGCTTGTAGATGAGAGCTTTGTTTGCAACCCCAGCCTGCCCGCCCCCTCTTGCAGCGACAAGCAGCCAATGCAGGTTTAGTTATGGCGCTGAGTGTGGACTAGCCCCCCAGTGAGCATCTGAGATCCTCATTGTATCCCGGACAGTCTGGCATCCTCTCCCTGGCACTGTGATTGGCATGCTCAATGGCACAGTCACCCAACAGAGACTCTCGTGCAGGTCTGCGCAGTGCACCTTTTGTTCCCAGAGACCAGCTCTCCATGATAAGAGGCTTCGGTTATGAGGACTGACTGGCACCATGGACCACTGTGCACCGCAGGGCAGTCACCAGGGGAGGAAGGAGGGATGCCAGAGAGACTCCGGGTGAGCTCATGCCCTGAACATGTAATGAGTGTAGTAGGCTAGGCCCTCCAGGTCAAAGACAGAGCTCAGAGCTGCCGATCGGATCCACAGTGTATTATATGAATTTTTTATGAGCTTAAATAGTGAACGGTGACTTTAGAAGTTTTATTAATGTAGTTTTTAAAACGTTTGAGGACCATTGGTCTAAATAAACTTGTATTGAACTTGACTTGGTATGCAGGAGCATAACAATCCTGTGACTGTTGTAGAATTACAGCTGCAAATGGGGCCACCACACATAGTATGTTTCTACTCTCCTGTATTCGGGTTACAGGAACAGTTCCATCCAAATGCCATTCCCCTCATCTGTGAACAACATATCTGCACCCGCTTGTGTCCAAGGACCGACTGACGTCCTGGTAAACCCTCCTACAGAAGGGATGAATAGTGTCCTTGAGTCCTACACTTTCCCCGGGGTCCTACTGCCCCAGTACTAGCCGATTACTACTCCTCGGCATTACAACTGTATGCCTCAATGTGTGATGTCCAGCGGCGCCCGTAAGGGTACGGAGACCTGGGCCAGTAAATGAACGATGCACAGTGAGAATGCATCTGCAGACGACCTGCCGGGGCAGAATAAGACAGCAAACTGAAGGGGTAGGGGCAGTGGTTATGGGGGCGGAAAAGCAGAGCGATGGGTAATGGCAACATTTGGGAGCAGATCGAGACGGTACAACGAGGAAGTTTGGGTATGCTGAGGGATTCAGTGCAAAGAAAGGAAATAGGATCAAAGCGGAAACGATACAGAGTGAATGGATGAAACAGTGGTAAGGTTGGGGCAGAGTTAAATAATCGGGGCAGAGTTAGTGAATAGGAGCTGTTGGATACCCCATGAGCAGAGGCCGTGAGCAGAGCAGGCCTGGGAGGCTGCCCGCGGAGTATGGGGCAGAGAGAGTGTTCAGGCATGGTAAAATGGGGGTCACAGAGTAAGTGAGTCTGAATGGAGCGTGAGGCTTGTGGTGGAGTGAGGAGAGAGAGCAGATGGGAAGGGTAGTAATAGAGGTGTGCCGGAGACCTGGGCATTATACTGATGGAACATGTACCTAGCTAAGATGATATTCTCTTCCTGAGGTGACTTTACAGGGCCCTGCTGGCATGGACGGACATGCGGATGGGGTAGGGCAGGCAGGGGGAGAGAGAGGGCAGCAGGTCACTTGTATGTGGCTCGTGTCATTGGGCCTTTGTAAATGTGCAGTACAGCTTGAGGACAATAATGCATACGTTGTACGCGGCCATACCTGCCCCAGAGAGCTTGGGACCATTCATGCATGTACTCTCTGGGTCCATTAACGTTTTTACAGCTTGCTGTCTGGGATGCTTATGCTATCTGGAGTGGCATGCATGATCTAAGCATGATAAGCTGGTGCATCGAAAGGACGTCTAGCTCTGTTAAAAAGCAAGAAACTCCACAAAGCAATGTATGTGAACTGAAAGGTTTTGTGTGCTGGAAGCACTTTGAATTTAGGACTGTGAAGCCTCAATTGTGGCCATCATGGGTTGTTCAGGGTGGACTTTAAGTGCACTGGGGATTAGTTGGTGCTTCTACTGAGAGACTTGCGAAGGATGTGTCTAAGAACAATTAGTAGCAGGGACGTGTCACTCAAAATGTCAAACTTAGGGCGTGACAGTGTCACACATAAGCACACCTCAAACATAGAAATGTCACACATAAGCTAAATGAAAACCTAGCAGCCATGTCATAGTATAGTTTGGACTGGAAAGTCCCCGGCATGGCTCTGGAGAGCCGTGCTGCCCCAATTCTGTGTATATTTAGTGTATGGCCCCGTCATTTTTCTCAGTGTGAACCCCATAAGTGTTCCGCTTCACCACTTATTAATACGCATCGACAGGTGGGAGGGGCGGGGGGGGGGCAGTCAGTGAGGTATTTGCGTGACAGTGCAGCAGAAATGCTCAGAAGAGATAGTCAAATATTTTTAACGGGCCGCGATCGTTGCTTTGCAAACATAGTCCTCGAACCAAAGTTCACAACTTCCCTCCTGAAAGAGCTCAGAATGGGATCTACCAGAAGCCTCTCTGTTTTCGTACATCCTCTTACGGTGAGTAGCGAACCACAACATGCTAATTCGCCGCAGCACTACGTCAGGTGGGCTTTTTTTGATGCTCGTCACATTCATGAGAACAAGAACTGAAAAGTGCGTGCCTGGCCCGCTTCACAAGAGCCCGCCATGAACGTCTTTACTGCAGTTTTGTGCTTTTTATTATTGCTTATCGCATCTCTCATCGAAAACAAAGAATGGCCCGTGCACACTGTGTGCAAAACAGGCGACTTGGAAGTGTCTTATAAAAGCTGTGGTGAGTGTTTTTTTCTCCCTTTCCTAATGGTTTCTGAAGCGTCTGCTCTTTTATATTAAGAGAGGCCCGGCGCCTCGTGCACTATTTTTTTCAGGTCCATAGCGCACATGAGCTAAACTAGCAAAGAAGTCAACTTTTCTCTTAAAAAAGTCTTCGTAGCGGAACTTGTTCTAAATGCTCGCCATGCGCTATTGTTATGTATCTGTTTTTTTTGTTTTTTTGTGAGATTTACACAGGGATGTGTGATATTTTGAGAGCTCCTGGGAGACTAATTCTGCTCATCTGTTGCTGCAGCACAGATGAAAACAAACTATAAAAAATTCATGACGCTGGCGACATCAGCTGTTTTGCAACCAAATGTTACTTAATGAAAATGAAAAGGGAGAGGCAGCTCGGTTTATTGATTCTGCTGCTGTAACCCTTCATGGTCCGGATGCGTGACAGCCAAGGAGGAAGGATCTTGTCAAAATTAAAATTCGGACATCCATCATCGTTTCATATTATGAACATATTTTTTTTTATAGCAACACACATTTATGTCATGTCAGTATGGCTAAACAAGCCCTTAGAGACATGCGGCATTCAGGGTGGTGGTGATAGGGTGGAAGCTCACCTTCGTGAAACTCAGTAGTAGGCATGTCAGAAAGTTTAATGGAAGTATACCAAAAAGTGATAGAGGGAATGCTTGAATTAATCTCAGCCACTGGTAATCACTCAGGGCCGCATCCCAGTTCATTGTTATGTTGCCTACTATGTCACCTCAGTTTGCACCCAGCCATATGCAAATCAGTCTTGACCCTGCTCCAATAAGAACAGGCCAGGCTCTCCCTGAAACGAAACACAAGCAGCCCAGGACCGGTTTCGCCCTAATCAGGGCTCATCAGCCAGGTATAGCTTATGCTGTCACTATAGCATCATCACATTCCTACTGTTTGTGAAGTTAGTATATGATGTGTTTCCTTCACATACCATCATTATCCAATCCATTAAAAAGTTGGCATAGAAGAGGGCAAATCTGACACCCATCACAGGCCCTTATGTTTGCACATAGATCATTATTATTCTGTATAGCTTCTAATATCAAACTGCTATGCATCAGAAAGTTTAATGATTTTGTGTACAACTATTTAACTGCTATATTGGTAAATCACCTTGTTTTGCTGAAGCATACCAACTGAATAAACTTGTATTTGGGCCATTTAAATCATATGTACTAGAACTGCTGCATCTGCTACTTTGGTAAGACAAAAGGTCAAGGTAGCAAAGCTTTTTCTGTCACTGGCTAGGGAAAACTCATTAGATTTGTCCCCTACATGCAAAATAGTTCAAGTAGCGAAGTAATAATATTTGAGTTTATTTTGGAAATTATGGTGTACATCAATTAGTGCTTTGTCAATGACTATACAGAGAATTTGATACCCAGTGATTTTCTGCCCTCTTAATTATGCTCTTGTAAAACCTAAAACACAAAAAGTTTTCTTTAGCATGCTTCTCCTAGTAGTGCGCACATCGCATAATCCACTTCAATTGTTTTTTTGCAAGAATATTCATCAAAAATCACAATAAAGAGTTCAGTAAATATTCTTTTATGGCAAATTTAATGTTAATCATTCACAAATCTTCAAATGTATTTATTCGCTATGTTAGCTTTCGACATGCTTATACACAGATATTATTCCATCAATGTGAGAGGTACTGTAAATTATCAGCGCGTTTCAGATTAAAACTCTTCATCAAGAGAATATTTTAAACATTTATCTACAGTAATAATATGCAGCAGGTACTGAAGCTTTTTTCAAATTATTTGCATTTTGCCACTTTTGTTTTGGAGAAGAGTTTAAATTAATAAGTATTTCAAATTTTCCAAATTAAAAAAAGGGAGGAAAAAAATGTGGCATACTTACTATACGGTTCTGTAGCAGTAATACTCAATTTACATTGTGGCAGCATCTGCCATTAACCAAACAATCATCCCTTCTCTTCCGAGATTTCAACATAATTGTGCAACATAAAGATTATTGGAAAGCCTATTTAGGGTAATCATGGCCCTAAATATATTATATTTCTACACATTTTCCATGTTGTCATATTCATGAACGACCAATTTAAAACAATCTTACCCAGCATAAATATGATATTCTTGTTAAAGGTTTTGCTTAATTTCCACTCCATTACATAGAGAAATGTCACTCTCTGTGTACCCTACTCTTTCTAATTAGCACATCGACATCAGAGGTATCACGTTAGTATTTGTAATTTAGACAATACATCTATGCATACAAATATACGTTCTCTCCATGAATGATGATAGAATCTCTTGGACTTTCTACAAAATGATAAATATAAAAGCAGTTATAATTGCAATGCATGTAAATAATGCCAGTTCACATGTCTTATCCCATTATTGGTCTGCATGCTGGTATTTGTAGCTCCAAGAAATACCACCCACATTTTCTGTCGAAAACTAGACTAGTCCTGTTGATCATTTAGTTACACAGAACTTAATGTATTTCGTTTTTCTATCGTGTAAAGTTTCTTAATTCTCGCTCATATCATCTACTTGTGGTGATAATTTTACTTGCTTCTCAGTTTAGAAATCAGTTCACTTCGGAGGAGGAAAACTCTAGCAGTGTCACATGATGACTCATTATTTGCGGCTGGTGACATTTGAAAGTGGTAGGGCGTAAACAAAATCGCGTGACTGATGTGTATCAAGCGAGCGTAGCGACCTAGCCCAACTGTCATAAAGTCTGGTTGGAGGCGGAAGTGGGGTTCTTCCCCTGAGAACCTTTTGAAAAAAGATGTGGCAAATGGTGCATTTTCAAGCAAATTTGAGAAAGTAAGACGGTTAATAAGGCACTTGTGAAAGCGTAGTTGTGACATCAATAAAAAAGATTTCACATGAAAATGATATTGGTAGCTGCCTATTCAGTATAACCACAAAATGACATCACTTTTCTCTAGGATATACACTCAAAATACAGCCTGCATCAATGATTGCCATTGCTTTTATATACTAAAGTGTCACATCACACATCAGTCTGTCATCATATGCACAGTTACCCCATAATATGGCAGACATACATTTCATGTAACTAATTAACCACCACAGACCATTCAGTGCCTTAGGATGTGTCTCATATTTCCCGCATATTCCGCCAATGCCATGATGTACTGCAGGGATTTCCCATTTGCCAATCAACCCCATGATGTTCCCCTCATACCCTGTCTGCCATTTAGTGCCATGATGTGTCTCAGAACTCTGACTAACAACACTTAGAGCCATATTGTACTCCAGGGATCACCTTTTAACCATTCTATGGATATAATGTTTAAAGCCGTGATGTGCTCCAGGTAATCTATGGCCATAACAGGCTACAGATATTTTTTCCTAATCCAGTTAATGGCATGAGATACCCCAGGTGCACATTATATGCCAACCGACCTCTTGATGGGGTCCAGTTACTGTGTTTTGCTATTTAGCTCCCTTGGTGCTCCGGTATTCTCCTGCAAACCTGACAGCACAGTGTAACCCACAGAGGCTAGTCAATTAAACATTTTGCACAATCCATGAATTAATGTATTCCGATCCGCTGTCACACATGCTCTAAGCAGCATAAACAAGTATCAACACCTCTCAGCGGCACAGATATAATAAACAGATAAAACAAACAGGCAGGCTAAGTTAACGTTTCAATGTAATTTAGCATGGGCACAGCCATCGAGCTATTCCTACACGCCTCACTCACCCTGTGCATTTCCCTCCCTGACTCACTGCAATCAGTGGAATGCCGTGGTGGTGGCAAACGGCATAATGCGAAGGAAGAGTCTCTTCGACAAAGAGAGCAGCATCCCATCAGCAGAAACAAACCAGGGGGTCAATCATGCTGTATGTTTTTATTTGTATAGCACGAACTCGAGCCGACGGTATCTGCGCGCTTTACATGAGCCACAGCTGCACTGCATTACAGACGTGCACATTCATTCTTAGGCACGGAGAGATTTAACTTAAGTGATTTCAAATCACTTAAATCTGACCTTGCTGACTTGCCCGGAATCACAGGATGGTGAGCCTCCTGCCGAGACTCATTTGAACCCTTGAAAACCCCAGCCAGTTAAGAGAAAAGTTTAATCTAGAGTCAGTCTTGCCCGGGCTGGGGGCCAGTAACAGGCGGCAGGCTGCTTTGATAAAGCCACACGCCCAGATCCTCAGAGGCCGTGCATTGCAAGCCAAGAAGAAACGTCCAGTTAGCTGTAATTTATCGGCCAATTTGGGGTGCAAATATTTTTGACTGCCGGCTGACAGATAAGGCAGTAGTCTCTGGGGGCCTGGAGGCACGCTGGGGCTTAGAGGCCTCACGTTGCTGAAGGCCATGAATAGGCCTTCAACGGCAGTCCGGCACAAGGCGGGAGCCGCGCTTATATTGTTACCCTCAGAAGTGACCGAGATTGGGTTTTCGGCCGCGCACTTTTCCACCACAAGGCCCACTGTTACAGTGCCTTTAAAATGGCCTGTGTCCAGTCGCGGCGGGCGCGGGGGGGGGGGTCGCGCAGGGGTGGGGGCGGGAGGGAAGTTTTAAAATAAATGAATAAAAAATCCTACCTGTCCTGAGCTGGTCCGCCGTCAGCAGCGCCAGGATTGGCTTAGGGCATGGTTACTCCTCGCCCGCCTGCCCATTAGGAGACCGAGGTTTGAGCCTTTGCTCAACCCTCGCTCTCCTAATAGGCACGCGCCAGCCTGTGCAGCCACTAGTGAGCATGACTGGGGACGGTGCGAAAATTCGCGCACCTTCCCCACTCATGCGCACTTGTGCTGCTGCCTGATGCCCCGGGTCCGTCTGACAATCATGTCAGTCAACATGACGCCGGACCGCCCACCCCCTTCAGACTCTGAAGGGGGTGGGCGGTCCGACGTCATGCTGACTGACATGATTGTCAGTTCTCCCTCGGCGTCTTTGAACTTAAGTAAACTGATTCAGTTTACTTAAGTTCAAAGACGGCGAGGGAGCTGCGGGTGGGGGGGCTACGCCCCAACGCCCCAATGGACGCACCACGCCTGTGCTAAACATATACATTCTCTTTCTTCTTACATGTGAAAAAAAAGATATTGATAGAACTATTTAGAACTTACACTTAGACCGCAAAAAGTGATTTGCGGTACCCAAGGCTTTAAGTGGGCCGGATCCGTTCCAGTGGTGGCTGCTACCTGGCTTGTGTGGTGAGGCGGGGAGGGCCTGGGGAGGGCGTTGGGGAAGTGGGGGAAATGAAAAATATATTTTTTAAAACCCACTAACCTGGCTATGGCCAGTGTTGCAGCCGACTCTTCTTCATCTTCTTGTTTTCTTCCTGTCTGTAGTCCGGCAGCAGGAAGCACCCGGGCTCCTAAGCTCCCCTGACCAGTCACAATGCTGCAATGCAACGTTGCGATTGGTCTGAGTGCCGTGGTTCGGCACCCAGACCAGGCTTCGGAGCCTAGGGCATGTTCTCCACCCAGGCTGTAATGCGGCCAGGATGGAGAGCATGCCAAGTGTGCATGACTGTTTGGCCGGCCCAAGAGGGCCGGTCAAAATGTCATGGACACTTAGAATGCCACCACTCTTCCCTCTGCAGTGCTCTGGCGTCACAGGGCCCAGCCCTGCCCCCAGGAAACAACGGAGCCACTGCAGTAGGAAAAGGAAAATGATAATAATGTTACGTTATTATAATTTTTTTTCCTTTTTCTACTGCTTGGGCAGCAGTGGAGTAACTCTCCTTCGCCTTAGCGGAGGAGAACCACTGGTCCCCTTCAGGTCTCAGACCCGGTAATATTTAAAAACGGATCCCTATTGACACCTATATCATGGGGATAAGTGCCTGTATCTTATGAAATTCTAGGAAAATTTGTAAAAACTTGCTTCATCCATAACAGTGTAAACACCATAGCACATTGCCATTTTGTTAGAGAGGAGTACTGAAATATGTGAGGCTCATAATATGAGAATCACCTGTATCCACAGGTGCTTGGAACAACATACCATAATGCTAAACTACCCTCAGCTATCGGTGTTTCATTGTAGATCCATCACACTGCATTACCGAAAGAGTCTTACTAGAGTATGTTGAACAGTATGCTATAATTTCTATCCCATCTTTAGAACCACAACTCCTCTCCATTAGACAGGGCAAGGAGACAGGCAGAGGTTTATGTATTAAGCAGTAACGGCCCGTGGAGGGCCTTCCGTGGGGCGGTGAGGTGGGGTGGGGGGTAGTAAACACCGGAATATGGATGAACGGAGGTATGTGAACAATTAAATAAATCAAATGAATCTTGTTGCGCGTGCTGCATCGCAAAATGCATCTCAATCATATCTATGAGGCGAGGCAAAGTCACCCTGCGTGGCTCTGCATGGCCGCATAGATATGGAGTAAGACAAAACAGTGCAAGTAGCTGCATTGCCTTACTCTATGTCAAGATGGCATTCCACAACGCCCATGGATTTTGACGCTGCCCCAGATTTACATAACCATGTAAACCTGGGACAGTGCCAAAACCTTATGGCTCCCCACAGCAGGCATAACGAGGAGAAAGGTTTTCATTTTTCCTCTTTCTGTGTGTTCTGCATTCTGCAGCACACATGGAAAGAGGAAAACCCCTCTCAGGATTTTTTTGTGCAGGAAGGTGCCGCTTCCTCCACAAAAACCATCTACCTATGTTGGCGCTATGCAGCAATTTGTGTGCCAACATAGGGGGAAAAAGACAAGAATGCACAATATTTAATAAATAATGTGCATTCCTGCCCTTTCACATTGGCGTAGGGCAGCGCAGGAAGAAGACTTGTGGCGCGGCCCTCCGCCAATGCCTCATAAATGAGGCCCTTTGTTTTTAGCCACACCTTTGACCACGCCTCCAACCACTGAACTTTGGTTTGCTAAACACTGTTTAATTCATTTCCCCAGTGTATACATTATTTGCTGTGGGAATTGGGGGCGTTTATGGTTGTCGATAGTCGGCAATGATGAGGAGACCCAAGTTCTAGAGATGTTTGTCAGGAGGGGGTCCCTATGCCTAAAAGTTTTTGCCAGGGGGGTCTCGACATGAAAAAGTTTGAAGACCTCTGGAATAGGATGATGTAAAGGGTTCATGCTAGAAATACCCTCAGAGTGTTTTGTCTGCTTGGGAATCCAGCACTTTTGTATCAGGATTATAGCGTTGAACGAAGGTGAAGTGTCTGTCACTATTACCATCAGCTTTAAAAATGCTCGTGCCATTTGGGCCATAGGGAAAGCAGTGCAACAAAATCCTAATTTAGAGATGTTTCCAGTGGATTTACTTCTGTCGTCAGCATTTCTTTCAGAAGTAAAATAATTTTGCATTGCCACACAGATGTAAATCTGCCGTAGATGCGTCGAGCACACATGGAACTGGTACCTATATAGAGTTTTATTTGGATTGTTTTATTACACTTGGATAAATCTCCCAAAGGCCAACTGGAATTATCACTGGTTGTTTTAAATAAACAAACTCTAAGAGTGCCAAGGTGTTTTCCAACTCTAAGCAGATAGTCAGTCATGTTTTCACTGGACATTGATTTTCATGCTTTCATTTGCACCATCAGGGCAGCAAAGGGTTTTGTGGATGGTGGCAAGACAAGGGGGCATATTAACAAGGGCCTTATCTCCGCTTTTTTGACTTTAAAAGCCAAACAAGTGGAGATAAGATAATCGCCTTATCTACAAGGGGATGCTAACATGCATTAGCGCATGTTAGCACCCGTTTTCCCGACACCTCGCTTCGCATCTCTAGTTAGATGCAAAGTGGCCGTCACTGGGCGTACCCCTGACGGACTACTTTGTAAATTATCTCTAAATACACATCGCGATATTTACAAGGTGGCCCTCAGGATTTTAGCAGACGTTAGTTTTTGGCGAAAACCGTGGTTTTCGCCAAAAACTAACGTCTGCTAAAATCCTGACTTAGATATACTTACCATTGGGGGTGGATTATGCTGATACGACCACAGGGTCGTATCAGCAAGGTTATCGCTGTTTTCAATGGAACATCGCTGAAAAACCAGTGATGTTCCATGGGAAACATCACTATCACTGGGATAATTATCGCCATTGCGCTATGCGTTGTTAATACAGCGCTAGCATGGCGATAATTATCAGCAATAGCCGGGGATAAACATTTTCACGCTGAGGGCGGCCAGCGATAATTATCGCTGCCGCTTGGTAATATGCCCCAAAGTTACTATTTTAACTTCAGTTCTCGAATATTTGGGGAAAGTGCAGCTTTCCCTAGAGTATTTCAAAGAAAGTTAAAAAAAATCCCCATTATTTTTAAAGAAGGTTGAAAAGTTGTGATTTTGCATTGCCAGGGAGTGCTGTTCCCGAGGCACCACTCGAGGCAATAACCTAGGAACTTCATTTGATTTTGTGAGGCTGTATCCTTCTCAGTGAAATGCAAAGACAAGACCAGGACACAGTGATACTGCAAACAAGTGTTTCAGTCTTCAAGAAGCCATTGCAATTGACTTTGCCATAATGGTATTGAAAAGTCATATTCTAAATAATTCCACCAAGGTAAAGTCTGTGGAGTATACTGGAGGTTGCCTGAGTTACATCTGTAGTCTAGGGCTAACGGGATTTGATGCCCGGAGGCACTAGCACATAGCATGCTGTTAGTTGGGCTACTTTGAATTGTTATGCCTATATTTAATGGAATAAAGAGGATTACCCAGAAAGGTCACAGCATAGATTACACACCGAGCTGGAGGAAGAGATTGGCAAACTTTTATTTGTGTTAGTTGGCTGTTCTTTTTTATTTAAAAAATCATGGAATTTTGCTGGAGCTGGAGGAAGAGAACGAAGGGTATTTTTACATATTAGTCGACTGTTTTTGTACATTTAAACAAAAAATATGAAATGTGATAGATAACAGAATTTGCGAAGTGTTGAGTTTACTTTTCTAATATAATGGATTTTGTACTGTATGGCTTACATTTGTAAACTGAAACAATAAATACATTTGGACTTCGGAATTTGGCTAACTTAAACACACACAAATAAATATTAATCTTCATTGATAAGCCTCCTCTAACAGTATCCTAGTGTAGGAAAAAGCATTTTGCAGAAAAACCTCTTAAATCAATGAAAGCAAACAAGAGCAAGACAAGAACAGAGATCACAGGCAGGATCAGGAAACATGGAACTGAAGTGTTATGGATGAAGAATGTGATGAAAACAGATCCCCAAACATTGTAACGCTCGGAAAAAGTCACAACAAATCCATAAATAGCTTCCATTACTGCCACTGCTCGCAGTGACCCTGAAAATGACTATCCACCATGTTAAATTGGGATAACAATGGAATTTAGCGCTTGGTAACAGAAGAGCGTAATGTGGTCCTTCTATCACCAAAGGTCCCCTCTCACATGATTGTCTTTATTAAGCTTTGGTTCTTTGGCTTAGTCCCTGGTAGGTAATTATAATCCTGCAAACAGCCCAACACCAACACGGACCTACCATCCATCAAATATTGAAGCCTGCATGAATGGAGCCTCTGACCCACCACAGCTCGCAGTGGGATTATTTATGCATTGGACAGCAGAAGGATTAGATTTAAGGCCCGGTACTCCTTAAACGTGCACAGCACCTTACATGGCACCTGGGATAGTACAGCATTCAGGAATGACTCTACAAGGGCCTGGTTAGCGAAACATTGAGACTTGATTTGACACCATACAAAAAGCTCTAATTGAAGGGATGCCCTGTTCGTGAAGGAGATTTGATCATTTAGAAAGGTTCTTCATATGAGTTTAGGAAATGGCATAATGTTTAGTGAAAAGTCATAAAAGCTCATGAAAATATTGTGAAATCGCCCAACATTTCACTTAAAGCACAAAATGTGATTTACAGTACCCAAGTGTTAGACCTGTCAGCCCTTTGGGTGGTCCCTCCTCATCATTATTTATTTTGTCCCACTTTTGCCTCAAACCCTGTTTGAATTTTTCCTTTTTGGGAACCACCAGACTTTTTCGTGTTGCTGCAGATTCAGGGAGCCATTTTAGCTACCCCTGAAACTTCTGTCTGAGGGCCTGGAGCACAAGATGGTGGCCACCTGTGACATCACCAGCATCCACTGGAACCTACCAGCACCTTCCAGAACATTCCAGGAGATTCCAGAACTCTGTGACAGTTGGAAACCGTTTAGAATGTTGGGAGGTTAAGAGAGAGAGTTGGCAGTTGGAGCTGGCAGTTGGCACCTGACTGGTGAAGAGAGAGGAGCACAACAGTGAAGGAGGAAGGAGTGAAGCAGCAGGGGTGGAAACTTGTGCCTGGAGTGGGGTCCATAAACCCACCCTTGATACTTGTCCCTACTGATGGATCCCAGCCTATAGCCCTGTGTGGGAAGAAGACAGAAGAAACTTATCCTAAGGACCTGGACAGCAGGAACAGGCCTTAGAACCAAGAAAACAGCAAGATTCTGACCTGAGAACTGGTTTCCCTGGAGTCGGGCGTCGAGTAGCCTGAAGACCTGGAGCCCGAGGTGGAGAAGCGGCGCTGACTGAAGTAGCAGACGTCGTACCCGGAGCCGCCTGAGGTCGTGAGAGGGCGCCGACGGAGGTCGTGAGGAATACCAGAGGTCGAGGAGGAAGTGAACCGAGGTCGAGCGAGCGGCGTCATCGGAGGAGTGAAGTCCGCCCTCCGGAGTCGTCGGAGACCGAGGTAGAGGAGCACCGGAGGTCGGGAGTGAGGATCGCACTCCGGAGTCGCCCGGAGCCTGTGAGGAGGAGCACCGGAGGTCGGGGGTGAGGATCGCACCCCGGAGTCGCCGGAAGTCGACATCGAGGCCAGGCCGGCCGACGTCATCGGAGCCGAGAGCGCCATCGGACCGGAGCCGCCCGAAGTCGACATCGTGAGGAGACTGCCCGACGCCGTCGAATCGGAGGTCGAGATCGAACCGAGGCCACCGACATCGGACCGGAACCGCCTGCCGGCGTCGTCAAAGAACTGACATTGTGCCGAGGCCGCCGAGACCGAACCGGAACCGCCTCACGGCGTCGACACGACTCCAGCGGCGTCGGAACATCGGAAAAAGGGCAGTAAGTGGAGTAGAGGGCGCCTAAGGCCCTGTGGAGACCTGAGAGACTGCTCTAAGGGGCTAGGGAGGTGCTGAAACCAACCTGACTGTGCAAGGGGTGAACTGGGACTAACCTAGAGAGGTTGTGTGGAGAGAGAAAGCCAGGGCACTGGTATTCCCCCCTTTTGATCTACCTCAGTTTAGGCCTCAGCCTTGTCCCAGCCAGGGAGTAGCCCCCCTCAAGCCTTCCACAACCCTACAAGCTGTGCCTGGGCCATATCAGCCCTTAAGAATTGAAGTGTCATCTGATTACATGAGTGTTGCTGTATACTTTTAATTATTTATTGGGGATACTGTATTTATTGAGTTTTTACCTATTTATTGCTGCACTATATTTATAGGTCCACAGGACTTGTTGGTGTACAATATTTATTGGTACAGTATTTATTGCCTCAAAGTATTTAATTGTCTGTATATATTGCACTTGTATTTATGCCCTGTTATTTATGATCACCCCTATTTATTTCATCAAACAGCCAATATTTATTTGACCTGCTCTATTTAAGAATCTGTATATTGTGATTGACCTATTTATTTTTCCAATCAGCAACTAAGAGAAAAAGATAAAGAAAGAATATTTTCATAATTTTTACGGTGTAGAGTCGTTTTTGGAACGGATGCACGCATGGTTATTGTATGGGTATATTGTATGCTTAGCACTGTGCCTGTTTCCTGACCACTCGAGCCAAGCTACCACAGTGTGTTCGGGGAGTCCACCACCACCCTGCGGAGTGGGAGTGGGCGTTTTCAACATAAATTGGTGTTCAGTGGTGGGATAGAGCTGTGCCTACATATACTCAACAATAACTGTGGGTAGTCCATAGGCCTACACCGGGAGTTTTCTCAAAGCGGCCTTCCTAATTGTGGGATTTTGTTTTTTCCAAATTTACTCTGGTGGTGGGAGGAGGTATTATTAAAGGTACCCCCCTGCATTGTTACTGCACAAAACCTGTCCTCTAACCTGAGTGGGCAAGATGGAGTTTGTACTAGAGAATCTAGAAACGTACACTGTGGCCCAACTCAGGGAGTTTTGCCAGCGGGAGGGGGTGTACTGTCCCCCAGGAGCAAAGAAGGGTGCACTCCAAACCAGCTTAAGGGCTTGGGGGGAGGCACGCCGAGAAAGCAAGGCTGAGGAGGAAGACAGGGATGGAGAGCCTGACCCCGAGGGGGCTGAGATGTACCAACCTGAGGTGGGGAACCTGTCAGCAGGGCCCAGGACACTTTCTAGGAAGGGCAGCACTGTCTCTAGTGGGGGCTTATCCGAAGTGGAGTTAGCAGATCGGAGGGAGAAAAGACAGCTCACATGGGACTTAGCAAAGCTGGAGAAGGAGAAGGAGGAACAGAGGATGGCTCATGAGACGGAGAAACAGAAGATGGCTCATGAGATAAGACTGAAAGAGATAGAGCTTCAGATCTTAAGAATTGGGGCACCAACTGTTCCTAATGGTGGCAGCAAAGACCAAGAAATCACCAGGGAATCCAAACCTTACCTGCCAAAGGACATAGTAGCTAGCTATGGGGCGGGTGACGACATCGCCAAGTGGCTAGCAGCCTATGAGGTCTCGTTGAGGGCCCATGGGGTTCCAGTGAAGTATTGGGGAGGAGGATTGTATAGGTACATGCCTCCAGCTGGTAGGGATGCTTTATTGGCCCTCGAAGAGGATGAGCAGACCCACTACCCCACCATGAAACTGGCGCTCATCAGAAAGTTTGGACTAACACCTGAAAAGTACAGACAGAAGTTCAGGGGTAGTCACAAACTGGGCACACAGAATTGGGTGGACTTCCTGGACTATGCAAAGAAGGCACTGGAAGGTTGGATTCAGGGCAGTGAAGTAAGGAACTACGAGGAGCTGTTTGACCTAGTACTGAAGGAACACCTACTCGAGAAATGTTTCCCTGAACTGCGGCAACACCTGGTGGATAGCAAGCTGACCAGCCCCCGGAAGCTTGCTGAGGAGGCGGACATTTGGGCCAGTACCCGGGTGTCCACAAGGGGGACTGGAGGGGATACTCAAAAGGCCGGACAGGGCGCCCCCCAGAAGAAAGAGGGAGGGGAAAATAAAAAGGAGTTCTCCAAAGGCCCCCAAAATAACTTCCAAGGGAAGGGAACAGGATTCACCTCTAAGGCTAACCCACCCAGAAACCCTAATCCTGGCCAGAGTCAGCAGCCAAGGGTTGTCCATTGCTACGAGTGCGGTGGCGTTGGACACTATAAAGGAGACCCGAAGTGTCAGAAACGATCACCCCCTCCCACTGGAGGAAAGCCCCCCGGAGTAGCTAGTGTAGTGCTCGGGGAGGAGATGCCCTTAACTAAGGGAAGGGAGTGGGCGGGTGTCACTTTAGTGTCCCTGGGAGAACGGGAGATGGTTCCCAAGATCCAGGTGCCCGCAAATACCGCAAAGTATGGGCAGTGGATCACCATCAACGGCCAAAGAGGGGAGGCTCTGAGAGACACAGGAGCCAGTATGACTATGGTGCGTAGCCAGCTGGTGTCTCCAGAGCAGGTAATTCCCGATGTACTCCACCCAGCCGCGATGGCTGACGGCAGAACAGGTCACTATCCAGTGGCCGAGGTTCCCTTTGAATGGGGGGGGGTTGCAGGTTCACTTCGAGTTGCCGTAAGCCCTGCCGTGCCAGTCGATTGTCTGCTGGGCAATGACATGGAGCACAACGCTTGGAAGGAGGTGGAATACCGGACTCACACCGAGATGCTGGGTACACCTGACTGGGCCTGTGTTAGCACAAGGTCCGAGACTACCCGAAGAGGGAGTTCATTCCGGCTGGAGCCTGGAACAAAGGCCCAGCCAGCTGCCAGTCAAGGGAAGAACCGAGGACAGGAGGAGCCTGCCTCGGCGTCTCCACCCCGTAAGACGGATAGGCCACCGGAGGTGGTGGACCAGGAGTCTGCGGAGGGGGACGTTACCAACCTGGAGGACCTACCCATCCCGGCCGAGTGGCACGTGGAGGGAGGCCCGTCCAGGGAGGAATTCTGCCAGGGCCAGAGGGAGTGCCCTACCCTTGAGGGGCTGAGGCGACAGGCCGAAGCCCAGGCAGCAGGGAACGTTGAAGGGAACTACAGTGTTTACTGGGAGGATGGCCTCCTCTACAGTGAACCCAAGGCACCCCTACATGGATCGTCACGAGCCTTGGTAGTCCCTCAACGTTATCGAGCCTTCCTTTTAGAGTTGGCTCACGAGATACCATTGGCAGGACACCTGGGGCAAGACAAGACCTTCGCCCGTCTTGTCCCACACTTTTATTGGCCTCAGATGAAAGTGTTGTCCGATACCTACTGCCGGACATGTGTGTCTTGCCAAGCCAGTGGGAAAACAGGGGTGAAGCTGAAAGCTCCCCTGGAACCACTTCCTGTCGTTAGCACCCCCTTTGAAAGGGTGGGCATCGACATTGTGGGTCCGTTAGATCCGCCAACATCAGCTGGTCACAGGTTTATCCTGGTTCTGGTGGATCATGCCACACGGTACCCAGAGGCAATACCTCTGAGGACCATAACAGCACCTGTTGTGGCTAGGGCCCTGATGGGAATCTTTACCCGAGTGGGTTTTCCCAAGGAAGTTGTGTCCGACAGGGGGACCAACTTCATGTCAGCATATATGCGGGCAATGTGGAAGGAGTGTGGAGTGACCTACCGGTTCACAACTCCTTACCACCCCCAGACCAATGGTCTGGTGGAGAGGTTTAATAAAACCTTAAAAGGCATGATCAGAAGTCTGCCTGAAAGCCTGCGGAGGAAATGGGACGTCCTCCTACCCTGTTTACTTTTCTCCTACAGGGAAGTGCCACAGAAGGGAGTGGGCTTCAGCCCCTTCGAGCTTCTGTATGGGCACCCTGTACGTGGACCTCTTAACCTGGTGAGAGACGGATGGGAAAGAACTCCCAGAAAGCTCCCCCAGGATGTGGTGAGCTACATGCTGGCCTTCCGGAGCCAAATGGCTAAGTTGTGGAAGCAAGCTTCTGACAACTTGGAAGCCAGCCAAGCAGTAATGAAGGCGTGGTATGACCACAACGCTCACCCGGTGGAGTTGGAGCCTGGCCAGAAGGTGTGGGTGATCGAACCAGGAGAGCTTAGTGCCCTTCAGGATCGCTGGTCAGGACCCTTTGAGGTGTTGGAGAAGAAGGGTAAGGCTACCTACTTGGTGGACCTGAAGACCCCTCGTCAGCCCCTGCGGGTGCTGCATGCCAACCGCCTCAAACCCCACCACGAGAGGCCCGAAGTCATCTTGATGATGGTGACTGACGGAGGAGAGGACGTGGAAAGCGAGCCTCTCCCTGATCTGTTTGCGTCTCAGGAAAAGGATGGGTCGGTGGAGGGAGTGCTTCTCTCCCCATCTCTAACTCCTGAACAGCAGGAGGACTGTCGCCAGGCCCTGGGGCAGTACTCTGCGTTGTTCTCCCTTGTCCCGGGTAGGACTCACCTGTGCGTCCATGACGTGGACACAGGAGACAGCCCACCTGTGAAGTCCAAGATCTACCGGATGTCAGACAAGGTGAAGGCCAGCATTCATAGTGAAGTCACTAAGATGCTGGAGCTAGGAGTGATTGAACCTTCTAGCAGCCCCTGGTCCAGTCCGGTGGTGTTAGTACCGAAAGCTGCACCACCGGGTGCCCAACCAGAACTGAGGTTCTGTGTGGACTACCGGGGACTGAATTCAGTGACAAAGACTGATGCACATCCGATCCCTAGGGCGGATGAATTAATTGACCGGCTGGGAGCTGCCCAATATCTAAGTACCTTTGACCTTACCTCTGGGTACTGGCAGATCTCTTTGACTGATGGAGCAAGGGAAAGGTCAGCCTTCTCCACGCCCAATGGCCACTACCAGTTCTGTGTGATGCCCTTTGGGCTCAAGAACGCACCTGCCACGTTTCAGCGCCTGGTAAACCAGATCCTCACCGGAATGGAGAGTTTCTCTGCTGCTTATCTGGATGACATAGCCGTCTTCAGTAACAGCTGGGAGGATCACTTGCATCACCTGCAAGCTGTTCTCCAGGCCCTGAGACAAGCTGGATTGACGATCAAGGCCAGCAAGTGCCAGATCGGGCAGGGGTCGGTAGTGTACCTTGGACACTTGGTGGGTAGGGGAGCGGTGCAACCCCTCCAGGCGAAGATCGAGGCCATCATGGCCTGGGAACCCCCCAAGACACAGACTGAGGTCCGAGCATTTTTGGGCCTCACGGGATATTACCGCCGCTTCGTGAAGGGGTACGGTACCATCGTAGCCCCTCTCACGGAGCTCACGTCCAAGAAACAACCTCGACGGGTAGTCTGGACGGAGGCTTGTCAGCAAGCCTTTGAGAGATTGAAGAAAGCCATGTGCGAGGCCCCGGTCTTACGGGCCCCAGACTTTTCCAAGGAGTTCATTGTCCAGACAGATGCATCAGAACATGGCATTGGGGCAGTGTTATCGCAACTCAACGAAGAGGGTCTGGATCAACCCGTGGTCTTCCTATCCAGGAGACTACTTCCCAGGGAACAGAAGTGGAGTGCAATAGAGCGTGAAGCCTTTGCAGTGGTATGGGCTCTGAAGAAGTTGCGGCCATACCTGTTTGGCTCGCACTTCCTTGTTCAGACCGACCACAGACCCCTTCGTTGGCTGATGCAAATGAAGGGGGAGAATCCCAAGTTGTTGAGGTGGTCTATTTCCCTACAGGGGATGGACTTCCAGGTGGAACATCGGCCTGGAGTGGACCACGCCAATGCAGACGGTCTCTCAAGGTATTTCCGCCTTAGTGATGAGAACTCCCAAGGGGTTGGGTAGCTCTCCCCACTTTCAGCTGGGGGGGACGCGTGTTAGACCTGTCAGCCCTTTGGGTGGTCCCTCCTCATCATTATTTATTTTGTCCCACTTTTGCCTCAAACCCTGTTTGAATTTTTCCTTTTTGGGAACCACCAGACTTTTTCGTGTTGCTGCAGATTCAGGGAGCCATTTTAGCTACCCCTGAAACTTCTGTCTGAGGGCCTGGAGCACAAGATGGTGGCCACCTGTGACATCACCAGCATCCACTGGAACCTACCAGCACCTTCCAGAACATTCCAGGAGATTCCAGAACTCTGTGACAGTTGGAAACCGTTTAGAATGTTGGGAGGTTAAGAGAGAGAGTTGGCAGTTGGAGCTGGCAGTTGGCACCTGACTGGTGAAGAGAGAGGAGCACAACAGTGAAGGAGGAAGGAGTGAAGCAGCAGGGGTGGAAACTTGTGCCTGGAGTGGGGTCCATAAACCCACCCTTGATACTTGTCCCTACTGATGGATCCCAGCCTATAGCCCTGTGTGGGAAGAAGACAGAAGAAACTTATCCTAAGGACCTGGACAGCAGGAACAGGCCTTAGAACCAAGAAAACAGCAAGATTCTGACCTGAGAACTGGTTTCCCTGGAGTCGGGCGTCGAGTAGCCTGAAGACCTGGAGCCCGAGGTGGAGAAGCGGCGCTGACTGAAGTAGCAGACGTCGTACCCGGAGCCGCCTGAGGTCGTGAGAGGGCGCCGACGGAGGTCGTGAGGAATACCAGAGGTCGAGGAGGAAGTGAACCGAGGTCGAGCGAGCGGCGTCATCGGAGGAGTGAAGTCCGCCCTCCGGAGTCGTCGGAGACCGAGGTAGAGGAGCACCGGAGGTCGGGAGTGAGGATCGCACTCCGGAGTCGCCCGGAGCCTGTGAGGAGGAGCACCGGAGGTCGGGGGTGAGGATCGCACCCCGGAGTCGCCGGAAGTCGACATCGAGGCCAGGCCGGCCGACGTCATCGGAGCCGAGAGCGCCATCGGACCGGAGCCGCCCGAAGTCGACATCGTGAGGAGACTGCCCGACGCCGTCGAATCGGAGGTCGAGATCGAACCGAGGCCACCGACATCGGACCGGAACCGCCTGCCGGCGTCGTCAAAGAACTGACATTGTGCCGAGGCCGCCGAGACCGAACCGGAACCGCCTCACGGCGTCGACACGACTCCAGCGGCGTCGGAACATCGGAAAAAGGGCAGTAAGTGGAGTAGAGGGCGCCTAAGGCCCTGTGGAGACCTGAGAGACTGCTCTAAGGGGCTAGGGAGGTGCTGAAACCAACCTGACTGTGCAAGGGGTGAACTGGGACTAACCTAGAGAGGTTGTGTGGAGAGAGAAAGCCAGGGCACTGGTATTCCCCCCTTTTGATCTACCTCAGTTTAGGCCTCAGCCTTGTCCCAGCCAGGGAGTAGCCCCCCTCAAGCCTTCCACAACCCTACAAGCTGTGCCTGGGCCATATCAGCCCTTAAGAATTGAAGTGTCATCTGATTACATGAGTGTTGCTGTATACTTTTAATTATTTATTGGGGATACTGTATTTATTGAGTTTTTACCTATTTATTGCTGCACTATATTTATAGGTCCACAGGACTTGTTGGTGTACAATATTTATTGGTACAGTATTTATTGCCTCAAAGTATTTAATTGTCTGTATATATTGCACTTGTATTTATGCCCTGTTATTTATGATCACCCCTATTTATTTCATCAAACAGCCAATATTTATTTGACCTGCTCTATTTAAGAATCTGTATATTGTGATTGACCTATTTATTTTTCCAATCAGCAACTAAGAGAAAAAGATAAAGAAAGAATATTTTCATAATTTTTACGGTGTATAGTCGTTTTTGGAACGGATGCACGCATGGTTATTGTATGGGTATATTGTATGCTTAGCACTGTGCCTGTTTCCTGACCACTCGAGCCAAGCTACCACAGTGTGTTCGGGGAGTCCACCACCACCCTGCGGAGTGGGAGTGGGCGTTTCCAACACCAAGGCTTTAAGTGGGACGGGTCCCTTCAGGTCTGAGACCCGATAATAATTAAAAACAGATCCCTATTGCCTCTTATATCATTGTCCGTAACCTTACTGCTAAAAACACTGATCAATTTCTGAACAATGAACGTAAAAAATGTTAAGGTAATCCATGTTCCCCATCCATAAGAGATGCCAGTTCAAGATCCTCACCCTCCTACAAAGCCCTACACAACCTAGGACCTGCCTACATCAACCATTGACTGAACTCTCTAGACACCTGTGCTCCTCTTCATTTGCCCTTGCACACACCGCCCGCATCTGTCACAGCCTCAGCAGTAGCCACTCCTTCTCCTACATCACTGCCAAGACCTGGAACGACCTTCCCTTCCAGTTGTTTACATCCCCCTTGCTGGCAGACTTCAGAAAGCGACGCAAGACCTGGCTCTTTGATGGAGACACAGTGCCCAGACACCCCTAAGGGTGACAGTGTTGCACTTTACAAATGCTGATTGATTGATGTCAGCGATTTAGAAATTGTTTTTATTTCACATGTTATACCTTTTTAAGTTCAAAAGAATTTTATTGGGTAATGAAAAAATGAGAATGCAATACAAAGTATCCGCTGGGAAGGGGGGAGAGGCAGAAGGGGGAAGGGAGGGAAAGGAATAGGAGTGCAAAATACAATATGTAAGAGAGAATGTACAGCCAAACAGTAATCATGAGCAATTGAAAGAAAGCGAAATAAAAATTACATTAATCATAACCTAGACAGCTAAGTGCAAAAGAAGTGAAAAACAAGCAATATGTTAGAAAATTATGGACAGAGGAAGGGCATCATGGGGGTTTAGGAACTTCTTGTTGGTCAGGTGATGGACGAGAAAAACGAGCAACACAATTATCTAAGTATAACGTAATGGGGAGCCAGAGCTCCGCACGCTTAGCTGCTACTTGAATAGGAAAAACAAAGGCATTGTCAAGTCTATGATTATAACAAACATTGTACCACCACGCTTTGAAGGAAATATTAGACGTATTTTTCCAATTAACAGTAATCTGTTGAAAGGCAATGGCCAGTAATAAATCAATAATGCGAACATACATATCAACATTATCCCAACTAGGAGATAAACTGCCCAAAAAAAGATGAGTGAGAGAAAAAGGGATATAGGTATGGAAGATAACATTAATTTGAGCCCACACCTGTAACCAGAAAGCATGCACATGTTTACAAAGAAAAAGCATGTGGAACAAGTTAGCATTAGGAGAGTCACATGACCAACAATTATCTGAGGTATTGGGAAATCGTTTGTGAAGCGTAGCAGGAGTGTGAAGTAGTCTGTTATAAATAAATAATAAGGATTGTGTCAAGGAAGCCGCTCTAGAAGTTTTACGTAATTTTATCCAAATTTTGTCCCATAGGGATATCGGCCAAGCTATTTCAAGATCGGTTTCCCACTGAGATTCAACCTTGGATTTGGGTCTGAGCAGGTCATGAGCGTGAAGGTATTTATAAAGAAGAGACGCAGTAGGAGTGGTACGCAGGAGAGAGTGAAGACGAGAGATAGGGGTGTGCGAAACAAGGGAGGGAGAAGAGACCGAGAGTCGCTCATGAACCGCCAGAACCGCAGCCTTGAGTAGGAGATATTTGGGGAAACAAGATAGAGGTAAGTCGAAGGAAGAACGGAGATCAGGAAAAGAGAGGAAAGTGGAACCAGAAAAGAGATGCGAGATCCAAATCAATCCTCGAGTCCTCCAAGATTTCCAATAAAAGGGCTTAAGGCCAATTAAGAGATGTTTATTATGCCAGATAGTAGAAGAAAGGAAGTCAGCGACGGTTAGAGGGGGACCAGGGGCAGCAGATAATAAAAGCTTGAGAGTATGTTTGTGGATAGAAGTAGGAAGCAAAGAGGGTTTACGAGAAAAAGCCAGATACTCTGCAAAAGAAAACGGAGAAAGGAGAGCGCGCTCAACCTTAATCCATAGAGGGCAAGGGGAAGTGGAATCTTGAAGCCAAAGGGAGGCTTGACATAATAGAAAGGCCCTCTGGTACGCAGGGAAATCAGGAAAATTAACACCACCCTCAGAGGCAGGACGTATAAGTCTGGCAAGAGACATCCTAGGTTTTTTGGAGGTCCACAAAAATGAAGATAGCGTTGAGTTGATTTTTGTAAAGAATTTCGTGGGAATAGGTACAGGAATATTGGAAAGTGTATAAAGAACAATAGGGGAAATCATCATTTTAATAGTGTCGAGGCGACCCCACCAGGAGAGGTATAAAGGATGCCACCTTATAGTGAGATCAGCAATCTGTTGCGCACATTTGGACATGCATAAAGAGACAGTAGCTGGAATGGAGGAGGTAACATATAAACCCAGATATTTAATATGGGAAGGACACCAAGTAAACTGGGAGTCATGAAAGTCTTGTTTGAAAGTGAACTTGGTCAGGGGAAGGATCTCGCATTTGTCATGGTTAAGTTTATATCCAGAGATAGAAGAGTAATTACGGACTTCATTCAGAAAGGAAGGAACAGATTCTGCAGGATTGGAAAGAAAAAGTAAAATGTCGTCTGCATAAGCAGCAAGTTTGATGTGAGAATCTGCAATCTGGAAGCCGTGAATGGCGGGATTCTGACGCAACCTGGATAAAAAAGGCTCTAGAGCGAGGTTGAAAAGAAAGGGAGACAAAGGGCAACCCTGGCGAACACCACGACCTAAATCGAAGTAAGAGGAGAGTTGACCGTTTGCAAAGACTGCAGCTCTGGGGTGTGAATATAACAGGGAAACTAAAGAGATAAATCTAGGGCCGAAACCGAACCAAGTGAGGGCATGGAAGAGATAGCGCCATTCAACCCGATCAAACGCCTTTTCAGCGTCAAGGGCGATTGCTGCAAGCGAGTATTGACAACGGGAGGATTTCGACAGGATGTTAAATAAAAGTCTAGTATTATCCGAAGATGATCCAGTCGGATCGCCAATGCTTTAGCGAAGAGTTTATAGTCAATATTGACTAAAGATATGGGCCTGTAATTTTTGCAGTGTTTGGCATCTTTCCCAGGTTTAGGTATCAGACAGATATGGGCATCGGAAAACGTCCCCGAAGAGGCACCATGAGCAATAAAAGTGCGAAGAAGGGAGTGCAGTCGAGGAATCAATAATTTAGAAAAATGAATATAAAATTCGACGGTGAAACCGTCAGGACCGGGAGCTTTGTTGGGTTTAAGGTGTTGTAATGCAGTGAGTAATTCCTTTTGTGTGACGTCAGACTCTAAAGAGGAAAGATCAGGGGGGAAATTAGATGGTGTGTGGATGGTGGAAAAGTAATGTGCAAGGGAGCTGGGAGAGGATTGAGTTTCAGATGTGTACAGAGTTTCATAAAAACGTGAAAATTCAGCAAGAATATCAACATCCGTACGCTTCAAGGCACCTTCAGATTCATACACAGATTCAATATTTAACTTATTATGCTTAATTTTTAAATAATTAGCGAAAAGCTTTCCTGCTTTATTCCTACCCCCATAAAACTTAGCAGTAGATTTCAGCAAGTACAGGGAGGCGTCCTCCGTAGACTTCTCATTAAATTTCATTTTTGCAGCAACAAGGGCAGTCAAGCTATCAGCAGAGTGAGAGGTGAAATATGCATGTTCCAATTTCTTAATGTCAGAAAGGAGATTTTTGGTGAACCTTCGTGCAGTCTTGCGTTTGTCAGCAACGTAACTAATAATAAAGTCACGTGCAGCTGCTTTAAAAGCGTCCCAAATAATATGATCAGGGAGAGTGGCATCATCATTAATCTGAAAAAATTCATCAAAAAATGAGGTGAAAGTAATCGTAAACTTGGGATCGGCAAGAAGGGAGTTGTTAAACCACCATCTTCTGGGGCCAGTAGGTTTAGGAAATACATCAACACTTGTGAGAATGGGAGCATGATCAGAAAGTAAAATGGGGCCTATCTCAGAATGTAAAAGTGATTGGGCAAGATTGTGGGAGACAAAGATATAATCGAGTCATGATTGGGAATGATGACAGGGAGAGTAAAAAGTGTACTCCCGTAGTTTTGGATTGCACAGGCGCCAAGAGTCTATTAACTTATGCTGCGAAATGGCATGACTGAACAACTTATGAGGTCTGTTAGGAATGTGTGGAGCCTTGGACAACCTGTCAACAAAGGGATCTAGTGGTTGATTAAAATCCCCCGCCAGAACAAAATTGTGATCCATAAATTTGGTTAAGAGTGGAGAAAAAACAGCCCAAAAAGAAGGTTCACCCGTGGTTGGGCCGTAGACATTGAGCAAAGAAATTGGAACACCTCTTAGCAATAACTTGGCATAAGCCCACCGACCAGAAGCACCTGATTCATGGGTAAGAACCTGAAAGGGGAGAGACTTGCGACACAAAATTGCTACTCCATTTCGTTTGCCATCACCCTGAGAGTAAAAAAGTTCACCCACCCAACCACGTTTAAGCTTAACAGATTCGACATCAGTTAAATGCGTTTCCTGGAGAAATACAATATCAACATTATTTAACTTATTATGCTAAAGTGTGACAAAATCCGTTGACGCTTGATCGGAGAATTGATACCCTTCACATTCCATGACAATACATTCAATGACATAACGATAATTTAGCCAAAAAAAGTATGAACAACAAGATTAAAGAAAGAAAGATTCCTGAAAAGGAGTAAGGATAAAAAAAGAGGAAGATCAATGGAGAAATGCTAAAGTAAAAGAAAAGGAATAGGTAAGTAAAAACAAGAGCAGTAGTAGGGAAATGAGAATGAAGGGCAGTAGTATCCAAAGTGAAATAGAGAGTTAAAAAAGAAGGAGAGGTTGAGAAACAAATGCATCGAGAAAAACAGGAAATGTGACTCTTACAGAGGCAAAAAATTCCGACTAGAGGTGAGAAGATAAAATATAGACAAGTAAACAGAGAAGAGAACAAGAATAAGGGAGAAGGGGAGGAAATGAAGGAAGGAGCAGCGGATGGACAGGGGAGACAAATAAGGAAATAGAGAAGGAACATACCTACAAAGGAAGGGTGCGAGATAGGGTGGAGGAGGGAAGGAGCCAGTTGGGTGAGGCGACACACCCAGGAGCAACGAGGCAAGGACCGGGAGACATCATCAGAACACGAAAACAAAATTACCTGTAGAACAAATGGAGAAGAAAGGAATAAGGCGAATTAGGAAAATGCAATAAGACCATAAGAAACATCGAAAGCAACGGACAAACCATTAAGCATATACAGTGAGGACTAGCATAGTGAACATCCGGAGAGTAGGAAAACTCAGATGTAATCACAGCAAGGAAATCAAAAAAAACAAAAGATCAGTAGTCAACCAGGAGCAGAGGAGGATGGACCGGAGGCATCCATAGCAGATGATCTGTGCGCATTGATGAAGCTTTGCAAGCGCACTGGATCCTCGTAAGTGGTGGTACGATTGTTATAAGTCACTTTGAAGAGACATGGGTGGTAGAGGCCATATCGCGCTCCCATCGCCCGTAGATCATTTCGGAATCCTAGGAAAGCCTTGCGGCGATTGGCAGTAGCCTTGGCATAATCCTGGGCGAAAAACAGGGACGAACCAGACCAGGTGAGATGTGGAAGGGACTTGGCCGCTGTCAAAACCATCAGGAGATCTGTATATTCCAGGAAGTAAAGGATGACCCCTCTAGGTTTTTGTGAGGGGGAAGCAGAAGAGGACGGCCGACCCAGTCGATGGGCACGTTGGATGTTGAGGGGTTTGTCTTGTGGCAAATGCAGGATCTTGGGGAGGAACGACTTGAAGAAAGCGATTGGGTCAGACCCCTCCGTTCCTTCAACTAGGCCGTAAATACGAAGGTTATTGCGCCTGTTTCTGTTTTCCAACTGCTCCACATGTTGCTGTAGGTCCGAAACTTGGGATTTCAAGTTTGAGACAACAGAGGATGTCTCTTGGAATGACTGAACAGAATTTTTGATTGAAGTAACTCTTGTTTCCATTTGTGACCAGTTGTCTGTAAGGACTTGAAGCTTGAGGTTAGTCTCTTCCATAAAAGGACGCAGGGATCTTATTTCTTCTAACAATAATTCCATGGATACTGGCCCCGGATGCTTTGGAGGTGAGAGAGAATTTGACTTGAGCCGTTTCGTATTGGATTTAGAAGTGTCCTGCGTAGATCTGGAAGGATCCATTGGTGTGTCCGAAGCAGATGAGGTAAGAGAGTCCTCCAATTGCGAGAAGGCAGAAAAAACCTTGGAATTCTTCACAATGCGTGATTTGGTCGAGCGGGGCAAATGCGACATTGACTTGAGTCTGCCCATGCAACAATCCGTGAGATTAGTAGCCCAGCCAAGTGCAAAAGATCAAAGTGTGGAGAACACCAGACGTGGCACAGCAGGCGAATAAGGGTGGCTAAGCACAATGTGAGGGAGCACATCCAACTCCAGACAACTTGAGTGGTGTTGTCACCAGGGCGCTATAGAGAGGAATATATTCTGGTCAGTGCTGCCTCGAAATGATAGTATACAAGGACCAAACAACTAGTGGAGTTGACCATTAACGACAAAAGACACTGTATGGTTACTTGTACATAGGGTCCATGCGCAGTACCACATAACCTCCTTCTGAACAGCAATCCCGGTCAAACTTCTGTGAAGCCTCCTGAAGGGTTCTGGAACAACCAAGTAAAACCTTATATGAGGGTTTCTTAGCTGCAGAGTGCGATGGGGCTACTTCCTTGAGTTGTTGAAAAGACACCAGAGTGTAGCTCCCCGCGCGCTCCTAGTGTCTAAAATACAGACTGGAAGGAGAAAATGTGTGGTGAAAACAAGCGCAGGTCATAGTCATTTGCAAAATAGCCACCTATGTAAGATTCACCACAATGTTGTAAATATGACGCGGTCACAGCAGGCGGGATCAAAAAATGTTATAACTGTAATTCAAGTCGAGGGTCCGCAAGGAAACGACTCACTCGAAAAATAGTATATAGCACATGCTGGGTATCAAACGTGCAAGCGCCAGTGTTTAGTGCCACAACATCGGTAAAGTTGAAAAGTGAAAGTCCTGCACCAACATTCAAATAACAGCGCAACATCAGTAATGTAACGCGCGTCATTCAGGGAGTCTAAAATGGCGGCCGTCACCGTGGAAAAAAAAAACCTGTCAGAACTTACAGGCGGCATTTGTAGCGTCGCGGAAGGAAGTGGGGGTCTCCATCGATACCAGCGAAATCAGGACAGATTCCGACGCATCTTCAGCTGTGTTCTTCCGTACTTCGAAAGCGGGAACCGGCTGGTCTCTCGGTGCTGCCTCGGAGCCTCAGTCGAACGCCGCCATCATCCGCGGGCGCCAAGCCACGCCCCCGTTTCACATGTTATACTTAATCGTACAATCTCTAAGAGAGTTAGCTATTTCCCGGATGTTGTGTTTCTGTATGTTTTTGTGTGTAGCTTACTACTCTTAATATTAGGGCACAAAAAAATACCATACCTAGCATACGCCGATGATTTAGTCATTTTATTCTTAACTCCTAATGGATTACAGCATCAACTGAATCAATTAGACACATACAACAAAGTGAATGGTCTGATAGCTAACTTATCTAAAACAAAAATTGTTACGTTTGGACAGTCTACACAATCAAAAACGTGGACTCTAGGAGATAATCCAATAGAGGTAGTGGATCAATATAACTACCTCGGCATAACATTGGACAAAAAGTTATCATGGCTGAACCATACGGTCTGTAAAAGTGTAAAATCGATAACTATTACAAAATCAATTGCGGGATTTATGAAACTGTGCGGAGGGAATGCAATTATCCCATATCTGAAAGCGTTACAGATGAAAATGATTCAGTTTTTATTGTACGCATCTCCCGCCATGAACAAGAAAGTCATTTTTGATTTTGAAAAATATTTTATGAAATGCGTACGCACCATACTCTATTTACGACAGGCCACTCCGCATTGTATGATACGGTTGGAATTTGGCCTAAAGTCTCTGAAAACGCTGCACAAGATCAGTTGTGTTAACTACAGTATCGATTGTGCTAAAGCCGATTCATGTACATTGAAACATCTAATAATGGTGGAACTCCGGAGTAAAAAAGTAAGGGATCTGCAACTTTCTACTATAATGATGGAAATAGACTCTTATGAACTGCCTGATCCTCAGGAGATGGGACGAATGACCAGGGATGTGCGGACAAAAACTAATAGGTAAAACATTAAAGCTAACACAGTGGAATTTAGATTGCCTACAAGCTGGGAAATATAAACACACTGACATATTAATTGACACATATACCTTGCAGGCTCAAGAATACTTGGGATGGAATTTGACCAGCTACACTAAATGGAAATACGTAAGGTTCAGACAATTCGATATTCCGATAAGGGAGTTTGAAGGGAATTGGAATAAAGCCCTTAAAGATACTCAGGGATGTCGGCTTTGTGGAACCGGCAAGGAAACTCTTGAACATTTAATATGCATTTGCCCGAGACTATTGCCCACACGGAGGTTATATTTACGCCCCATGTTTAATAATGCCAAAATAAGAACAACTACAGAGGCTATACGTTATTGTTTTAGGCTCACAGGGAAAAGAGCAATCAGAAGGATGGTACAGTTTTTAGAACAGGCTTATAAAACATTAATTGACTAGATGGTTTTTTATTGGATCTGTATATAGATGTAGAGATAGGTATTACGACCTATGCATTTCTTCTTTTTATGATACTACGCATGGTAAATATGGGATTGTTTTATTTATTATTTATGCCTGCTTACTTTCTATTTATTGTAATCAAATGATTAATGCAATAAAGTATTTTTTTTTATTATTATTACTATTTTATAGTGAATACTTTAAACTAAGGCACCTCCCAGTGTATATAACGGGGGTGATTGAGACACTCCTAAGACCATTAGCCATTCTGCAGGCCTCAGCAATATTAAATTCACATTCTCACAATTTCAGAATTTAAACATTTTCAGTTTTATTTACAACAAAATCATTGTTGCAACTCATTTAACTTAAACAGCTAACAACCACTGACAAAGCCAATAGTCCTGGGTGAGTTTAAGTGTGCTTCAGTTGTTGTGTTATACATCTCCGGTGCAATAACAGAATCAGTCAGGTGGTGCACTCTGGAAATCACACAAATTTAGTTTGTGTGTAAGCCGAACCCCTATTTACACAAGCCTTGCCCCTTTTAGAGACCCCCCACACACATTTTTGCATCCCATGTAAAACCTTGTCGGTACCTCACATGACTCTTCACATAAGGGTGCATATTATATTAAAAAATGTCTTGCAGGATCCTGGCAGAAGGCTGCTGTACGCAGAAAATGTCTCTCAGCAAGACAGTTTCTGGACGAACCACTTTTGTGCAGGCAAACGTTACATTTTGCGAAATGAAATAATGCAAAATTTTGAGAAATGTTGTGAATTTAATATAATGCGAAATTCAGGGGTTTCATGAATTGCCAGAATAAATAAAAGATTGCCCATGCTTAGCTCTCTGGACCAGCTCCTGACACCTGCAAAAGACATACATTATGTTAAGGATCTGATTAACCAGGATCTCCTTTGGTACCCTTTGACTACAATATAACCTCCGGGACGAAGCTTGTTATGACTTCCTCAAACTCGAATTTGCTTGTACAAGCACCTGAGCTTTCAGAATCCACAAGCACCAGACTTATAACAATTACACATACAGATTCACCAAGCCCCTAAAATATACACATTATCCTGTATCCTGAAAATCCCAGAGAAAATATATAAACAAACAAAATATATGGGAAACTGCCTGCTGCAACTAAGGAATGCAAATTCACCATGAATTTACATGGTCGAACACATGGAAATATATCCCTCACTGGTGCAAATTGTGCTCATTTGCACTTGCCGAGTATCAATTAGGAATGTGTGCACGTGTGGGGTTATTGTGATCAGACTGAAAATTGAATTTTCCAGTGTCTTGCTCTTGCTTTTGGGGGGAAAACTAAGTTTGTCTTGTTTGAGAGACCGTAAACAAATTCACAATTTGCCATTCTCAATCTTTCATCTTAAACCTTCTTTCTCGCTTTTCAAAAGGATTACTTTTCTATGAAGTTGCAGGAGCTTTGTTTTGCCTCTGTTTTCCTCCGGTCCTTAGTGGAAATATTGAGCAATCGCTTATTTACAATATTAGTTTTTTCATTTGCATTTTTGGGGAAGTGGAAAACAGCGTCAAACACTCTGGATCATTTGCCTATAGTTCATAGCCATTCACTATCACAAAGCATTGATCTCCTAGTGCATCAGAGAAGGTCGTTATCTGGTTGCCATTTTGAACATCTTTAAGTATACACCATGCACATAGGGAGTTCCTCCCACGGTATCATTGTGCAGGACGATGAAAGAGCAACGTTTTTAAAGACTGCCAATGAATGCCTCAGTCGTGTAGGATCTTCGCATATGACTCGTCTATTGTCATTTAGATACATTTCCGTCCTAAAACCACGTTGACTCTAAATGTTCTTCTGAGATTAAAGGCCCGATTACAATTATAGGTGCTATACCACAGGGTACGTTATTTATCAGGTACAATGAACAACACCTATTACGAGTTCGTTGGAAATAAAATGCAGATTTAGTTGTTTAACACACCAAAATTTGCATGATACGGTAAATACCATAAGCTTTTCCCCTGGTAAGTTTCGGCAGATTTGACCTGCAGAAATGTAAGGAACATTGAGGTATTTAATGCATCTGATATTTATCAGATATGTCAAATACCTTCAAACTCGTAATTCCGACCCATGCAAAAATAGGGGTTTACGAACTGGTCGGAATGCACGGACCCACTTGTAATTAGGCCAAATCAGTTTCTCCTCAGGATGTGTTGTTTTATATGTAAATGAGACATTTACGCATGTCATGGGCACCTCTGCAAGCTAAAATCTGGACACGGGAAATGCAGTTGAATTTGGAACTATCTGGACACTTATCTCACCATATAACACCCCATTCAGAGATGCACGGAATATTCCTGGGAACCCTTGTATGGCTGTATTTCCATAGCTCATTCTGGACGGCAGCAACATCTGGATCTGTAAGCAATTGTCTTTGCTTTTTAGACTAGAATACCTGTAGCAGTAGCATCCACCTGTCCCTCTGCCTGTCAGTTTGTTCCTCTCATTCCATCGCCACCACTGCCAATCTGTCTATGTCGGTCTATGTATGCCATCTTGTCCCCAACTGTACCTATCTGTATGATGTGTGTGTGAGTGTGTGCCTCTGAGTGTCTGTGTGAGTGCATAGCTGCCTGTGTTTGCATAGAGCCTGTATACCTCTTAGCCTATGCCTATATGGCAGTTGTACTAAGCAAGGGTTGTGGTATGTCTGTCTGCATAGGAGCTGAATGCCTATTGGTCAGCATGCCTGGGTGATTGTATGTTTGATGCTTTATGTGCATGATTGCTTTTATGTGTAGTGTGTGTGTGTCTTTTTGAGATGTGCGAGTGAGCACCTCTATATCTGTTGGTCTTTGTGTAACGGTACCTTTATATCTGTTCAACTGTGTTTGACTTACAATCTGTGCCCAGGAGTATAAACAGTTGAGTTGGAATTAATGTTTGTAGTCGTGTTTTCTGTCTTTCGATCTTCTGTTCACCAGTGTGTGACTGTATACGTTTCACTGAATGTGCATGCGTGTTGTGTGTTACAGCATGCATGTTATCTATGCGTGTATGTTGATTTTGTATGTCATTTGTCTACACATGTGGCTATGTACTTTTGCATCTGATGGTCTGTGGACATGGGTGCTTGAATGTTGGTTGGCCTGCACACACAAGAGCCTTTCTGATTATTGGTCTGTGTGCATTTGTGCTTATATGTCTCTTGGTGTGCATATGTGTGTATGTTGTATGTGTGACTATTGGGCTTTGTGGGTGCTTGTTAGACTTGGCATCTTTTGGCGGTTTCCCCTGAGTTTTTGCTTTCTGACCTCCCGGTTTTGACTCTTTTTTTGCTGGTGTAATGATTCTGCGCACTTTTCTCACTGCTGTCCAGTGGTAAAGTTCAAGTGCTCCTGTTATAAAATGTGTTATGGATTGGTGTTTCCATGATTGGCCTATTTGATTTATGTGTCAGTCCCTAGTAAAGTGCACTGCGAGTGCCAGGGCCTATAAATCAAATGCTGTTGGTGGGCTGCAGCACTGGATTGTGCCATCCACGCAAACAGCCCGTAAAGTGTAACTCTGGCCTGCCATTGCAGAGACTGTGTGCAGCCTGTGGCTGCCATGTCAACTTGGCAAGTGCACACATTTGCCAGTCCCTAAACCTTTTCTACATGTCACCCCTAAGGTAGGCCCAAGGTACCCCGGTGGGCAGGGTGCATTGTATGTGAAAGGTAGGCCATGCCCTGGTGTGTGTGGCATGTCCTGATAGTGAATTACAGCCTACTTCGTTTTTCACTATTGCAAGGCTACCTGTTCCCCATAGGCCAGAATGGGCAGTTTGATTATAACATCCTATAATCCTAACTGACCCAGGGAACATGGTAGGAATTCGAGTTTAGTATGCCTGAACTCAGAATGATAAAATACATCTTTTAGTGAAGTTGGCTTTAACATTCTGTGTTTGAAAATACCACTTTTAGAAAGTAGGTATTTTCTTACCTAATCATCCAGCCTGCCTCTGCTAGCATGTGTATTGTCTGTCTGGTTTGTGAGTGACAGGGGCTAGAGGAGACTCCAGGAGACAGGGTGAGTCAGCACAGGGCTGAATAGACCTATCTACATGTAGATGGGTGGGAGGAGTAGCACCTGGGTCTGAATAGGGTTGTGCCTGCCTTCCACAATGCTGGCTCCACCTCCTGTGGTGTGTCTGATGACCCTGGCCTACACTGACAAAGGAAGAAGGTGCACACTGGCAGAATGCACCCAGAACTGGTTTGAACTAGGTACAGGACCCTCTGCCTGCAGAGGACAAATGATTTGCTAGTATAAATATTGGGGCCCAGACCCCAAGACTTTAGAACTCTTTTGGATCAAGATGACTGCCAAGAAGAAGAGCTGGAGAAGCTGTGAGGAGGAACTACCACTTTGCTGTGTGCTTTGCTGTGTTGGCCTGCAGTGGCTGCTTCTGTCTTGGGCAGTGAAAGGACTGGACTGAACTTTCTGCTATCTAATTTTGTGAGTTTCTCAAAGAGCTTGAGGTAGAGCTTGCCCCCTGTTCAAGAAGTCTCGGGAACAGCAAAGACTTCAAGTTCTTCTGCCTTCAGCACTGGGAACTGTGTGTTTTGTGCTGCAACAGAGGAAAAGCAACCCGACGATGTCGACGACGACGCTGCCGACTCCGTGTCCTGACGGCACGACCGCAACTCCGCACCGCGACCCTGGTCTCACCGATGACGCCTGCTGATGCCACCACCAAGCCACTGCTCGCACCATGACCTGTGGGCACCGCACTCCGCACCACCTCTCTTCACGATGACACCTTGGTATCCCCGATGACAACGCTCCACGCCGGAATCTACGCCGCTGCTTGCACTGTCGTTCGAGGGCACCGCTCGTAAAATTACACGAGGCACCACCCTCACCCCGTACCGCAGCCTTGGCCTACCGACGCTGGTGCCATCGACTCCAGTTCGTCAAGTCACAGTTCGCTTCAGCAACGATGACGCCGCTGCTTGCACCATGACCTGCTAGCACCGCGACGAGCACCGCCTTCATCTCACACCATGACCCTGGTCTCACCGACGACGCTATCTGATGCCGCCACCGAGCCGCTGCTCACACCGCGACCTGAAGGCACCGCATACCGCACCGCTGCACTTCGCACCGCAACACTCAACGCCTGCCGATGCCAGCGCTCCTGACCTCATCAGAGAGGAGATCGATCTGCAAAGCATGTGACTTCGAGGGCCCGACGACTCCTGCACCGACCTCCGGAACCGACGCCTACCGTCGCCGTGTGTTCGGAAGCTCAACGAGAGGTCATCGACGTCCTGCATTTCTGAAAGGTACTGATTGAAACACACAGTTCCCAGTGCTGAAGGCAGAAGAACTTGAAGTCTTTGCTGTTCCCGAGACTTCTTGAACAGGGGGCAAGCTCTACCTCAAGCTCTTTGAGAAACTCACAAAATTAGATAGCAGAAAGTTCAGTCCAGTCCTTTCACTGCCCAAGACAGAAGCAGCCACTGCAGGCCAACACAGCAAAGCACACAGCAAAGTGGTAGTTCCTCCTCACAGCTTCTCCAGCTCTTCTTCTTGGCAGTCATCTTGATCCAAAAGAGTTCTAAAGTCTTGGGGTCTGGGCCCCAATATTTATACTAGCAAATCATTTGTCCTCTGCAGGCAGAGGGTCCTGTACCTAGTTCAAACCAGTTCCCAACGCCGTAGCTGGCCCACGACGCCGCGGTCAGCCAGAACTGTTTGAATTTGTTTGCTCACTATGCCATGATAGCCACGGACGAAGCTATCGACATCAAGGAACTGTTTTACAAGGTTATTTTGATAACTGAAGATTTTTGAGTACTGTATTGTGGATTTTTATCGTTTTGGTCTTGTCTTAAGTATTTAAAAATATTGGATATTTTTCTAAACTGGTGTGGTGTCTTTTTGTAGTGCTTACACTGTATTACTGATGGTTATATGCAAATGCTTTACACACTGCCTCTAAGAAAAGCCTGACTGTTCGTGCCAAGCTACCAAGGGGGTGAGCACGGGTTATTTTAGGAGTGTAACTCCCTTACCCTGACCAGGAAGAAGGGTCCCTATTTGGACAAAGGTGCAAGCCCTTGCCAACTAGAGACCCCCATTTCTAACAGTGCTCAACTATATTTATGTTGTCTGCGTGCATAGGTGCATCTAGGTCTAATGGTCTTTCAGCATCGGTGCTTGTGTGTCTCTTGGTCTCTGTACACATTGTCTGTAGTATTTTGTTCTGTTTTTTCTTTGTGTTTTCTGTGTTTTGTACATGGATGTGGTTGACCATGCATGAATGTTGTGTGTCTGCGTTCATATACTGTACATGTACTATACATAAGTTGAACATATATTCATGTTTATTATAATTGTAATAACTGCGACCGCGCATTTCGGTGCTAACCATTCACTTAACCCCTTAATGCAAGTATTAGAGCTCACAATTTTGAATCAATTGGCTAGAACACCTGCAGACAGTGACTCATAAAATATAAGTCCCGGATATGAATATGTAGTCCTTGGTGCTTGTGAATGAATATCTGTTGATTAGACAGGAAGATCTTCAAAGGTAGGGTTTATCAATTACCTTGACGTCTATATCTTGTCCAGGACTTGCTTGTAACAAAACAATCAAAAGAAACCGCTGTCTGCACAATACAAGGAAATGAAAGAAGAAGTGGGAAAGTGTACACAGCCTGGGTGAAGAAAGTGGAAGTTCAATCGAAGGAAAAACGTTTGTGTTTCCCCCAATATTTCATAAACGAAATAATATGCCTTAAAGATCTCCTGTCAATTTGTTTCCCCAGAAACAAGTGTAGAAAACATGTTATCAATATCTCATTTATTCATTTATTCACTAAACAAGGAAAGGATTTTCAGAAGAGTAGTTTGGGCCACATTTAGAGAATCACAGAATATATGCACTGGGCAAACACGGGACTGCAGGATGCGGTATTACCGCTCTGTTCTGAGAGCCACACATTGCAAGGGGTCATAGCGCAGAAATACAATATGTACTGACTGCTCTGAGCTGCAAGATTCCGAATATGGTGGATCCCACACAAATTCCATAAGGTTATGTCTGGTGAAATGCATTGAAAAAGGGTGCTGTTTTCGCGCCTCTTGTTATGTTACTTGTTGTGTAATATGTAAGTGCGTTGATACGCAAAAGGGTGTCTTGGCACAATGGGGAAATAATAAAGCCACTCACAGTTATATGTCATCAGAGATAGAGACAGAACACCTCATCATTGGGGGCTAGGGGAATAGAGTCAGATCTTGAGAGATTTGCAAGTTACAAATGGTCCTCCATCAAAGATAGGATGGCAATTTGTTTCAGAATTTTGTTGATAGGAACGAAAAGGAAAAAAACATCAAGTTAAAATCGATTATACCAACGTAGTAAAAGGAGGTGATCAGAAGAGCATAAAGTTCTAGGCAGGACAAAAGGCCTGAACTTCAAAGACTGAAGTAACCCGGTACCGTTTGACTTATGGCTCAGTGAACTAGGGAAAGACTCTTGAACATGGCCCTTTTACCACTCCCCCTCCTGCACTGTGACAGAAGCCCAGCCCCACCCCGCCCAACCTGGCTCCGTAGGGAAAAATAAAATGATAATAACATCCTCTTATTATCATTTTACTTTTACTTTTTTGCACTGCTCAGAAGCATGTACCCATACACATGAAAAAGAATATAGCATGTTATGCTTAGCGGACAGACCCTTTTTTATCAGCTGTGCTGTGATAGATGCCAATCAAGTAAGAAGAAAAAATGGTCCCTATGCTATATAATTCATAGAATCATATTTTTTAAATTTAATAATCAACTTTTTTTTCATATCTTCAGTTGACAATAGATAAATAACAATGTTCAGTGATGTGAGAAACTGTATATGCTCGGTGCTCGAAAAAGTAACACATTCGTATGATATGCAGAAATAATTGTGTATCACAAATTCATATAAATGGATGGCCCAGAAAAGACAACTAGATACAATTAAATGGGTCCGCCTCTCAAGTCGACGGTATTTCGATCCCTGGAAATGACAGGATCATCACCAGGACTCCATGTATGTATGAGCCTGAGAGTTAGCTACATGCAAAGATAGGGAGGCAGGGGAAAGCAATGCCATATTGACACTTACTTGGGGTCATGAAGGTGGAGAATTTGCACATCTGTGCTGGAGACTCCAAAAAGGAACCTAATATTCACAGAAATTGATGCACAATCAGTAAAGATGTTTGGGCAATGGTCTTGAGTTAAGGAATATAGCAAGTGTATGCCGTAAAATACCTGGGGTTATGGAGGAGTGTGACTTGGTCGTGTAGCTGGTCCCAAGAGACAAGGGGGCATAAAACCCTGGAAATTAGCTTCAAGAGAGTAAGTACCCTGTATTAGAAAGAGGGGTGGAAATCCTGTGCGATAAAGTACTTGAAAAATAATTGTGTCACCGTATCTGCAAGAACGGAAAGCAGGACCTCTGGGCCAAATCAATCAAAATTGCGGCAAGGCGCAGGGTGACAGTTTCTGATGACCTTTATATACTGTGTGCATCAGCGGTAGTCAGGGAAAACAGGAGCCTATCCTGCAATCACGATGAACAATATTTTATCATGGTAGAAGAGAAGTTCTCTATCAGGCTTGTCATGTAGTTCTTATACATCCTATACAGGATCTGCGCGTTCGGATAACATAAACTGTGGGTTTGGTGGCAGACTGGTTCCGAGCACCCCCACCGGATATGTTAGCCTGCTTGCATTAGCTAGCTCACAGTGCCACTAGAATCTCCTCTTATTGGGGAGAGAATAGTTTCTGGCAACCTCAGAACATGACAACCCTGATCCCCCAGGATCGTGGAAACAATATACTACTTTTCGCTCAGTCACTCGTGCTCACTTAGTTCATCTCAGAGCTACACAGATTAAACAGTCTGGGCGTTTCAATAAAGATTTATTGAACAGTTGTTATTCTAGTTTAGAATAGATTTGCTGTAACAACCATTAGACAGTAGCAGAGATATATTATTAGCAGTACTACGAAAGTAAAGGGATGGAACAGTTCTACCATTTTGCAGTATTCATGGATATAGACAAGTACATAAAACACATGATAAGAAAGTGCGTACCCCTACGATGCCTCCCTAACTAGATGTACCTAAATGTACCTAGCATTTGTGTAGGTGTTATGCCAAAAATCCCTCTAAGGTCTAGTCAACCCCATTACTGAGAAAGGAGAGAATATGGGACCCCGTCCTGGTCTCGAGTTGGACACTCCGCGCGGGATGTTGGACTACTGCGAGCTGGAGTGTCTGCATGCAGGAACCTCAGCGTCTCTGGTCAGTGTGTCAGCCGGGAAGTCACGGTCTCCTCTGTCTGTCTAAGCAAGACATGATATATATATACCCACAGGTCTCCCCAGGGGTCCTACCTTGATGTATTACTGTGTCGGCCTAAAGGATGACGTTGGGCTTGAACTTTATACATAGATATTATACAGGAGATGGTAGTCCTGCTGTGCTTCCAAGAAGCCTCATGCATAATGTATGAGTTTCGAACTAGGGAAAAACCCGCGTTCTGAATGCAGTATCGTATCTAGGTAAAAGGTCAGTCCCTATGAACCGTTATGTATGTAATGTAGGGAAGGATGTAGGTGAAAGGTTGCAGTGTTACCTGCGCCTATATGGGGTACCTATATGGAATATAACAGGCTATGTGGTGTCTCGGTCAGTGTGCGGCTTATGGGCAGCTTATGGTGGTGGCAGCCATGATAGAGAGTGAACTGAAAAAAAGTACTTATACAGAAGGAACTTAAAGCGTTTCTGAGGGGAGGGATGGCCATATTGAAATTTAGTGGGAAGTGACAAAACATTTTCCGCTAACCTACAGAGAGAAACACTGCTAGAATATTCAAGTCACCATCTTAGATCCCTAGAAGGCTCACTGCCTTGCAGTCAATTTTTAAGGATCTGATGCAACTGGTCGGTGTTAAATGATGGATTGGGATGGGGTCTGAGCAATTGCCAGTGGCTGAGATTAATTCAAACATTCCATTCATCACTTTGAATTTGCTGCCCTAAGTGTGATGGTTTTACCCAGATGTGGATCCCATGCACAGTATGTCACTGGAACTAATCTGTACCTGGCTGATGATCCCTGAATAGGGTGAAACCGGTGCTGGATCGCTTGTGTTCTGGTTCAGGAAGGCCTGGTCTGGCAGTTCAGGCTGGACTATTCCCATTGGAGCAGTGTCAAGACTGGTTTGCATATGGCTGGGTCCAAACTGAGGTGGCATGGTTTGCAAAATAATGATGGACTCGGATATGGCCCAAGTAATCACGAATGGCTGGGATAAATTCAGGCATTCCAGGCATCACTTTTTTGTATACTTCACTGTGTCACCCTAAGTGGGATGGGTATACTGAGACATGGGTCCCATGTATACTGTGCCACTGGAACCAAGATTTACCTGGCTGATGAGCCCTAAACAGAGAGAAACAGGTCCTGGATTGCTTGTGTTACAGTTTAGGGAGGACTTGGCCTAGCAGTTTTAGCTGGACTGTTCCCACCGGAGCAGGGTCAAGACTGATTTGCATAGGCAGGATCCTAACTGATGTTGCATGGTGTGCAAAATAATGATAGATTGGGATGCGATCCTCAGCAATTACCAGTGACTGAGATTAATTCAAGCATTCCATCCATCATTGTTTTGTACACTTCAGTGTGTCACCCTAGGTGGGACGGGTATACTACCTAGATGTGAGTCTCTTGCGCAGTATCATTGGAACCATTGCTTTTTTATATACTTCAAAATCGATTTCCACCATCCAGATTTTAGTGTTAGATGTGAGAGGATACTAGGATTACCTTAATATACTCCCCACACACACACCTAGCCCTCAGAGTGCATGTTAAGTGTGGCCAAAGACTTTTGCCATCTTAAAAAAGTGCAAAATCAGTAGGGTTGGCTCCGGGAACATTTACCCCATTAGTTAGATAATGTCCAGGAGGCATCATTCCCACCCATGAGCCAGTGCCGGGCATAAATGTGGCACCTCCAGGCACCCACTTCAGAATACTTTCTTGACCTGCAGAAGATCAGAGAAGAGGACTGGTTCTGCTGTCTCGGAGAGGAGCCATGAAGGGCTGGACCTCAGTGGCAGCTCGTCCGCTAAGGCGTCGCCCCACTGTTTTTCAGCAGTGTAAGGAAAAATAAAATGATAATAACTGAAAGTTGTTATAATTTTATATTTTCCTGTTGCAAGTGCGGCAGCTTTGCCAGGTGGGGTGGGGCGGGTGGCGGGGCTGCTCTGCTGACAGAGTAGGGGAGGGGAAGAGTGGTTTTCACTCCTTAAGTGCGCATGAATGTGCCAGGTGGGGCAGGGCGGGGGCGGGGCTGCTCTGCTGACGGAGCAGGGAAGGGAAAGAGTGGTTTTCACTCCCTAAGTGTGCATGAATGTTTGGCCGGCCAAACATTCATGCACACTTAGCATGTTCTCCACCCAGGCTGCATTACAGCCTGGGTGGAGAACATGCCCAGGACACGCATTTCCTGGCTGAGCGCCGGACCACGGAACTCAGGTCAATCATAACGCTGCATTGCAGTGTTGTGATTGGCTCAGGGGAGCCTCAGCCTGGGTGCTCCCTGTTCTGTGTTCCAGAGGAAAGATGCGACGAGGAGGACACGGTGAGGGAGGAAGGGACTAGGAGGTAAGTTTAATTTTATTTTTTATTTACCCCTCGTCCCCATCTCAAATTGCACCTATGTACCGGTCTAGCACGACCATAGTCTATAATTTTACCTTTGTGCTTTTTGGTGCTATTTTCCCCATAATCTTTAAAAACTCACATCTATTGTTCCCCTTGTTGAATTTTTGTCATTATGTTTATACAATTTTACAATTTAATTTATATTTTGGTGTGGGATATTTATTGTTTTGCTTTTCGACTTTATTACTGCATCAATACTTTACATATTGTTGTTTCTGAATCCGGTCTGCTCTGTGCCGTATCTACCAGGACATTGAGTTTAGGTTAATTTAGTAATTTTGAGGAATCGTCCTGACAAGTGTTGTGATTGCTCCTTGAGGTGGGTAGACACGCACCTCAAAAAATTATCCAATTTCAGTGATGATCTTATTTAAAAACAAAATTGCGTGCCATGCTGCTAACACTCCACTTCAGGTTCACACATTGATACCTTTGTGTAATATATGAAACATACAACACCATCATAGGGCTTGCTAACTCAACCATTATATCAAGTTCTGAACCCTTGAAAGACTGTGGAGAAAATAACATTATCAGAACATGGAAAACCAACTCCAGCAACAGTAGGCAGCCTGCAAAGCAACTCTCAAGAAAGTGAAAAAGAACTCTTCAAATGCAACTCTGAATTTCATGAGCCAGACTTCTATCACTAACTGTGCAAGCCACTTTCAAGAGCTCTGCAAGAACTAGCAACCTGCAAGTTCGCTTCCATTCTAAAGCAATGATCAACTTCACCTTGCCATTCGAGTCTGAATTGTAGCAGTAAAAGTACAAAGCATAAACTCTGAATGTTCAATACAGTTTTCGTAAAAGAAACATTTGAATGTATCAAGGCTGGTACGATCACTGGATCAGCGACGACTAGTGCTATCCAAATATATTTAAAAATGTTCCCTTGCCATTGCATGCTTCACAGTGGCCAGAGTGATTAGTAATCTCATGTCTTTAAGGACGGGTGTTCCCCGATAAACTAAAATCCTACATTAAGTCACTACTAAAGAACACAGGTGCATATTATCAAGGGCCGCCGATAAATATCGCAAAGCGCGCTTAGCGCCTGCATATTTATCGCCGGCTATCTCGGGAATGTATCGCCCGGTTAGCGAGTTATCAACAACACGCATCGCCGAGGCGATAAAAATTCCAGAGATAGTTGGGATATCGCCGTTTTCCATGGTGGAAAACTGCGATATCCTCGATGATAGGGTCTGTGGTGTTAGCCACACAATCCACCCCCCATGTTAGGTATGCCTTAGTCAGGAATTTAACAGACGTTAAATTCCTGCGTTAAGGCATACTTAACGCGATTTTATATATCGCTAACCCTTCTTGATAATATCGCGAAGCTGCCTTCGCGATATCATCCCATGTTGTTTTCACAGCCATGCCTCTTTTGCATCTCATTATCGATGCGAGGCTAGGCGTGTGAAAAAGGGGCAATACGTCAAAGAATCACTCGCTAGCGTGCCCTTGATGATAATGCGATAATATTATTGCCGCTTTTCGCCCGAAAACGGGCTCTAAAACGGCAATAATATTATCATCGCCCCTTGATGATATGCCCCCAAGGGCCATATTATCAAGGCCAGCGTTACAATTATCGCCACTTTAGCGGCAGAAAACTGCCGCTAAAAGCGGCGATAATGGGCTTGATAATATGCCGCAAAGAATTCCCATAGAAGCCCATGTTGACACCAGAACATGGGCTTCTATGGGAATTCTCAAGGGCATATTATCAAGCCCATTATCGCCGCTTTAGATGCAGTTTCCTGCCGCTAAAGCGGTGATAATTTCAACGTCGTGCTTGATAATATGCCCCCAGGGACTTGATCAACCGGACCCAAGCAAACTGCAAGATTCAATTAAAAGGGCCACCTTCGGAGGAAGCTCATTGGAAAGGGAGACTTGAGTTACATTTCTGGTTTCATCGCTCGAAAAATACAACCTCCTCTCTGGCAATTAAATCAGGTTTTCATCCCAGAATAGGCGATGACCCAGACTAATTGCAATCTGGGAAAATCCCAAGAACACTAGAGATTCCGATGCCATCGTCGCCGTTCTCCTCTGCCTCCATCAATCCCTGCCCCAAAGATCAAGTGGCATAAGAATTCAAGGCACCAACCTCGATGGGATTATGACCTGCCTGGCTGGCAAACCCGAACTGTTATGGTTCCTTCTTCTTGCCCATCATCATTCAGGCACTGATTGGATGTTTCTCAAAGGCCAATGGTGTCCCCTGCACTTTACTAGACACTCACTGCAATCACCACTGCTGACAGACAGATTATTCTAACACTAGAAACACATTCAGGCAAGGACGTGTCAAGGGTCAGCCAGTGCCTATAAGCCTCAGACATGTGGATGCTACACAGTGCTTAATATGAGCCGGTTGTTTCCGGTACTCGGCACCAGCACATTTTGTCAACACTGGCACTTATGACGGTCTGCCACATGTTGGCGATATATAATTAAGAAATGAGGACAACAACAGTTGTTTATTTATTCAATGTACATTAAAAATCACAAATACCTGCTGCTCACGCCTCTCTTATAGCTTTAGGGGCCTGGAATAGTCTGAATTGCCACACGAGAGGGGTGGTTAGTAGTTATGTTGGTGCTGTCATTGGCAGCACTTTCAGGGGCGGCAAGGGGAGGTGCAAGCTTCAGTTGCCTCATGACAAGTGCCCAGGCACTTATGTTTTTTTTTTACAATTTAAGCACTGATGCTACAGAACCACTCAAAGCTCAAAAAGGGAGATCCTCTCTTTTGGAGTTTTTAAGAGGCTTGTTATCAATGTATTTTTAAAGATAAGTTTGAGAGAGATTTGTTGCCTGTGTGAAGGTACACATGACAAGGGGAATCTTTCACCCACTTTCTTATCTTGTGTCAGCATATATTGAATGTCAACTAATGTCAGCATGGGTTGAGGACTTGTGATAATATTTTCACTGGGGCTACTGCTTTGGGGTAATATTGACCAGAAGTTATTTTCTCCGTTTACAGAAATGTTCATGAACATTCTTGTATTTTATTTTGAATGATCCTAACTCCGTGTTGTCTCTCTGCTTGACAGATCCAGTGCAAGATCTTGGTTTCAGCTTTGAGCCTTGTTTCTTGACCCCATCAGGAATCGAGAACATGAAACTCGCTCTTCTTTTAAGTAAGTGAATAAGACGTTCTTAATGAGAAGCATTGTTTTTTAAAAGTGCATCTATGCGTCAAGTTTGCACTGTGGGACCTTTTCACCTCACATACTTGTGTAGTGAAACTTGTTCATAGTGGTTCCACTATCTCTCACCCTCTTGTACTGAAAGCGCCATAAACTGTGTACCCAATGCTACTCAGTCGCGGCCGGCATGGGTCGCGGGTGGCGGGCCGGGCACAGGAGAGGTGGGGGGGCCAGTTGTTGCGTGGGGGGTCGAAAATTTAAAAAACGTACCTCGAGGCCAGGTCCAGCGTCTTCTCTGCTCCTTCTCTCCTGCCTCCGACAGGAGCAGGAAGCAGGCAGCTAGGCTCCCTCCCCTAAGCCAATCGCAATGCTGCAATGCAGCGTTGTGATTAGTATGAGCACCGTGACATGGCGCTCAGCCAGGGGAAGGAGGGGTGGGCATGTTCTCCATGCAGGCAGTTATGCAGGCTGCATGGAGAACAGGGAAGTGCGCATGAATGTTTTGGGCGGCCAGAGAGGGCCGACCAAACAGTTATTGCGCATTTTAGGAGTGGGCAAACCACTCCTCCCCTCCTCCCCTGCCTCTGCCCGCAAAGCAGCAGGACACTAAACATTAAATGACAATAACTCCAAGTTATTGTCATTTTATGTTTCTTACTGCTTAAAAGCAGTGGGGCGACGCTCCTCCGCCATAACGGAGGAGCCGACCCTGATGCTACATTTATTTTCCATAATTCTAGGGAAATGTACACATCTACCGTTCAGATGCAATGCTATCACATAATTTAAATGCTCACAAATAATGTCATATCTGGAACTCAAAAACTGGGATTTAATTGTGGCTAATAATCTCGGTGTAGTTGTCATGTTCATTGCACACGTGCACTTTTCTTTTATGGCATGTGCTGAAACCACTCACTGCTGTTTGTGGTACACAACTCGCTCTAGTTAAGAAAAGGGCTGCAGCGCAACTTTCGTAACACTAAATGTCAGACCTGCCAACTAAAACAACATTTTCACTGTGTGAGGAGTGGGCAGGGCCTTGGAGGGGCAGGGCCTCAAACAGAGAAGTACACAGGAGGCTATTTTGCCCCAGCCCAGCCCCCAAGCGCCATCCTCCAAAAAATAGAAAAAAAGATTGCCAAACCTGTTGCCAAAGTCCTGGGGTGTTTTCACATCACTTATTGAACGTCAGCAGTTTAAAGCCACCAAAAACGAGCTGGAACTCCACTGTTTACAGGGGTTTTCAGCTCGTTTTCCCTTCCACAATGTGGTTTTGGTTACTCTCTGAGTGACTGTGTGAAGGGAGCCAATATGTGTGTCACATGGTGGCATCCTGTGAGTTGGCAGGTCTGAAATGTTCCAAAATTCCAGTGTTTGGCATTTCATTTAGGCCAGGATGTCATTTTTTACTTGAATGAAACCTACTTTAAATCCCGATTATTGGTTTTCACGTATTTCAGGAAGTTTTATTTCTACTTAGTTTTTTCATGGAGGACTAGTTCAAGCAGAAAATGTCTTGCGTGAGCTGTAAACCTGAATGTATGTCACTGCCACATGTGCTGAATGTGCCAAAGTTATGCTTTAAAAAATTGCAATTTCACTCGCACATCTTCTAAGGGTCACACCAAAATTTGAGCGTTGTCTGGAAGACATATGACATTGGTACAATCCAGTTGAGCAGACAGCAGCGGCCGGTGCAGGTAAGCGTGGTGGGCATTGGGGCAGGGTGGGGCGCTGTGGGGGGATGTTGACAGATGACGGAAAAGGAGTTCTTTATTTATTTTATTTACCCTATTCCGTCATCTGTCCATATACCCCTCGCCCTGCAACCAGCGCTTTCCTGCACCAGCCGCTGCTGTGAGCAGATAATGAATATTTTATTCCACCTTACACAATAGCTATTGATGGAGCGAACCCAAACAAGCATGTGTACAACTGGTGCTTAATTGCTAGTCATACCTTTATCACAGGGATGTTTTTGAAGGGCGAGAATATGGTGAATGGTGGCCTCCTATTAAGGCAGGAACAAGCACAGAATGGAGATGTAATACTCTTCTGTAATTGCAGCACAACTTTGTTGAACCCTAAGAATAAAATAGCACAAAACATGAAAATTAATAAGAATTCGGTGGAAGATTTCAATGTAGCCTGGGAGTCAGGTCAGGAGAGGCGGACATTTTCTTAACAAACTGGTTCCCGAATATTAACCTTAAAACTACAGGAGGAGGCCTTCTGCTGAAAAATCTTTTTTTATACAAGAAAAGTGTAACCTATTCCTGGGCAAATAGTCCACTCTCACCCACACTTCTGTGTGGCATACTTCATCATTGAGTCCTACGTCCAGTACATCTAATTGGGCCCTACAGGGGGCAGCACAGACCACAGGCTAGCTTGTTGGTGTGAAAAAGGCCGCTTTATTGGAAACAGGTGCACCTTACATAAAAACATACCTTGGCCTGTGCCGTACAAAACTAATCCTCACTAAATATAGCCTTCCTATCTGGCCCCCCACCCCCTCCCCTAAAATTGTTTCCCCCCCTGCAACAATCATAACACAACTTACAATTGCTAACTTTCCTACCCTACCTAACTAGGTAACTTCGTATGTTCTACCCCACCGTAGCCATAACTCAGTATATGTCCCCCATGACCTAGGAAAAACGCCCCCAAACCCTAGCGCACCACACCAGCACCTGTTCCAGCGGCAAACCCCAAACAAAACATCCCCCCTGATGCACCTGTCCCCAAGAAACCCACCCCCCGGCTTCCAAACCAGAAACGACACCCCCAAAAGAGGGGTGGGAGCCCACCAACTCCTAGGGAGGGAGGGCAGGACAAAGCTCGCACCAACCAACCCAGCTGGCCGTTGTGTCACGATCCACTGAAATGGTGAGTCGCCACACAAAATGTCCGGCTATAAATCCCACCAGCCCAAAAGGAGCCCAACCAGCCCAAAACGCCCAAGGAGCCCAAGTCTCGGAAACCCACCCCCCCGTGTTCCAGCTGCCCCCCCCCCCCCCCCGACAGCTCTACCTCCCTCTTTGAGGGAGCACTTTGTTGTTACTGAGAAAAGGAGGGATCTGCAAATGGTAAAAATCTGCTACAGGTGAACCCTTCTAATTTTATTTTTGGGGTATGCTTGGCTAATTAAAAACACGGTAGGAGGCCAAGGGAGTGGCTATTGACTCCTGCATCCTTTGGTCAACATGTTTTAGCCGGTTTAATATAGCCTAAATGTCACTTGGCTTGCGGCTTTCATCAGGACCCAGCTGATCCCTACAACATGTGGCACCTGAAAATACTATGGTCTCAGTTATGAAAGTTATTCCACTGTTGGTTGGAGCATACAACTATTTGGTAATTAAATCTAATTATCGGAACATAGAGCGCTGCACACCGGCCTGGTAATTACTGTGCACCTGGGCGCGGACTCGCTGACAGTCCAGTCCAGGTAAACGCTGTGGTGCAGAGAGCGCTGCTGCACCCTTTACATTGTTTTAGCTGGAGCTGTTTTACACTTTTTAGGTCTCGGCTAGCGAAGGCTGCGCTTGCGCAGTCTCGCTCGCGAGATTGAATGACTTGGAGAAGAGGGGCTTGAACCCGCCCCTCTTCTCCCCTCTTCTCCATTGGCTGGCCTCTTGAATGCTGGCCAGCCATTGGAGAAGAGGTTTGTCTCTCCGAACAGGCCCCGTCCGAATGTGTTTTTTGCTACTTTTCGAAAAGAAAAACACGCCCCGAATCCGGAATTGCCGCTGCCTTTCTCCGAGGCATTTCTGCTTCGCCTCGGAGAAAGGCAGTGGTGTGCTTAGGCAGTGGTGTGCTTGTTAATGCTTGTTTAGGGCTTGAGCCCTGGCATGTGCTATATGGGTGACAATCTGAGATAGACCGCCACTCTGACAGATCGATAAAATGAAAACCCACAGGCACGCACATACTAATCATTGCTTTGATTTACTCAGGAGGAAGTGGAACTCGAAGTATTCACACAGCAGAAAATTGTCACTCATTCATACACTGAAACCATGGCTGGTGTGCTTCAATAATCTTTATGTATCGTAACTGCCCCAATATATACTCGAGTAATACAATGTAACACATTTATTTTTTAAAGCGCCATAGCACCTCTGGGTAAGGTCCACGTGGGTGCTATAAAAGCGCATTGATAAGTAAGTGAGGCGCGGGCAGCTTCCTCCTCGTTGCCTTGTCCGTCTTCTGTGTCGCTGAACTTACCTCGGCAGGACCCTTGCTCCTGGCAATGCGTAGCTGCTCCCGCCCCCTCGTGACATCGCCGGCTCCCGGGTGCGCTCCTCTGACGTACTCACCCGCTGCCCTTTGTGACGTACACGATTCGCGCTGACCCTGCGCACGGGCCGCCGTTGATGACGCGCTGATCGCGTGGCGGCGCCAGGAGTGATCTAGTTGTCCGGGCGGGCGGAGGAAGATGGCGGAGTACCTGGCCTCCATCTTCGGCACCGAGAAGGACAAGTGAGTGCGGGGAGGATGGGAGGGGTCCTGGTGCTTCCGGAGACCATTCAATGAATGGACTCCGGCAGAGCCTGCCTCTGTCTCTGTGAGTGACCCGTGCCATGCCTCTATCTCTAGGAGGCTCCATCCCTATGACCGGTCCAACAGAGAACTGACTGCACAGAGGCCCCTTTCCCTACCCTGGCTCCACAAATACCCTACCCTGGCTCCACAGATGCCCCTTTCCCTACCCTGGCTCCACAAATACCCTACCCTGGAGTTGGGAGCGACGCTAGCATGGCTTAAAACGACACGTCAGCAAACAGTGGTCTGGAGCAAGGGGGGGGCTTGTTTTGATGTTACAAAGGGACTTAGTGGGCGTGAGACAGTTTCCCGGGATACTTGGTGACTGTGGTAGAGCACACAGACAGATGAATGGGAGAGGAAGTATGTTGGTCTAGGTAATGCATGGGTGGAGGGTTTAGGATGCAGTGACTGTAGAGGCTTCACACTCTTGAGGCTTGTGGTGATCAGAAACGAGGTGGCTGGTGTGCACGTAATTTTATGTGTGGAGTCCTTACACAGTGCGCTCACCGATGGGGTTGTGTTAGGCGCTAGGTACACGTCATCAAGGGCTTTGGGGCTGATCAGGCTATCACCAACTTCGGACATATTACATCTCTTTATGTTCATTCTTTTCGTGAGAAACCGTGTGGTACAAAAATAATGTAGGTGCACATGGAAGAAGACCGAGTAGTAAACCCAACATCTCTTTACATTTGTTTTGGCTGTGCATTTCGACGACACTCAATAGCTCTCCAAAGTGATGCATTTTACATCCACAAAATGCTAAATCATTTCCCATTTGGCTGGCATTAGGTGACAGTCTGATCGGCGCCACTTGCACTGGTCTCCTTCGGCCCTTCCCGCCTCCTCTATTACCATACACTCCTTGGCCCCTCCCGGCCATCACCTACCTCCCCCTGCCCAATGGCTCCCGGGCGCCCCGCTGAAACTGTGACCCACCCAACCGGCCTCTTAAGGACTAAAGGCTTCAGGATAAATACCACGCAACTCCTGCCTACCCCCAGGTCTTCCCCCTGTTGCTCCTGAGCACCACCGTGACCGACCCCCCGCTAAAGGCCGCATGGGTCCCCTATGCAACGGGCGAAGCCGGGGTGCAGCAGCAATCTGCAGCTCAGCTATCACCAAGTGCAACCACCCCCGCCCTCTCCAGCATTGCTCCCTGTACCGCGACCCTCATCCCTCCCCAGAGAGCGCTTCACCCTCGCCCTCCCGGCTCTTATGCACCACCGTGGCCCTGCAGCTGTCCGCACCTTTATGCCACCCTGCTAAACGGCCCCCCTCCCCGACCCTCCGATCCCCCAGCCCCCCTCCCACCCTCACCTCACACCATGTAGCTCTGTGTGGGGGTGGCTCTGTGTGGGGGTGGCTCTGTGTGTGTGTGTGTGGGTGGTTGTGTGTGTGGGTGGCTGTGTGTGTGGGTGGCTGTGTGTGTGGGTGGCTCTGTGTGTGTGGGGGAGGGTCTGTGTGTGCGTGTGGGGGTGGCTCTGTGTGGGTGGCTCTGTGTGGGTGGCTCTGTGTGGGTGGCTCTGTGTGTGTGGGTGGCTTTTTTGTAGGTGGCTCTATGCGTGGTGGGTCTGTCTGTGTGTGGGTAACTCTGTGTGTGTGTGTAGGTGGCTCTGTGGGTGGCTCTATGGGTGGCTCTATTTGTGTGTGGGTTGCTCTATGTGAGTGGCTCTGTGTGGGTGGCTCTGTGTGTGTGGGTGGCTTTGGGTGTGTGGCTCTGTGTGTGGGTGCAAATGCAATAGGTCTCGCATTTGAGAGTGATTAAGCTATTGACATTGTAAATAACAATGCCGTTTCTTTAAATGTTTTAAAAACATAAACAAAAATAATGTCATGAGCAATGCCAATAGCTCTAACTTAAACAATGCCGAGACCATTGCATTGTAAATGCTTGTTAATATTCTGTTAGTGTTTTAGCTTGAATTGTCTTTAACTTCCACACTGCTGCTGTAAGCAAAGCTGCATTCATACTTCAGGAAGGCCCTCCTGGCCGTATCAGCTTGCTGGGAATGCCACAACCTCAGGAGCACGGAGACAGAGAGACAGACAGAGAATGCCCTTCTTAGTACAGGACATCATGACAGTTGTTTGGCTGATGTATGCAGGCCAGAGGCCATCTTAAAAACTCATACATGCCCTTTTAGTGTTAAGGCAGCTTATGAAGGGACAATAAGGGAGGGGCTGGAGAACAGATGCTAACTCCATCTTTTCCTGCAATGAAATTCTGAAACACCATTACAATATTTTAATTCTTATATTGTATATTAATCATTTTCTTTTCCACTGTATTGTTTGTTTTTATAATTACACCTATCCTCATTATTTGCACCAGATTCGGACATTGATTTAAATAATGTTTTAAATATATAGGGCCCAATTCACAAAAGTAAAGTGAGACGAAAGTCTAACTTTAAGACTTTCGGTATTCACAAAGGGCATTTACTACTTGTAAACGCGCTTTGTGAATACCAAAAGTCGTAAAGTTAGACTTTCGTCTCATTTTACCTTTGTGAATCCGGCCCATAATGTGGATTCTTGTGTGTGTCCATTCATGCTGAAAGAAGTGGAAGAAGCCACTGACAACAAATAATCCTGTGCATTTCACAGAAGTGATTGTTGCCCAGAATGCACAATCCTCATGTAATGCGCATGTGCTTCTTGCTTCTTGGGTTACAGCCCACCACGTTTCCTGTCAAAAGTTGGCATTGTCCCTACACTTTACCAGATAATCTAGCAGGATTACTCTTGGGCAAATTGCAAAACTCATAAGAGATAGAGGACTGTTGCCGTAGCATATTAAATAAATCTCTGCGATGATTCCAGGTCTTGTTCAGTTTGCTTGCGATAAAGAAAATTTGGTTTTGCACAGAGCTTCTGACTTTTCTAAAAAGTATGAGATTATTTCCAGGAGGGTATTTCCTCCCTGTATGTTCCATTTTTTTACAATGAATTTTTGGGAGTTAGTTTGCTGACTGTCCCAGGGAGATTACTACTTGTTTATTTATTTTCTTTTCAACGGGTGCAAGGCCTCTAATTGAAGGTTGCAGGGTTGATAATGTTTAGGTTCCTTCATACCATTTCAGCTGTTATGGGTTTAGTAATAAGGGGAGGAGCGATGAGGTTGTGGTAAAAGTAGTGAAGTAGTGGTTTCACCATTCCACTTGACATGGACAGATAGATTGTACCAGATCATTTTTGGAAATTATAGGTCTATATTACATCCATTTGTATATGCAAAGAGCTTGGAGTTATGGGTAAGAGGTTTTTCTTCAAGAAAGGCTTGTAATGGGGCAGTGGTATTGTTTTTTATATTGTTTCAATATTGAAATCACGAAAACAAATGTTATCAGCTGGATAAAGCAACTGGTCTGTAGTACCTTCTAAAAGATTGTTTGCAAGGATTGTGGTGTTTTCTCAAGGATGGTGGTTGAGGCTTAATTTTCATGGTCTATCTTTACTATTGATGAAGAAGTTGAAATGAGCTACCCCAGCATACTACTCCTCCTGGGACCCACCACTGGGCTGCAGTGATGTCAGTGAGCTGCTACCTGATTATGACCTATGATAAGTGTTTACACAGGCTCTCAGGTTCTTCTGCATCACTGGCAAATAATTGGAAAACAAGTCCCTTCCTTACAACCACCAATTTATTTTTTCTGTCCTCCAAGGTAGCACCCAGCCAAGCTTCGTGATATAAGCAACAGATGCTCTGACAGGGACTGTGTACTGCACTTCCAAGCCCTCCGCAGGGCTGAGAAGCTTGCTTCTTAAGCACCAGTAGGCAGATCCTTAGGACCATTACAGCCCAAATAATGCTGAAGAAATGTGAAGATCAGGTGTACTGTGTAAAACAGAAGCCCAAGACCCTCCCGCACTCCGAAAGCTGCGGAACGCAAAGTCCAAGGAGGAAAATGCAGTAAGGCAGTCTCATTAGGCCAGCCCTGTCCACAAAGGGCTAAGATGTTACCATTACACAAGCACCATATGTAAAACCTCAGCATGTTGTGTATGTGATTTTACGGACACTGTCCAATCAAATGTTTTAACAGCCTCTGCTGTCACTCAAGTCAGCATTTAGACCTTGCAGTAGCAACTCATACTAGACTGGAAAGATTGGCAGACTCCTACTTCATTGGCCAGGGCAGCAAACTCCTTCTACAGACAGGATTTAAACCACCAGGATCAATGTGTGTAGGCCAAAATATCCGCTGTTTGCAGGTAGAGGTTGCGTCAGTTACATGGCAGCACCCAATGATTATTTCTTTTGAAGTGTTACAGTGCTGCATATCTCCTTTCTGTAATTTCAGAGTACTAAACAGAGTAAAGGAAAATGAGGCAGCTGTTAGGGAAGGGAGGTTAGAGTCCAGTTGATCATGTGCATAGCCATGAGTTGAGTACAATTAAAGGCCAGTCTGAACATTTCCTGAACCACATGTGGTTGGATTCAGATCTCAGGTTGGGGCTCGAGAATTCTAAATACTTGCACACCCAGTAATCTGCCTATGTGCTTCACCCACTTGAACATTCGTTGGTTTCTATGACGGACCTTCATTGAGACAGAGATGTGGTGAGATGTGGTGAGATGTGGCTGGTGGGGTAGACATTTGCCTGCTTCAGCAGTTAGGCTGAGCATTGACTTGGAGCTAATGGAGAGTATTAAGAGCAAATTACATGTGGTATTGCTAACATAGGATAAAGCATAATCAGAATCCTTATTTCTTTGTAGACAGTCAATGAGTTTTTTTTAAGACCCGAGTAGATGATATTACAGCTGTTGAGGTGTGCCAAGATGAAGATTCTACTTAACTCAAGTCTATGACAGGAGGACTTTTCCAAGAATATAGGGTTGCATGCTATTGCGTCAACCTGCAGATCACAGAGCAAAGTTGCTGTCAAAAACAATCCCTAGGTTCCCTCCTTTGAGGAAGTTCAAGCATAGCTCACTCTAGCAAATAGTTTCAGATTGCAGCAGTCAGGCCTCTCTTTTAACATAGCTTACACAGGCCACTGCTTAGGCTGAAATATGTTGTCACGAGTCCGATAGTCCGATAATTTTTAAAAATGTACCTGCATTTGAAACCCCTCTAACCACCATCGCGGCTCGAAGGCGTAGACACGCCCACAACGAGGCCACGCCCACTCCGAGCACTACTTAAAAGCTGATTGAAAGCGCTCCTCATTATTATTGTTGACCTCTGAGGCGGAAGCCGGAGGACTGTATTTTGCTCTGTTTTTAAAAAATTTACCTGCATTTATCACTGCTTTTAAAAACGAACTCACCTTCGCTTGAAGCGCTTGCTAAACGCGCCGAGCAGCCCTCCTGACAAACCCTGATACGGTGGATCTTATTGCTGAGACAGGGAAACCCCTCTAACCGCCATCGCGGCTCGAAGGCGTAGACACGCCCACAACGAGGCCACGCCCTCCCCCTCCCCGCCTCAAATGTGTCGGCCATACCAGCGCAGCGGACGAGCGCAGCGGGAGCGCCATTTGCGCGCCGAGGCCGCGCCTAAGGCAAGCCCGTCTGCGCCCGTCCGCACTCGGCCGGGCTCAGGGTCAGAACCCATGCCGGACCCAGCATCCAGTAGGGTAAGCTATTCGCGTCGGGACCTCCTCAGTCTCAGACCCTCCAACGACAGTTCATGCAATTATGTTCACGGGCTAGAAGGACCATTTTTTAACTGTTCACTCTGCCGTCCAGCTCAGCTGCAACTCCCTAGGTCTCCCGGCAGTCCTCCGACGCTGAAACTGGCTACTCTGAATTGTCGCTCACTCCCTAGGCATGCGCTGCTCATCAACCACCTAATGGAAGACCACGAGCTAGACATTCTATTCCTCTCTGAAACATGGCTCACGGACCATTCGGATTCAGATGTTGTGCTAGCCCTCCCTCCGGGATTCCTCATCCAGTCCCAACCTCGTCCATCAGGCAGAGGAGGAGGACTGGCCATCATCCACCGGAACTACTTCTCCTGTAGAACCAATGACGCTCATATCCTGGACTCCGAAAGCCTGTACTTCACAATCCAGCTAGCGCCGACTAGCTCATTGTCAGGCCTCCTAGTCTAACGTTCCCCTGGCCATGCGGGCCCTTTTACCAACGCTCTCCTAGAGTCCATAGCCTCTCAGGCCCACTCCACATCTAACTTCTCGATACTAGGAGACCTCAATATACACTTCGATGACCCCCTAGACACAGGGGCAGTCGAATTGATTTCAGAATTGGCTGCCTATGGTCTCCACCTCACCAACTCTGGAGCCACACACATCAAAGGCCACTTGCTCGACCCGGTGTTTACTAACATCCCCACCCTCAAAGCCAAAGAGTCCCTCCCCCTCCCGTGGACGGACCACTTCATGGTCCCTCTTCAATTACCAGGAGCCTTTAAGAAACCCCACAAACCCAGGACCTATACCAGGGACAGGGCTTGGTCCAGACTCTCCGCGGAGGAATGGTCCACAACCCTGAACTCTACTACCCCCACCCCTTCGGAAGATCCGGTCACCGCAGATAGTAAATTCAGGGAGTGGATTTCCACATCACTGGACTCCATCCTCCCCATAAAATCCCGTGAGGACAAAAACGGGAAACTAGGTTCAGCCCCCTGGTACACCCTGGAACTACGGTCTCTCCGCAAGAACTGCAAAAAAGCAGAGCGACTATGGAGGAAAGACTGGCTGCACGCCAGCAAGGAAGCCTATCAGAGGTCAGTGAGACTTTACAAGTCAACTCTGAAAATCACTAAAACCTCGCACTACGACACCAGAATAAAAAATTCCACTAACTCGGCAAGAGAATCTTTTCTCATCGCCAAAGAGCTCTTGAAAATACCATCCCCCCCCTCCTCCAACACACTCCCAGCGGATAGAAGTGACGAACTGGCAACCTACTTCAATTCCAAAATCGCCCAGATCCTAGCCTCCCTCCCCCCTCCCTGCCTGCTGAACCCCATGGACCATGATGCATCTACCAACCTTACAGGAAACAACAGGCATCCTCAGCTGACCGCTTTCAGGGCAGTAACTTTGGACGAAGTAGGCTCAACAATGGCCAAAATGAAAAGCGGCTCCCCACTGGATCCCGCCCCCATTATATTCCTGAAAACAGTAGCCCCTGCCATCGTGCCCACGATCACGGAACTAATAAACATCTCGCTCTCTCAAGGCTCGGTCCCCCCAGTTGGAAGAGCGCAGTAGTTAAGGCACTTTTAAAAAAACCTCATCTGGACCCCGCCGACATGGCAAACTACCGACCAATCTCACTCCTTCCATGCGTCAGCAAAATGGCAGAGAAACTGGTCAATGGGCAACTGTCTCAGTTTCTACAATCGAACAACCTTCTGCGGCAGTCCCAAACTGGGTTCCGCCCGGGCCACGGCACAGATACCGCCCTTCTCGCTGTCATGGAAGAGGCAAGGTGCATTCTGGATTCAGGAGGGTCAGTGGCAGTGATCCTCCTGGACCTCAGCGCAGCCTTTGACACGGTTAACCACCGTGTCCTTCTCCATCGGCTGGCCGTGGCAGGGCTCGCAGGCTCCGCGATTACTTGGATAGAATCCTTCCTTTCAGGGCGCTCGTTCCAGGTATGGGATGGCAATTCACACTCTGCCTCCCTCCCCCTCCTGAGCGGAGTCACCCAGGGGTCCTCATTAAGCCCCACTTTGTTTAATGCTTACATGGCCCCCCTTGAGGATGTCGTCGCCCCCTTCGGGATCAAGATAGTAAGTTATGCGGACGACACGCAATTGGTCGTCTCTCTCTCACACCTTGACAAACACCCAGACAACCTACTGAATTGCCTCCAGGAAATTCACCACTGGATGTGCGAGTCATCGCTCATGCTAAACGGCTCAAAGACAGAAGTCATGCTTCTGGGCAAGCAATGGACATCCATCCCCTCATCGGTCTGGCCAGATGTTTTCGGGGAAGTTCCCACCCCAAAACAAGAAATCAAGACCTTAGGAGTCTGGCTGGAACCCGAGCTGTCGCTGAAAACTCAAGCAGCCAAAACAGCAGGCATCTGTTTCGGGCTCATGCGCTCCATCCGCAAGATCCTCCCACTACTTCCGCCCCTATCTAGGAAACTCCTGGTCCAAGGTCTGATTATGGCGCGGCTAGACTACAGTAACATGGTCTACCTAGGAGCTCCGGAAGCCACCATGGCGAAACTACAGCGCACGCAAAATGCAGCTGCCCGGCTCCTTTTGAATCTCCCTTCCAGAGTCTCAGCCAGACCAGCGATCAAGGCCCTCCATTGGCTCCCTATTCGACAAAGGGTAGAATTTAAGGCCCTGTGCATCGCACACAAACTTCTCAATGGTCTTGGCCCTGCTATCCTGAGAGACCTGGTCACCCCTTACAAAGCCCCCAGATCCCTACGCTCGGACAATGAGCGGCTGGCCAACGTCCCTAGATGCAGGAAGGCACGCACCGGCGGCCGTCGCTTTTCTGTAAAAGTCTCCTCCGGATGGAATTCACTTCCTCGCCCTCTGAGGACGGAACCCAGCCATCTCCTGTTCCGGAAAAAATTAAAAACGCTGCTGTTCCCAAAATAAGGTCGCCTGTCCCCTCTGAACTCTACAAATGTTTAAAGCGCGGGGATGCCTTCGGGTCACCAGGCGCTCTACAAATCGCTAAATAAATACATAAATAAACTACGGACACTACTGTCCTTTGACACGGAGAGTGCATTTACAAACGTCATATCCCCCTCTGTGCAGGCAGGTCTGGAGCCCTTTAAGAAACATCAAGACCCATGGCCCATGACGTCACCCAACACCAACCTATCGGATGAGCAGACGGGCAACACAAGAGGGTCGGACCTCCGAAGGAACACGGGAGTGGAAAATCCCAGGAAAAAAGAGTTTGTGGCGTGGACTGCCAGAGAAGACGGAAGCGGGATACCGGAGGAGACCGTAGGAGTTCCCGTGGAGAAGGACGCCAAATCCAGAGTCATTGCTGTTCACGAGGAGTTCCCGCCGGGAGGCCAACAAGACCGCGCGTCGCCCAGCCACTCTCTAGGAAGAGGGTGGCTTGCTAAGGTACGGGCGACATTTCAAGGGTTCACGGGGCACGAGAGAGGGAGGGCTACGTAAAGAGGGAGGTCACGACGGGGTTCACCGGGTGACGGACTGGCGGTGAATACTTCCCTCACTCCTGTTCCCTGAATAAGGAAGTACTGACTTCCTAAATCACTAATCCAACGTTTTTTGTTGTTTTCTTTATTCGCATCCGGGCTGCTCCCTAAACCGAGACCGAATCCCAGGAAGAAAGTGAAAACAAGAACGAACTCCCCAAACTCGGAAAGACTCTTGGTGACGACTGAAATAGCCCAATAAGGAAACCTCCTATATTATCACTGTCACGTGTGCATAAACCAATAAAACGTGTGGAACTCTATCATTAGTCATTTTTTTTTGCCTTCCATACGGGTAACGACCCCTTACCCGACAAGTGGTGGAGAATGCGGGCAATGCCTCCATAGCCACACGGTGGAGAATCTTATATACCAGTTAAAGGAAGGCCAATCCAAATTAGAATGGGCCATTGAAAGAAGCACCAATCAGGCTGTATTGGACAGAGCAGCCTTCTCAGCAGCTATACAGGCCCAGGCGGACAATATGACCAAATTGGCAGAAGGGCAGAACTAACTTCTGATGGGCCTGGGACAAGGGAGAGGCTCTGCCCCACCTGGTACTGTAGTTCCGCTTCAAAAATATGTACCTGGAGAGGACCCCATAGCGTTCTTTTTGAACTTTGAAAGAGCAGCTAGGGCCAGTGGGTGGCCCACCGATCGCTGGCCTTTTTATTTAGCACCGTTGCTCACAGCAGAGACTCAGGCAGCTTACCAGACCATTAACAGAGACGGCACAGCTGCTTACGGAGTAGTAAAACAATACATCCTGGACCACCTCGGAATAAATGAGGAGGCACACCGCCTCAGGTTCAGGCAAGAACGAGGAACCGCAAGTGATACACCCAAAACACTTTTCTACAAAAGGAAGGACGCTGCTGATCGCTGGTTGAAGCCACAAGAATCAACCCTCGAGGACGTTATGAACAAAATCTATCTCGAGCAATATATAGAGATCCTTCCTCCTAATACTCAGAGGTGGCTTCGGCAGCACGCAAACATGTCCATTGATCAAGCCGTCGAAATGGCCACTTTGTTTACCCGCGCCCAGTGCCGCGGTACCTCCAAAGAATCAGAGAAACCCCAGAAAGGATCCCTGTCCACAAGGTTTGAGAGGAAACCCACCAAGAGCCATTCAGAATTCCTAAAGTCTCGACCTGAGAGGCCTGTTAACCCCATCTCCTCTAGCCCCCAGTGTTTTGAGTGTGGTGAATGGGGCCACATAGCCAGTTTCTGTAGGAAGAAGAGAGAGAGAACCGAGGACGAGCCTATGGACGTCAGTTACGCACCACGATCGGTCTTATATGCACAAGAGATGGGGCATATGTATTATGTATGTCTTTTAGTGAACAGTAAAGAAATAAAAGCCCTCCTTGATTCAGGGTGCAAACATTCAGTGTCCCGGGAGGATGTGGTCCCCGTTTCCAAGGTCAGGTCAGGGGAGACTGTTAGCATACACTGTGTTCATTGGGATATTAGGGTCTATCCTGTAGTTCAATTACCTGTATGCACTAAGACAGGTACACAGACCACTATCACTGTAGGGGTTCTTCCGTCCCTTCCTGAGCCATTGATTTTAGGGGTGGATAATCCCTGTTTTCCCCTCTTCTTAGCCAGTGCCCTTAAAACAGGAACCCTGTCAGAGAACCCTCATGACACCCTGCTAACTTCAGAACCCTGGGCTATGGATAAGAATTTGAGGGGGGTTCAATTAAACGATGCATCCCTTAGACATGCATGGCAGAGAGCACAGGAAATCAAGAACAACCAAAAGAGAAGCTATCCTTCTTTTGAGGAGTGAAAGGGGCTCCTATACCGGATCGCGAAGGAAGGGGCCGATCCTCAGTTATTAGTACCCACATGGTTCCGGGATCAAGTCCTTTTTTTTGGCCATTCCCATCTATTGGCAGAACATGTGGGGGCTGAAAAAAATAGTAAAGCGATCGTAGATCACTTTTACTGGCCTGGCAGTTATCTACAGATTAAAAAGTAATGCCAGGAATGTGATATATGTCAGAAAAGAAACCCATTCATCCCTCCAAAAGCTCCTTAACAGCCTCTACCCATTATTGGGCGCCCATTTGAACGTATCGGGATGAATTTAATAGGACCCCTTCCTAAGCCAGCTACAGGACACTAATATGTCCTTATGATCGTAGATTACGCTACTCGATACCCTGAAGCCCTTCTCTTACGGGCAGCCACTACCACAACCATATCACAGAAGCAGATAGAGGTATTTTCAAGAATGGGGTTTCCAAGAGAGATACTCACAGACCAGGGCACGCCTTTCGTATCCCGTCTTATGAAGGATGTGTGTAAACATTTAGATATCAAACACATAAAAACATCAGTATACCATCCCCAAACAGACGGTCTTGTAGAACGGTATAACGGGAACTTAAAGCTCACGTTAAAGAAACTCTTGTCCGGGAATGGGAGGGATTGGGATCAGCTTCTTCCTTTGGCATTATTCGTTCTGCGAAGCACGGTCCAGTCCAGCTTGGGTGTCTCTCCATTTGAACTCTTATTCGTGAGGCGGCCGCGTACCCTCCTAGAGATTACGAAAGAAAGTTGGGAAGAACAGGGTGTTTCTGAAGCACAAGCCCTACTAGATTATGCAAATCAGGTGAAGGTGAGACTTCACAAACTGAGAGCTTTAGCCCAAGACAATCTAGAAAGGACACAAAAACAGCACAAACAACAATATGACAAGGGGACAAAGTTAAGGGATTTTCAGGTTGGTGACTGGGTATTGGTCCTTCTTCCTTCTTCTTCACACATACTAAGAAAAGAATGTCAGGGTCCTTTTGAGGTTGTAAGAAAAATCGGAAAGACTACTTACCTACTACGTCTATTCCCTAAAAAAACTCAAATGTATCACGCTGATGTATTAAAGAAATGGTTTGGTCCGATCCCCAAAAAGCCTTGTAGCGTTTCCTTTATTGCTCAAACGCAAACCACACTCCATGAGACTGTATATAGTCCCGAATTGAATACGAAGAAGAAAGCAGAATTACAAGCTGTCTCCTCAAGTTTTCTGACATTTTTTCCAATCAACCTGGCAAAACCTCCTTAACTACTCATTCAATACCTACCCTTGACGGTGTTGTAGTCAAACAAAAACCTTATTGGATCCCCGAGGCCCGTCGCGTGGCATTACGGAAAGAGGAGGAGGATATGCTAGCAATGGGAGTGGTGGTACCCTCCAAGAGCAACTGGTGTTCACCAATCATTCTTGTCCCGAAACCTGATGGGAGCACCCATTTTGGTATTGATTTCAGATCTGTAAATCGCATCTCTAAACAAGACGGGTATCCCCTTCCCAGAATGGATGAGCTAATTGAGCGCCTGGGTGAGGCTCGATATATATCCACCATCGACCTCACCAAAGGCTACTGGCAGATCCCTCTCCATCCGGCAGACCAAGAAAAGACAGCATTCTCAACTCCTGATGGCCTATTTTATTTCACGGAATTGCCCTTCGGCCTTCATGGTGCCCCGGCTAGCTTTCAGAGACTTATGGACACCCTCCTGAAAAGTCACTCTGGGTATTCATCGGCCTATCTGGACGATATTGCTGTGTTCAGGAGAACGTGGGAAGAACATCAGTCCCACCTTTCGGCCATCTTTACTGAACTGAGGGACGCCAACCTTCACATCAACGCTAAGAAATCAAAATTTGCCTTTCAGAAGGTCAAATTCCTAGGGTTGTTGGGAAAAGGACTCATTGAACCACAATCAGAGAATGTGAGGGCCATCCAAGACACCCCCTTTCCCACTACAAAAAAAGAGATGAGGGCTTTCCTTGGCCTTGTCAGTTACTATAGGCGGTTCACTCCCCTGTTTTCCCAGACAGCCGCCCCCCTTACTGACCTACTCAAAAAGTCCACTACAGCTAATCGCATCAAGAACCCCTCTGAACAAGAAATCCAGGCCTTCCGGGCTCTGAAGACTTCTTTGACCACATCGCCTGTATTACTCACTCCGAATTTTCAGAAACCATTCATTCTTCAGACAGATGCCTCAGGGGTGGGAATAAGAGCTGTTCTTTCTCAACAGGATAATGAGGGTTTGGAACGCCCTATCCTGTATATAAGTAGAAAATTCTTCCCTTGAGAAACAGCGTATCCCACCATAGAGAAGAAGTGTCTGGCCCTGAAGTGGAGTGTTGAAAAGCTCAGGTACTACCTAGAAGGAAGATCCTTTATACTGTATACCGACCATGCTCCCCTCACCTGGCTCCAGAGAAATAAGGGTGCTAATGATAGGGTCCTTCGCTGGTTTCTGGCACTTCAGCCCTTCCGCTTTGAGGTATGTCACCGTAAAGGTACCGAACAAGGTAATGCGGATTACCTGTCCCAGTTTCCACTTTCCCCCGATTGGGGAATTCTAGAGGGGGCGTATGTCACGAGTCCGATAACGAACTACGGACACTACTGCCCTTTGACACGGACAGTGCATTTACGGACGTCATATCCCCCTCTGTGCAGGCAGGTCTGGAGCCCTTTAAGAAACATCAAGAAGAAACAGTGGGGGCGTGGCCCGTGACGTCACTCAACACCGACCTATCGGATGAGCAGACGGGTAACACAAGAGGGTCGGTCCTCCGAAGGAACACGGAAGCGGAAAATCCCAGGAAAGAAGAGTTTGTGGCGTGGACTGCCAGAGAAGACGGAAGCGGGATACCGGAGGAGACCGTAGGAGTTCCCGTGGAGAAGGACGCCAAATCCAGAGTCATTGCTGTTCACGAGGAGTTCCCGCCGGGAGGCCAACAAGACCGCGCGTCGCCCAGCCACTCTCTAGGAAGAGGGTGGCTTGCTAAGGTACGGGCGACATTTCAAGGGTTCACGGGGCACGAGAGAGGGAGGGCTACGTAAAGAGGGAGGTCACGACGGGGTTCACCGGGTGACGGACTGGCGGTGAATACTTCCCTCACTCCTGTTCCCTGAATAAGGAAGTATTGACTTCCTAAATCACTAATCCAACGTTTTTTTTGTTTTCTTTATTCGCATCCGGGCTGCTCCCTAAACCGAGACCGAATCCCAGGAAGAAAGTGAAAACAAGAACGAACTCCCCAAACTCGGAAAGACTCTTGGTGACGACTGAAATAGCCCAATAAGGAAACCTCCTATATTATCACTGTCACGTGTGCATAAACCAATAAAACGTGTGGAACTCTATCATTGGTCATTTTTTTTTGCCTTCCATACGGGTAACGACCCCTTACCCGACAAGTGGTGGAGAATGCGGGCAATGCCTCCATAGCCACACGGTGGAGAATCTTATATACCAGTTAAAGGAAGGCCAATCCAAATTAGAATGGGCCATTGAAAGAAGCACCAATCAGGCTGTATTGGACAGAGCAGCCTTCTCAGCAGCTATACAGGCCCAGGCGGACAATATGACCAAATTGGCAGAAGGGCAGAACTAACTTCTGATGGGCCTGGGACAAGGGAGAGGCTCTGCCCCACCTGGTACTGTAGTTCCGCTTCAAAAATATGTACTTGGAGAGGACCCCATAGCGTTCTTTTTGAACTTTGAAAGAGCAGCTAGGGCCAGTGGGTGGCCCACCGATCGCTGGCCTTTTTATTTAGCACCGTTGCTCACAGCAGAGACTCAGGCAGCTTACCAGACCATTAACAGAGACGGCACAGCTGCTTACGGAGTAGTAAAACAATACATCCTGGACCGCCTCGGAATCAATGAGGAGGCACACCGCCTCAGGTTCAGGCAAGAACGAGGAACCGCAAGTGATACACCCAAAACACTTTTCTACAAAAGGAAGGACGCTGCTGATCGCTGGTTGAAGCCACAAGAATCTACCCTCGAGGACGTTATGAACAAAAGCTATCTCGAGCAATATATAGAGATCCTTCCTCCTAATACTCAGAGGTGGCTTCGGCAGCACGCAAACATGTCCATTGATCAAGCCGTCGAAATGGCCACTTTGTTTACCCGCGCCCAGTGCCGCGGTACCTCCAAAGAATCAGAGAAACCCCAGAAAGGATCCCTGTCCACAAGGTTTGAGAGGAAACCCACCAAGAGCCATTCAGAATTCCTAAGGTCTCGACCTGAGAGGCCTGTTAACCCCATATCTCCTCTAGCCCCCAGTGTTTTGAGTGTGGTGAATGGGGCCACATAGCCAGTTTCTGTAGGAAGAAGAGAGAGAGAACCGAGGACGAGCCTATGGACGTCAGTTACGCACCACGATCGGTCTTATATGCACAAGAGATGGGGCATATGTATTATGTATGTCTTTTAGTGAACAGTAAAGAAATAAAAGCCCTCCTTGATTCAGGGTGCAAACATTCAGTGTCCCGGGAGGATGTGGTCCCCGTTTCCAAGGTCAGGTCAGGGGAGACTGTTAGCATACACTGTGTTCATTGGGATATTAGGGTCTATCCTGTAGTTCAATTACCTGTATGCACTAAGACAGGTGCACAGACCACTATCACTGTAGGGGTTCTTCCGTCCCTTCCTGAGCCATTGATTTTAGGGGTGGATAATTCCCTGTTTTCCCCTCTTCTTAGCCAGTGCCCTTAAAACAGGAACCCCGTCAGAGAACCCTCATGACACCCTGCTAACTTCAGAACCCTGGGCTATGGATAAGAATTTGAGGGGGGTTCAATTAAACGATGCATCCCTTAGACATGCATGGCAGAGAGCACAGGAAATAAAGAACAACCAAAAGAGAAGCTATCCTTCTTTTGAGGAGCGAAAAGGGCTCCTATACCGGATCGCCAAGGAGGGGGCCGAACCTCAGTTATTAGTACCCACATGGTTCCGGGATCAAGTCCTTTTTTTTGGCCATTCCCATCTATTGGCAGGACATGTGGGGGCTGAAAAAAATAGTAAAGCGATCGTAGATCACTTTTACTGGCCTGGCAGTTATCTAAAGATTAAAAAGTAATGCCAGGAATGTGATATATGTCAGAAAAGAAACCCATTCATCCCTCCAAAAGCTCCTTAACAGCCTCTACCCATTATTGGGCGCCCATTTGAAGGTATCGGGATGGATTTAATAGGACCCCTTCCTAAGCCAGCTACAGGACACCAATATGTCCTTATGATCGTAGATTACGCTACTCGATACCCTGAAGCCCTTCTCTTACGGGCAGCCACTACCACAACCATATCACAGAAGCAGATAGAGGTATTTTCAAGAATGGGGTTTCCAAGAGAGATACTCACAGACCAGGGCACGCCTTTCGTATCCCGTCTTATGAAGGATGTGTGTAAACATTTAGATATCAAACACATAAAAACATCAGTATACCATCCCCAAACAGACAGCCTTGTAGAACGGTATAACGGGCACTTAAAGCTCACGTTAAAGAAACTCTTGTCCGGGAATGGGAGGGATTGGGATCAGCTTCTTCCTTTGGCATTATTCGTTCTGCGAAGCACGGTCCAGTCCAGCTTGGGTGCCTCTCCATTTGAACTCTTATTCGTGAGGCGGCCGCGTACCCTCCTAGAGATTACGAAAGAAAGTTGGGAAGAACAGGGTGTTTCTGAAGCACAAGCCCTACTAGATTATGCAAATCAGGTGAAGGTGAGACTTCACAAACTGAGAGCTTTAGCCCAAGACAATCTAGAAAGGACACAAAACCAGCACAAACAACAATATGACAAGGTGACAAAGTTAAGGGATTTTCAGGTTGGTGACTGGGTATTGGTCCTTCTTCCTTCTTCTTCACACATACTAAGAAAAGAATGTCAGGGTCCTTTTGAGGTTGTAAGAAAAATCGGAAAGACTACTTACCTACTACGTCTATTCCCTAAAAAAACTCAAATGTATCACGCTGATGTATTAAAGAAATGGTTTGGTCCGATCCCCAAAAAGCCTTGTAGCGTTTCCTTTATTGCTCAAACGCAAACCACACTCCATGAGACTGTATATAGTCCCGAATTGAATACGAAGAAGAAAGCAGAATTACAAGCTGTCTCCTCAAGTTTTCTGACATTTTTTCCAATCAACCTGGCAAAACCTCCTTAACTACTCATTCAATACCTACCCTTGACGGTGTTGTAGTCAAACAAAAACCTTATTGGATCCCCGAGGCCCGTCGCGTGGCATTACGGAAAGAGGAGGAGGATATGCTAGCAATGGGAGTGGTGGTACCCTCCAAGAGCAACTGGTGTTCACCAATCGTTCTTGTCCCGAAACCTGATGGGAGCACCCATTTTGGTATTGATTTCAGATCTGTAAATCGCATCTCTAAACAAGACGGGTATCCCCTTCCCAGAATGGATGAGCTAATTGAGCGCCTTGGTGAGGCTCGATATATATCCACCATCGACCTCACCAAAGGCTACTGGCAGATCCCTCTCCATCCGGCAGACCAAGAAAAGACAGCATTCTCAACTCCTGATGGCCTATTTTATTTCACGGAATTGCCCTTCGGCCTTCATGGTGCCCCCGCTAGCTTTCAGAGACTTATGGACACCCTCCTGAAAAGTCACTCTGGGTATTCATCGGCCTATCTGGACGATATTGCTGTGTTCAGGAGAACGTGGGAAGAACATCAGTCCCACCTTTCGGCCATCTTTACTGAACTGAGGGACGCCAACCTTCACATCAACGCTAAGAAATCAAAATTTGCCTTTCAGAAGGTTAAATTCCTAGGGTTGTTGGGAAAAGGACTCATTGAACCATAATCAGAGAATGTGAGGGCCATCCAAGACACCCCCTTTCCCACTACAAAAAAAGAGATGAGGGCTTTCCTTGGCCTTGTCAGTTACTATAGGCGGTTCACTCCCCTGTTTTCCCAGACAGCCGCCCCCCTTACTGACCTACTCAAAAAGTCCACTACAGCTAATCGCATCAAGAACCCCTCTGAACAAGAAATCCAGGCCTTCCGGGCTCTGAAGACTTCTTTGACCACATCGCCTGTATTACTCACTCCGAATTTTCAGAAACCATTCATTCTTCAGACAGATGCCTCAGGGGTGGGAATAAGAGCTGTTCTTTCTCAACAGGATAATGAGGGTTTGGAACGCCCTATCCTGTATATAAGTAGAAAATTCTTCCCTTGAGAAACAGCGTATCCCACCATAGAGAAGAAGTGTCTGGCCCTGAAGTGGAGTGTTGAAAAGCTCAGGTACTACCTAGAAGGAAGATCCTTTATACTGTATACCGACCATGCTCCCCTCACCTGGCTCCAGAGAAATAAGGGTGCTAATGATAGGGTCCTTCGCTGGTTTCTGGCACTTCAGCCCTTCCGCTTTGAGGTACGTCACCGTAAAGGTACCGAACAAGGTAATGCGGATTACCTGTCCCAGTTTCCACTTTCCCCCGATTGGGGAATTCTAGAGGGGGCGTATGTCACGAGTCCGATAACGAACTACGGACACTACTGCCCTTTGACACGGACAGTGCATTTACGGACGTTATATCCCCCTCTGTGCAGGCAGGTCTGGAGCCCTTTAAGAAACATCAAGAAGAAACTGTGGGGGCGTGGCCCGTGACGTCACTCAACACCGACCTATCGGATGAGCAGACGGGTAACACAAGAGGGTCGGTCCTCCGAAGGAACACGGAAGCGGAAAATCCCAGGAAAGAAGAGTTTGTGGCGTGGACTGCCAGAGAAGACGGAAGCGGGATACCGGAGGAGACCGTAGGAGTTCCCGTGGAGAAGGACGCCAAATCCAGAGTCGTTGCTGTTCACGAGGAGTTCCCGCCGGAAGGGCCAACAAGACCGCACGTCGCTCAGCCACTCTCTAGGAAGAGGGTGGCTTGCTAAGGTACAGGTGACATTTCAAGGGTTCACGTGGCATGGGAGAGGGAGGGCTACGTAAAGAGGGAGGTCACGACGGGGTTCACCGGGTGACGGACTAGCGGTGAATACTACCCTCACTCCTGTTCCCTGAATAAGAAAGCACTGACTTCCTAAATCACTAACCCGATGTTTTCTTTTTGTTTTCTTTATTCGCATCCGGGCTGCTCCCTAAACCGAGACCGAATCCCAGGAAGAAGGTGAAAACAAGAACGAACTCCCCAAACTCGGAAAGACTCTTGGTGACGACTGAAACAGCCCAATAAGGAAACCTCCTATATTATCACTGTCACGTGTGCATAAACCAATAAAACGCGTGGAACTCTATCATTAGTCATTATTTTTTTGCCTTCCATACGGGTAACGACCCCTATACCCGATATATGTATTACTGACAGAAGTTGGTGCTCACTCTCTCAGCAGCAATCAGAACTGTCACAAACTGCTCTTGCCAGAAATCTTAGATTAAAGCACTTGCATCCAGCTCCACTCAAAGCTTTGTTCAGCCGCTACTAAATGCAATGCCAGTTTGCAGATGACATGTAAGTCAAGAGTCAGAGATGTCTTCAGCCGCTCACATAGGCAGTGGGAGAGAGCACCACACACATCTGCCTGCCTGCACTGGTAGTTCCAGTTTGGAATCCAAGGGGCATATGTATCAACATCTCCATTTGCGATTCTCAAATAGCGATTTTTAAAGAATCGCTATTTGAGAATTGCAAAACGGGATGTATTTAAAAAATCGCAAAACTTTTGCGATTTCTTAAAATTCCTTAATTGCGATTAGCAATTTGCGAAATCGCAATTAAGGAATACCTTCCCATTCATTTCTATGGGCCAGGAGACCCATAGGAATGAATGGGAAGTAATTCTCAAATTGCGATTCGCAATTTGCTAATCGCAATTTGAGAATAATTTCTAAGGTGCAAGGGTGTCATGATGACACCCTGATGCACCCCTGAAATGAGCATGTGTGTGCATATGGCGCACATACATGCCCTAAGGGCATGTATGTGCACCACGTGGCACTTTGTAAAATTCCAAAAAGTGCATTTTTAACAGAAATCGCAAATTACCACCAACTAGAAGTTGGTGGTAATTTGCGATTTCTTAAGGATAATTCGCAATGCTTTGGTGCGTGTTACATGTCATTTAAGAAATCGCAATTTGCGATTTCATAAATGCTTACGCAAAATTAAGAAATCGCTAAATTAGAGATTCCTTAAATTTGCGCTGAGAATTTGCCTCATATATCCCGTTTTGCAAATTTTTAATCGCAAACTCTGTTTTTTGCGAATCGCAGCGTTTGCGATTAAAAATTTGGTTGATACATATGCCCCAAGGTGAACTGAGACAAATGTCTAACTTTACTACTCGTAAATGCCCTTTGTGAATACCGAAAGTCGTAAAGTTAGACTTCCGTCTCAGTTTACCTTTGTGAATCGGGCCCTATATGAGGAGCAACAGAGGCCTGAAGTCCTCTTTAATAGTGAATGTGCAGGAAGATAATGATGCTTGAAAATGCATATACAGATAAGTTGCATGAGCTAATGTAGGGTCCGACCACGCAATCTGGCCCATAGCCTCCAAATTTAAGCTTTCCTGCTTACCATCCACTGCATAAACGTAATAAGAGAGTTGCTTGGATCTAAGTACCTTTCCCACTTTTGGTTTAGTTAAATCAAGGAATTTAGAATTTAGGATTTAGAAGGTAAATTTAATTAAGAAATGTTATTCCGTTGGGTACATTCCCACGCTTCATATTCTAGATTTATACTCAACAGAATGTGCCCTAATCTTCTTCTCACTTCCTTTTTTATAAAAAGGTTATGACATTTGGTGTACATTCCGTAGATTTGTATCAATAAACTTAATTTGAAAAGTGTCACATAAGATACAAATGTGAGTAATTTTAAAAAGCATCATTCAGTGTTTCTGTTTTATTAAAGGGATATTTTAGTATGTTCTATAATATCCTGAACCTGTTCCCAACTGAATCATGACAGAAAAGAGGCTATATTCTATTTCACCTTTGTGGAATCTACTACCTTACCCTTTTACAGCCCACTAGCCCCATTAAATGTGGCATTGAGCGCAGACCAATCGCCAACCGCAGTGGCATGGGAGCCTGAAGAAGGGTGCCAAAGCCACACATGGGTCCCTTTCCCGCGCATGGCTTTGGCGCGGTCCAGCACCTATTTGTCCTGCTTGCTAAATAGGATCCAGAGAAACTGACGCGACTGTTAAGCCTGTGCAATAAAGAAACAGTACAGAGCCTACACTAAAACTACCAAAATCAACTTTCAGCTGCTGAATGTAGGAATGTGGGAATGTAGGACCTGGAAATACAATAGAAAAGTTAGGTATTTTTGGAAAACTGACAATCACCTATTCATTGGGGTTTGTGGGATCAGCTTTCACCCTCACTCTGGCAAAGCACTAATTTGATGGGTGTAACTATATGAATAATTGTTAAAATGCCTTGTAAATACACGAAGTAAAGCAAAAACAAAAGCTGGCAGCAGAGACTCGCGGTGCATCCGAAATTAATTGCTCAGTATCACATCTCAGGGATTTATAACATAATACTTCGATGAGATCACATAACGAGTCAAGCTTTTTAGAATAGATTGCAAGAGGCAATCGTGCAACATTTTGCAATAAAGCCTGGTATGCAGCTGTGCCACGGATTACCTGTGTGCACAGCAGTCGAAGCCATGAATCAATCCTCTGTAATGGGCTCCAAAAGATATAATATAATACGGCATTCTCCAGGTCAATGTATTCCCAGAGTTGTAGTGCTACGTGAACACTCCAGAGCTTCATTTGTTAAAAACAAACTACCAAGGCCCTCATCAGGAGACCACTGCAGCTTGCCCCACTCATTGCCCCTGCCAGTGCTGCCAATGACAGGACCAACACAACTACTAACCATCAGACTCCTACAAGTGTGACAATTCAGACTATAAGAGTGTCTTGGGCGGCAGGAATTAGTCATTTACAATGTATATTAAATTAATAAACAACTTTTATCGTACTCTTCTCTGTATAAGACAACAGCGCCCCTTTGTGGCAGAATGTCACTAGTGCCCGTGTTGACAATTAAGTGCCGGTGCTGACCACCAGAAACCACCGGTTCAAATTAAGCACTGGCCTCTCTTTTGCCCTTGGAAATTAGCATAAACCGATAAAGTCCTCCAAACTCCACAGCAGAATGAATTGAATGTATACAGCCAGCCTTCCATTATGTTTCATATAAAGGTCACAGGTGTGCTATGCTTAGATGACCCAGTTTATGCACTCTCCTATCCTAGAGTAAAGTTGTAGGTTAAATGTTAATGAGATTTGGCTCACTTGGAGGTCTATAGCCATCTACAGGTATGAAAGACAGAAGATGGCACACACTGACTTGGCTTTCTAGGAAGGGTGTCGAGCAGTTTATGAAAGAAGGAGTGGCGGTGCCTGAAGCTCTGCTGAAAATCTGGCGGTCTTTGCACCTAAACGTCGGTGCGCTGAATACAAAGGCCGGTAGTCTTTAATCCATTAGCAGACACTCCCTACCCCTTTTTCTCGCTCTTGCAGGTTCCTGCTTTCTCCCTTTGTGACTGTTTTGCCGTCTTTCTCTTCCTTCATCTTTCCGATCAGTGTGTTTTTCCCTCTCTTGCCCTCAACAAATATCTAATGGAAAAAAATAAGTACCAGTCCCCAAAAATAAGTGCCAGTGGCCCCCACCACCAACCACCGGTTCAAATTAAGCACTGGTGTCGAGGCCCTTTGTGGTAGGAAAACAATTCTTTAAAAACAGACAGCCATAGAAACATGTTATTAGACATGCATCTGCTACCACAAACAATGACTGCATTATCACAGGTCAGCCTTAACATGTTTATGCCTAGCAAAACGAGCAATATTGTATCACCTTTCAATGGACAGAAGGCTGGATGAAAGAAAGAAATTGGCAATGGTAGACCCTGTCAGCCATGCAGCTTCCAAGCAATTCTGTTAGCTATCTCTGCCTTCTGCAAGCACTAACTCATTTCTTAATTAACCCCCCCTCCTCCTTATTTTCCTCTCTCAAATGTCCTAGAAAGTTTGTTTATTTGGTATGCATCCGAACTAACTGATTATTTAGGACAAAACTGATTCATTGATTGTTGTTAATTTAATTACTGCTAGTACATATTTGGGAAAGAATAATTTACTTTTCCTCGCACTGCCTAATTGCTCTCATCACATAAAGACTTATGCTAGTACTGCCATGGCAGCTCTACATATCATCAGGAAGTGATGTACCTGTAGGCGGGGAAATGACCTCATTGGAAGAATGTCACAGCAGTAAGATTGTGGAGCATGGTGGGGTCATTTGCATTTCGGCCTCAGCTTGACATGCTGCAGATCCCATTACAGCCCTACTGCGCTCTCAGAAGAAACTGTATATTGGGAAGTCTCGCAATATCCATATTGGCCAATCTACCACTCAAGAGAAACTTGCAGCTTCGGCCCGCTGGAGAAGAAGATGAAGGAGTCCGATGGAACCCAAAGGTGGATTCAGGAAGAGAAGTGCCTACAAGCAGAGGGGACAGAGTCTATGCCACTCAGTAGTGACCAGGAGGCACGGAAGACGAATGCCCACCAATGTCGGAGATGCAGGAGAGGTTGGTGGTGCCCTTGAAGTTGCAGCTGTGCGGACCAGGTGATGCTATTGAAAACCAGGAGCCATTCATGAGCTCTCCCACGTTGGATGTCAAGGGCCAAGGGGTCAGTGTCCGGCAGGAGCACCAACATGCCTTGGCACTGGCAAACGATGTAGTCAATGAAAAAGATGCAGTGTAGGGACCAGCAAGTTCCAAGTGACTCACCACGAGCTGGTAAGTCGGAGCAGGCCCCAAGCAAGCAGAGCAGTCTACTGAAGCCCAAGAAGACCCTCAAGAGGACCCATGGGCCGAAGGCCTAGGGGTCGCAAGAGTACCTCGAGCAGCTCACTAATGAAGAAGGCCCACTGTGCAGAGGAAGCAGTGAGGCCAAAGAGCTTGGCTGCATGAGTTGCTCGAGGTTGGAGCTTCTTGGGGCCTGAAGATCTCTGGAGGAGGGAGTCAACAAGCCTTGGCAACGGCAAGTCAATGCAGAGCACAGGTGTTCTGTGCCAGCAGTTCCGACGAGGGATACTGGCCTCAAACGTGGTATGAAGACAGTGCAGGTCTCGAGGGAGTGCAGAACCACCACCTGTGTTGCTGAGCCTTTTGGAGTCTGTGGGAGCCCAGGATCAGCAGACCGTTCAGCTGCGCTGTGCTGCCTGCAGATGCAGGGGAGTGACTCCTTCACTCCAAGGGAGATTCCTTCTGGTGTCTTGGATGTCCACAGGCCTGGTGAAGAATTTGTATGGAGCACAGGCACAGACGTTGCGAAAGTCCAGCAGGATGACGAGACCAGGAGCAGCAGTAATATTCCCCGTTGCAGTCTTGGTTCCCAAAGTGAAGTCCAGAGTATCCAGACGATCGAAGTTGAAGTGGTATGTGATCTGAATCTTGTCCCACAACATATCTAGGGACCCACCCACAGGTAAGGCCCTAAGCACCCTTAGGAAAGGGTTGGGGCAATTCAGGGATCCTCCCAGAGGAGGGTCCGGACAGTGTCCTTTGTCCAGTTTCGCACTAGAGTGGGAGCCAACGGCTCCCTGAACTGGTTTGAACTGGAGTATACAAAGAGGGAACCAAATGTGACCTTCAAGCCAGTGGCTGCTGGCAAGTGCCCCCACTCTGTCCCAATACACTAAACCCTGTCTGGGCGGTGGTCACATCTCCCTGTGACAAGATACCTACTGTTCTGCCTTCCCCTGCTCGAGCTTGGCACAGCAGCAGGGGGGCAGAAACGTGTCTCTGGTCAGCAGCAGCCCTAGCTTGCTCTCCGGTTCTGGAACAATGGCAGCGGGAACACTGAGGGCCTCCCGGAGTAAGTTTACAGTGCTTGGAATCATACACACATGTTTGATACCAAACATGACAGGGTTCGTTACAGCTAGTTTAGAGACGGTCATCGCGATATGACGCATGGCCACTCTATATGTCGTAATGGCTGATGCACTTACAACACGGGAGAATGGGCTCCGAAGGTTGCAGGGGTGTCCTGCTCATGTAGGGGCACCCTCCCACTTAGAACCGAGCACCCTGCCTTCAGGATTGAAAGGCCTGCCTTAGGGGTGACTTACAGGTTTTAAGTGCAGTGACCTCAAATATAAGGAAACTTACATCTGTCGTAAGTGGTGCTAGCACCAGCTTACACAGGCTGCAATGGCAGGCCTGTAGTCACACTTTGAGTGGTCTCTCATGGGTGGCATAATTCATGCTGTAGCCTATGGGAGACCCCTGGTGTACCTATGCCCTGGGTACGTTAGTATCATATACTAGGGACTTATCAGGGTACACCAGTAGCCAATCTGGAGTGTACCTAAGTACTCACCATGTCCAATTTAGGGAAGGAGCACAGAGACTGCGGTCTTGATTAACAGGATCTCAGTCAGACTAGTCAGGAAAACATAATGACACCAGCAAAAAATGGGGGTGACCATGAAAGCAGATCCTACTTTCCTACTTTCCTACATGAGGTAAGTAAAAAGGCTTTTAAATGTTTGTATGTTGTGTATGTGTTTGCAGTTTTGAGTGTGTTTATGCATGGAAACAGCACTTATCAAAGCGGCCGAAGAGATTGGTGATGGATGGAGGAGGCACAGCTGCTCTTGTGCTCCTCGATCTGTCTGCCGCTTTTGATACGGTTGATCATACCCTCTTGGAAAGTCGGCTGGAGAAGCTGGGAGTGGGTGAAGTGGCTCTGGCGTTACTGGCCTCCTTCTTAAAGGATCGGAAATCTACAGTGTCCATTGACGGCTTCAATTCAGCCTCTTATGTTTTGCCTTGTGGCGTTCCTCAGGGCAGCTCGTTGAGCCCTTCGTTATTTATCATCTACGTCTCTGAACTTGCCCCATTAATTCGGGATTTCAGATTTAGTCTGACCACATATGCTAATGATACCCAGATTGTGGTAGCTGCACACAAACATCCAAACTCCCCCTCTCTGCAGTTTCAAAGCTGCATGAGCACTATTAATAAATGGATGACAGCACATTGCCTTAAACTTAATTCCGAAAAAACGGAAGTCCTGATTTTCGGCAATCTGCAGCCCACCTGGAGTAATATGTGGTGGCCGGCGGAGATGGGTATACCACCCAAGCCAGCAGCGAAAGAAAAAAACCTGGGTGTGCTGATTGACAACAGACTAACACTCTGTCAACAGACGAATGTCGTTGTCTCTGCATCACACTTCCTTATAAATAAAATACGGAAGATATTTCCGTATATCCCAACAAATACCAGGAAAACAGTAGTCACTTCTCTTATTCAATCCAAACTAGACTACTGCAATGGGCTATATCTCAATGCCCAGAAGCAGTGCCTGAAGAAACTCCAGATGATTCAGAATTCCGCGGCACGCTTATTGCTTAATATTCCTAGGCAAAGTCCGGTTTCCAACGAAATCCGCAAATTGCACTGGCTTCCAGTGCCTCAGCGTATAAAATTCAAGGCCTTGTGTATTGTCTATAAAGCCTTGCATCATGTAGGTCCTTTTTTTCTTCAGAATCTCTTTGCATGGTACCAACCGACCGGACATCTTCAGTCGAAGGGGACAAGACTACTGTTGGTACCCAGAATTCGCACAACACATTGGGGTGGCCGTAGTTTTCATTACGGCACATCGAAGCTTTGGAACTCTCTTCCACTTGAACTTAGGAATGCCAGTTCTGTGACTGGCTTTAGAAAGCAATTAAAAACTTGGCTTTTCCAGTGCCAATTCGCAGAGCTTGCTGTTTTGTATTCCCTAGCGCCAAGACACCCTTGGGTATTTGTGCGCTTTTATAAATCTCATTAACATAACATAACATAAGAGAGAGTATGTGTATGTGTGAATGTGTGTGCATGTGTAGGCAGAGTGTGTATGTATGTGCAAATGTGTGTGTATGTGTGAATGCGTGTGTATATATAAGCATGTATGTGGGAATGAAAGTGAAGGTCAATGGGTAAGTAAAGTCACTTCCGCTACCTTTGGCATTCTGGTGAATTGACGTCCATGCTTACAAGGTGCAATGTCTTAAACCACAATAAAATTACCCAAAAAATCTTGTTGGTCACCCTGAAAATCTCTTTGAAAAGTAAAATTGTTTTGTAAACAAACAGTTTCTTTCAGTACGAACTATTGGCTAGACATTTTGTTGCATTCGCCTGAACACATTTGTCTTTTTTCCCATGTCTAGGGCGTGACGTCAATGTGCTCTTCTTCCGTGTAAATGGATATATAAAGAAATTAAATGTGTTTTCCGCAATTTACACTTTCTGCTCACTGGATTACCCAAGCTACACTTTCTGTGGAGCAAAAAAAGGAGGTAAAGTGTACATTTTTTATCCATCTGGAGTAACAAAAGTAACACCTTTTAACATTGTCAACGTCCAGTGAAACATGCATGGGAATATGTTTCATATATATGATTGAAGAATTTTAATCTTTTCTGGAAAAGCAATCAGCATTTATTTAGGGTTATAATTAAAGCAGCATTTAATCTGGGAAACAATTTCCAAATACATTCAGTTATGCTGATTTCATCCAAGGTCTTCTCAGAGACAGTTTCACAGATGAAGCAACATCCCAAAACTGGTAGCTTCGTCACTCGCAATCCATTTGGTTTTTGTCCAAGGGACTGATTTAGGGTTTGACACAGAGGTTACTCCATTGCAAGGGAACAGTGTCTCCTGTCCGCCGAACCCTAGTTCTGCGCATCTCATTTAGAGATGCATGGACCATAAGTGTTCCCATGTTGCAGCCCCCGTTGGCTCTGTTCATGGAAACCTTCCTTTGATGGCCCAATGTCGTAGGGAAATTGGAGGGAGGACATCACACCGCTCACTATATTAAGGGTGAACACTATCATGTCTTTTGTTTCTGTCCATTACTGCCAGCGAAAATCGGGCAGAGAGAGCCAAAAAAAACATAATGACCCCCACATCATGGGAGAAAGCTACCGAAAATTCGAGAGCAGTGGGCCTCCATTTTATATTCGCAAATGGGCACCTTTTTCCTCAGCTCTTGAATCGCAGTGAATTTGCGAGTTTCTTGAAGTGCAAGTTAGCAGGATAGGGACAGTGAGAGTGGTTAAAGAAAGGCACAGGCTAGTCTTAGAGGTTCAAAAACACATACAGTATAGAATACTGAATAAATACACATTTTCAAATTTGAAATAAAGACTTTCAAGATATTAGTGAATTAAAAAAAAGGTTTAAGTTATCAGGCCTGCAGTTGGGTGTACGACCTCTTGTGATGCATGCATGACGGGGTTGAGCTCTTGACTGCAAGACAGAGCCCTTGTGTCCAACCTCCTGAATGCAAAACCTTGGTGGACAAGTAAAAAGTTTGCCCACCCTTAGTTTTGACACAGTTGACTGTAAATGATTCTTGCAATTTAGGGAGTACGTATATAGTACACAACCATTCCTACTATCAGTATTTTCATTTTACCGTTGATTTTAAATTGACTGGTTTTCCCAATGATTTTCAACTGAGACGTTTTCCATAGTTTTAAGCCTCCTTTATTATTTTCTTCAACTTTTACAACATTTTTATAATTGAAATGTTATTCTTTCTTTGATTGTGGTGTAAATATTTACGTTTATTTAGCAGTTTCGCATAGTGCTTAAGTCTCCCAAGTATATTTCTTGAGGTTACTATTGTTTGTTTTGTTGATTCATGAAGACCACATGCAGTTTCCTCAGAGGGCTGCTTTGCTTCCAAGGAAAATCTACTGAAAGCGAGTCAAGATTATTCTCACTAAAACCTTTTTACATCTGTGGATCCTAGGCATAATGTAGGAGCTCAGTTAAAACCCTTATGTGTAGTATCTCTCCTCAAACCTGTCAAGCTGATTACCTCGAATATTGCTCCCTACAGAACGCTCACTAGCCTGCCCTTTTTTTCCATTCTCAACCCCTTATCAAACCCCCCTGCACGTACAGTACTATCAGAGTGACAAAGGTTATCCAATTGGCAAGGTTTATTTCACAACACTTAGCCACACCCAAGGCAATCAGTTTTATACAACGTTACCCTTCTTATGTGCAAATGCAATATACTAGAGCTCTCTCATCTGGCTTTCGGGACTACCATATTATGCACTAATACATGTGCAGATGCATGTGGTATCACATACTCAAAGCAGCCCAGAAACTGTTGCTATGCCCCTGAAACAATCCATAAGCACTAAGACGCAATGAATAAGCATTTACCCTGTCACTTGCAGTGCACAATTTTGGGGGGAAATCCGGGGCGTGCAACTTCTATATTTTTGGTCAGCTTATGATCCATTCAATTTGATCCAGTGAAGCTTACTTATAAATATTTTTTGAGGTCTACTTACGCTACACTCATTTAATCCTCCAACCGTACTGGGTCCTCTATGATTAGATAATCAATTCAATTTCATTTATCACAGAGGCCATGATCCTCTGATGAATCTTTCTTCACCGATAGATGGGGGGGAAATTAAGCCATCCAATGAGGACCATTCATTGACAGTCAACTGACAGGTTAGAAATCAAATTTAGATACACCACTCTTAAAACCATACTGTAGATATAAAGAATAGCAACTGGAAGTCTCAACCTCCCAAAGAAGTTAAGATGAGGAAGAATTATGCAAACTAATAAATCTGCAGTCGCTACACAGAATAAGAGAAGCAACACCTGATGTTCTGTCGGGGCTTGCTGATTCTTTCTGCAATACATTAAAATCATCGATAACAATCAATTGTCAAATCAACAAAACTCAATAATAGACTCAAACAGGTTTAAAATATGGATTATTGTATTAGGGATGCTAAATTCATCATAATTAGGATTGCTTCATCAGCTCAGTTAGAAATATGACAGCTTTAATAACAATGTCAAGCATTTAAGCAGGCTTTTGAATAAAAAATAGCCATAGAATTATAGGATCCAACCACCAAAATAGGTAGAAGGATTAGCTCGTAGATTAACAGATCAATTCTAAGAGGATGAAAGGATTCAATTAGAGTCCATTAAGGGAGAGTCCATTAGCATAAAGATTTAAGGAAGTTTCAACATAAAGTTCGGTCTACATGCCACCAACTGTAGCATAGACTAGGCAGTCCAAAGTTAATAAAAATCAAATAGGATCCAAATCTATCTGAGTCCATAATGCAATATAGCATGTTCCAAAAAACATCTAATAAAGAAAAGTCTGTAAAGCAACAGAAGTTGAGGGTAAAAAAGGTCTGCGTTTGCATAAAAGGCAAAAATGGTATGCGTTGCATAAAAGTGAAAGACGTCTGTGTTCTCCCTCCTTTTGGGTTTCTTCTTTTATAGGTTCTTTGGTAAATTTCTAGTGGTGTAGCATCACAACACCATCGAAAGACCATCACATGACTATGGTCTCATCATCTCATCTAAAATAATTGAAACAACGAGCTGGTTTCCAATGCCGGTCATGAGAAACGAAACCTTGCAAATCCACGTAGCCCTAACGTTGCTAAAAAGAAATACATAGTTGTAGTTTACGGTCAGAGTTAAAATTCTATTCCCACAGGAACATTTCACTGTGAAAATTTGAAGAATAATGAAAATATGTCAAGGGGCAGTAGTGTACAGAACAAATAGGTTATATTACACCTGTAAAGACTGATCCATCGTATCAAATCAGGGTAAAGGTCAATACCAGTGAAAAAGCATCTTGAAAGAAGAAAGAAAGGCCTTTAAGTTAGCATCGCATGGTTACATGAAATAAGCTTTAACTTTATCTAATTGTAATAAATTTAAATTAATTCACACAAAAATGTATAATCTTTTATGAGTATTATCATATGAAATGTCTAATGTTGAAATATCCTAACTTACACAATTTTTTTCACATTATCTCCTAAATGCACGTTTTTCTCAATATAAAATTCTAATCTTGTTTAAATATTGTCATATTCTATAACATCTCTAATATCAGTTTGTAAAATATCAAGTTTATATTTATTTTTTAACACATTTTAGCATTAATTTATTTTCTAAAGGATGCGTATTAGCAATCGGCACCATTTTAATGAGCCACTCCATTTTAACGCAAACTTCCATTAATAAGCATGTTTTATTAGTACAACTACACTTGTATGTATTATTATTATTCGACATATGTTTTCTTCTTATAATTTTTCAATGCACACTTTTATGATGGTTCTACTTGAGTAGTCTCTGTTTCATGCATCCATATCTTTTGAGTGTAATGTAAAATTCCAACCTTTTCTTTTCTCTATGTATAAATGTGTCGTGTATCTATGATTTTCAAAATCTCACTGAATCAATCTTATAAAGTTCTCATACAAATGTCACAGATTAAGAAATACATTTTTGGGTGATCCCTAAGAGTGGAACTCATTTAGCTTTAGACTTACCAGTGGAATCTGAAAAACATGGCTTGGAGGAGACTGAAGCTGTCTTTCTACTTCTCAGTGAATTGATTGAGAGTATGATCCTGGCTCATTCTCATTAACAGTGCATTAGCTCAAACTGAATATACACTTTCTACTAAAGTCTCACTAGTGGATGTCAGCTTCCAGATGCACTTTACAACTGTTCATCTATTTTTTCTTGTGCGTATCATAGCTGTTTCTGGACTGAGCAATTGCGTTTTTGTTGTTCTCTAGAGCTATGTGTATTCATTTTGCTTAGTTAGGATTGAGCCAGACTTATACTAAACAGGGCTGTTACTTGGAAATGTAGAACTGTGTCAAAGTAACTCCCAGCTTCACCCTACCACCATCATTCTTGTCCCAGAATGATGGGGGATGCTGATAGCACTTCTGTGCAGCCGTGCACAACTGGGTCAGTGTAAGCCTTCACTATGCACTTACTTTACTGCCCAGGCATACCAGGCACCATAACAACCTTAGGGAGGTAGGGGAAGAATAAATTACATCAATAGTTCTCATTGGGTGCTACATTTTTTTATGTTTCACTGGAGCAGGTGGGATCACATAAAACATTCTGCCATATAAAGCACATTAACACTTTCAGCTTCTATCAGCAGCTCCATCTCATTGTCACTAGTTCATCTCATCAGATACTAAGTCAATGTGATCCATGTTTCTATTATGCTGCCCTTTTCGGCTCCAATGCTATATAAATCCTGCTCCTTAATACCACCAGTGAAGGAAAACCTGATTATCCAGGACAAGCTCAATCAGATGCACCCAAATGACACTCAAATTAAGCACTTCCTAAATCTCAATTATCTTCACGTGGCTATGTGATGCTGGCATTTAGATGAGGAAATTAATTTCCTTAGGGTCAAATTGTGTTGTATCAGCACACAACTGAAGCGCTGCCTCCCACCTTAGTGTTCTACCCTATTTATCAATCTCAGCTCACTGCCTAAGATTGTGACATACCTGGGCTGATGCATTTAGCTGTTTGCCCGTGTACACCGCCTAGTAATCAGTGCTCCATCACAATATAACTCAACAGAGGCTGATAGTTGTCAGTCACTCTATTTCCATGTATTCAAAATTGCTCCATTTTGCATCCTAAATCTTCCACTTAACCTGACTGCCTTCTTACAATAACATAACTTTGAACTGGAGCAGCATTCACTCACACGCCGAACGCACAGCTTGCTCATGGCTTCATGACGAAGATACAGTTCATCCAGTTTTTATAAATTTTATTCCATGTAATCCATTATTTCATTGCTAATTCCTTTTCATCATGTCACATGAGCTACAACATGTAATCCCTGTTTCCAATGCTGCAGATATGGATTCCAGGCCTTTTTCTGTAACACGATTCTTACATCTGTCATCAACAGTTATAGATCCAATTTACCCAATACATTTCAGGCTTTTTTTCAAGCCCTTCGTCAGGGGTTCACTGTAAATCCAAAACATCACTTTAGATGGTATCTTAAGACCACAGTACTTTCGCTTTATACCAACGGTGCATTCAGACATCTATACTGGCTTATTTAAAAAAAAAAAAAAAAAACATGGTTCGCGTTTTCCCTCTAAAAGCGTAACACTGCGCTGCATCAGTGGCCCAAAACAAACTTTTTTACTCTCATCAGTGGCCCGAAACAAACTTTTTTACTCTATCGTGTTTTACAATAACACCATTGGACACTAAATACCCAGCAATTGAGCCTAACAGGGAATCTTGTGAGCAGAGTTGCTCCCTATTTACTTCCACACTACTAAGTCCCTCTTTCAGGCTGTCAAATTCCTGATTCACTGGTAATGGAATTGTAATTGACATGAAAAACCACCACTCTTGGCTAAATGTGTACACAAAAAAAAGCCCAGCAATGGGAAAATACCTGTGGAAATTGGTACAAAGCACAGATTTCAGATCTTCTTCTTCATTTCTGAGAGCAATGCTAGTAATGCCACAGTATTCGTGTATGCTGGAAGTACCAGTACCATGGTATTGGTATTGTACTTTCAAGATAAAGAAATGCCAGCACTGGAGTACTGCATCTATTACAATTGAGCCATAAGTAAGAACTTTTGCTAATGCAGCTTCTTGTATTTGTGTACCCAAATATCAGGGACGCAGAAATACCTTGTATATTGGGTCCCATACAGCTTACAGTGAAATACTTATTGCCACTAGTCACGTATTTTTGGGAAAACCCACCTAATCTTTCCTAAGCTTAACAAATTGTTTATGATTGTTTAAAATAAACCTTAAATATTCTACTAAGACACCATGTTGTTTAACTATACAATTATTTAAACCAGATAGCAACTACAAAATTAAATACATGCTGTTCATCATACCTTTCAAAATTGATATGACAGCACTTCTGGTACTTGACAGGCCAGACCTTTAAGCCTTTCGCTGAAATATAATCTTGGCTGCTGATTCTAATGTGTTTCCACAAAAATGGCATTCCATTCTATCCTTAGGGATAGACAACCATCTTCCTACAACATCAAATGTAGGTATATCACCGAATCTTATTTGCATGAAGATTCTGCTTGTTCTGCAACTGAGAAATAATCATCATCCTAATGGTAATCTATTAATGCTGCACCTTTTATTCTTCATATTTGGTGGAAATGTATGTTATATAAATATGTAACTGATGTAATTTCACAAGGTTTTTATTTTTATACAGCTTACCTTTACTATATCACTCTCATCAAATGATAACAATTACGTCAATGTTAGAAACATCATAAATGATGTTTCTAACATTGACGTAATTGTTATCATTACACGTGTTCCAATTCAAATATACACCATTTCTGCCACATTATTGCATATTGATTATACACCACTAACATTGTTTTAAAAAAGTTGTCTAAACATATACAAGTATCCTACACATTCAATCATTCCCTAAGGAAATCCGTCATCTGAGGGACAATTTATATCTTTTATTTTTAATCTGACTTCAAATGTGTTCTAACATGTTAATACTTTCTTTCTTTCTTTTTATTTATTTAGATTGTTTTATTAAGCGCGTACATGCCCCAAGGGTATCAGAGCACTGTACATAGGGTTGAATGAACAAAGTGATAGGTATAGTAAGGTACATCAAAAGTACAGGGCCACAGGTTTTGAGTGAGAGGCAAGATGGCGGTCGACAAAGACCGTAGCGGCGCACAGGAGCAGAGAGCCTGGCTTTTTCAAACCATGCTGTGAACGAGGAGAACAGCCAGTAACAGCCAGTAATAACGGACAGCAATGACTTCGGGGACACAAACAGAGACACTACAGCCCACCTCAAATTTACAAGGACGCTATGTACAGCTGGTCGGAGCACTTATTGAGCTAGCGGTACTCAGGTATTTTAAATACCTTAAAAGTGCTGCTGTGACAGTACCTGTCGGCTGTAGCGGCGGTCGAGTGAGCCTGCGATCGACATTAGCTGCATCAGCGGCAGTTACCTCGGGGTTGGAGGAGACCGCAACGATGGGTCCAAAGTCGGCAGCTGTGGTCAGAGCGAAGGCACGCCTTGTATCGAAGAATCCTGCTGGAACCGCGGAGATAGGAGCGGACGCGGACTTGGTGGAAGAGGGTGTTTCTCCGGATCGGACGCCAGGGCGAGGACTCCGTGGAGAGAAAGCGGAGACGATTCAGGAGAAGAAGGGGAGAGGCGGGGCCATAATGAAGACGCAGCCAGCTGGCCCCTCAGTGGTAGATCTACTGAAATGTCCTGGGTGAAAAGTAATCCCAGCGTCTGTGGAAACAAGAGATGAAGGAGGCTTGATGGCAGCAGTTCAGGTACTGGGAAATGTGTCGAGACAGGGTATGCCTGAGTCTAATTCTATACCCCTACCCTCATTGAGACTTGACGGGGGAGGGGCTGAATCTGACATTGGTGTACCAGTGATACCAGGGGTAGAATCCACCCCCACAGAAGTCAATACTGATAACTTTCATCAATGTGATAAACCAAGTCTAATGCTGGCTGAAAATATGAGTGAAAAAGAAAAGGAAAAGGAAGTCGAAAAAGAGCTTGATTTCTTTTCAGTTTCAGATGGAGGGGAATGGTCAGAGGAACTTACATAGTACTACAGACTTGAGTAATAGCGATCTAGAACTGACAGATGGGTGGAAATCAAAGACAATTCTGAGGAAAAGAAAGAAAAAGTCACGAGAAAGAGACCCTACCTGGGATTATACCCCCTCGACCCAGCTTATTAATGCCTCGGTTAATGGACATGCATCAGAAAAAGTATGTGAATCTAACTCGTCAACAATCGAGGCTATTTTTTAGGCAGTATCTATCCACCGCGAGGAGACGCGCCAAGATGGGCGCAAAGCACAGGCGGCTATGAGGAAAGTACAAGGGGTGGTGCGAAAACTGACTAAAACTTGCAGCGCTTTTGGGGAACGAATGACTGATCTGGAGGCAAGGATTGTGACAACATAATTAGATCTTGCAAACACTCAGGAATTAGCTAATTCTCATGAAGCACAAATAGCTGACATTCAGTGGAAACTGGAAGAACATGAGAATCGTCAGCGGTGCAATAACTTACGGGTTTTGAGGGTTCCCGAGGGGGCGGAGGGGGGTGACGTCCGTACATATGTTATAGAGCTGCTCAAAGAGAAACTGCCTGCGCTTACGGACTGGAACTGGTCAATGGAGGCTCAACGTGCCCATAGAGTTCCTTTTATACAAAAGCAACCAGTGAGGGCAGGGGCTTTACCTCGGGCTATTTTGGTATTTTTTGGTAGCTTTTTATTACGTCAAGCTATCTTTGAAAAGGGAAGGCCGGAAGCAAAGAGATCCAGGAATGGAGTCTCTTATTTTGTCCGCCCAGACTTCCGCCACACCACCGTCGAAAGACGGTGGAGGCTGAGACAAGTGATCAAACACTTTCAGGATAAAAATGCTCAGGCCTTCTTAAACAACCCTGCTCGGCTAAAATTTGTCTGGGGTGGTCAAACACGCTTTTTCATGTCCGAGGTGAAAGCCAAGGAATATTTGGATAGTCTTATCGGGTAAAAAAAAAAGAGAGGGAAGAAAGGGTGGTGTGATTAAGGGTACTGCAATATAAACACAGGGAGGAAATTGGTTTTTAAAGAGGGCAAAAAAAAAAGGAAGAATAAAATCATCACTGCATGAATTGGGTTAGAGGATTGTGTAATTAAGGGCTCTCAATTCTATGTGACGCATTCATCATGCACAGACACTTGTCTGAGTGCCTCTCGGGGAGGGTGTTGGGGTGGGAAGGGGTGGGAGGCAGGTGGCTGAGGGGGGAAAAATATAGAAAATACATACTCAGAGGAGAAGAGAAAACATGGAGACAATTAAATGAAAAACGAAAAAAGCAGAATAGGAATTATTTTGTGTTCGAAAAAAATGGGAAGAATAGCAAGAATGTTAGGAATACGATGTACTGTTATAGAAAAAGATAGATGGGGAGGTTAAATATTTGCTCCATGAATGTGGCAGGTCTAAATGTTGCAGTGAAGAGGGCAAAATTGGGTGAATTTGTGAGGACAAATTCATTTGATATTGTCTGTTTGCAGGAGACCCATGTCCCATGGGAAAAAAGAAATTGGTTGAAAATTCAGGGATATAACCTTTCGATATGCAAGTCTTAAACCCCAAATATCCGTAGAGTTGCCATTTTGGCTAAAACATCTTTAGGGCAAACTAAACGAAAAGTAGTCGATACCCTAGGAAGGTGGGCAATTGCTGAGCTAGGGTTGGGGCTTACTATCTGTTCTGTTTATGGATCAAATTACGACGACCCCCAGATCTTTGAGGATCTTGAGCTAGAACTTGCGACTTGGTCTAGCCCATTAATTGTATACGGAGATTTTAATGTTGCCCTGGACCCGCAACAAGGTCAAACGAACCAAGGGAAATATCAGGGGCGAAACCTCGAGTATATAAGGCATTAATGTCACTTAATAGGAGTCATGGTTTGGTCGATCTATGGATAGCCAAAAAAACACAAAATAATGTAGGATATACGTATTACTCGTGTCCACACAAAAAATACGTTAGAAATGACTATTTTTTCGGAACAACAGACTTACTTAGTCAGGGTAGTATTAAAACTCTACCTAAGGTTATTTCTGACCATAACCCGCTAATTTTAGGGGTAGAAATTCCAGGCTTTTGAAAAGTAAGGGGCAAGTGATCATTTGATAAGGAGCTTTTAGTCAATACTAGATATATCAAACATATAAGAAATTGGGCATGTTAATACTTTGATATCAATAGGTATAGTGCCTCTAGAACAATCGTCTGGGATTCTTTTAACGCGGGTCTGAGAGGAGAAACTATGAGTTATACAGCCAGGGTTAGAAACCAGTGCGCGAAGGAAAATCAAGAATTAATGTATTAACTCAAAAAGGCGGAAGAGGAGCATGTCCTATTGATTAGACAGGGACAAGATGTAGCACAAAATCAGGAGCAAATCATGGCTCTTAAGGCAGAAATTAATAGTTGGCTTGCTCAGAGATCGGCAGAGGAGTATTAATCCCAACGGACCATCTTATACGAAAGTGGGGAACTAGTGGGAAAGAGATTAGCTCTCCGTACTAGACAAAGGATAGCGCAGAGTCAAATATCGGATCTCAAGGTGAATGGACAAGCATACACGGATCCAGACGATATAGTTAGGATGTTTCAGGAATATTATCAGGTGTTGTATTCAGAGGAAAGGGCTAAGAATACAGCTTTGACACTGGAGGATGTTAGTCAATTGGTGACCAACGGTGAGCTGGGAGAAGTTTTAGATAGGCCTCATAAAGAAGATTTCGAGATGGATATTACACTGGAGGAGATTCAATTAGCTTTGCAAAATATGGCCTCAGGTAAGGCCACAGGTTCTGATGCAATACCTCTTGAACTATATAAAATCCTGGATGCAACAATATTGCCTCTCCCGCTAGATCGTTTTAGAGGTATTCAATGTAATGGTAATACTCTGGATTCATGGAAAGAAACAAACATCATAATCTTTCCAAAAAAAGGGAAACCACCTGATAACCCAGGGTCATACAGGCCAATTTCTTTGATCAACACAGATACCAAAATCTATTCCAAAATCTTAGCTACTCGGCGAGGGAGGATCATTGGCCAGCTGGTTTTCCCCTGGCAACACGGATTTATACCCGGAAAGGAAACAACAGATCACATTCGTAGAACAATATCATTATTTGATGTGATGTCGGGGGGCCAGATGGCCATGATCCTCCTAGATGCCGAGAAGGCATTAGATCGAGTAACATGGGAATTTCTGTGGAGGATATTGGAATTAAAAGGGTTTGGACAAGGAATTATCAGGGCATTAAAAGCAATGTATCGTGATCCAAGAGCACGGATACAAGTGATGGGGAGAGAGTCTGGAGATATTTTAATATCCAGGGGAACCAGGCAAGGCTGCCCCTGTTCACCTATACTATTTGCTTTGTACATTAATCCTTTAATTGAGAAGCTATTACAGTCATGTAAGATTAAACCTATAGTTACTAGGGGGTGTGAGACCAAAGTCTTGGCGTATGCCGATGATGTGGCAATCCTTACACCAGATCCAAAAGAGGCCCTTAGGGAAATTGATCATATAGCTGAAAGTTTCACTTCCTTTTAGGATATGTTCTAAATAGAGGAAAAACAATTGTTATCTGTACAGATAACATGGATTTTAATGATCCAAGGTAAGCGGAATCAGCAGTTTATCTTGGGGTGCGAATTACAGCAAAGGTTGATGATATAATCAGAATTAACTTTGACCCACTGATTAAATCTATAGCCATTGATTTCAAAAGAGTGAATGGCCTACATCTGCCCAAGATTCTGTATTTGTTTAGGTCTATTCCGCTTGCCTTAGAGGACCATTTATTGAAGACCATTGACTCTATTTTTTCAAATGTTATCTGGCAATATGGGAAGGTGTGGAGGGCCTTGAAGTATATAACACTACCACAGGATAGAGGAGGACTTGCAATTCCAAATATCACATTATACTATTGGGCCGCTTTATTACAACACATGATGTTTTTATTAGTAATAGATGGAAGCAGCGATGAGGAGAAGATAGCAAGAATACCCACAATATTTGAACTTGCTTTAGGGAAAGAGGCCTCTGGACTACTATTAAAACAACTAGAACAAAGTTACTATAAAAAAGTTCGTTTTAAGACTATACAGAGTGCATGGAGGATATGGAAACAAGTATCAAAATTTATGGGAATCCCTAAGGTTACTAAATATACTCCCCTGTGGCATGTATCGCTCTTTCCGACACTAGTCTATGATGTTATGGGGAAAGATTGGGAGAGCAGGGGGGTGAATACAATTGGAGAGTTTTATGGGGGGGGACAACTTGCCCGATTCTCTAAGCTCCAACATGATTATGGAATAGCTCCCAATAACTTTTTTTAAGTTTATGCAGATCAGGAGTATCCTTATGGCATATAGACCAATTATTAGAACTGATGATATAGCCCTCATGGATCTTATCAACAAAAAGTCATGTAGAATCAGAAATATATATACTTTATTATTCATAGCACTGCCAGACGATTTAGAGAAGAATGAGACGTCCTGGACTATGAAATTGGATAACCCTGATGTGGATATCAATAAGAGCTTAGACTTATCTGCCAAAATATTTTTATCATCAAACTTAAAAGCACAACTATATAAATCTATTTTTAACCTGTATTTCACACCTGCTAAATTATTTACTTGGGGGAAAAGGGTCAATGACAAATGCCCCAGATGTGGGATGGGACCAGCCGCATTGACACATATGTTCTATAAGTGTGCGAAATTGACCCCCCTACAATTAGGGCTGCTTAGATTCTGGCAGAAACTATTTGGTCTTAATTTCGAACTGCCCCCACTTTAGTGATCTTGGGATATGAATGCTCTTTGGGTCTCAATAGGGAACAGGAATATTGTCTCTTTTTAGGTACAGCTATCTTTAGAATAATGTTAGCGACTCGGTGGAAAGATACAGAACCCCCGACCTTTCCGATGTGGCTGGCCAGGTTGCTTGATTTTTGGAAACAAGAGGCCTCCCTATATGCATGCAGGGGTAGGCAAGCCAGAACCCGGGGGCTAAAAATATGGGCATATATCGCTGAATGGAGTAGAGAAGCTAGGGGACCGGAATAGGTTGAAACACATAAAATATTTCAAAAAGTGTTTTATTGTAAAATCTGTGATTGTTTTAAATTGTCTTATGGAAGAACTTGGGGCTATATTTAAATAAGTTATCTATATCTATGTACTGTATTTCCAGATCAACTGCTATTTATTCCTATTTTAAGTACAATTAACAGTTTTGGTGATGAATATGTGACATTTATTGGTTTTATGCATTTTTACCAATTATCTCAATGAAATGATTATTATGTTGTTTTTATTATTGTAAAATAGTCTACTCTGGGTATGAATAAAAAAAAAATGTACAGGGCCACAGTAAGCTGTTGCAACAGATATCATATAAAACACTTGTCAGTCCATTAATATTGCCTTAGTCTGCATTGCTCTAGCATCTTCATGGTAGTTATTTTGCTGCTGCTCAGAAATTATTCAGACCCAAGGGATCAAGGTTTTCAAGGGTTCTCCTGCAACAATGTGATTCTGACCAATCTAGAGAATGCTGCCATTTTGACGACCCTTGAGCCCTGGGAAGGGGCTCTCCGAAAGTCAATGCAAGGAATCTAATCATTAGGATTTTTTCACCCCTCTTTTGAAAAAGTGGGATGATGGGTTTGAGCCCAGCTTGGGTGGTAAGGAGTTCCGGATCCTTGTCGCTGCCCCGGAGAAGGATTGTGTGTAGGTCTTTTGTTTGCAGAATCTAGGAGGTTCAAGCCTTAGAGAGTTAGCACTTCTTATGTGGCGGCTGCCACCGGAGATACGAATCTTTTCTGCCACGTAACTTGGTTCTTTAAAATGTAGTGCTTTGTGTTTGAGGCAGGCAATTTTCAGTTGAGTTCTTGCCTCATTGGGCAGCCAGTCTAGGTACCTAAGGAAGGGGGTGATGTGGTCAAAGCGTCTAGTTCCTGTTATCAGTCTTGCTGTAGCATGAAGAGTCGATTTGAGTGGAGCTGTTCTCGCTTTGGGTAGACCTGACAGGGTCGCTGAGCCGTATTCTAGTCTGGAGACCAGAAGTGGTTGTGCTGTATTCTAATCTCCTTTAAACTGTTGGCATTTTAAATAACACTTACACTTTGTGTACAAAGGTTTGGATACCAGATGATTTACTCCTTCTTGAATATATATCTTGGAATCAGTAACAATCTTTGCAGCTCTTCTTGGAATATACAATTTTCTGAAAAGCTTGGTCTCACAATACATTTCTCGTTTCATTTAGAAAATTCAGAGAAAAGTCTCTTGTGGTATTTTTCAATCTAAACTTTTCTTCCATAATTGCTTTCATAAGTTTCATAGTTGTCTTTTATTCACATATGGAGTCAACTCATTTTGTTCACACTTATACCACTAGCACTACCTCTTTTTCATTTCTCACTCTCAAAGCAAAGTGCTTTGTTAGTTTCTCTGAAATTACCATCATGGCTTGCATTTATGACGATTTTTTGATTTTCCAGTTGCCCAACATTTATTCCTAAATTGTTATTGTTTCACTCTTCAAACCCAATCATGCATTCTCAGAATTTACTTTCGTGTCCAGGCCAAGGGTGTTCAATCAAAACAAATAATTATGTATAGTCAAACATGACAGCTGAATTTCCCTGTTAAAAAGAATGTGAAATAAGTCATATCATAGATTTTTCTATTCGTAATTCAGACCTGTCTACAAGGACCATGACATGACCTGTTCCTCAAGAATCAGCTTATATGTAGATCTCGTGATTGTTGGGTCAAAACATGACTCCCCTACTCCAAATAAGTGTAGACTTTCGTTCAGGCTAGAAAATATATTTTTAGAAACAGCAAATGTTATCTGATTTTCTGTGGTTTGAGAATTTGGGAAGAATTAAGTTGTATCATTCTCCCCCAAATGGATACCAGTTGTAATCTTATAAGCTCATAAGGAGTCAGCAGGTAGGCAGCCCAATGTCAAACCTTGAAATCATTCAGTCACCTTGGGAGAGGCTGAGAACCACACAACACCCATAAGTTTGCAACCGGTTTGATTTTTAGCCAATATGCGTTTACCTACAGGCTTAGAGAAATACCCACACATTTAGCATTAAACCTTAAGTGCCATTTAAGAGGACTTGCACAGCAGGTTTCTTAGATAAAAAAGGTGGTATTTTTTGTTGATGACGAAGAATGCCCAAATGTTTAAATTTGATGGCTGACAATAGACCAGCAATCATTTTAATTTGACTAGTCAAATGTTATTACTTGGCTTTTATCGTAGCTGAGTTCCACATGGTTCATTTTAGCAAATTTAGCCACAGCATTAAGTGTTTTCTTTAGGCCCATAGCAGTATGATCTAACAAGAGTGGAACATTGGTTTAGAATCGAAGCTGAATACTTGCAGGACACAGTCATGGTGGATCAGTGGTAATAAAAATCAAATGCTAACAACATTCACTGATAAAAATATTAAACAAAATAGGGGGCTGAACTACAAATTGTGTGATGCCAGAGTAACTATATACCTCATCAGTTTCTTCCTGTCATGGTTCTGGGTCCGGGGGCTCACCTGGGGGCCCGACATGCGGTGTGGAAGAGGTGCATGATTGAGCCCGCCTCCTTATGCGCGCGCTGCGGAGCTCTGTAGCGTTATACGAATGGAGGTCAGCGTTCTAGAGACCTCCAGCCGGAATCACCTTACGAAGCTTCAGCGCGGGTTGAACTTCCGGGTGAGAGCACATTTAAGCCTGGGGTGTTCAACCCGGCGCTGCTTCGAATTGAGGCTCAGCGCACAAGTCCGGAAGAGACCAGTGCCTCTGCAGAGCATTCCGCTCTGAATCTCTGGATTGCAGTGGACCGTGGCAGTTCACTGTGGTTTGCCTGGACTGCCTTTGCCCTCACAAGTAAGTACTGACCAGTGGTACTATGTGGGACTATCATTGAATAGCGCAGGAGTGCTTATACTTTTCTTGAGTACAACACGTGAGGCAGTTCCTAAACCGCCATTTTCTGCACGTGCAGGAGCGCATATTTTTTCTTGGGAAAAACATTACGTGGAGCAGCCCCTAAGACTGCCATTTTCTACATGCGCAGGAGCACTTATCTTTACTTTTGGGAGCAATACCTATGGCAGTTTTCAAACTATTAACCACCATAAGCGCAGGAACACTTATACCTTTCTTGAGTACAACAGGTGGGGCAGTTCCTAAACTGCCATTGTCCACAAGCACAGTAGCGCATATTTTTTCTTGGGAAAAACATTACCTGTGGCAGTTATCTAACTCATTTATTTTTCTATTTGCGCATGAGCACTTATCTTTTCTTTTGGTAGCAATACCTGTGGCAGTTTCCAAACTGTTAACCCCACACGTGCAGGAGTGCTTGCAGTTTTGTATCTTGTTCCTTGCACATGAGCACTTACCCGGACGTCCTCATTTCAGTGAAGTGTTAACTGAGATTCCTGAGGATATCCTGGTTGTTGCCATGAACCATTTTCCCAGGTGATTACACATGTTCAAACTGTGTTTCTTTATTTCTTGTGTGGATGGGTGTATGTATTTGACCTAGGGGAATGGATAATCAGATGTTGTGATTTATCCCAATAGGTTGCTGTTTCTAGATGTGTCCCTAGTTTTTTCCTACACAAACCATTCTTTTGGGTTCCATACTCTACATAATGACAGATTGTTTATAGCCAGGTATATATCCATTACCCGGGGCAGGGAAGGGATACGTTCTCTTGTCACCAGGCAAGGTAGATTCTGACTTCTGTCTTTCTTGTTTGAAGGTCTGCATACAGAAGAACACACACTATACCATCTAGGATTCCGTCTCCTGGCCCCAACCTTCCCTTTGGTTGGTATAGTTGTTATCACTAGAGGGAGGTAAGGGACGGTGGAGGTTGTTCATATAGTCTCTGCAGCACCGCTCGGCGAGCATAAGGTAAGGCTCGTAGAGCTCTGACAGATTTCGAAGCAAAAGACAAGTGTCGTGGCTGGGCGATATGAGCAACCCCGATATAACCCTGCAGGACATAGCAGCTATGTTAACATGTAATCAGGCAGAAAACCAGAGTTTACGTCAAGATATAACAGCTTTACAAAGCCAGCTATCCGCCAGTCCTACTGGGGCTTGAGGTCAGGTTCCTCACGTTAGATCCAAAAAAAGGAGGTATTAAGACCTCCTTTATTCAATCCTGGTGGTTCTGCTCCACAAATACAGGTGATCGCCCCTCATTCTGTGCTGTTAGCTGCCCCAGAATGCTTTTATGGCGACAGCAGCAAATATAGCGTCTTTCTCAATTAATTCCATCTGCACTTTATGGAGCGTGCCTTGGCCTTCCCGGATGATGCTTCCAAAGTCGCTTTCATCTTTTCCTATTTGGGTGGAGACGCTGCCCAGTGGTCCATACCTTTGGTAGAAAACGACGACCCTATGCTATATAACGTTACAATATTCAAAGAAACCTTGTAAAGAATGTTTGCTCGTCACACATTTGTACAAGCTGCTGACAATGAGCTCCTCAATCTCAGACAGGGTAGTTCTGACTTGTTGCATTGCATCACCACCTTTAACAGACTAGTGATTGAAGCTAAATGGCCTGAGTCAAAGAAGGTCTCAGTGTTTTACCGGGGTCTACGTGATGATATCAAGGATCTTATCTCCCAAATGTCACACACCCCGGATGAGATAGGATCATTCATCGATCTAGTAGTCAAACTAAACTATATGATACTGCAACATAAGGCAGAGAGAACCAAGGGTAGTGATTCTAAGTTCCTTGCATTCCGAGAAAAACCTAAAACTGAGATATGTAAGATACCCGACACCTCTGAACCAATGCAAATAAGTGGAATCCATGGTCCCTTCTCAAGGGAAGAGAATGCAAAAACAAAACCAATGCCTATACTGTGGCAAGAACATCATTTCGTTAAGGAATATCCGGTTTAAACCAGCCAAACCAAGACAGAATAAACCATACGCTCTTCCAGTAATTCAAGGGAACTTGGCGGGAAACGAAGTGACTTGGTGGAAGACGGGGTCAGTCTACTGGGTTAATCATTTAAGAAGACCTCAACCATAGCTCCTGTGATATCAACCATCACGTGGGTATAGCGGCGACCTTACAATTGCTGTCAGGCCGATCATGGCGGGTTACTGCTCTTATTAATTCTGGAGCCACAGGGAATTTTACTGATACTCAATACATGGAGGGTATAACCACCATAACCAAGAAGAGACCCAAAACTGTGAAGGCAGTGATTGGTACTGATCTAACCTCGAGTCTAATTTGTTACCAAACCAAAGCCATAAGAATAACCTGTAAAAATGATCATGTTGCAACCATTACCTTCGACCTTTTTTGAAGCGCCTCAATTTAGACTTATCTTGGGTCTTCCTTGGCTGATAACACATAATCCTCACATTGATTGGCTGTCCATAGTCATAACACTAGACTCAGCTTACTGTAAATCTTCCTGCTATCTGCAGAAAGACACGTTACATGATCGGTCGGTACAAGTCCATGCTTTCCCATTGGCAATCACGGGTGCCATCACACGGGGGTAGTACCTGAAATATATGCCGATTTAGCAAAGGTGTTTGATAAACGAGGGGCCAACACATTACCTCCCCATCGCAGTTTTGATTGCCGGATAGATTTGGTCCTCGGTTCTAGGCTACTGTGTAGCGTGTATACTCCATCACTGAAAAAGAGAACAACCATTTACACACATACCTTGATGAATACCTGAGAAATGGGTTTATATGCCATTCCAAGTCACCCGTTTCTTCTTCCCTCTTTTTCGTGGCAAAGAAAGAGGATGACCTGAGAATGTGGATAGATTACAGGGCCATAAACAACATAACAATAAAAAAAAGATACCTGTTACCAATGTTCCCTCTAATTTTTTTCCTCTGTGTGCGGCAGTGGAGGGTCTCTGTGCGCTGCAACCATGGCTATGTGCGCCAGGAACCAGACCGCGCGTGTGTGCAGCGCCAAATGTCACTTCAAACGTTTACTTAAAAAAGTGAAAAGATGGTGCATTACTTGCAGATACATTTAAACAAAACATAGACCAAGGCACAGTAGGGCGGCCTATTCAAGGGAGTTCCTCAAATACTAAAATAGATGCTTTCATCTTATTTTGCCATACAAAATAGTTCAAAAAATGCATGCCTTCGCCCAAGTAGCGCGGTATTGGCAGACCGCAGACCTTTACTATTTCATCTTTTTCATTTAATTCAGATACAAATTCATGCTGCCTATCTTCTCCAGATGGAAGTGAAGTGCCTTTTATATAAATAAGGCCAAAATACTGAAAAACGATAGATGAACCTGAACTAATACCTTAGTCAAAAAGGCAGAGACTGCTATATTGCAAGAACATTCGATTACTCGTACAGAAAGATTGCAGAGGTGAATCTCGAATGGGGAGAAGTCAATTACTCCCTTCAGTGCATCAGATAGTGTGAAGCAAACACTGCCCAATGCTGTTTAGCCAGTAATATTTCTGATTTTTATGTATTTACCGCATCTTCATTGCTTTGATTTTGTTCACAAAAACGTGTCACTCTTAGCCTTTGAATGCTAGTCATCATAAGTACATTGAAATTATGAAAATGTCACACATAAGCAATCTGAAACCTCGGCAGCTATGCTCGCTTTTCTAAGAAAAGAGTACAGCAAGTTTAAAAACAGGGCATGTGTTTTCAGAATAAATTGTGAGTACAAGCTGTGTTTTTAAACTTGCTGTACTCTTGTTAGTATAGTGGGGTGCGGGGCAGATGTGTGCTTTTCTTTAAGTATTCATGTTAATTGCATTGTCGATTAACATGAATACTTAAACAAAAGCCCACAAACCTCCGCAGCCGCGCTTTACAAACTAAAGCGCACAGTAAGTTTAAAAACACAGCGTGTGCTTTCAGAAAGTACACGCTGGGTTTTTAAACTTGCTCTACTCTTTTGTTAGTAATTGACAGGGTTGCCTCGGCTGCCCTTCTTGTTCAAAGGGACAATTATGGGGGTTTTCACAAACAAACGAATTCTGTAGGAGCTTTTTAATTGGAACTCACACTAGTCCACCTGTTAGCTTCTCTTCTCACCTGCCTCGCTACTTTGTGCTAGAGATTGTTGCTGCATTTCCAAGGCCAGCAACAGAGTTTTGGGACTAGACTGCCTGTGGACAAACAGTTTTGTGGGAAAAAGATAAGCCCAGCATAACAGTGTACCAAAAAAACATGCCCTCCCTCTAGCATTGATGTTTTACCGTCTAACAAAGCCGGTGTGCTTTAAAGATGGGTATTAAAATATTCTCGGAAAGGGAAAATAATGTTTTGGGCTACCATAATAATTAAATGCTTGCATGCACTAGACCTCATCCTGAAATCTCACCAACCATATTAGTGCAAAAAGCTCAGAACAAAATATGAAAAGCTAACAGTGGCAAAGACATCAAACTCATTTGAGAATGTGGGATGAACTCATGCAGGCAGATAGAGGTAGAAATCCAAAGAGATTCTGGGAACTCATATCCCATTGCTTGAGAGGATATGGAATCTCCAGGGGTGAAATATAGGTGCATACGAATTAGCCAACACTTTGAAACCACTACACGCAGTGAGCAAAGGGGAACAAAACCCCTCCACCAAAAGCTCTTAAGCAAAATAGGAAGACGGCAGGAGCATCAATTTGATCATCCTACTGCTGGAGGTAGAACTAGCTAATGAGACTCAAAAGCTGAATACAAATTCAGAGTCTGATTTAGCCCCAGCAGACCTGTATCAAGTAGAACCTACAGTATGGCGATAGTCTGATTAAGGTGTTCAGTGCAGCCCTGGCAACCAGCGCCTTACCATGCTTGTGGCAAAAACGTGCCGCTACTAAAGCCATTTTCCTACTCCTGAGGCTAAGGTTTTAAAACACAGCGTGTACTTTCTGAAAGTACACACTGTATTTTTAAACTTTCTGTGCTCTTTAGTTAGTAAAGTGCGGTGCGGGGCAGATTGTGGGTTTTTGTTTAAGTATTCAGTCCTGCCAAGTGCCACGCATCAGGCGTTAGACTAACGCATTTCAGTGTGGTGCTCCGCATCACCGCACTGAAATGCATTGTCACGCATATCTGCATATGGCAACTGCCACTGTGAAGCCTGTGGAAGGAACTAGAGTGTGTGACATTTGGCAGCTCGAATTCTGTAGCTGCGGCGTGGTGCGCTGTTACTGCAGGCTTGGGGTGCTGCTGGCAGGCTCACAGTGCTACAATGTATCAGCAGGTTTGATTTCGCGGCGCGGCTATGAGTCAGACAACCTGACTTCAAGGCCGGGCCCAGCCTGGTTGTGATCCAATTGGCCAGTGTAGCCACGGGGGTGAGGGCGTCATGTCCTGCTGCCAGAGCGCCATGGGAAGTTTGTGAAGAAGGCGCAGGGGCTCACCGGTTTGCGAGCGGCAAATGACTCTCAGCGTTCATCTGTGCTGCTTAGTGCTTGCAGCGGCCTCTACCGGCTGCCCGCTCTGTGGACCTTATGATGGCCGCTGCCCGCGGTAATTAATTCAATATTGCTGAGCCCCAAGAAGAGTCAGGTTCAGTGGATGTCGTCAGAGTTTTATGATCTATCACACTCACTGACTACCAATAAGGTTCATGCAGCAGCTGCCAAGACAGACAGGGCTCACAGCAGAGGCAGTCAGCCTGGTGGACTAAAGCGGGCAGCGGCATTCCAAATCAAAATGATTGCTGAGGGGGTGGCTGGCGGTCACGTGCCTCTCTGGCCTGCCCTTACATATACCTCTGTCTCTCACGCACTGACTGGGGCTTAAGCCTCCCACCTCTTGTGCCCCCTTGAGAAGAGGCCACAGGGCCTCAGAGTCCTGAGCCGAGGACTCACTCATCTCCGGCCCAGTCCCCCCTGTGTGCCTAATGGATCGAAGAGAAGGGAAAAAGTGACAAGGAGAGGTCACAGTAAACCAAATGGGGCAACCCAAAAATAAAAAATGCCACGTTTCATTATAACACGGAATGCTGATCAAGCAATCCAGAGCAACATTAGTACCAAACTAAATGGTAATGGCAGCGCAGCTGCTCGCGTGACTGGGGTATATTATCCTGTGACTGGATCAGACCACACCGGCGCCGATGGAGTGAATCTGTGGATGATATTGGAGACCAATGGAGTGTTCCTCAGCAGCCCATAACACATGCAGCTGAGCCAGAATAATGCGGCTTTGCTGAGGGAGGTGCAGTCACGGACCGCCAATTGCCGCAAGTAAGTGCCTGAGTTACAAGTTGTATCTCCTAGGCTAGTTAAGTTGCTAATACTAATATATAGTTTCTCGATGCTCACAGGAAGCACCCGTTCTTTCCATTCACTCATGTGTATTCACACACATTTTCCCATTGGTGTGCATAAATCAACCAAAATAGCCATCATCCAGACTTACCCATGAATCCATCAACCAATTGTTTACGTGCCTCTTGGTATAGTCTGTGAATACGGCTGCATGCACGTGTATTTCTGGTTGCGTGTCGAGATGTTTCATACAACATAAGATATTTACTAGAAAGAACTTTTGCACGTGAAATATTTAGCCAACTCTTGTGCCTTTTCAAATGCTTGTTTTTGGGATAAGAAGAGATAATGTGTGTGAGGGCTGGGTTACCGTGTTCATGTCCACCCTCTTCTTTACAGTACTTTTACTTTCTGTCTGTAAGTTATACTATTTTATAGTGTACGCCAAGAGATAATGGGTGTAATTTCTTGTATTTATATGTTTCCCTTGTCTTCATTGCTCGATTTTGCTTGCGATAAAGTGTCACTCAGTCATTGAAATGTCACTCATAATTACACTGGGATTATAAAATGTCACACATGCCAATCTGAAACCTTGGCAGCTATGTTTTCATGTTAATCACAGCCCCTTCACGAGCTGTGATTAACATGAATACTTAAACAAAAGCCCACAGTCTTCCCCGCACCGCGCTTTACTATCTAAAGAGCACAGCAAGTTAAAAAACACAGCGTGTACTTTTTGAAAGTACACGCTGTGTTTTTAAACTTGCTCTACTCTTTTGTTAGTAAAGCGCGGTGCGGGGAAGATTGTGGGCTTTTGTTTAAGTATTCATGTTAATCACAGCCCCTTCACGAGCTGTGATTAACATAAATACTTAAACAAAAGCCCACAATCTCTCTCGCAGCCACGCTTTACTAACAAAAGAGTAGAGCAAGTTTAAAAACACAGCGTGTACTTTTTGAAAGTACACGCTGTGTTCATAAACTTGCTCTACTCTTTTGTTAGTAAAGTGCAGTGCGGGGAAGATTGTGGGCTTTTGTTTAAGTATTCATGTTAGTCACAGCTCGTGAAGGGGCTGTGATTAACATGAATACTTAAACAAAAGCCCACAATCTTCCCCGCGCTTTACTAACAAGGGCCAACAGCCACCAGTCCCCAAGCCCCATAGCCAGCCTTACCTGCACTCCCGACTCTCGCTGGATGTTCTGAATGTGTGTGCGCTCCACACACGGCTGTGCGCGCTCAGGTTGAGAGAGGTGTGTGCGCACGTGCGCGCGCACCTTAAAGGGAACAATGCCTGTTACCCTTAATCGCTAACCTACTCAATCTGTTAAGGAAGCAGCCATCTACACCAAATTGGACCTACATGGGGCATATCACCTTCTCAGAGTCTGGGAGGTGTGGTAAATAATTTAATTACCGGGACTTAATTTGATACAGAAAAATAATAAATATAGCTCAGTAAAATAAGAGGCAAAATCCGTGATATTAGAGGTTCGGAATGGGCTTTATTCCAATGGACGATTTCGAAATCGTGGACTCCAGGTTCCATCACCACGGAGGTTCAGGAAGTGAAGTACATACTTTATTGATAAGTAATCACTTTTATACAATAGGCATTACAGTGAAGCAAATGCAGGAGGCGTAACAATTGATAGTAGAGATAAAACATACATGCGTAGCAAAAGTGGGCGTAACTGGGTGTAACTAAAGAACGTCATCAGGTATGATGTCATGATAGGGTGGTTCCATGAAAGAATTTCGCAATGTCAGTAGAAATACTTGGCAGAAATGCGCGCGTAGCAGCATGACGTATGATTGACGTGCGACTAGGGGGTGAAGGGGATTTGACATTTAACTCTACATGTGGCGACAGATGTCTGGAGGGTCAAGTCAACCTAATCCCAAATCATATCTAACATCCTATGTTTTAAGAACTATGTTATCCAAAAGAGATGTCTCTTAGAGTAGAATCTTATTCTATACTGACTATACTGACTGTTAGTGCGTGTACAAGCGTCTAAGTGTCTACACTAGATGCGAGGGCAGAAGTCTTCCATGATAATAGGGCTATGAATTACTTGCATAAAGACAGAGAAGCCGGGCCTTTGCTCGGTAGCTGGAAGAATGTTTACTTAAACTACTAGACAGGAATGCATTGGGCAGGGAGCGGAGCAGATAATTTCGAAGGTGAAATACAGCTTTTGGCAGGCAACAAGCTGATGTCAGGCACCGTGAGCCGCGCAGGGAATGAGACAAAGTTCACGGTCACAGATGCAGGCTCAGACTGGAGCTCTCAGAGGCAGAAGGCAGGAAAAGCTTGATGGCAGAATCAGGGCCTACTTGCCTGGACTGTAAAATGGCATAAGTGAACCATATAAAGCCGGTGGCCTTTCGTATTTAGGAATATCCGGCCCATTCATGGCGGATCTGAAAGAGGACATGTTGGCGGTGGACACACATGTGTTTGCGTCTTCATAACTGGAACTGGAGGGAACATACATGTATTTATGATTCATACATGAAACCGTTGGGGTCCAAGATAGGGGACATAACTGATCGGAAATAGTTTCGTTCACTACTGCTTCAAGGGTTCTAGTTAATCTACGTATCAGCTTACTATTAGTGACTGTACCTATATAGGGAAAGAGACCTTTATTGAAATCTGTGTATTTTTCCCATGCTGTTTCAGTGTAATCGACTATTGGGAGATCTCTCCTTTCTCTATTGTGTACTAAATGAGTATTTCTGTGATAATCAGGAGGAGCTAGAAAAATAGGTGGCAAAAGGAATCCGATGTAGCAGGTACCATCCCAATCTAGAGGCAGACGTATATATGCCGTCTGACCACATATAAAATAGGAATGGCGGGAAGCTCTAAATGTCGACTTGCCTTGATCACTAAATTCTATTACAGTGGTGCATCTACTATGGCCCATATGTATGGAACCATTCTTTCTTACACATAATTCACCTTTTACTAGAAATACTGACATGGCGGGCAAAATTGGAGTAGCTTCGGATTCGACATTCAAGATCAAGAGATTAAGCGTAAAATTACCTAATCCATATACTTCATTTTCTAGATCAGTTCCTGTTCTTTTGGGAAGTCCCTCCTTGTTGGGGTGGCAGACTTTAAGTAAAACTAAGTTCAGATTTCCCCATACCCCGTTGTCTTGATAAACTGCAGAGTTCGAATCTAGGGAATTGATTAAACTAAACCATGCTCCACAGGAGCCGTTGTGTGTGAACGGGTATGGAAAGAGAGGTAGAATTCCTTTATAATTCTGATAGGGAGGGAGTCGGCCACATATCCAACAATTTGTAGCATTGCTAACCTGATGGGAATGATGTAACATACTAATAAAAGTGTTATTGCGCAGCGCAAATCTATATGACAATTCATGCGGAGGTAATTCACTAAAAGAATGTTCAGCAGTAACATTATAAACATGTCTAGAAATAGGATAATATATGTGTAACAATATACTTGTAGTGATTATTAAAAGACTTAGGAAAAACAGAATTAATAACGTCACTGTGCAATGACTACGCAGTGATTTACAGTACGCATGTCGTTTCAGCTTTATCCTTTTGTTTCTTTCTCTGTACAGGTCTAAGGGATACATGTCAGAGACAAATTCGACCGCTTCACCTTGGAGAGGACTTAAACAATCAAATTGCCTGACTGGTTAGACCTGAGTTTTAGTTTATATAGTTCACGACTATTCAACTCAACCAAAGGATGTTTAGAGTCACTCGGGGAAGACACGCAAGGTGTGTCGTTTACATCTGATGGTAGTCCATGAAATTTCTTGATATGACTTGAATGTATCCAGCCTTTTCGACCCTCGATCTTCACGGCTGTCCTCGTCGTTAGTAATACAAGCTGAGGCGACCTCCACCTAGGATCCAGCTGAGACCTCCGATCAAAGTTCCTCACTAAGACCAAATCTCCTGGAATTACGTCATGGGGTTTCACCTCAGTGTTGTCGGGAAAAGCTGCAGCTACCTGTGAACGACAAGATTGTAGTGCAGACATCAAGGAAGCCAAGTAATCTGTCAGCATATTACAGTCAATATCAGTTATTTTGCGTGGTATAGGCGTCCCCCACATATTTGGTGGTCTGCCAAAGATCACCTCATACGGGGATAGCCCTGTTCGAGAGTGTGCTACCATTCTCATGTAAAAGAGTGCAACGGGTAAAGCTACTACCCAGTCGACACCTTTCTCTCTACAAATTTTGGACAACCTAATTTTCAGGGTCTGATTATGTCTTTCCACGAGACCTGCTGCCTCGGGGTGTCGGACACAGTGAAACTTCCACTGATAACCTAACAAAAGTGAAACGTGTTTCATTAGTTCGGATGAGAACGGCTGGCCGTTATCTGAGTAGACAACACGTGGTAAACCGTACCGTGGGAAGAATTCTCGAACTAACTGTTTGGCAGTAGTCGGGGCAGTGTAATCTGAAACCGGGTATGCCTCTGTCCAACGGGAAAGAGCACAGACAACTACGAGAACATATTTGAATCCTCGACATCGTTCCATCTGGATATAATCCATCTGGAGGACTTCAAAAGGGTGATCAGGAGGCTGAAATCCACCCTGTTCTACGGGAATGCTTTTTCCTGGGTTAAACTGACAACAGATCATACAGGTACGGACTTTTTGTTTAGCCGCTGCTCGTAAATGTTTGTTGAACCAAATGTGTTGGATGCTGTCTAGCATAGCTTTTTCTCCTAGATGTGCTGGACTATGTACAGTGTTAATAACGACTTGGACCATTGAATCAGGAAGGAACCACACAGATTTTTCCTTTGTCATCCATCCTTGATCCGTTTGGATCCCTCCTAATTCAGTCCATTTCTTTATTTCGTCTGGAGTAGCATGTGTCTGTATGTCAATTACGTCAAGAGCGGGATCCTTAACCATCATGCAATGTGTTGGTGTCGGGACTATTGTCTTTGTCATGTCGGATGTTTGAGTTTGAGCAGTCTGTTTAGCTGTTCTGTCAGCTAGATCATTGCCTTGAGAAATGATATCAGTAACTTTCGTATGAGCTTTACATTTCATAATTGATATTGCAGTGGGTAGATGTATTGCATCTAATAAGGCATGAATGAGGGGTCCGTGCTGAATGTGGGCACCGTGAGAAGTTAAATAACCTCTCTCTCGCCACAGCACGCCGAAGTCATGTACAACTCCAAATGCATAACGTGAATCAGTGTATATGTTGACTTTTTTATTTGTGGCTTGAATACAGGCTTGTGTCAGAGCGATGAGCTCTGCTGCTTGAGCGGACAAGGTATTTATACAATTTGTTTCAATGATTTCAGCGTCTGTTGTGACTGCATAAGCGGCCACTAACTCTCCTGTACCTGTTCTCATACATGAACCATCTACATACAACGTCAGGTCTGGGTCTGATAATGGAACGTCTGTCAAATCCTGTCTGGGTTTCGTCGTGATAGTGATAACTTCAATACAATCATGTGCAAGTGGGTCTGTTCCGTTTACTGGTAACAGTGTGGCAGGATTCAATGTACTACAACGTCTGATTTCTATATGTGGCTGAAACAATGTTAATTCGTAACAGGTGAGTCGTGCTATAGTCAAGTGTTGTGTTTGTGTGCGGTTCAAAAGAACCTCTACTGCATGTGGTACTTGTACTGTCAATGGATGTCCTAATACTATGGCATCGCTTTGTCTGATTGCTAAAGCTGTTGCTGCCACTGATTTTAGGCATGCAGGCAAAGCCTGAGCTACGGGATCTAATGTACTAGAAAAATAAGCACATGGTTTGTGTGATCCTGCTTGTTCCTGTGTGAGTACTGACAAGGCAGTACCTTCGCGTTCTGTAACAAAGAGTGTAAACTGTTTATTGTAACATGGTGTTGCTAGGACAGGTGCTTGACATAAAGCTTTCTTTAAACTTTCAAAAACGTGTGTATGTTCCTGAGTCCAAGGGAGGACAGTCGATGTGGCTGCCTCCTGTGTTGTCAATTGAATGAGTGGTTTTGCTAGAAATGCATACTGAGGGATCCACTGCCTACAATATGAAGTGAGGCCTATGAAAGCCCGCACCTCCTTTTGTGTCTTGGGTATTGGCATATTTGCAATTAGCTGGATGCGATCTGGTGTAAGCTGCCTTCCCTCCTTGGACAGCGAGTGACCAAGGTAAACAACTCGCTGGACACAGAATTGCAGCTTAGAAGGGGACACCTTGTGCCCCTTTTCGGCCAAAAATTGTAATACCGTCAGTGATGCTTTCTCACATTCAGGTTCGTTTCTAGCGGTGATCAGCAGATCATCGACATATTGAAGCAGGGCAGTGTTGACTGGCATGTGGATACTGTCGAGTTCTCGTTTCAGTGCTTGGATATAGATGCTGGGGCTTTCTGTAAATCCTTGAGGTGCGCGTGTGAATTTAAAGCTACGTCCATTTAAACTAAATCCGAACAAGTATTGGCTTTCCGGATCTATTGGGACGCTGAAAAAGGCATTCTTGAGATCAATTACAGTAAAGAATGTTGCTCCGGAATCAATAGCTGTCAGTAATGACGAGATGTCTGGGACCACAGGGAATTGTGGCACAATGCATTTGTTCAATTCGCGCAGATCAATAACCAATCGATATACTGGCGGGGCCTTTGGATCTGTTCGTTTAAGAATCGGAATTATCGGGGAATTACATACATTGGAGTCTGTTTCCACAACCACTCCTTGGGCAATGAGCTCGTCAATGATTTGTAGTAAAGCCACTACAGCATCTGGTGGTAACTTGTATTGTCGCATTCGTGGTAGTACCACTCCTGCCTTTAGTGTAACTCGATATGGTGTAATATTCATGCAACCCACATCAGTAGGGCCTTGTGCCCATAAATGTGTAGGTAAAGTCTGCAGTCGGGGATCCATGTCTCGAGACACATAGTGACCTTTGAAATCACGTAAAAACAATCTTACTCCTTCCGGAGAACAACATATTATAGCTCCTAGAGCTTTCAGTGTTTTTATACCTAACAAGTTTTCTGGACATGATTCAGTAAGCAATAAATCTGTAGTTCGGGTCAAGGGTCCTATCGTAAGTGGAAGAGGCTGTGATACTTCATTAACAATAGGTTTTCCTGAAAAACCAAGGGAAATATTCTGTGAGCCTGAGAGGGGTGCCCCTGGAACTTCACTACGTTTTATAGTTGTTCGACTTGCCCCTGTATCAAGTAAAAATTTTCTATCTTGGCCTAATAGTTCACTATGTACATAAGGTCCTTCTTGGTCTACCGGGACCTCGATAAGGGGTAAGTCAACTTCCCTCTCTAGGCTGGTTCATGCGTATCGTTGATAATCAGGATAGTCATACTGTGCGGTCTGGTACAGCTGTCGTGTCGTGGTTTGTGTGGCAGCAACAGGCAGCGCTGGTGCAGCTGGCACAAACTGTATAGACTGTTGTGGAGCTGGCATGGACTGGGCATGCTGCGGTGCTCCTTGTTCATTCTGATCCTGTCTAGGTGGCCGTGGTCTTTCTTGTGTTTTACCTGTGGCGATATTACGCTTCAAGACTGGGCAATCGTGTATGTAATGACCTGGTTGTTTACAATAGTTGCATGTCCCTTTTACAGGTCCTGCTGAATCACCGGACTGTGTCGTACCCTTTTTATGACCTTCAGCTGGAACTGTCTGGGAGACTAGCATTTTCATTTTTGTGTCTTTCATGCGTTTCTGTTCATGTTCTTGTTCCTCTCTAATTCTATTGTAATGGTACTGTAACATTTGTAACATTTGTGATGGGGTATTACCTTGCCAAGTACTCTCGAATTTTAATACTCTATTCTTCACCTGGGGCAAGGAATTTTCAACTAATTTTGTCACAAACAGATGTGGGTATGACTCGCTACTTGCTTTTATACCACTATTTATACCAAAACATTTTTCGAATCGGGCATAGAAATCACTAGTGTCTTCATCTTGCTTTTGTTTACAGGCTGAGATTGCACCCCAGTCTTCCTTTTTCGTGGTTAATAAACGTGGCAGTACCTGTACTAGTAAACCTGGTAGTGCTTTAGTTTTATCCCCAAGCCCCGAACCTGGACCTCGGGCCCTTTCTTCATTTTCTAATGCTGTCCAGTCTATCTTTTGGTCTCCCACCTCCCACTCTTTTTCCTTGAGTTTTTCATAAATGCCAGCAGGCATTAATACCTTTAATATTGTCATAATGTCGGGATAGGTATACTCTCCCATGAGTAACATGTCTTTAATTTCTCGGTGAAAACCCGCTGGGTCTTTGTCATGACTGGGTACCACTTTCTTCATTTCTAACAATTCTATTTTCGATATGGGCGTATATACATATACACGTTTAAACTGATTGTCCTCGCCCTTTATTGGGTGTACTTCTCGTAAGGGATTCTGTCTGTCCATGTAATACGTCGTTCTTTCCTTGATGGGCAGTGAGACATGTTCTGGGCATACAAAAAGGATGTACTGCTTTCTTGATTCTAGTATTTCTCTAATTAACTTAGTACCTGAACCTCTCCATCTATTCGTGAGTAATTCAGTCAATATATCAGGTAACGGACCAGGATCGGAATGTTGACTTTTATAAAGTATAAGAAGTTGTTGAATCATATAAATCCCAGCTAAACGCTGTTCATCTGGGGTGAGGTTCAAAAATGTGTGTGCTACTGTATCATCACCATATTTTCCGGGACTGTCAACCCAATGAACGGCTGACCTGGCTAATTCTTGTTCATCCATAGAATCGAGTAAATGGTAACCCCTTCGTTCTTGGAGTAATTTGTCAGCGGCTTGGAACGAATGCTCGGGGGACCTTAGATTTATTATAGGTGTATGGAAATTCCTGTTATTATCTGGACATATCGGACGTATCGGGTCAGTGAAACATCTAGTACTATTACAAGATCTTCCTCTACCTACATAGGCTATGGTTTCTGACTGTCCTGTGGGCAGTCCTGATCCTTCCTCCTCCTCATTTTGTTCAAACTGGTCTACCGCTAATCTCTCTTCGTGTAGGCGTTCTATTTCTTTACGGATCTTTCGGCACATGGCTATTATACATTTTTGCCTATCATGTCTCCCTTCTGATATATTCTGGCTCCATCTGGTAAGGGTTTGCATTATTTCCGGATCTACCCCCGGTCGGTCTTGATTTCTGATTACACAATTTATGAGGAAACGTAACAGTTCCCCCTGTATCTCCACTTTCTGGTATTCCATAGCTCTGTTAATACATTCAGAATCTCGCCCTGTTTGGACAAAATGATATATATTATCTAGATGCATAGTCATTCCTGGTAGCTTTCCTAAATACACCGCAGCTCGTCTGATACGTAATGATGCCAGGATCATTTCGTCCTCTTTTCCGGGCACAGGGTCATATCTACAATCTACAAGAAGTTCCTTAAGTGTACGGGAATTTATGAGTTTGGGGGTACGTGGATGTGCTGATTCTTGAAAAGTAAGTTTATTTATTCTGGGTGGCGTAGAAAAGATGTTGGTAGCACCTCCGGTAGCCCCGTCTGGGGTATCGGGCGTGAAAGGATTCGTTGAACGCGATACAGCAACTATAGGTGTGGACACAGCTGTAGAAGCGGCTGTAGGAACAGATGTGGAAACAGATGTGCTTGCCGGAACTTGTGTCAGGATTTGATGCCGTAGGGATACAGATACAGGATCTTGGCGTTGAACCTCCCCGGCAGACGGTCTATGTGGGGCGGAGTTAGCATACTCGGGAGCTGCTTCATCTAAATATGAGGAAAGAAAAACATCTTCTGCTGTTCTAGGATGCCCCTTAGGATGCATTTTTATTGGGAACAATGGGGGTGGCAAGTCTTTTGGTATCTCCGGGGTAGCCTTAGGTAATCCCTCGGCCAGAAGGGCATATATACCATTCATAAGGGCATTTCTTTGTCTGTCTACTTGTTCTGATTTCACTCGTGTACCTTCTTCAATTAATAGATTTTCTCGGACTTTATTTGAATTTTCCTTACTCTTCTCTTCCTGTCTACGTGCTTTTTCTGTACGTCTATACGATTCTTTACGCCATAATTCAATGGCGTCTTTCTGTGATTGTCTAGCTTTCCTTTTCCATAATTCTTCCTCTACTTTCACGATGCAATCTGCATCCCAGGTCCCAGCTGCGGGCCACCTCTGACTTTCTGGTAATTCCTTAGTGTAGTCTACCCATAGATCAAGAAATAATATGGCGTCTAGGCCATGTTTATGATACATGAAGTACCCTGGAGTGTCCCTAGAAGGAATGGGAACAGCTTCTTCGAGTACCCCTTTTCTAGTTGTGATCTGTCTTAGTTTCGAAAAGAGCGGCATATTGAGAACTGATCTGATACTTGGTCTTGAACAAACTTAATACAATAAACACAATAATGAACAGTCATTCACACCACAATATGCAGAACGTATTAACACATTTAACATTTAACGTTTTAAATGAGCAACAATGATGATGACGATCTAAGAAAACTTAATCACAAAACATAATCCTCGGCATTAACTGAATTATTCTGAATTTATATACTTGATATACTAGATATACTGCTAAACAGTACAGATACACTGCTAAAACAGTGCAGACCGGATTTGTGTACCCAAACCCGTCTGGATCGGCACAACTTATGTGCACGCCAGAACGCCTCCCCAGTAATGGTACTCACCGGGTAGCTCGGAACGGAAGGCCTCGGAACGGAACTGAACTGAACTGGACTCGACTCGAAAACTTCGGACACTTCGGAACATCGGAAACCTCGGAACTTCGGAACTTCGGAACTTGGTGGGCCTCTGTATACCTCGGATCTTGCTCTCTCAGCTAGGCTCTGGTCGGGATACTTCGCACTTCTCACCGCCTCGTCTGGGTGTTGATCGCAGCCTCAGTCGCCCCCGCTTGACCGGAGGGAGATACAGGAAATCCTGCTGGTACGCGTTGTTGTCCGTCCAGCTGTGGCAGGAGACCGGGCCTGCAACGCACCGCCGGCGCGTGAGATGAGAAAGTGTCCCTGTTCGGGCGCCATTCATGTGGTAAATAATTTAATTACCGGGACTTAATTTGATACAGAAAAATAATAAATATAGCTCAGTAAAATAAGAGGCAAAATCCGTGATATTAGAGGTTCGGAATGGGCTTTATTCCAATGGACGATTTCGAAATCGTGGACTCCAGGTTCCATCACCACGGAGGTTCAGGAAGTGAAGTACATACTTTATTGATAAGTAATCACTTTTATACAATAGGCATTACAGTGAAGCAAATGCAGGAGGCGTAACAATTGATAGTAGAGATAAAACATACATGCGTAGCAAAAGTGGGCGTAACTGGGTGTAACTAAAGAACGTCATCAGGTATGATGTCATGATAGGGTGGTTCCATGAAAGAATTTCGCAATGTCAGTAGAAATACTTGGCAGAAATGCGCGCGTAGCAGCATGACGTATGATTGACGTGCGACTAGGGGGTGAAGGGGATTTGACATTTAACTCTACATGTGGCGACAGATGTCTGGAGGGTCAAGTCAACCTAATCCCAAATCATATCTAACATCCTATGTTTAAAGAACTATGTTATCCAAAAGAGAGGTCTCTTAGAGTAGAATCTTATTCTATACTGACTATACTGACTGTTAGTGCGTGTACAAGCGTCTAAGTGTCTACACTAGATGCGAGGGCAGAAGTCTTCCATGATAATAGGGCTATGAATTACTTGCATAAAGACAGAGAAGCCGGGCCTTTGCTCGGTAGCTGGAAGAATGTTTACTTAAACTACTAGACAGGAATGCATTGGGCAGGGAGCGGAGCAGATAATTTCGAAGGTGAAATACAGCTTTTGGCAGGCAACAAGCTGATATCAGGCACCGTGAGCCGCGCAGGGAATGAGACAAAGTTCATGGTCACAGATGCAGGCTCAGACTGGAGCTCTCAGAGGCAGAAGGCAGGAAAAGCTTGATGGCAGAATCAGGGCCTACTTGCCTGGACTGTAAAATGGCATAAGTGAACCATATAAAGCCGGTGGCCTTTCGTATTTAGGAATGGAATATCCGGCCCATTCATGGCGGATCTGAAAGAGGACATGTTGGCGGTGGACACACATGTGTTTGCGTCTTCATAACTGGAACTGGAGGGAACATACATGTATTTATGATTCATACATGAAACCGTTGGGGTCCAAGATAGGGGACATAACTGATCGGAAAAAATCCATATTTCCACAGAGGGAGAAGAGTGGAAAACCGCATTTTGAATGAAGTATGGACTGTTTGAGTACCAAATCATGCCTTTTGGGCTCTGTAATGCTCCTGCTGCCTTTCAGTTTTTCATTGATGAAGTTTTGTGGGAGTACATTGATTTATGTTGCATCGTATACATCTATAATAACCTGATTTTCTCTAGAAACATCCCAGAACACGTTCAGCATGTCCGTGTTATCCTACAGCAGTTACAGCAACATGGTCTGTATGTCAAACTCGAAAAAAGTGTATTCCATACTACAGAGGTAGAGTTCCTGGGTTATATCCTGAGTCCTTCAGGAATAGAAATGGACATGAAAAAAGTTGAATCTATAATACATAGGTTATACCCTACCTCGGTGAAACACGCTCAAAGATTCCCGGGGTTCGCTAACTTCTACTGACACTTTATAGAGGGCTTTTTCAAACACTATCACTTCTATAACCTGCCTGTTATGCAAAGGCATGAAATTCCACTGGGATACAGAAGCTGAGAAAGCCTTTTCAACTACTGAAAACCAAATTCACGACCACCCCTATCCTAATACATCCCAATCCTAAACAGCCTTTTCTTGTAGAGGCTGGCGCCTCACAGAGTGCCCTGGGGGGAGTGTTGTCGCGGACAGACACCAAGACAGGCATGTTGCATCCTGTTGCCTACTAATTCTGGAAGCTGCAGCCTGCAGAAAGCAACCATATAATATCCGACCGAAAGCTCCTAGCTATTAAGGCAGCATTTGAGGAATGGCGTCATTACGTGAAAGATGCTCGACATCCTGTGACTATATATACCGACCATAGGAACTTGCAGTTCCTACGCTCAGCTAACGCCCTCACCTCTAGACAACTAAGATGGACCTTGTTCTTTAATGAGTACGATTTTCTGATTACATATCATCCTGGAAAAGAGAACGCTAAATCTGTTGCTCTTTCTAGGATAGGTGAAGCAGAAGAGTAATTAGCCAAAGCAGAATCCGTATCGATAATACCCAAACATTGTTTTCAGGGTATAGTACTTAAATCACTCTTTTTGTCTACAGTACACCATGATATAGAACAAAGAAGACCTGAGGAATGGATCATGAACCTTATGGGTATTACATTCCAGGATGGGTATCTATTCAAAGATCATAGGTACTATCTCCCCGATAGAACACCAACAACAGTCATTGCACATGTGTCATGATCACCTCTTAACCATCCATCCTGGATACCATAAAACACTGGACCACATACAAAGGGATTTTTGGTGGCCTTCTATGTCCACTGACATGCACGCATACATAGCTCGTTGTTCTGTCTGTGCCCAAAGAATAACCCTGTCCCGACCAGCGGTTTTCATACTTCACCCTATTCCTGTACCCCCATGTCCTTGGCACACAGTGTCAATTGACTTTGTAGTCGAACTACCCAAAACGAATACAGGGTACACAACCATTCTCACTATCGTGGACCACTTAACCAAAATAAGATCATATCTGCAACCCCATATAATATCTATATTTATGCTTCAGGATTTGAGAAGAATGTTCAGCAATATGCATTTGCGCTTTAGTGGCATTTTGATAGAATGAATAGAGTAACTTGTTTAGAAATAGCATTTGCACTTTATATTGGGTAGATTTGATGCTCTGGAGTTGGTGCCTATGATTATACATTTGGCAGGATAGACAGAGTGTCTTTGTTAGACCTGTCAGCCCTTTGGGTGGTCCCTCCTCATCATTATTTATTTCGTCCCACTTTTGCCTCAAACCCTGTTTGAATTTTTCCTTTTTGGGAACCACCAGACTTTTTAGTGTTGCTGCAGATTCAGGGAGCCATTTTATCTACCCCTGGAACTTCTGTCTGAGGGCCTGGAGCACAAAATGGTGGCCACCTGTGACATCACCAGCACCTTCCAGAACATTCCAGAACCCTGTGACAGTTGGAGGCGGTTTAGAATGTTGGGAAGCTAAGACAGAGGGTTGGCAGTTGGAGCTGGCAGTTGGCACCTGACTGGTGAAGAGTGAGCAGCAGAAACCTGAAGGAGGAAGGAGTGAGGCAGCAGGGGTGGAAACTTGTGCCTGGAGTGGGGTCCATAAACCCACCCGTGATACTAGTCCCTACTGACTGAGCCCAGCCTGGAGCCCTGTGTGGGAAGAAGCGAGAAAAACCATCTTAAGGACCTGGACAGCAGGAACAGGCCTTAGAAGTCAAGAAAGCAAGATCCTGACCTGGATACTGGTTTCCCTGGAGCCGGACGTCGAGTAGCCTGGAGACCTGGAGCCTGAGGTGGAGAAGCGGCGCTGACTGGAGAAGCAGACGTCGTGCCCAGAGCCGCCAGAGATCGTGAGAGGGCGCCGACGGAGGACGTGAGGTGTACCAGAGGTCGAGGTGGAAGTTAACCAAGGTCGAGTGAGCGGTGTCAACGGGGGAGTGAAGTCCGCCCTCCGGAGTCGCCGGAGACCGAGGTGAAGTGTACCGGAGGTCGGGAGTGAGGATCGCACTCCGGAGTCGCCGGAACCTGAGAGAATCGTGCCGGAGGTCGGGAGTGGAGGTCGCACTCCGGAGTCGCCGGAAACCTGAGGAGAGGAGCACCGGAGGTCGGGAGTGAGAATCGCACTCCGGAGTCGCCGGAAGTCGACATCGAGCCAAGGCCGGCCGACGTCATCGAAGCTGAGGTCGCCATCGGACCGGAGCCGCCCGAGGTCGACATCGAGTAAAGACTGCCCGACGCCATCGAATCGGAGGTCGAGATCGAGCCGAGGCCGCCGACATCGAACCGGAGCCGCCTACCGGCGTCGTCAGGAACTGACATTGTGCCGAGGCCGCCGACGTCGAACCGGATCCGCCTCACGGCGTCAACACGACTCCAGCGGCGTCGGAACATCAGAAAAAGGGCAGTAAGTGGAATAGAGGGCGCCAAAGGCCCTGTGGAATCCTAAGAGACTACTCTAGGGGTTAGAGAGGTGCTGGAACCAGCTGGACTGTGCCAGGGGTGAGCTGAGACTAATTTAGAGGGGTTGTGTAGAGTGAGAGAGCCAGGTCTCTGGTATTCCCCCCTTGATCTACCTCAGTTTAGGCCTCAGCCTTGTCCAAGCCAGGGAGTAGACACCCTCAAGCCTTCCACATCCCCACAAGCTGTGCCTGGGCCAAATCAGCCCTTAGGAATTCAAATGTGATCTGATTCTATGAGTGTCACTGTCAGCTTTTAATTATTTATTAGGGGCACTGTATTTATTGTATTTAACCTATTTATTGCTTCACTGTATTTATTGGTCCACAGTATTTATTGATGCACAATATTTATTGGTTTACAGTATTTATTGCCTCAGAATATTTAATTGCCTGTATGTATTGCACTTATATTTATGCCTTCATTATTTATGATCACCCCTATTTATTGAATCATTAAGCCAGTATTTATTTGACCTGCACTATTTAAAAAGTTTGTATATTGTGATTGTTATTTATTTATCTAATCAGCAACTAAGAGAAAAGGAAGATAAAGAAAGATATTTTCATAATTTTTACGGTGTAGAGTCGTTTTTGGAACGGATGCACGCATGGTTATTGTATGGGTATGTCGTATGCTTAGCACGGAGCCTGATTCCTGACCACTCGAGCCAAGCTACCACAGTGTATGTCTGGGAGAACACCACCACCCTTCCAGTGTGGGAGTGTTTTTCTAACATAATTGGTGTTCAGTGGTGGGATAGAGCTGTGCCTACGTATACTCAACAATAACTGTGGGTAGTCCATAGGCCTACACCGGGAGTTTTCTCAAAGCGGCCTTCCTAATTGTGGGTTTTTGTTTTTTCCAAATTTACTCTGGTGGTGGGAGGAGGTATTATTAAAGGTACCCCCCTGCATTGTTACTGCAAATAACTGTCCTCTGACCTGAGTGGGCAAGATGGAGTTTGTACTGGAGAATTTAGAAACGTACACTGTGGCCCAACTCAGGGAGTTTTGCCAGCGGGAGGGGGTGTATTGTCCCCCAGGAGCAAAGAAGGGTGCACTCCAAACCAGCTTAAGGGCTTGGGGGGAGGCACGCCGAGAAAGCAAGGCAGAGGAGGAGGACAGGGATAGAGAGCCCGACAGTGAGGGAGCTGGTTTGTACCAACCGGAGGTGGGGAACCTGTCAGCGGGGCCCAGGACACTTTCCAGGAAGGGCAGCAGTGCCTCTAGCGGTGGCTTGTCTGAAGTGGAGTTAACAGACCGGAGGGAGAAAAGGCAGCTCACATGGGACTTAGCAAGGCTGGAGAAAGAGAAGGAGGAACAGAGGATGGCTCATGAGATAAGGCTGAAAGAGATAGATCTTCAGATCCTGAGAATCGGGGCACACCCTGTACCTAACGGTGGCAGCGAAGAACGAGAGTACACCAGGGAACCCAAACCCTACCTGCCAAAGGACATAGTAGCTAGCTATGGGGTGGGTGACGCTATCGCCAAGTGGCTAGCAGCCTATGAGGTCTCGTTAAGGGCCCATGGGGTTCCAGAGAAGTACTGGGGAGGGGGATTGTACAAGTACATGCCTCCAGCTGGTAGGGATGCTTTATTGGCCCTCGAAGAGGATGAGCAGACCCACTACCCCACCATGAAACTGGCGCTCATAAGAAAGTTTGGACTAACACCCGAAAAGTACAGACAGAAGTTCAGGGGTAGTCACAAACTGGGCACACAGAATTGGGTGGACTTCCTGGACTATGCAAAGAAGGCACTAGAGGGTTGGATTCAGGGCAGTGAAGTGAGGAACTACGAGGGGTTGTTTGACCTAGTACTGAAGGAACACCTGCTTGAGAAATGTTTCCCTGAACTGCGTCAACACCTGGTGGATAGCAAGCTGACCAGTCCCCGGAAGCTTGCTGAGGAGGCGGACATTTGGGCTAGTACCCGGGTGTCCACAAGGGGGACTGGAGGGGATACTCAAAAGGCCGGACAGGGCGCCCCCCAGAAGAAAGAGGGAGGGGAAAAGAAAAAGGAGTTCTCCAAAGGCCCCCAAAATAACTTCCAAGGGAAGGGAACAGGATTCACCCCTAGGGCTAACCCACCCAGAAACCCTAATCCTGGCCAGAGTCAGCAGCCAAGGGTTGTCCATTGCTACGAGTGCGGTGGCGTTGGACACTATAAAGGAGATCCGAAGTGCCTGAAACGACCACCCCCTCCCATTGGAGGAAAGACCCCCGGAGTAGCTAGTGTAGTGCTCGGGGAGGAGATGCCCTTAACTAAGGGAAGGGAGTGGGCGGGTGTCACTTTAGTGTCCCTGGGAGAATGGGAGATGGTTCCTAAGATCCAGGTGCCCGCAAATACCGCAAAGTATGGGCAGTGGGTCACCATCAACGGCCAAAGAGGGGAGGCTCTGAAAGACACAGGAGCCAGTATGACTATGGTGCGTAGCCAACTGGTGTCTCCAGAGCAGGTAATTCCCGATGTACTCCACCCAGCCGCGATGGCTGACGGCAGAACAGGCCACTATCCAGTGGCCGAGGTTCCCTTTGAATGGGGGGGGGTTGCAGGTTCACTTCGAGTTGCCGTAAGCCCTGCCGTGCCAGTCGATTGTCTGCTGGGGAATGACATGGAGCACAACGTTTGGAAGGAGGTGGAATACCGGACTCACACTGAGATGCTGGGTACACCTGACTGGGCCTGTGTCAGCACAAGGTCCGCGACTACCCGAAGAGGGAGTTCGTTTCGGCTGGAGCCTGGAACAAAGGCCCAGCCAGCTGCCAGTCAAGGGAAGAACCGAGGACAGGAGGAGCCTGCCTCGGCGTCCCCACCCCGTAGGACGGATAGGCCACCGGAGGTGGTGGACCAGGAGTCTGCGGTGGGGGACGTTACCAAACTGGAGGACCTACCCATCCCGGCCGAGTGGCACGTGGAGGGAGGCCCGTCCAGGGAGGAATTCTGCCAGGGCCAGAGGGAGTGCCCTACCCTTGAGGGGCTGAGGCGACAGGCCGAAGCCCAGGCAGCAGGGAACGTTGAAGGGAACTACAGTGTTTACTGGGAGGATGGCCTCCTCTACAGTGAACCCAAGGCACCCATACACGGATCGTCACGAGCCTTGGTAGTCCCTCAACGTTATCGAGCCTTCCTTCTGGAGTTGGCTCACGAGATACCATTGGCAGGACACCTGGGGCAAGACAAGACCTTCGCCCGTCTTGTCCCACACTTTTATTGGCCTCAGATGAAAGTGTCGTCCGATACCTACTGCCGGACATGTGTGTCTTGCCAAGCCAGTGGGAAAACAGGGGTGAAGCTGAAAGCTCCCCTGGAACCACTTCCTGTCGTTAGCACCCCCTTTGAAAGGGTGGGCATCGACATTGTGGGTCCATTAGATCCACCGACTACAGCTGGTCACAGGTTTATCCTGGTTCTGGTGGATCATGCCACACGGTACCCAGAGGCAATACCTCTGAGGACCATAACAGCACCTGTTGTGGCTAGGGCCCTAATGGGAATCTTTACCCGAGTGGGTTTTCCCAAGGAAGTTGTGTCCGACAGGGGGACCAACTTCATGTCAGCGTACATGCGGGCAATGTGGAAGGAGTGTGGAGTGACATACCGGTTCACCACTCCTTACCACCCCCAGACCAATGGTCTGGTGGAGAGGTTTAATAAAACCTTGAAGGGCATGATCAGAAGTCTGCCTGAAAGCCTGCGGAGGAAATGGGACGTCCTCCTACCCTGTTTACTTTTTTCCTACAGGGAAGTGCCACAGAAGGGAGTGGGCTTCAGCCCCTTCGAGCTTCTGTATGGGCACCCTGTACGTGGACCTCTCAACCTGGTGAGAGACGGATGGGAAAGAACTCCCAGAAAGCTTCCCCAGGATGTGGTGAGCTACATGCTGGCCTTCCGGAGCCAAATGGCTAAGTTGTGGAAGCAAGCTTCTGACAACTTGGAAGCCAGCCAAGCAGTGATGAAGGCGTGGTATGACCACAATGCTCACCCGGTGGAGTTGGAGCCTGGCCAGAAGGTGTGGGTGATCGAACCAGGAGAGCTTAGTGCCCTCCAGGATCGCTGGTCAGGACCCTTTGAGGTGTTGGAGAAGAAGGGTAAGGCTACCTACTTGGTGGACCTGAAGACCCCTCGTCAGCCCCTGCGGGTGCTGCATGCCAACCGCCTCAAACCCCACCACGAGAGGCCCGAAGTCATCTTGATGATGGTGACTGACGGAGGAGAGGACGTGGAAAGCGAGCCTCTCCCAGATTTGTTTGCGTCTCAAGAGAAGGATGGGTCGGTGGAGGGAGTGATTCTCTCCCCATCTCTAACTCCTGAACAGCAGGACGACTGTCGCCAGGTCCTGGGACAGTACTCTTCGTTGTTCTCCCTTGTCCCGGGTAGGACTCACCTGTGCGTCCATGACGTGGACACAGGAGACAGCCCACCTGTGAAGTCCAAGATCTACCGGATGTCAGACAAGGTGAAGGCCAGCATTCACAGTGAAGTCACTAAGATGCTGGAGCTAGGAGTGATCGAACCTTCTAGCAGCCCCTGGTCCAGTCCGGTGGTACTAGTACCAAAAGCTGCACCACCGGGTGCCCAACCGGAACTGAGGTTCTGTGTGGACTACCGGGGACTGAATTCAGTGACCAAAACTGATGCTCATCCGATCCCTAGGGCGGATGAATTGATTGACCGGCTGGGAGCTGCCCAATATCTAAGTACCTTTGACCTTACTTCTGGGTACTGGCAGATCTCTTTGACTGATGGAGCAAGGGAAAGGTCAGCCTTCTCCACGCCCAATGGCCACTACCAGTTCTGTGTGATGCCCTTTGGGCTCAAGAACGCACCTGCCACGTTTCAGCGCCTGGTAAACCAGATCCTCACCGGAATGGAGAGTTTCTCTGCTGCTTATCTGGATGACATAGCCGTCTTCAGTAACAGCTGGGAGGATCACTTGCGTCACCTGCAAGCTGTTCTCCAGGCCCTGAGACAAGCTGGATTGACGATCAAGGCCAGCAAGTGCCAGATCGGGCAGGGGTCGGTAGTGTACCTTGGACACTTGGTGGGTAGGGGAGCGGTGCAACCCCTCCAGGCGAAGATCGAGGCCATCATGGCCTGGGAACCCCCCAAGACACAGACTGAGGTCCGAGCTTTTCTGGGCCTCACGGGATATTACCGCCGCTTCGTGAAGGGGTACGGTACCATCGTAGCCCCCCTCACGGAGCTCACGTCCAGGAAACAACCTCGACGGGTAGTCTGGACGGAGGCTTGTCAGCAGGCCTTTGTGAGACTGAAGAAAGCCATGTGCGAGGCCCCGGTCTTAAGGGCCCCAGACTTTTCCAAGGAGTTCATTGTCCAGACGGATGCATCAGAACATGGCATTGGGGCAGTGTTATCGCAACTCAACGAAGAGGGTCTGGATCAACCCGTGGTCTTCCTATCCCGGAGACTACTCCCCAGGGAACAGAAGTGGAGTGCAATTGAGCGTGAAGCCTTTGCAGTGGTATGGGCTCTGAAGAAGTTGCGGCCATATCTGTTTGGCTCGCACTTCCTAGTTCAGACCGACCACCGACCCCTTCGTTGGCTGATGCAGATGAAGGGGGAGAATCCCAAGTTGTTGAGGTGGTCTATCTCCCTACAGGGAATGGACTTTCAGGTGGAACATCGGCCTGGAGTGGACCACGCCAATGCAGACTGTCTCTCAAGGTATTTCCGCCTTAGTGATGAGAACTCCCAAGGGGTTGGGTAGCTCTCCCCACTTTCAGCTGGGGGGGACGCGTGTTAGACCTGTCAGCCCTTTGGGTGGTCCCTCCTCATCATTATTTATTTTGTCCCACTTTTGCCTCAAACCCTGTTTGAATTTTTCCTTTTTGGGAACCACCAGACTTTTTAGTGTTGCTGCAGATTCAGGGAGCCATTTTATCTACCCCTGGAACTTCTGTCTGAGGGCCTGGAGCACAAAATGGTGGCCACCTTTGACATCACCAGCACCTTCCAGAACATTCCAGAACCCTGTGACAGTTGGAGGCGGTTTAGAATGTTGGGAAGCTAAGACAGAGGGTTGGCAGTTGGAGCTGGCAGTTGGCACCTGACTGGTGAAGAGTGAGCAGCAGAAACCTGAAGGAGGAAGGAGTGAGGCAGCAGGGGTGGAAACTTGTGCCTGGAGTGGGGTCCATAAACCCACCCGTGATACTAGTCCCTACTGACTGAGCCCAGCCTGGAGCCCTGTGTGGGAAGAAGCGAGAAAAACCATCTTAAGGACCTGGACAGCAGGAACAGGCCTTAGAAGTCAAGAAAGCAAGATCCTGACCTGGATACTGGTTTCCCTGGAGCCGGACGTCGAGTAGCCTGGAGACCTGGAGCCTGAGGTGGAGAAGCGGCGCTGACTGGAGAAGCAGACGTCGTGCCCAGAGCCGCCAGAGATCGTGAGAGGGCGCCGACGGAGGACGTGAGGTGTACCAGAGGTCGAGGTGGAAGTTAACCAAGGTCGAGTGAGCGGTGTCAACGGGGGAGTGAAGTCCGCCCTCCGGAGTCGCCGGAGACCGAGGTGAAGTGTACCGGAGGTCGGGAGTGAGGATCGCACTCCGGAGTCGCCGGAACCTGAGAGAATCGTGCCGGAGGTCGGGAGTGGAGGTCGCACTCCGGAGTCGCCGGAAACCTGAGGAGAGGAACACCGGAGGTCGGGAGTGAGAATCGCACTCCGGAGTCGCCGGAAGTCGACATCGAGCCAAGGCCGGCCGACGTCATCGAAGCTGAGGTCGCCATCGGACCGGAGCCGCCCGAGGTCGACATCGAGTAAAGACTGCCCGACGCCATCGAATCGGAGGTCGAGATCGAGCCGAGGCCGCCGACATCGAACCGGAGCCGCCTACCGGCGTCGTCAGGAACTGACATTGTGCCGAGGCCGCCGACGTCGAACCGGATCCGCCTCACGGCGTCGACACGACTCCAGCGGCGTCGGAACATCAGAAAAAGGGCAGTAAGTGGAATAGAGGGCGCCAAAGGCCCTGTGGAATCCTAAGAGACTACTCTAGGGGTTAGAGAGGTGCTGGAACCAGCTGGACTGTGCCAGGGGTGAGCTGAGACTAATTCAGAGGGGTTGTGTAGAGTGAGAGAGCCAGGTCTCTGGTATTCCCCCCTTGATCTACCTCAGTTTAGGCCTCAGCCTTGTCCAAGCCAGGGAGTAGACACCCTCAAGCCTTCCACATCCCCACAAGCTGTGCCTGGGCCAAATCAGCCCTTAGGAATTCAAATGTGATCTGATTCTATGAGTGTCACTGTCAGCTTTTAATTATTTATTAGGGGCACTGTATTTATTGTATTTAACCTATTTATTGCTTCACTGTATTTATTGGTCCACAGTATTTATTGATGCACAATATTTATTGGTTTACAGTATTTATTGCCTCAGAATATTTAATTGCCTGTATGTATTGCACTTATATTTATGCCTTCATTATTTATGATCACCCCTATTTATTGAATCATTAAGCCAGTATTTATTTGACCTGCACTATTTAAAAAGTTTGTATATTGTGATTGTTATTTATTTATCTAATCAGCAACTAAGAGAAAAGGAAGATAAAGAAAGATATTTTCATAATTTTTACGGTGTAGAGTCGTTTTTGGAACGGATGCACGCATGGTTATTGTATGGGTATGTCGTATGCTTAGCACGGAGCCTGATTCCTGACCACTCGAGCCAAGCTACCACAGTGTATGTCTGGGAGAACACCACTACCCTTCCAGTGTGGGAGTGTTTTTCTAACAGTCTTGTTTACAAACGATATTTGCATTTTATGCTCTGAGTTGGTGCTTATGATCATGCACTTGCACTTTAGGTGACAGTAATGAGAGCATGGGAACAGTCTTTAACAAGCACTTGCACTTTAGTTAGAGGGTTGCTGGTCCCTGTGGGAAACTGTCTAGAAGTATGCATTTGCACTTTATGAGGTTTGTGCAATAATATTCGGACGCAACTATAATGGTAGGTGATTAAATATATTAGTTGCACTTGTACTTTATGTGCTTGCATTGGATGTCCACAGTAAAAATATTGAAAATGATATACAGGCATGTGCAATTCAACAAATGTGTTTTAACAACAATATATGTGCTATAACACTGTACTGAAGAAACATGATGCTATAGGAAATGTGCTATGCATAAACAGTTTATAATCTATGCAGATATGGCAAGCATTTAATTGGTTGTGCATTATTATTGAATAATGTATTCCCAGTTGAAGAATTTTAAATCCTGCAACAATACTTGTAAAATTCTATATTAAAAAGAATTCAAAATAATTTAAAAAGTTATATTTGAAAATGTGGTCTGCACATGGGGATCATGTCACTGCATGCAATCAAAAGCATTTTAATGTGGCTGAAGCTGTGAGTCTAGATGCTGTTGAAAGGAAATGAGCAAAGAGGATTTGACAGTCTCTCTCTTTTTTTAAACGCAGTGGTTGTGGGTCATGGGGTTGCCCGGTTGAAGGCTGAGTCGAAACGCGTTGGCGTTCCATGTTGGGTGTTGTTGCATAATGAAAAATGAGAAATAAACATCTAATGAGTATTCGAATATCGTGTGGCACCTTTATTGGAGTTTCGAGGAAAGTGCAGCTGAATCATCATAGAGCAATGATTGTTATGGAGTAATATCAATATATGTGTGTTGGACACTTACCTTAATTATACCATCTGTTATTTACAGAACATGGATTGGATTAAGGACCTGATGTACGTAGCATTTCACCGGTCTCAAACGGCCCATGTACAAAAGGCAAAATTCGACTCTGTAGTTTGTTACCAAATCACGTTTTGCTTTTGCGATTCGGTATTAGGAAGGGGCGTGTTTAGCGCATCCCTTCCTAATACCGAATGGCACTGGTATTAATGAATGTTTTGCGACCGGAATGCAGTCGCAAAACATTCATTATTTACCGACTTCTTAGAGGAGGCGGTAACCCTTTGGCAAACATGAATTCCATTGCGAAGTTTGGTGAAAACATTTTTTAAGAACAGGCAGTGGTCCCACTGTCTGCTCTTAAAAAATGAAAAGAAAACTTTTCATTTTTATTTTCATAATGCAACCCATTTTTCTTTAAGCAAAATAAGCTGCATTACAACAAAAAAATATTGCTTTATTTAAAAAGCAATCACAGACATGGTAGTCTGCTGACACCAGCAGGCCATCATCCATGTGATTGTAGAAAAAGTATTTATATATTTAAGCAAGCTATTCTGAAACAGGTTCTTGACTTCTGGCTTCTTCTGTATCGTTTTCCTCTAAAGACTTCCTTCTAGAGAAGCACAGTTTCACAAAACTGAATGACATGAAATATCTGCTGGCACTCGAATATGCATTTACTAAAGGTAAACTTTCACAAACCCAGCTGGTGGCAGTGGTGGCCTGGCACACCGAGTGTCATTTCTAACATGTACAGGGTGCTTGGTCTGAATATAGCATGGGCAAGAAGCCAGGCACGAGCTAAACATTTATCACTTACGTCTTTACTATCAAGGTTCCACCTGACACGAGCTGGCAGGCACCACAGTAAAGAGTAAACGAATGATTCCATTGTGACAGCAAACCCTGTCATTGTTATACTAGGCAGGGCCAAAATAATATGTAGGAGCCGTCGAGTTCAGATGTCAAGGGGACACTAGCGGTCATTGGATATGCCCCAATCTGCCAAATGTGAAAGGTCAGCGTGCTTTGTCTACGTAACACACAGCCAATCAGGAGCAGGCCAGCGTGCAGAGGGCAAACCTTTTGGTGCTAACAGCTATCCAGGGCCTCAAGTTAGAATGACTGAGGTGAAACAGCCATGAGTAATAAATGTACGATGCAATGAGGCTGTTTTCTGTCAATAGCATGATCAACTGGTGCAAGGAGGCATTTTTTTGTGTTTACTTGGAACGCGCTTTCTTTTCCAGACCCGCTTTGTGTTAGCAGCCAGCATGTAGGACTAGCAGCGCGAGGCGTCGCACGAGAATGTCTACTCTTCAGGAGCATAATTCTGTTACACCATATGAGCAAGCAATTATGGAAATTGTGGCAGCCTTGCACAGTCAGAGAAATTAAACTCGGAGGATATTTTTAATAAATGTTAAATTACAAGAGAGCAGCTGAGGCCGTCCTCACTCCTCTCCTGGCTGCGTGATTAATGGAAAGCCCTTGGCGAGCAAACGAATTCACTTCACGTCCTCCTCCGCGATGGTGATTTCATTAAAGAGGAACACATTTCTTATTAAAAGTGCGGAAGGAAAACAGATACACACGCGCTGTACAATTTCCTTTCAAAACGTAGCGAAAACAGCCATAGGGATAATGCATACTGTTTTTGAGACGGAATAAATAATGCGTCAAGAAACGATGACGTATGTGGAAATGTAAGACTTTTTTTTTTTACACTACCGTGCCTATTGGTCAATACATATCTAATGTAGAAGTCATCATAAATATGAAATGGTGTGTCGGTGTCGATGTTACGAGCCTCAGGTGGCATACAGACCTTAGACAAATCTTTAATTACAGCTTCAACACGATAATTGTGAGCATCCTGGCTTTCAAGGGTTAATGGGTGGGCCCTGTATGTTCTCAATAACCTCCGAGCTTCAACCCACCCGTCCTGTTTCCACTGCCCTGCCTCCCTCACCTCCCCAGTTGGAGAGAGCATTTACAACCATCACCCAGCAATGGGTATTACGACATAGTTCAAAATGGACCTCACATTCGATTTTCAGGTCATACAACCCAGATTGCACCAAGGGTGGACCAGCTGGCTCAAGAGATAAGTATGCTTCTAAAACAGAAAGCAGTGTGGCCTGTTCCAAACCAACCAAGCAACAATGACGTCTTCTCCTGTAACCTCTATGAAAGTGAAGCGTAAAAACTGAAATATCTCTGAACAGATGGATCAAAAAAGAAATGCCTTCACATCTACGTATCTAAGGAGCTTATACAGATGGCTTGACAACACAGGGGAAGTGATGTGACAAGTAACAACTACATCACATCAAATTGTTGGAGTTCATGGCACTCCAAATGACCCTAAAGTCCTTGCTTCAAGTGATCGATTCACAGTTGATTCCTCTCAGATCTACACTTCAACCACAGTGTGTGACTTCAACAACTGCTCGATAGAGAGAGCGAGAGAGAGAGTGGGGGGGGAGGGGGGTGGCTGGCATTGGTTTCTGGCAAGGAATATTCAAGTTAGGCAATTCAACTCCTCTGCCTGCAACACCTGACAGCTGATGAGCTCGGATTCCAAGCTGTGGGAACCCATACCGATTAGGTGCTCATACGGGGCAGGACCCTTGGTGGCTGTGTGACTACAGGGCTACCCTATGTGTAGCGGTCCCACATGACGTTTATCCTCTCCTAAATTGGGATGGAGTGATTTTAACTGCGGAATGACATTTTAATAAGGAGCAGCTATCTGCCCTTACCATACGATAGTATAGGGAATTTCTTTATCTTTTTCCCTTAATTCACAGGGGGCACAAGCCCTGATGAATGTCCGTGCACCATTTACGGGGCATTAAGGACAGAAACATGTTGGCAATAGGGTCCTAGGACCATTATATCCCTAGCAAACCCTTATTCTTATTATATTTTAACATCAGTGCCAAACCCAAGAATAAAGGGAAACTGGGGTTTGACGCCGATTTTTAATCTTTATACCCCCTGGCCAAAAAACATCTCATCAAGTGCTCCCTGAAATATTGGTCGAGCCCACCATGACTTTTAGGCGTCGGGGTGTCCCAATGATGAAGCATGACACCACTAGGGTGTGTGAGGGAAAATAATAACAAAAGGACTTGCTTCCTTCCCCACGCCTAGGTGGTGTTATTTACTTCTAATAGGGCATACCAACACCTGAGCTGACAGCAGAGTTTTCTTTTCTTTTTGCTGACTGGTCCATCTTGGGAGTACCTATAGTGATTTAGAGCTCAGCAGACACCTACAGGAAGAGCAGGCATGGAGGCTGCAGACACTATCTTTAATAATCGGATTAGATAAAAAATAAAGTACCTTTGCAGGATCAGGAGAGGTGTTGTCCTCAAGAATAGAAGAAGAAATGTGCCCTTAAAGGTAGGATTTGGATTTTAAACCAGCATTTCAAATAGCATAAGCAATTAAATCAGCGTTTTTGAGTGAAGTAAAGAGGAAAAGCCATGAAGGTTTACTAAAATATTAAAGCGCAATGCAGAAGGCAAAAATATAGTTTGTCTCAAAATCAGTCAAAATGTATAATGGATCAGTCAGAGGGAATTGGCATAGTCTCAGAAGTCCAGAGAATGCAGTAAATCAATATGCTAAGAAATCAGACAGCAACCTTAGAGGCTTGAGAGAAAGTCTGGCTCACCTCTAGATTTATGCCTTTTTATTACATAACTCACAATGGAAACCTATGGAAATTGCACAGCCAGCATAAGGTGAGCAAATGTACCACCTATTAGACAAATCACAACGCATAATTAATACAGTGTCATCTAATACCACCATTCTAGCACTATCCCCTTAATGAACATTCATTTTATTTCTCTGGCCTGATGCCATCTGATGTGACAGCACAAATCTGACTACTTAAACAAGGTAGTCATATAAATGAATATGTCTACAGTAATGGAGCAGGAAGAGACCTTGAAATGATACAAATTTGCAAGATGATTTGCTCCGAGGCTCTCCACAAACAGCATGACCTTAAAAAGCATCAGTGCACATTGTGCTGCATGAGGTGTCAATGAGAAATTAAAACATGGCCGCTTTTGGTATCCAAGATGGAGTCAAGGGTTGGTTGGAAAATATAGTTCTAAATATTACAGCAATGTCATTTAAACTGCAAAGCATTAAATAAACTGAACAAATACTATTTAAAGGCAAAATATCTCGCACAATGGTAAGTAATAATGAATTCTCCAACATCTTCTCTAATTGTGGCTCTCCATTCATAAACCTATTTGACACTGTGAGCATGTTAAAACATGACAAAATCTCACCTTAACGTTTCAAGGATCCTGTGTCCAAGGAAAATGCCCTTTTAATAAACCAGTCAAAGACATTTCTCCAAGCTTTCTGCTGATCTCTCTACTTGCAAGGTTGATCTCCAAGTACAAGTAGGGCAAAGTAATAATAAATCCAATTACTCTAGTCTGACCAAGACTGAGGTGCTACCCACATCTGCTTCAGCTGTCCATCTGTCCATACTAGAGTCTACCGTGCAGACCAGTCAGGACCAGTTCTGTAGGATGTCAGAGATGACTTTTGACCTAAGCTGTACATTGCTGAGTGTGACAGCCTTGTACCTTCCGTCAGACACTTGAATCTCTAGGATGGCTGTAAGAACATCCTAAAAGGCGAAGTCGAACATCTTTCCATAATATCCTCTAATTTATTTAAATTTAAGAGTTCCAGCCTTTAATGATGCAGATGGTACCAGGATTTTGCCAAGGTGACAATACTTCTTTATCTGGCTAAATCTGATTTGCACTTCTCCCCTTTTAATGCACAACCATTCACATTAACACAACTTTTCTTCTCAGGAAACTTTTTTCACAATTCCAACGTTTCCCTAAAGGTTCTAGACAAGTCCTCGTCACTGGTATGGAGAGCTTTGGCCACCTCATGAGCATGTGCACAAAGTGGATTCCAGAATCTGACATGGCTTGTGTATTCTGAAAGGGGAACAACCTTTACAACGCAACTTTTACAACGCACTACCATTACAACGAAACTGTTACAACGCGAGTGCATTGACAACGCAGGACATTACAACGCAAGTCTTTACATCGACTTGCACTAGATGGCGTGCTAACATAAAAAATAGTGTAGTTTACTATCCCAACACCTTCCCTACTGTTACGTGGACTGGAGTTGGAATAGTAAATTACACTTTTTTAATGTTAGCACGCCATCTAGTGCAAGTCGATGTAAAGACTTGCGTTGTAATGTCCTGCGTTGTCAATGCACTCGCGTTGTAAAACTTTCGTTGTAACAGCATGCGTTGTAACAGCATGCGTTGTAACGTCATACATCCATTCTGAAAATGTGCACATTTGAAATATATGTTCTGCAGTTTCACACATAAAGAGAGACATTCTGTTTGTGTATTTAGAGAGAATGAATACCCATGAATAAGACCTATGGGGCTTATTTACAAGCTCCTTGCGCCGCCAGTACATCACTTTTTCTTATAATAAAAGTGACACATCAACGGTGCAAGGGGCTTGAAATAAGCCCTAGGTTTACAAGTAATTAACTTTTCCATCTTTTACCATGCCTCTTCGACCCAGGAGTCTTTAATGCGTTTGTTGTTGTGGTATTCTACATAAGATTGATTTCTACCATTGTTATCTATACAGCTGCAATAAACACATTGGTGAATTGTGAAATGATCTTTGCGGTCTTTTAAACAGCTACACAAGTATTAAAAATATCTTCTTGTATAATTGTTTAAACTATTGTAAGTAATATTATGGTTGCTGTCATTTCAGAACTGTTTCTTTATGACGGACCTCAAAAACTAGGAATTAAAGAATTGCCACAGGTGAGGTTTCTCTTGGTTATTAAATATTCACAAAACATTTTGTAAATTAACCCAAACACGTAATGTGACTTGTAACAGTTGTTTAGTTAACAGTTGTGTTAGTCGTCGTTTTGCTTAACAGCAATTATGCCTCCACAGGTACTGTCTCTAAAACCATGAGGGACTCAATTGAAGCTTCCTGCAGGAATTACTGCAGGCAAATTGCACTTGCAGGCAAAAACTAGTCTAGCTATTTACAAAATGTCAGGAGTATGAAGAGGGGTGCATTGTTGGACTAAGAGCAAACACCACATTATTCACAATAGTTAATCACTTTTCCTTATCACAGTTCTGAACAAATGCAGGTAAATGCTACTAACAGCTAAGGTAAGGCTACTAACAGCTATGTTTGCGCTTCAAGTAAAAAACATACCTTTGTTTGCTCCTGTCTCCCAGGCTCTTGTTTGCTTGTACCTGACCTGGGAAAGCCAGGTCTGTCAGGCTTTTTGCATTAAATGGAGAAGGGATCATCAAAAGGTCAACCAGATGTACGTTGGGATATAATGAGCTAGACATCCCAAGTGTGGTTGAGCTGCTTATGGGTAACTCTTGGAACAAGGATATAATACATTGTATTATATATTTATTTATTCGATCAATAATATGATCATTTACATCAAAAAGTTCACAGCCAATAAAAAACAGTAAACAATTGCATTACGTTATAAATAAAATGATTTAAAAAGCAGGCTATCACATACCTCTGACAGTATTAAAATTTTACAGATTTCAAATTTTTCAAAAATATTTAAAAGAGACGAATTCCACATTACAGAGAGTCTATGTTATGAGAGTTCCATGATTCAGAACCCCAGTAGTCCATTGGAGGCCCCATAACCAGGTGGCTTACATGTTCATTTTAATTTCACAGAGTCATCATTTATCACGTTTGACCTCTTCCACCAAGAAAAGAGCAAGTATCTTCAAATTGTGAATACTAGCCACCTTGTAGTATCCGACCTAAAAATGCGTAAAGCATCGGCGGAACGTGAAAAAAAAAAGAAAGCAGACGGCAGGCAGGGATTAATCAATTTTTCCGGAGATCTGCGTAAGAAGGACAAAAAAAAACAAGGTGTTCAAGGGTCTCAGGAAAAGAATGACAGTTCGGGCACAGGGATGTTAGAGATGCATTGTCCCAGGTACTTTTCCTAAAATTTAAAGGGAGAATCCTGTACCTGAATTGGATGTACAGAGCGCTTGCCTTCGGAGGTTCAATATCATTCATAAACATTTCAAAACCAAAGCATCCTTTTACATTTATAAAACTAGAAGTTAAAGTGCCATGTGCATTAACATCAAAACATTGTGTATCCACGTACTCCCAGAACCTTTTTTTGAGGAGCGGAACCAATTTTTTCGTGATGGACCCCGGGTCCTCCCACATGGGCACCAACCCCTATTTAAAAAGCCATTCCTTGACCTTGTTGAAACAAGCAAGGCAACCTGTTTGTTTTTGTAAGATCAGTAGCTCTTCCATGGCCTCCTTTACCGGGACCTGTTTGCTACTGGTCCATAGCCTTACTGTTGTGTTTACATTCTTAGTGTGTTTCCTAGTTCTTAATTCTGTATGATGACTGCTAAGTGTTCTTAGTGGAACGTGTTTTGTCATTACGGAATGTATCTTTTGTACTAGGAGACTGTTACAGGAATTGATGAGAACTGTTTGTATGCTGGTCTGCTCTTCGAGTTATTAAAGGATATTGCTACCTTTTATCCTGATTCCTGCATCTTCATTACACTGGCGACGAGTTTCAAAGAGCGGATGAACCCACATCAACCTTGGAAGCATAATTAAGAAGATTGTCAAGCTGTGATCCGAAGTTACGAACTAATGCTGATCGAGAGCATCGGAAGATAAAAGGGAACCGGAGCAACCGGAGCGGAGAAGGGAGCTGAATCTTCGAAGAAAAACGAAGGAAGTAAGACTGGGGAGTCAAGTATTTGACGAGAGAACCTACTTGAGTCAGTTGAGTCTCGAGCACGTCTTCGCCATTGCGGTGTCTCGAGCGCGCCCTTGCTGCCTGCATTTTGTGCGCGATCATCAAGCCGAGCGTGGAAGCGTCATAGCAACGTGCGTGCGTAACCCTGTGTACGCGTTGCTAGGATACCTTCACTCCGTGGCAGAACAAGGAAATAACGCGCTGATCGACGTTTCAACACATTTAACACAGCGCAATACGTGATTCAGAGGAATTGGAAGTCAACGTTACGTTTGCACTGAATTTTTCAGCGAAAGGAGTAGTCAAAAGCGTGGTGGATCCAGTTTAGAGTATTTCTTATATATTTTTTTTTTAGTTGCTTCAAGGATAATCGATTACATTTGTTCCAGCACAAACAGCGTACGTACTTGCCGGTAATTAAACCGGGTTTCAACGAGGAGTATTTTTCACAATTTTAACAGTTTTATCTTGAGACTAAGCAAGTAATAAACTAACACATTATGAGTCAACCCAATTATAATATTACGCCCTCACAAGCATTTTGGATTTAAGGAACAGAACCTCCTTTGAAATGGTTGGAGTGGAAACCTTACTTTTGCAATTACATTGATGCATTGGATGAAGACGGGAAAATGTCTCATGTGCAAAAGAAAAGATTACTGTTACATGCATTGGGTCCAGTTGGGTTAAAAGTGTATGAAGGAATGTCTAAACCTTGTTTTCCAGGTGATCTGAATGTATATGCTTTGACCTTACTACATTTGGATACTTATTTTGCGCCTAAGGTCTGCATTGGCGTTACTAGGTATAAATTATTTTCTAGGAAGCAAACTAAAGACGAAAGTATTGATCATTATTTAGCGGATTTAAAAAAAATGGTTTTAGATTGCAAATTTGGGGTGTTACAAGAGGATCTAATAAGGGACCAAATAGTAATGCATGCCTTTAACCCCACAATACAAGATAGACTTTGGATAAATGGTGACGCACCCTTGGATGATATTCTGGCAATTGTGCGTAAAGCAGAAATTTCGGGCAGATGTGCTACTGTTCTCAAACAAGATAATAGTATTGCTGATGTAGTAAGTAAGGTTAATGTGAGTGAAAAAAAGAAAAGTAATTCGAATTTTAAACCTGCTTTTACTAAATATGCACCTCCTAGTGGATCTAAACCTAAATGTTATAGATGCAACAGTTTGGAACATTTAGCGGATAACAAAATGTGCCCTGCTCTTAAATTCAAATGTACTAATTGTGGACTTAAAGGTCATTTTGCTAACGCCTGTAGAAGACGTAAAAACAGTGTAAGGTTCGTCAACAACTCGGATGAAAGCTATCAAGGTGCAAGTGAGACTGAGGAAAATGGTAATGAGGGGGATTTGGTCATGAATTTACAAGATAAATTAGTACTAAATATCGATGAGGGAACCATGGTCAACAAACCAGTTTGTTTGATGGATATTGGTGGGGTAGATATCAAAATCTACGCAGACTCAGGCTCACCTTTCACAATCATTAATGAAGAATTATGGGAATCTTCTTTTATACAAAAGGTGGGTGCACAGTTATTGGAACCTGACATTCACCCTGAAGGGTATGGTAGTGAAACCATTGATCTTCTGGGTTATCGTTGGTTTGTTTTTAAATTCAAAGGAAGAGAGTGCAGAGGGAAATTATATATTGCAAAAAAGGGACCACCAGTTCTCGGATGGTTTGACCAAAAACAATTACATATAATTTTGGACCCCAACAGTAGTGAACAAGTGTTGGTTGTTGATGACAGTAAGACAGTGAGTAAGGAAACTTTAAAGGAATTTCAGAACGTTTTTAGTAGTGCTCTAGGTAATCTTAGAAGATTTGAGCACAAAATTATTCTAAAACAAGATGCGTCTCCCAAAGTACACAAATGCAGGAATATTCCTATTTTGGTTAGGGAGGAAGTTAGTAAGGAATTGGATAAATTGGTGTCTAATAATATTATCGAACCAATTGAGGCCTCAGATTGGGTTTCTCCGATCGTCGTAGCGAGACGTAGTAACGGAAAAATTCGGCTCTGTGTAGATTTGAGGTACCTGAACAGCAATATTGTTGTGGACAGGTTCCCGTTACCAAAAATTAATGAAATGGTTTCTAATTTAAACAATGCAAAGTGGTTTTCGACCATAGATCTGTCATCAGCGTATCATCAGATCTCCTTGTCCCCAGAATCAATGAAACTTACATCTTTTATCACCCCCTTCGGGTGTTTTCAATATAAACGCATGCCTTTCGGTTTGGCCTCAGCCGCTGCTGTTTTTCAACGGTTGATGTACCATCTTTTCAAGGAGGAACAAGGCGTTATGTTTTTTCAAGATGACATTCTTGTTTCTGGCTGTGATGAGGAAGAGCATATGGCTAGGTTAAAAAAAGTGTTAAGCATTCTGCAAACTAATGGTCTTACGGTTGAGCATTCGAAATGTAAATTTGCACAAAAAAGTATAACCTATTTAGGTCATATTATTGATGAAGAGTGGGTGAAACCTAAACCTTCTTTAGTTTCTGCCATTGCTGAAGCTCCTACACCGTCCAGTAAGGACGATGTTAGATCTTTTTTAGGCATGGCAGAGTTTTGTTCAAAATATGTGTCAAATTTTGCAACAAAAACATACAATATTCGTCAGCTTTTAAAAAAAACCAGTACCTTTGTGTGGTCACAAGATTGTGACACTGATTTTAAGACCATTAAAGAAGCCATAGCAAAAGCTACTGCTCTTCATAGCTTTGATCCTTCGTTAAATAGTGTAGTTACTACAGATGCTAGTAACCAGGGCCTCGGAGCTGTTTTATCTCAAGTTGACAATCGGGGCAAGGAAAATATTATAGCTTACGCATCCAGTTCACTGTCGCCTTGTGAGGAAAAATATCCAATAATAGAAAGAGAAGCGTTAGCGTGTGCATGGGCGTTAGAGCATTTCAAATCTTTTATTTGGGGGAAACCATGTGTTCTTCGATGTGACCACAAGCCTTTGGTTAAGATCTTAACTACAGAAGGTGCTATCACTGCTTCAGCAAGATTAGCTAGGATCTCTATGAGAATGCAAACATTTTTATATAAGGTGGTTTACGTACCTGGTAAAAGTAATGTGGTTGCAGATTTTCTATCAAGAATGCCCTTAATGTTGGAACAATGTGAAAACAGTGAATGGAATGAATTACATATTGCCTTTGTACAAGATCAGGGTTTTTCTGCAATTGATAGAGAAGAGTGGGATAAGCAATATTTGGATGACAACATTCTCCAAGCAGTAATTTCTTTTATCAGTAATGGCTGGCCTAAGGAAAAAAATTATTGAATGCAGACTATAGACCGTATTGGGAGGTTAGGTCTGAGTTATCTATTTCTCATAAGTCTCTTCTGAGGGGGGAGAGGATAATTCCACCAGGGAATTTACGTGAAGGAATTGTGGATTTATGTCACGAAGGTCATCCAGGAATTGTTAGGACGAAGTCACTGGTTAAAAGATTGTTTTGGTGGCCAAACTTTGATTCTCAAATTGAAAGAATAGTAAGAGATTGCACCATCTGTGCTTCTTCGGATAAAATTTTGCAAACTTTTCGTCCTCCAATGGCTACAGGTTTTGTACCTAAAAACCCGTGGGAGTGCATTGCAGTCGACATCATGGGACCTATTAGTAAGAGAGATGGTTCTCATTATTATTTGCTTGTCCTTATTGACTTGTTTTCTAGGTGGCCAGTTGTTAAAATTGTGGAAAGTGCAGATACAGATTCGGTTCTACTATTTTTGGAGTAGACATTTGTGACTGAGGGTATTCCTTCATATATACTTACTGATAATGGGGTACAGTTTTTATCTTTAAAAGCTACCATGTATTTCAAAAAATTAGGCATTACACATAAAACTACTTCTCTCTATAACCCTAGTGGCAATGGAATGGTTGAAAGATTCAACAGGGTTCTTAAAAACACTATTCAATTATCACTGAAGAGTAATCTTGATTGGCCAACTCAAGTGGGGAAAACAGTGTGGAATTATCGAATTACTGTAAATGACTCTACTGGATATTCCCCCTTTATACTTATGAAAGGGAGAAGTCCTAGGTCTAAGGCTATTCCCACGTGGTTATTTTCGAATGAGGTGCAACCTTGGTCTAGGGAAGAAGTAAGTGCTCGTATGGAACTTGTGCATGATAGGAACAAAGCTTATTATGACATGAAACATAGTGCTAAAGAAGTTGTCATTGATGTGGGTACGTATTAAAAAACCATTCAAGGTTCAAAAGGGGGTTTCTCAATTTTCGGAACCCATTAAAGTAATTGAAGTTCTACTTAACTCTGTGAGGGTTAGTGATGGTAGGGTTTGGAATTTAACCAGAGTTGCCAAGTGCAAGAATGACCTTGCTAATTATAATTGGATGGCTGATGATTTAGATGATAGTATTTCTAGAGAAGTTCCTTCCGTCTATACTCAGGACAGTTGTTCAAATGCTACCATGTCAGATTTTAATGTAAATACTGGGGTTTCTTCACAAGACTCTGTAACCTCAGATTTTACTTTTTCTGACTCCTCTTCTTCTATTGATGGATCGGTTTCTCATCGTCGTTCGTCAAGAAAGAGGGTGGTGCCTTCTTGGTTAAAAGATTACATTGTCACCAATAAGTAGGTTTAGTATCGCTTAAGTTATTAAATGTTCATATCCATTTGATATTATGTATGGTGTTAATTATTAGGGAATTTTAGTGTTTTTAAGTTTGTATTCATGATTATTATTTTTATGGTTTTTTTTAGCTTTCATTTTTGTTTTGGGAAAAAGGGGGATGTGTTGTATTTACATTCTTAGTGTGTTTCCTAGTTCTTAATTCTGTATGATGACAGCTAAGTGTTCTTAGTGGAACGTGTTTTGTCATTACGGAATGTATCTTTTGTACTAGGAGACAGTTACAGGAATTGAGGAGAACTGTTTGTATGCTGGTCTGCTCTTCGAGTTATTAAAGGATATTGCTACCTTTTATCCTGATTCCTGCATCTTCATTACACTTACCCAGAACAAAAGTGCCTTAAGAATGGCAAAGTTATTAATAGATTTAAGACCAAGGTCAAGTCTTAGCGGCAGAAGGGGAGTTTGAGAATTGCCCTTATAAATTTGTTCTCATCAGAGACTAAGTCCTTAAGGTTCTCGAGACCCCATAACTCGGCCCCATATAGGGCCGCTCCTAGTCCTTTTGCCCTATGTAGTTCCAAAATTGGAGAGAACGGTCGAAAAGCAAACTACCTAGCCCTCCATGCTATTGCACAGTCGACATGCCGGAGAGTTAAAACCCTCTTTTCGATTTGGGGTGTCCAGACTAGCCTGTCACGGATTCGTACTCCCAGGTAGTCAAATACCTTAACCTGCTCTAGAGTTTGCGAGCCCAACATCAATTTACTCTTATTGGATTTATAGGGGTTAAACGTCATGTATTTTATCTTGGAACAGGTAATTTCAAAACTCCTATCCTTTCAAGCTTTAGCAAATTTATTCAAGATTTTCAAGATCCCCTTTGGCGTCCTAGCAATAAGCAGCGTATCATCTGCTAAGAGCAGGGAGGGCACAGGGCTACCCGCCAATTTTGGGGGATCACCTCCACAATCGTACAATTCTCCTATTAACCCATATATGTACATAGTAAATAGTGTTGGGGCAAGCACGCAGCCCTGTCATACCCCCTTACACATAGAAATATCGTTTGATAAGCTGCCATCTAAGTTCCACCTAACTTTAGCGTAATTATCTTGGTGCAGGCAAATCAAGATGTTAAGTAGGTAGGTTGGGAGTCCTAGGTCTCTAAGGGCTGTCCAGAGTTGGGTACAGTCTATTGAATCGAAAGCCATTTTTAGATCCATGAACACAACATACAAGTGACCCCCCCTAATAGTCACTTCCTTCCATATAAGCAGGAGAAATCTAAAAACTTAGTCTAAAGTGCTTGTAGAGGCCTTAAATGCTGCCTGCAGATTCGATAAAATTTTATTCTCCTCGATCCAATCTTGGATCCGGGTTAAAATAATTTTACAAACATTTTTTGGGGAGACGTCTATGAGGCTGATGGGCCTGTAATTTGCATGAGGCCCCTTGTCCCCCTTTTTAAAAATTGGGATAATTTCCGCGCCTCTCCAGGATTCCTCAAGGAATAATCACAACCCTTGCCAGGGTAACCCCTGAATATCACTAAATTAACCCAAGCCCAACCTCCTGGTAGCTGTGGACCAAGCTTAATTTAGGGCAATGTATAAAGTATTTATGCAGTACCAAAACAGAAATAAATTCAAACAGCAAAACAATAAAAATCCCAAACTAAACTAGAAAAGTAGAGTAAATTGTAGTCAAAATGACACTGACATGTAAAAAAATCTAATAAGGAGAACCAGAGATATGCATTTTTAAAGTTTTCAGTAGAAATAGCTCCAGAAAGGACAAAGTGCAAAAGATTGTCTATGGTCATGGTAGTCTGGAACCTAGGAGCAATTTGAGGCCGACTGTGATGGCGCACAGATAAACCAACCTGGTTCATCCTGTACAAAGTTTTACCTTCTGACTTAGTCCATAAGTCCCAATCTCCCACAGGACTACACTTCTAAAGTCTCCTAGGACCACAGAGGAGATACTTAGAGACTCACATAGGTGTCAGGTAGAGGCTAGCCCAATCCAGTTGCCAGTGGTTATCTGGGCAGTTGCAGGAAAGTTAAATAGCTTGTTGTATCCCTATAGCTTTAACAGGAGGTCAGCTGTATGACCCTTGCAGTCCACTTCTTTGTCCTGAATAGAAGAAGAAGCAGTTCCAGCTCTGTAGGGCTTCTCTCAGGCCATGGACAGCGGGCCCCCTCCTCTTCTGTTCTCCCTCAGGTCCAGTAGTGTTCTATAGTCAGTGCTTGGAGATGCCGCAAGCTTGTGGGTGGGTATGACTCCTGGTCATACCCAAACCAATGAGGTTAAAGCTCTTGGGGGCAACCATATCCACTTTGGGAATTTGCAAAATGGCAAGGGTTTCAGCCACGCTAAACGTGGGCTCTGAGAGCTTGGAGTGTATATGGGGAGTGTACTACGGTAATACTCCCACATCTAACACCAAAATCCAAATAACGTAGGATTTTGTAGCAGATAGTCATTGGATACACAAGAATTGTCTTGGCATCCTGTCCCCACCCTTTCAAGTGGTGTCCCTTGTATAATTTGCAAACCCAACAAGGCTGTCAGACAGAATGTGACACTCCAGCAGGATTTGACACTGCTGTGTCAAAAACGATGCCCATAGCCCCCACCATGCATATTCTGTGAGGTTTAGAGGAGTGATTCAGTCAACCTATTATTTGCTCCGGAGCGTCTTTTCACACTTTTTTCATGCGTATGCAAAGGATAATCATTGGCTGGGATAAATTGGACGGCAATTGTAAATTAGCCTCCTGGAACTTCAGGCTGGGAACAGGTAACTTCAAATTGTTACTTTTTCCCCTCAATTTTTATTTACAATCTAGTTTCACCTTTGAATTGGATTGGATTTTTAATAACTATTAAAAATAGTTGTTTGATTATTTTTCTTGCTAGTCCCATTCCCCAGATACATATTAGGATTTGAATCTGTATACTGGTTTTCCACATAGTACAGCTACACCTTCCACAGGGTGTAGCTGTGGGCGCTAATCAATGTAAGGACTTGTTAACATTGAATGGCTTCATCTTCTACTTTGAAATACCATGCTCCCTTACTTGTGGGCTACAAGGCCTACACAGGGGTGCCTTATTACTATTTAAAAGTGATGTGTTGACCTGTCAAAAGGATGTATTTATTTGATGGATCAAATTGCAGTTTTTACACTGCTACAGCCAGGCTGAACTGGTAGTCCTGAGCCATGTTTTGGATTGTCACTGTAGTGGATGGCACAATAGGTGCTGCGGTCCACTAGTAACATTTAACTTTTAGAACCAGGGTACACTTTGTGCCACATACCAGGGACTTACAGTTAAGGTAAATATGCCAATTAGGAGTATACCAATTTCATCATGTTAAAAGGAGGAGCACATGCCCCTTACTACTGGTTAGTCAGGGTAAAGTACACAGATTTCTACAGCCAACAAAAACATTAAGGCAAAAATCTTGGGGGTGATCCCACAAAACATTGTAATGCCCTAAAAGGGCTGCACATACAGCCAACTCAGTTTCATTTAATGCATTTGTTCTGTCTGTTTCCCTGGTCTGCATGTGGATTGCAGTTCAGAAATCGGTTCTCTGAAGTGCACGCCCCCATGGCATCTGCAAGGATAGGATAGCTGGGGTGGCCTTCAGAGATATACAGGTAATCATCATATTGTGTGACATGCAATATGTTTCATAAAGTACACTATGCATACTGTGTCCCTTACATTACATTTAAGCAATCACATAACATGCACTCAAAGTAAAGTGATTACCCCTAATACTGGGAGCTCAGTGTTTTCCTCAAAAGATTCAGCAGACCTTTACCAAGATGTACAGGTGAACATATATGTGCACTGAGAATCAGTCATTGACTGTCAACTGCCATCTCCACATAGCCTTTCGACTGGGCAAGAGCCATGATCAGTTATAGATGTTACAACACCAAGGGGTCGATTCCGATCCTGGAAAAAGGCTGTACGAATCGTTGTACGTAGCATTTTCTCCGTACGACTCCTACCCGGTAAACTTTTCTTACAACCTAGGAAGTACAATTTGTACAGAAAACCTTTTTCCGTACGAATCGTACAAAAGACCGTACGGGTAAAAAGAAACAACGATTCTGATCCGGAACAGCTTGTACGCGACGTCCGGACGTATTTAAGCAGCGGTTTCCGGCCCAGCAAGTATGATTCGTCCCTACATCCCTCCGTACGGCTCTTTTCTTTAACGGGAGCCAAACACAGCCGGAAAAGCTGAGTCCTACGTGAACCGCTACGCAACGGAGCCCCGGTACGCGACGTACACGCCATGAACCCCATCGTACGGTTCATCCCGGTCCTCTTAGCCTACGACCTGGTGCACTGGACCCGACGCACACGCCGCAGAAGGTGAGAACAATACCCAGGGGCCAGGGTGGGGGTGAGGGGCAGGAAACATACCCCAAATCCAAATCCACACCTATAATATGGAGCCCATACATTACCACCAGGGTCTGGTCACTTGGGGGGGCGTGTCTAGCAACCCCTGCGTACCGCAACAATGGAAGTGGACGTGTACGGTGCGTTGCACACGTACCCCTATGGCACCAGTACAATAGTGATATGGACCTGTTAGAAATGGGGGTCTCTAGTTGGTAATGGCTGGCCACTGTCCAAGTAGGGACCCTTCTTCCTAAGTCAGAGTAAGCAGCCTACACCCTTTGACAACCCCTGCTCAACCCTGTGGTAACGTAGCACGAGCAGCTAGGCTTATCTCAGAGGCAGTGTGTGAAGCATTTATGACCATGCACAGTAATATATTGAGGAACACTACAAATGGACACCACTCAAGTAGTTATGAAAAATAGGTATTTTTATATAGACTTAATCACAAGACCAATAACAGTAAAAATCCACAATACTATAAAAATATAATTACTTTAGAAATGCTGCAAGGAAAAATAGTTCAGGATGCGCAAAATGATGTTTAGTTCAAGGCAGGGGTCTCTGCGACCCTTTTACTCACAAAGTATCTGGTTCCTGGAGCAAAGCAACAAAAATGTCACTAAGGCGTTGTAGCGATAAATTCCCTCACGCTAACCAGCGATGCGTTGAATCCTTACCGCAAGGGAGGATTATGCGCTGGGTTGCGGGCAGGACAAAGCGACAAACTTCCTCACGCTAAGCCGGTGATGCGATGAAATCCTTGCCGCGAAGGGAGGATGATGCACCGAGCCTGTTGCGTGTGCGATCTTGCTGCGTTGACAAAGATGGCGCTCCGCGAGGAAGCGACGATCCGGATTCGATGCGGGGAAAATGGCGAACGCTCGGCGTCCGTGCTGCGATGATCCTGTTGCGATGATTTCCAGATAGCGGGAGTTTTCAGGCCGGCAGACAGGTGCTGCGACGATCTTCGGATAGCGGGCGTTTTCAGGCCCGCAGACAGGTGCTGCGACGATCTTCGGGGTTAGCGAGCACTCGGCGATAGCGGAGCGACGATTTTTCTCACGCTCACCAGCTGCAGCGGCTCGCTAACGGAGGTTAGCAACGATTTTCAGCGCTCTCTTCTCAGCAGTAGAACTAGAGGCCCTGGAACACACAGGAGCCTCACCTGCAGATAGTAATCCTCGCTGGGAGGAAACAGGAGGCTGATGGTGGAGTCTGATGTGCCTGAGACTCCAGCAGGAGGCTAGCTCTCTCCTAGCCCTTGGGTGATTGCTGTAGCACAAAAATAAAAGTCCAATCAAAGTTCTTTTCCTCTTCTTGAAGTCCAGTAGTAACAGCTCCCAGAAACAGCACACAAGCACAAGGACAGTCCTTCTCCTGCAGATTCTTGCAGTCCCACGGACAGAGGTTCTTCTTGTTATCCAGGAGCAATACCAATTGTAGGGGTTTGTGCACAAATATTTATACCCCCAAAGTCTTTGTTCTTAGGGGTCCCAAGTCTCTGAACCCAGCCAGAACCAGTTCTGCCCAGCCCTGGAGCACTTTGTTGATCAGGCTGCATCCTTCCTTTCAGAAAGAGGGGGTCTGCCTCAGACGCACAGTGGGAGGTGGAGCCAGCATTCACCTTGCCAGGCACAGTCCTATTCAAGTGCAGGAGCTACCCCTCCCCTCACACCAAGGCAGGTCGCTCTATTCAACCCAGGTCTGACTCAGCCTGCCCTGTCCCTCCAAAACCAGACAGCCAATACACATCATAGCAGAGCAAACTGGAAGGCTTAGGCAAGAAAGTACCTATACTCTAAAAGTGGTAGTTTCAAACACAGAATATAAAAATAACCTTTACTAAAAGATGTATTTTAATATTCTGAGCTCAGGCATACTAGATTCGTTTTTCTACCATGTTCTGTGGGTCAGTTAGGACTATAGAATGTAATAGCCCAGACCTCCCATTCTGGCCTATGGAGAACAGGTAGCCTTACAGTAGTGAAAAACGAAATGGGGTGTAATTCACTACTAGGACATGCTACATACATCAGGGCATGTCCTACCTTACACATACAATGCGCCCTATCATAAGGGGGACTTACAGGATGCCAAGGGAAGGTTTATGGGCTGGGAAGTGGGTGCACTTCACAGCCAAGATGGCAGTTCTGGACTGCACGCAGACACTGCAGTGGCAGGTCTGAGACATACTTTACAAGCTGCTTCTGTGGGTGGCACAAACCAGTGCTGCAGGCCCACCAGCAGCATTCGGTTTACCAGCCCTGGGCACACACAGGCCACGCTACTAGGGACTAACAGGTAAACCAAATAAGCCAATCATGGATGTACCAATTCATATGTCATCTTTACAAAGGGAGCATTCGCGCTGTGGCACTGAATGGCAGTGGCACAGCGCCCAGAGCATCTATAACCAGCAAAAACAGAGGAGACACAGCGAAAAAATGGAAGGGAGACTCACGCCAATGGTGCCAGGTTTAACACATGTCCCCTCCAGCTGAAATGTGGGGAGAACTACCCATCCCCTCGGAGGTTCTCATCACTAAGGCGGAAAAATCTGGACAGACCATCAGCATTGGCGTGTTCTGTACCAGGGCGGTGTTCCACCGTAAAGTCCATACCCTGTAGGGAAATGGACCACCTTAACAACTTGGGATTCTCACCCCTCATCTGCATTAACCACCTGAGGGGCCTGTGGTCGGTCTGAACCCGGAAGTGAGTCCCAAACAGGTATGGTCTCAGCTTCTTCAGCGCCCAGACCACAGCAAATGCCTCTCGCTCATATCGCACTCCACCTCTGTTCCCGTGGAAGTAACCTCCTACTGATGAAGGCTACAGGTTGGTCTAGTCCCTCCTCATTCATCTGTGATAGAACAGCCCCCACCCCATGCTCTGAAGCGTCTGTCTGGACAATAAATTCCTTAGCAAAGTTGGGCCTGGAGTACGGGTGCTGTACACATGGCAGTCTTGAGAGCATCAAAAGCTTTCTGACAGGTGTCAGTCCAGTTCACAATCTTGGGCTGCTTCTTGGAAGTCAGCTCAGTCAAGGGGGCAACAATGCTGCCATACCCCTTGACAAACCTCCTGTAATAACCCGTGAGTCCTAAGAAGGCCCTCACCTGGGTCTGAGTCCTTGGGAGCTCCCAAGCCAGGATGGTCTCAATCTTGGGCTGTAGAGGGGCCACCTGGCCACTCCCTACCTGGTGTCCTAAGTACAACACCGAACCCTGCCCAATCTGGCACTTACTGGCCTTGATTGTGAGGCCTGCTCTGCGCAGCGCCATCAACCCTTCCCAGAGGTGGCGTAAGTGGTCCTCCCATGAGGAACTAAATACGGCAATGTCGTCCAGGTAGGCGGCACTGAAATCCTCCAGCCCAGCCAACACCTGGTTGACCAACCTCTGAAAGGTGGCAGGGGCATTCTTCATCCCAAAGGGCATCACACGGAACTGGTAGTGCCCATCTGGGGTGGAGAATGCGGACCTCTCCTTTGCCCCATCAGTTAAGGCGATCTGCCAGTACCCAGACGTTAGATCAAACGTGCTGAGGTACCGGGCAGCCCCCAACCGATCTATGAGCTCATCAGCTCTGGGGATGGGGTGCGCGTCGGTCCTCGTGACCGAATTGAGACCTCGGTAGTCCACACAGAACCTAAGTTCTGGAGTGTCACCAGGCGCTGCAGCCTTTGGTACCAAGACCACGGGGCTGGACCAAGGGCTGCTAGAGGACTCAATCACCCCCAGGGCAAACATTTTGGAGACCTCCTCCTTAATGCAGGCCCTTACCCTGTCGGTCACCCTGTAAGCCTTGTGCTTGACAGGAGGACTGTCCCCGGTGTCTACCTCATGGACGCACCAGTCAGTGACACCAGGTACCAGGGAAAATAAATCTGGGAATTGCCCCAACAGCTGGTGGCAATCTCTCTGCTGTTCTGGGGTCAGTGTGGTGGAGAGGACCACACCCTCCACTGACCCATCCTTCTCTCCTGCACACAGGAGGTCAGGAAGAGGCTCACTCTCCTCCTCCATCCCTGCATCTGTGGCAAGAAGCATGCCCACTTCAGACCTCGCAAAGTGGGGCTTTAGGCGATTCACATGCAGGACCCGCAGGGGGTTCCTGGGAGATTTAAAGTCCACCAAATAGGTAACTTGACTTTTTCGCTCCACCACCTCAAATGGACCGGTCCACTTATCTTGGAGTGCACAGGGCTCCACTGGGGCCAGTACCCAAACCTTTTGACCAGGTTGAAACTCGACCAGAGTGGCATTCTGGTCATGCCAATGTTTCATCTCCTCCTGGCTGGCTTCCAGATTTGCCTCAGCAATGTTTCTGAAACGCCGAGTTTGGTTCCTGAAGGCCAGGATGTAGCTAAACACATCCTGGGGAGGTTTCCTGGGAGATTGCTCCCAGCCTTCCTTGACCAAACTCAGAGGCCCTCTTACCGGATGGCCATAGAGCAGTTCAAAGGGGCTGAACCCTAAGGACTTCTGTGGCACTTCACGGTATGCAAACAACAGGCATGGCAAGAGGACGTCCCACTTATGCCTCAGGGGCTCCTCTAGGCCCATGATCATGCCCTTCAAGGTCCGGTTGAATCTCTCAACCAGACCGTTACCCTGGGGGTGGTAAGGAGTGGTGAACTTGTAAGTCACCCCACACTCCTTCCACAGAGACTTCATATACTGGGAGATGAAGTTGGTCCCCCTGTCGCTCACCACCTCTCTGGGGAACCCCACACGGGAGAAGATCCCCATCAGTGCACGTCCCACCACGGGGGCCGTCACTGTCCTGAGCGGGATGGCTTCAGGGTCAGGGTACCGGGTGGCATGGTCCACCAAGACCAGGATGTACCTGTTGCCCATGGCTGTCTTGGGGTCCAGAGGCCCCACAATGTCAATGCCCACTCGCTCGAATGGGGTGCTAACAACTGGGAAGGGTTGGAGTGGGGCTTTGATCTTCCCCCCACTCTTCCCACTTGCCTGGCAAGTCTCACAGGTCCTACAATACGTATCTGAACTCTTGCGCATCTGGGGCTAATAAAAGTGGGTGACCAGCCCTTCAAAGGTCTTGGTCTGCCCCAGATGTCCTGCCAATGGAATGTCATGAGCCAACCCCAGTAGGAAGGTTCTGAAGCGCTCGGGTACCACCAGCACACGGGCTGACCCCGGCTCAGCAACCTTAGGCTCGCTATACAGGAGACTGTTCTCCCAATAAATCAGATGTGAACCGGACATATCACCTGCTGCCTGGGCTGCAGCCTGTTGCCGCATACCCTCAAGAGAGGGGCAAGTTCTCTGCTGTTCACAAAACTCCTCCCTGGTGGGCCCCCCTTCCTGCTGCCACTGGGTCAGCTCAGGCAGGTCCCCCAGGTCGGTACTCTGCTCCCCGGTAGGCTCCAGGGCATCCCCCTCAGGGTCTGCTCCCTCCTGGGCCGTGGGAACCAGGGGGGCCGGTTTCCCGCGCCCCCTGCCCCCTCCCTCTAAGGCAGGGTCCTGGGCCATATTCTCAGGCTTCAGGTCTTTCTCAACACTCTCTCTGGCTGCCATGGACCGAGTGGTAGCACATGCCCACTCAGGCAGTCCCAACATTTGCAAGTGAGCTCTCCTCTCCACTGTAGCCCACGGTGAGTTCTCTAAATCATTGCCCAACAGACAGTCCACAGGCATGGCGGGCCTCACAGCCACCTGAAGAGTTCCTGAGACCCCCCCCCCACTCAAAGGGAACCTGAGCCACCTCACATTGGCTCTCTGTGTTGTCTGCAGACACTACTGGGTAGAATGCATGGGGCACAACCTGCTCTTTGGACACCAACCGGGAGCTGACAGCAGTTACACTGGCTCCTGTGTCCCTCAGAGCCTCCACTCTATGGCCATTGATGGTTACCCACTGCCTGTATTTTTTAGTGTTATCAGGCAGTGCAGGCTTAGGAACCATTTCAAAGTCTCCTAGTGAGACAAGTGTCAACTCTACGGGGTCCCACCCACCTGGGGCACCCATCTCCTCCTCCCCCAGGGCTACACTAGCAAGCTGGCGGGGCGGTGCACGGGGTGGTGCAGGAGTATCCTTTTGGGGACACTGGGGGTCAAAGTATCTGTGGCCCACCTGGCCACACTTAAAACAAGTAGGGGGCCTCCTTGGAACAGGATTACCTGTTGGAGGCACTGGCTTCTTATCTGGGGGAGGCTGGGATACCACTGCCTGGTTCCCTTGGGAATTATCTTGGGGCCCTCGGTGGAACTCCCTTGGTTTACCCCTGTCCCCCCACCTCTCTGCTGGGGACCCTGCCCACCTTTGGCGAAGTCTCCCACTGGACCCTTGCGAACCCGGGTGCTCACCCAGCGGTCCGCCTCCTCAGCAAGCTTCCTAGGGTTAGTCAGCTTGCAATCTATCAGATGCTGGCGTAGCTCAGGAAAACAGTTACTAGAAAAATGCTCCCATGCAATCAAGTCATACAGTTGCTCAAAAGTTTCTACTTTGCTGCCTTTTACCCAGCGTTCCATTGCTCTGCCAAAAAAAGACACATATTCAACCCACGTGGTACCCTCTATCTTCTTGCAGGTTCTAAATCTCTGCCTGTACATTTCAGGGGTCAAACCATAGCGGGTAATCAAAGCTTCCTTCATGTGGGCATAAATCATCCTACTTTCGGGGGGTAGGTCCAACAAGGTATCCCTCCCCTCACTCACAAAGCGTCCCCACAACCCCGCTCCCCAATCCTTCTCAGGGACCCGGTGGGACACCATAGCTAATTCATAAGCGGCAAACCATTGCCCAATATCCTCACTTTTATGAAAATCCTTAATAACCTCTTTAGGTATATACACTCTACTCTCAGAATGCACTACTGGTATGCTGCCACCAGAGGGGGAGATCTCAATACTCTTGGCCTTAATCTCCAACTCCCTCAAAATTCTCTCATGTTCAAATTTCATCTTCATTATCTCAACTTCTAACTTCTTATTCTCTAGGTCTCTCTGACCATCCAATTTGAGCTTAGCCATCTCCACATTATGCCGCCTATCTCTCTCCCTGTCCTCCATCTCTTCTGGAGACAGACCCCTTGAGGACACACTAGTGCCCGGGCTGGAAACTGCTTTATCCCCTACCAAATCTACAATTTCTTCCTGCTGCTCTCCTGCATTCTCTCCCCCCTCCACAGGCCCTTCTTCATTCCTAGGGGCATCCCTGGCTTCTAGCCAGGCCTTCAATGCCTTGTAATACTCTTCCCTTTTAGTGAGACCTGTGATAGGGACTGTGAAGCGTTTGCAAAAATATTTGAGCTGCTTGGCATTGTAGGTGTCTAATTTCTCTTCTTCCCAGGAGAGATCCTCAGAGGCATTGGATCTGGGCTTGCCCATTGTAGCAATAACTGGCAATAACGATCAAAAATAGAATCAGAAAATCTCCAAAAACGTACGTGGTTATGTTATGGTCTGCACTCACTAGTAGTGTACACTATAATTACTGTATGCAATCATAAATGCAAGTCCTGATCCTCACCGCTGACCACCAATGTTAGAAATGGGGGTCTCTAGTTGGCAATGGCTGGCCACTGTCCAAGTAGGGACCCTTCTTCCTAAGTCAGAGTAAGCAGCCTACACCCTTTGACAACCCCTGCTCAACCCTGTGGTAACGTAGCACGAGCAGCTAGGCTTATCTCAGAGGCAGTGTGTGAAGCATTTATGACCATACACAGTAATATAATGAGGAACACTACAAATGGACACCACTCAAGTAGTTATGAAAAATAGGTATTTTTATATAGACTTAATCACAAGACCAATAACAGTAAAAATCCACAATACTATAAAAAATATAATTACTTTAGAAATGCTGCAAGGAAAAATAGTTCAGGATGCGCAAAATGATGTTTAGTTCAAGGCAGGGGTCTCTGCGACCCTTTTACTCACAAAGTATCTGATTCCTGGAGCAAAGCAACAAAAATGTCGCTAAGGCGTTGTAGCGATAAATTGCCTCACGCTAACCAGCGATGCGTTGAATCCTTACCGCAAGGGAGGATGATGCGCTGGGTTGTGGGCAGGACAAAGCGACAAACTTCCTCACGCTAAGCCGGTGATGCGATGAAATCCTTGCCGCGAAGGGAGGATGATGCACCGAGCCTGTTGCGTGTGCGATCTTGCTGCGTTGACAAAGATGGCGCTCCGCGAGGAAGCGACGATCCGGATTCGATGCGGGGAAAATGGCGAACGCTCGGCATCCGTGCTGCGATGATCCTGTTGCGATGATTTCCAGATAGCGGGCGTTTTCAGGCCCGCAGACAGGTGCTGCGACGATCTTCGGATAGCGGGCGTTTTCAGGCCCGCAGACAGGTGCTGCGATGATCTTCGGGGTGAGCGAGCACTCGGCGACAGCGGAGCGACGATTTTTCTCACGCTCACCAGCTGCAGCGGCTCGCTAACGGAGGTTAGCAACGATTTTCAGCGCTCTCTTCTCAGCAGTAGAACTAGAGGCCCTGGAACACACAGGAGCCTCACCTGCAGATAGTAATCCTCGCTGGGAGGAAACAGGAGGCTGATGGTGGAGTCTGATGTGCCTGAGACTCCAGCAGGAGGCTAGCTCTCTCCTAGCCCTTGGGTGATTGCTGTAGCACAAAAATAAAAGTCCAATCAAAGTTCTTTTCCTCTTCTTGAAGTCCAGTAGTAACAGCTGCAGGCCAGTCCCAGAAACAGCACACAAGCGCAAGGACAGTCCTTCTCCTGCAGATTCTTGTAGTCCCACGGACAGAGGTTCTTCTTGTTATCCAGGAGCAATACCAATTGTAGGGGTTTGTGCACAAATATTTATACCCCCAAAGTCTTTGTTCTCAGGGGTCCCGAGTCTCTGAACCCAGCCAGAACCAGTTCTGCCCAGCCCTGGAGCACTTTGTTGATCAGGCTGCATCCTTCCTTTCAGAAAGAGGGGGTCTGCCTCAGATGCACAGTGGGAGGTGGAGCCAGCATTCACCTTGCCAGGCACAGTCCTATTCAAGTGCAGGAGCTACCCCTCCCCTCACACCAAGGCAGGTCGCTCTATTCAACCCAGGTCTGACTCAGCCTGCCCTGTCCCTCCAAAACCAGACAGCCAATACACATCATAGCAGAGCAAACTGGAAGGCTTAGGCAAGAAAGTACCTATACTCTAAAAGTGGTAGTTTCAAACACAGAATATAAAAATAACCTTTACTAAAAGATGTATTTTAATATTCTGAGCTCAGGCATACTAGATTCGTTTTTCTACCATGTTCTGTGGGTCAGTTAGGACTATAGAATGTAATAGCCCAGACCTCCCATTCTGGCCTATGGAGAACAGGTAGCCTTACAGTAGTGAAAAACAAAATGGGGTGTAATTCACTACTAGGACATGCTACATACATCAGGGCATGTCCTACCTTACACATACAATGCGCCCTATCATAAGGGGGACTTACAGGATGCCAAGGGAAGGTTTAGGGGCTGGAAAGTGGGTGCACTTCACAGCCAAGATGGCAGTTCTCGACTGCACGCAGACACTGCAGTGGCAGGTCTGAGACATACTTTACAAGCTGCTTCTGTGGGTGGCACAAACCGTTGCTGCAGGCCCACCAGCAGCATTCGGTTTACCAGCCCTGGGCACACACAGGCCACGCTACTAGGGACTAACAGGTAAACCAAATAAGCCAATCATGGATGTACCAATTCATATGTCATCTTTACAAAGGGAGCATTCGCGCTGTGGCACTGAATGGCAGTGGCACAGCGCCCAGAGCATCTATAACCAGCAAAAACAGAGGAGACACAGCGAAAAAATGGAAGGGAGACTCATGCCAATGGTGCCAGGTCTAACAGGACCGTACACACGCAATGAATGCGTGGGAAAGGTGTGTTTCACACGTACCCCTACGGTACCAGTACAATAGTGATACGGACCGTAAACACGCAATGAATGCTTGGGTACGGTGTATTTCACACGTACCCCTACGGCACCAGTAGAAAAGTGATACGGACCGTACACAAGCAATGAATGCGTGGGTACGGTGCGTTTCACACGTACCCCTACGGCACCAGTAGAAAAGTGATACGGACCATACACACGCAATGAATGCGTGGGTACGGTGCGTTTCACACGTACCCCTACGGCACCAGTAGAAAAGTGATACGGACCGTACACACGCAATGAATGCGTGGGTACGGTGCGTTTCACACGTACCCCTACGGCACCAGTACAATAGTGATACGGACCGTACACACGCAATGAATGCGTGGGTACGGTGCGTTTCACACGTACCCCTACGGCACCAGTAGAAAAACGATATGGACCATACACACGCAATGAATGCGTGGGTACGGTGCGTTTCACACGTACCCCTACGGCACCAGTAGAAAAGTGATACGGACCGTAACACGCAATGAATGCGTGGGTACGGTGTGTTTCACCCATACCCGTACGGCACCAGTACAATACTGATACGAGCCGTACACATGCAATGAATGCCGGGGTACGGTGCGTTTCACACGTACCCGTAGGGCACCAGAACATTTGAGATACGAGGCGTACACACGCCACGAATGTGGGGTTACGGTCTGGCCCTGCATGTTACCTTCATATTGGTGTGTGTGTAGGTCCAGGCCAGCAGTGTACTGCTCCAAGGGGGTGGGTGGGTGGGTGGGTGCAGAGGATTCCCCGCAGTGGCCAGCCATATGGGGGTGGCTGCAGATCAATACCAGCAGTGTCCAGACATGTAGGGGTGGCTGTAGAGGACTCCCAGCAGTGGTCAGCCATATAGGGGGGGCTGTAGATGAATACCAGTAGTGGACAAACATATAGGGTTGGGTGCAGATGAATACCAGCAGTGTCCAGACATATGGGGGTGGGTGCACAGGACTCCCAGCAGTGGCCTGCAATATGAGGGGTGGGTGGAGAGGACTCCCAGCAGTGGACAGAGACATGGGGGTGGGTGCAGAGGACTCCCAGCAGTGGACAGAGATATGGGGGTGGGTGCAGAGGACTACCAGCAGTGGCTTGCAATATGAGGGGTGGGTGCAGAGGACTCCCAGCACTGGACAGAGACATGGGGGTGGGTGCAGAGGACTCCCAGCAGTGGACAGAAATATGTAGGTGGGTGCAGAGGACTACCAGCAGTGGCCTGCAATATGAGGGGTGTGTGCAGATGAATACCAGCAGTGTCCAGACATATGGGGGTGGGTGCAGAGGACTCCCAGCTGTGGACAGATACATGGGGGTGGGTGCATATGACTACCAGCAGTGGCCTGCAATATGAGGGGTGGGTGCAGAGGACTCCCAGAAGTGGACAGAGACATGGGGGTGGGTGCAGAGGACTCCCAGCAGTGGACAGAGATATGGGGGTGTGTACATCATCAGATGACCACACCTACATGGTGGTATGTACGCATCCCTAACTTTGGACTATGATGACAGTGCTATTTTATTTTTATTTTTATTTATTTAAACTTGTAACGCGCAACAGCTACCCACAGTGGGTTTCCCGGCGCAGAGGGATAGACTAGAGAAGAAAACGGACCATTGTTAGCAGCTCCCTGAGACAATTAGATACCCATGCAAATCAGCAGAATAAGAGCGTTTTTAGACGTTTCCTGAATGCAAGAAAATTAGTCTCATTTTTCAAGGAGGAAGGTAGCGTATTCCAGTATTTGGGGGCGCGATGGGCGAAAGCCCGCCCTCCCATTTTAACAAGTTTGAATCGAGGAATGACAAAATCACAATTAGCAGACGATCTTAGTGTTCGAATAGGTGTGTAAGGTTGAACGAGGTTGCGCAGATACATTGGAGCCGAGCCTTGCTTGATTTTAAAAAGATAGCATAAGGCTTTAAAGTTAATGCGGCTGGGGATCCTAAGCCAATGTAAATCGCGTAGAGCCTGCCTAGCTGATTGTCTTCTCGGGATGTTACAGAGAAGACGGGCAGCAGAGTTCTGGACAACCTGGAGTTTATTGACAGTGGCCGCATCGGCACCAAGGTAGAGGACATTTCCGTAGTCCAGACGGGAAGTTACCAGCGCCTGAACGACGGTTCTCCTAGTGGATGGAGGCAGCATCCATAGAATTTTCTGGAGCCATCGTAGAGTAGTAAAACAGATGGCGGCCACCTGGGTGGCCTGCTGTCGCATGGAGAGTTTATCGTCTACAAGGAAGCCAAGATTGCGGGCCACTGAAGAAGGCTGAGGGAGAGGTCCCATCTCAGTAGGCCAATGCTGAGGGCCCCATAGATCTTTCTTTTTCCCGAAAATAAGAATTTCGGTTTTGTCACCGTTTAGCTTAAGGAGATGCCTTTGCATCCACCCAGCTATACGGGACAACCCTAATTTCAGAACCGATATGTCGTTGCTTTCACAGCTGGAGAGGGAAAAAACAATCTGGGTATCATCAGCATATGAAAAGATGGTCAGCCCAGCGTCTTCTGCTATGGAGGCAAGGGGTCTTATATAGATATTAAACAGCAAAGGGCTGAGTATAGACCCCTGAGGAACGCCATATGCTGATGTATAAGTGGAAGAGGATGCTTTCGCAGAAAAGACCTGGATGGTGCGCTCACTTAAAAAGGAGGCAATCCATGCTAAAGCTGGACCGTCCAATCCCAGGGAACAGAGAGAACTAAGAAGAATGGAATGAGACACAGTGTCGAACGCCGCAATTAAATCCAGAAGGATAAGCGCCGATGTTTCACCGCGGTCGACACTGTGTCTTAAGCTCTCCGTTACCCCAAGAAGGGCGGTCTCAGTGGAATAATTAGCACGAAAACCAGACTGAGATGGGTGCAGAAAGTCTGACGATTCCACTAGACTGTATAATTGGGTGTTAACATGCCTCTCCAGCACTTTAGAAAGTACGGGTAGCAACGATATCGGCCTGAAATTGGCGAGATTAGACGCATCTGCTCCAGCCTTTTTCAGAAGTGGGACAACCATTGCGTGTTTCCAATCCCGTAATACCTGGGATTCGCATAGTGAGGCGTTTAAAAGTCTCATAAGAACCCTACGAGGTGTAAGATCTAATGATTTCAGGATTTTTGCAGGAACAGGATCACGAGGTGAACCCGAGCGTATACTATTTAAACAGACGGAGAATGAAGTGTCGTCGAACAATTCCCAGTGTGTCAATTTTACCCTGGGAGAGGACAAATCAATATCTCCAGTCAGTTCAGGACGCAATACTTCTGAATTCAGAGGGGGGCTCATGGAGTCGTAAATCCGTTCAACCTTGGCTATAAAGAATTGAGCGATAGAGTTACACTGAGCCTCGTCTAGTGCTGGAGGTGTTGGAATAGTATCAGCTCCTGTCAGTTTTTTAACGACAGAAAAAAGAGTACGAGGACAGTTCTGGGCTTGAGTAACAGTGTCCGCAATGTAAACCGCTTTGGCGGTTTTACATTTTTGATGGTAATCTCTTAGAGCTTCTTTATAGACAGTCTTCGAAGAGACTGAATAAGATAGTCGCCATTTCCGCACCAGGGCCTTACATTTAGTGCGCAGGGCTTTCAAGTCAGTAGAAAACCATGGCGCCGGAGGGCGGTGTGACCTGACATGAATAGCAGAAGGCGGAAGAAGAGTAGTCACAGCGTTTGTAAGCCAGTTAGAGACGGCTGTGTTCATCTCACCAACTGAAGCCATGCATTCCTTGGGGCAAGTATTGGAAAGATGATAATTAAATCCATTAATATCAAGTTTCCCCCAACGATAAATAGGAACACCCTTATCAGTGATTCTATTTATCTGATGTTTAGGGTACACTAACGAGAAATGAACCGCAAAATGATCGGTCCACTCCAAGGGGCGAGCATTCTGAGAACAGTTAAAAGAGACATTTGAAAAAACAGGATCCAATAGATGTCCAGCAGAATGGGTTGGACCAGTATTCAACAGGGGCAAGTTGAAGGCCACCAGGTCAGACAGAAAACATTTACTATTTATACACTGAGGGTCCTCCAGGTGTAAATTAAGATCACCAAGAATGGTGAAATTAGCTGCCCTGAGAAGAAAAGGCGTTATAGTGTCAATGAAAGAGGAAATCCAGGAGGAAGCATTCCCTGGAGGGCGGTAAATCAACAGGCCCGACAAGGTGAATTGCGGGTTAATCGCTATAACAACACATCACTGACAGCAGTGTCCCACTCCCAGGAGGATGGATGTCTTTCACCCACTGCATGACACACCACATGTGGGTGTGAGGACAAATAACACATGCATACCCACCCATGGCGGATGCAGCACAATACACACCCTGATATCATGCCACAAGACTGTATTGTCATGTAACTGCCTACAAAACTAAGATAGCCAAAGGGAACACACACTGTCGCGCACATCCCAGGACTGATAGGAATGTCCAGGTGCTGGTCCAGCCACCAAGATGTTGAGCCCGATTCACAGAACTAACTTAAGACAAAATCCTAAACTTACTACCATTTTCGTATTCACAGAAGGCACTTACTCATTTTGGTATTCACAGAAGACACTTACTCACTTCGGTATTCACAGAAGTTAGGAGTCCTAACTTTAGGACTCCTAAATGCCTTCTGTGAATACCGAAAGTCTTAAAATTAGGATTTTTCTCAGTTTAGGAATCCTAAAGTTAGGACTCCTAACTTTACTACTACTAAACTGCGAAAAATCCTAATTTTAAGGCTTTCGGTATTCACAGAAGGCATTTAGGAGTCCTAAAGTTAGGACTTCTAACTTCTGTGAATACTGAAATGAGTAAGTGCCTTCTGTGAATACCAAAATGAGTAAGTGCCTTCTGTGAATACCAAAATGGGAGTAAGTTTAGGATTTTGTCTTAAGTTAGTTCTGTGAATCGGGCCCGTTGTCTCTCATGGAAGGAATAGGGTGGAATTCCCTAGATACAATGCCCACAATTGTGAGTCAGGTGCCCAAATACCCTGCATAACAAGTACCATTTGTGTGGTAGGCTGTGATTACACACATGCATAGTGCTGAAAAGGGTGAATTTGTCCCTGAAGGCATTTCGACATACTCAAAACACAATACAGTGACTAACAAAGATGGCACAGACGATTCAGCAGGAGACATCGGTGAGCAGGGATGGCCATTGCTGAAGGGATCCGTCACCAACAAAGGAAATGTTGACACAAGTCAGCACAACAATTGTGCAACTGTTTGCAGGGAAGATGTAAGGTGCCACAGAGGAAGGAACACTCCTTGGGACAATGTCTCAAAACAAAATGAACACACACTACCAATGATTCTTTGCAGAGACATTGTGATGGCACCATGGTCCACCTCATGACCATCATACAAAAACATTTCTCAGAACCCTAACACATTACCAGAACACCAACTCCAGGAGCCTCATCACCAAAATCAAGTACTGAAATGCAATAGTGTTGAAAGTAAAAATAAAGGCTTTATTCAGCACAATTTTTTTTAAAAATAGACTATTTACACAGGCCAATGGCCAGTCCATACGTAAAGTCCAAGGGGGGGATGTAGGGGACTGCGTCTACCCCTAGCTTGCCTGCACAAATGAACCTCCAGGTTCGTCGGACGGGGGTGGGGCATCATCTGTCGCAGTACCAGGCACCGCAGGGACAGGAGGGGGAAGGGTAGGTGTGGTGGGTGCAGGGGTGGACGTCTCCACCACAGGGGGTGGGGCAGCGCCGAAGGTGGAGGCAAGCTCGGCGCTGCCCACCGCTGCTAGTACGTCCATCCGAACCCCTGCACCTGAGGATTCCCCAGGGTCAAGGGAGGGTGTGGTGAGCGAGGGATGGGGTGCACCGCTCCTGGGGGAGGGGGTTGATGTGGTGGGGGACTCAACTCCCATGCCCGGGGACTTCCTCGCCCGCTTGTGGGGTGGTGGCTCAGCGGGGACGAGGTCCAGCCCACCCAGAAAGAGCTGCTTGGGTGAGCGTTTGGCAGGGGAGCCAAGGGGAGTGGTTTTGGAGGGACAGGGTTGTGACGACTGCGGACTGCGACTGTGGCTGCGTGTATGTCATCTGTCCCCAGACCCTGTGGGTGTGCCTACATCCCCCTGAGTGTGCGTGCCAGGAGGTGTGCGCTTTGCCTTACTTGGGGGTGTGCTGCCTGTGTCTGGTGGGGTGCGTGATCGTGACTGTCTGGGTGTGCGTTGGACAGGTATGGGAGAGGGAAGTAAATGTAAACGTAAATGTGATGTATTTGTATAGCGCGCAGCTACCCGGAGGCATCCCGGCGCTTGTACTCATACCGCTGTGGAACCCTTCCTGGTTTTTCCTATGAGATGTCCACTCCTGGGCACCCCAAGGTGAAAGCCAGGCATCCTATGCGCTGTGGGGGCCATTGTGGAGATTAAGCAAGCTATTGCCCAGAGTTGCAGAGTGGGACCCATGATTAGAATAGGCACCGAGGCGAGAATTAACAGGTCCGGGGAATTTAAGTCCAAGAGCCGCCGAGGCGGGAATTGAACCCTGGTCCAGGCCAGACTTCTGCATCAGGGTCTGCCGCTCTAACCATTGAGCCACACTTCTCCAGTGTGGATGGGTCCGGGGTAGGGGGTGGGACGGAGCACTGCAGGAGAGTAACTGCTGCCGTCAGGGAAGAGTCCATGGACCGCAAAATCTTGCGTTGGTCACACATCGTTGCTGACATGCCCTCCATGAACGACACCATCTGTGTGAGCAGTTTAGTGTGGCCATGGAGGACATTCAGCACCGATGCCTGCCCAACCTGCAACTGCCGCAGTATGTCCAAAGACTCTTCACTGAGGGCAGCAGGGGTGACAGGGGCAGGGGGTGCGGTGCCTGGGCCGAAGGAGACATGGTGGGCCTCTGCACGGACAGAAGGGACAGGAGCAACTGGGAGGGCGGAGATGGTAACGGAGGAGGCGGGGACAGATGTGGGGATGCTGCCAGGTGGTGTAGCAGCCTCCGGCTCCTCGAGGAAGTCAGCGTCGGACCCGTCAGCGTCGTAGGTGGTATCGCCTCCAGACAGGTCCTCGGACTGACTCCCCTCGCCCTCCGTGCCACTGGCTCCCTCGGACTCGCCAGCAATGGTGGCACTGTCGCTGGGTCCCTCCTCCAGGTCCGTGGAGGTGTCTCCTTCTGTTTCGGATGATGATGCTGTGGGCAAGGAAAAGAAACAGAAATGCATCAGTCACCTGTATACATCTGACACATGAGCACAAAAACAATAGGTCACAGTGTATATCAGGCAATGCATCATGAGTAACAGCTAGATTACTCCGCACATATGTAAGCCCTGGACTGCCCAGTTGGTAGATCCACTATGCCACTTGGACACAAGGAAAAAAAGAACACACCAGGCCACAACTTGAATGAGAAATACACTGAGAAGCTAGTGTCTGTGAACAGGTGAGCACAGCAATACAATGAAGTCATGCCACCTCTTGTTTACCCTGAAAGAAACAGTAGTGGTGCACCCAAGGTAAAATAACACACCTCACTACTCAAGGTGTCACCACACTCAGAGACCTGTAAGTACTTTGTAACACAAAACGAAAAAATGTTGTTACCTTGGGACTCACAATACTTTACACAATTGACATGTATTGAATGTGGCAATTCGCCATTTCGTGAAAAGAACACTCATGTGCCTGCATGAAAAATGTCTCCCAAGGAAGTGCACACAAAACTACATTTACACTGTCACTGAAGAAGTTGGCACCTTTTTCAAAGAAGCCACTGTTAGAAATAAATGGTGTTGCAGAAAGTACATATACATGGGCCCACGGAGGTCTTGATGTCTTGACATATGTTAGTTTGTATCACCAACAACAAAGGAGTTTCACAAAATCAAGATCACTGTGGGAACATGTATACAGAGAATCTGCAACACCATTTAATTCTAACAGTGGCTTCTTTGAAAAGGTGCCAGCTTGTTCCATGAAAGTGGAAATGTTGTTTGGTGTGCACTTCCTTGGGAGACATCTTTCATGCAGGCACATTAGTGTTCTTAACACAAATCATCAAATTACCACATTTAAAACATGAAGAACTGTCAACAAGTGCTGTGAGTGCCAAGGTACAAACATTTTTGACTAACAACTTGAATTATATCAGTTGTCACATGGCCATCCGTTACCTGATGACACAGTTGGCTACACATATGACCCACTGCCTGTCATGTAGAGTAAAACCGCTTTGTTCGCCATAAGTTGGCAGGGTATGCTCAGACGTGAGCCCCTTGCTCACTTTGCCACTGGATTCAAGCAAGCCTGGCTGAAGACGGCTGAAATTCCAGAAACCGGTCCTAGGAAGCTTGTTTCCAGTCCAGGGAAGGCATGGATTGGCAGTTCGGGCTGGACTGTTCCCATGAGGCACAGGGTCAGACTGATTTGCATATGGCCATGTCTGAACTGGGGTGGCAGAGTGGGCTAAAGAACGGTGATGGATCAAACCCAGATCTGTTGACTGGGTGTGAGTGTTTGATTGGTTCTGATGCTCCGCCCATCACCACCCCCTTTTGTACCGCTTTGTCATGTAGAGTGGCACACATGTTCAAACCCAGGACAATACATAAGCTAATGGGCCTGCAATTGTGTTGTAAAGAAACATAGCTGTACTGTGGAGACACCCTCATGGCAAGCCAGACTGTCCACACAGATGTCAGCACACAAAGACCAAACTGCGTTGCATCTGAACCACACACGTGCCAAAAATGTACGAGCAGTAATCATGTTTTTAAAAAAATGACAGAGGCTGCAAAGCAGGAACATTAAGCACTGGCCACTATCACAGGGGCACTGCACGGTGATTCTTTGTACAGCCAATTCTCGCACACAGGTCGGACCTGGCAAGGAGAAATCAGGGGTGCCCATGTAGGCCTCTCCCGCACAACCACCCCATACCTGACTCAATGTGATTGATACAGATCAAGAAGTGACACCTCTTAATCAGGGTTTCAAAAACTGTGCAGCAACAATTGCTAAATTGACACAACATCACCTCGTGGGGCTGGCAACACATATTTGTGACAAACAACCATCAACAGATTGTTGTGAATAGCCACACAGGCACTGCCCAGTGTGAGTATGCACAAGCCAAATGGTGTATCCCTGTCCAGTGGACACATGTAGCACACATTGAAAAAATACAAACTAGGCCAGGGAACAATGCCACAGGGGCAGACCTATGCTGAACCCACAGAGAATGTGCACAGTGTTGGATGACACACATGATTAGGAGGCCAGGGTGTCTCAGGGGATTGTAGTGGGCACACTGCTCCGTGTTCCTGGAATGAGCTGACTGTACCATGAGCGACCGTCATGGCACTATGCATATCTCCCACTCATGCACATAATGTCTGGTGCAAGGGTGTTCAGTTGAAACCTCACACTCCTATGTTGAGACTCATCATCAGTGCCAACAAATATGGACCCCCAACATAGTGAACAGGTCATGGCACAGGCAAGGTATCAATGCATGTCACAGACCACCCTCCCACATGATGCGGAAAGCAATGTGCACTTTGTTTTTCTGGCACCCTAGATGACCATATGCAAATGTGATTACACACAGACCAGGGGACACATGTCAAGGAGTGGAAGGGATGAAAAAGAGCACCAGGTGACATTGGGGAACATAAAATGCACTGCACATATAAACTCTGGGAGTGTATCCAGGCTACATAGCACTTCCAAAAGCTGGTGACACATAACACAACAAACAGCCATCTACCTACCCCCTCCTTGCTGCAGTCTCTCCTGTAACTGCCTATCGAGGTCAGGGAAGACCACCGCCAGGACACGGGTCATGTGGGCGGTCAGGCGTCGGCGCCTGCCGTGGGGGCGAGGAGGGTCCATCCCCAGCTGGACCCAGTCGATCCTCCGGGTCCAGCACTGGATATCCTGCCACCGTTTTCTGACCTGTGGTAGGCGCCGACTCCGATCCCCCGCTGATCTCACGGCCCTGACGATGTCCTGCCAGATCCCCATCTTCTCGTAGGCAGTTACCTGTCAGGATGACAAAGTGAGACAACATCACTACACCTGCTCCATGTCCCAGAGACACACATTTGAACATCTTTGATATGTTGAACAGGGCATAGGATGCTGACAGGAATTGCATCATTCTCAATGAGAAATTGGCCTGTATGCAAGCCCCAATGCACTACATGGCATTGAAAGTCAACAGGTGGCATAAGGGGTGCGACACACTCACTGATCATGGCACACACTGTGCAGCACATGCAACAGCAGGCTGATGGACAGCACGTGCCAAGCAGTCACATGTCCCACTCCACTGACGCACCCTCAGTAGACTAGACGGACACACCCAGGCACAGATCACTCGCCTGTCAATCACAACAGTGGATACAACCCTCACTCTACACATTTGCCACTTGCCTGTGGGGTGTCACAGGTGTCGTGCTAGCTCTGCAAGTCAGACACACAGCACGGCTTACTTGTCACATCAGATGGGTTGAGCTGTTGCCTCCTCCATGCAGCTGTGGTGCAACACTTCACATAGACACTCACCCACATGACAAGGAACATTCACACACATCAATGTCCATGAGGTCGTACACATCATTTGGACTCTCTCACCACAGGTCCACTCAACTCATACACATCTGTGGGTACAGTCACCTGTCACACCGGGGGGACCACTGAATCACCTCAGGACAATATGAAAAAAAGCCACCAATGGATTTGCCAGGCTGAATGTGTCATGCACTATGCAGTGAATGTCACAGTAAGCACAATGCAAGTGAGGAGTGCATACAGGAACTACCTCATGCTCTGCATGAGAGACATAAGCATGTCCCCCCCTGGGACCCACTCTAAACAACATTGCATGTCTGTCACACCTGGACACAATGCCAAAAGTGACAGTCACACAACTGGTGCACAGCCAAAGGTAGTGTTTTGCACCGCTTATGGCAACATTACAACAGTGATATGATTCTAAGCTACACCATGGGTACGATGCGTACACACGCAATGAATGCAGGTGTATGCTTCGTTTCACATAGCATGTCTGTCCCACCCGGACACAATATTGACAGTCACACAATAGGTGCATAGGGAAAGGTAGTGGAGTCAGCACTCACCTGCTCCCCTGGTCTCCCATACAGCTTGGGGTACTGTGGGAGGAGGCAGTCCAGAAAAACCTCATTCTCCTCTACGGTGAATGGCTGGGCCCTCTCCACAGTATGCGACATGGTCCAGAGGAAGCAGTGACAGCAGCAGAGTGGTCGACTGGAAAGTTGTGCAGGCAAGTGCCCTCTCATGGGCTCTGGCTGCCTTATTTCTGTGTTGCTGAGGGGCATTCATTTAGAGGAGTACATAGTGATTGGTCAGACTCATTCGCATCATACCTTTACTCCAATCCCTTTAAACATACACCAATGACACACATTCGCATCGTTCAAATTTTGAGCATCATGTCAAGTCAACAACCACTTTGCAACATTGTATTATTTGGCCAACTGACTGTTCCAGGACACCTGATGGACACATTGCAAATGAAAACTCTGTATCCATGACAACCAGCATGCATTTTGGGCCTAATATTTGTCCCCTATGTGTCCCCTATGTAATTTTGAAATCCACACACATGTACGGTGCGTTTCACACGTACCCCAACGGCACCAGTAGAACAGTGATATGGACCGTACACACGCAATGAATGCGGGGGTACGGTGCGTTTCACACGTACCCGTATGGCACCAGTAGAACAGTGATACGGACCGTACACATGCAATGAATGTGGGGGTACGGTGCGTTTCACACGCACCCCTACGGCACCAGTAGAATAGTGATACGGACCGTACACACGCAATGAATGCGTGGGTACGGTGCGTTTCACACGTACCCCTACGGCACCAGTATTATAGTGATACGGACCGTACACACGCAATGAATGTGGGGGTACGGTGCATTTCACACATACCCCTACGGCACCAGTAGAACAGTGATACGGACCGTACACACGCAATGAATGCGGGGGTACGGTGCGTTTCACACGTACCCCTACGGCACCAGTACAATAGTGATACGATGCGTACACATGCAATGAATGCGTGGGTATGGTGCGTTTCACACATACCCGTACGGCACCAGTAGAATAGTGATACGGACCGTACACACGCAATGAATGCGTGGGTACGGTGCATTTCACACGTACCCCTACGGCACCAGTACAATAGTGATACGGACCGTACACACGCAATGAATGCGGGGGTACGTTGCATTTCACACGTACTCCTACGGCACCAGTACAATAGTGATACGGACCGTACACACGCAATGAATGCGGGGGTACGGTGCGTTTCACACGTACCCCTACGGCACCAGTATAATAGTGATACGGACCATACACACGCAATGAATGCGGGGGTACGGTGCGTTTCACACGTACCCCTATGGCACCAGTACAATAATGATACGAGGCGTACACACGCCAGGAATGGAGGGCTACGAGTCGCACAAGGATGTCCATCAAGTACTTGTCATTGCATACTTTCATGTGCAGGCCCTAGGTGTGTCAGCCAGTGATATTGCACAGGTCATCTCATCTAGTTGCACAATTGATGTGTGATGATCTGTGTACACATGTCATGTGTGATGGGGCACTATGTGGCACACATCACCTTGACACTTGCCACATGTGTGTCTGTAGTCCAACTGTGTCATGCACAGCAGCAGTGGGATTGCACAGTCATCACCACCCGCACCTGTCTCCTGAGGCCAGGGACAGAGACACTCTATCAACTGACATGTCACGATCAGCGTGCCCCTATGTGACTATGTCAGGTGTGTGTCATGTGTTCCCATGAGCTTGCTGTTAGTGTTCCGTCAACTGCATCTGCTGTTGGTGCATCCAACATGGGTCTGTGTGGAGATGGGCATGGCACACATCTACGCACACCATGCCACATGTGGATTCCCACGGCTGTAGGGTCTGTGTGCATCGGACATCATATTTTCCCAGGCATACATGTCTGCGTCATCTCAATGGCTGTGTTTTTTTGTTGTCACGTGTACCCCTTCATCGCAATGTGTTTCATATGTACATTTGACATTCCATGTGACCTGTGCGTGTGCCTTGCAGTGAACTGTCTGGATGAGATGACATCCTTCCAATGCAGCTATGTGGATGTGTGTCACTCCGGTGATATCTCTGGCTGTTCACTCAGACTTGCCCCCAGCTCATTTCAGGGCATGTCATGTAGACTTGACAATCAACAGGTGTATCTGGCTTTTCGTAGGAGTGCCAGCAAGTTGGCATATGTGCCCTGGATGTATTGCACACACCAGACTCCATAGTTACCTGATGTTTAGTAGCAGTTTAGCATGGGCTATGTTCATTGACATTGATGTTGGCAGACTCTCAATCCTCATTATTCCTAACAATGTCCTGCAGGGCACCGCCTGTCCCAAGACCAATGCCAGACTTGGCTGCCATGAGGGAACGTGCCTGCATCCGACGTTACAGATTCACTCGACAGTTGATTGAGGACTTGATCGACAAGCTGGCACCACACCTCCAACCGCGACACAGGTATCCTACTGCGCTGACCCCCAAGATGAAGGTGATGGAAGCCCTACATTTTTTTGCCACAGGTACGTTTCAATTGACCATAGCTGATGTTGGTGGGATATCACCGACAATGTTCAGCCGTGTCCTGCGTGATGTTTTATCAGCCATGTTGGAGCACCTTGATGAATTCATAAAATTTCCTACTCCTGAGGAGTTGACAGATGTCAAGGGTGATTTCTATACCCTGGGAGGGATGCACCATGTCATTGGGTCCATTGATGGGACACATGTGGCTTTGGTACCACCACAGGCACAGGAGCAAGCCTATCGCAACCGTAAACATTACCACTCAATAAATGCCCTTGTGGTGTGTCTTGCTAACATGCTGATTTCCCATGTCTGTGCACGGTTTCCAGGATCAGCACACGATGCCAACATCATGAGGCGTAGCAGGGTGCCACAAATGATGCTGTGGCTGCACAACGAACGAGCATGTCTTGTTGGTGGGTATACTCTGTTTGTCCTGTGTGTTGCGGTATCTTTGGCTCTTACGGCATCTCCTGACCCACTTATTTACATGATGTTTCCATGTAGGGGACTCTGGATATCCCAACATGCCATGGCTAATGACACCTCTCCGCAACCCAAGAACAGCTGCAGATCACCGGTACAACAATGCACACGGGCAGACCAGGCGAGTGATTGAGAGGACGTTTGGCCTCCTGAAGAGCCGATTCCGGTGCCTTGACAAGACAGGCGGGTCTCTCCCATATGCACCGGAGAAGGTGTGCAAAATCTTCATTGTGTGCTGCATGCTGCACAACATGGCCATTGAGAAGGCAGTGCCACTCATCCTTGATCCTGATGAGCAGCAACATCCACCCGTGGAGGATCCAGGGCTTGGTCATGAGGCAAGTGATGAGGAGGAGGAGGATGATATCCGGAGTCAGCTCATACGCAACTTCTTCTCATAATGGTGAGTCACTGGGTATGAGTGTGCAAGCTTGTAGCATTGAGTGGCATGTAATGCAATGTGTGTGTCCAGCTGACTGAATGCAAAGTGACTTTGATGTGTGTACTGATGTGTCACTCGAGTGATGATGTCATGCCACACAGTTTTGCGGAGAGACTTTCTTTGAAATTTGCATGTGTCCAACATTGTTCATGTTTCATAACTGACCATGTGTGTGGCGAGATTTGTTTTAGGTGACTTCTTGTGTGTCTGTCATTCCCAGGTTTTTGCGCCTGTTGTCTGCTCGTGTCATCTTTGTCCTCCTGCTATTCCTCATGAGGATTGCAACATGTGCTGAATCAGCGTTCCATGCACGGACATGTGGAAATGTCAGTTTGGGTAAGGATTGCAGCAAGGCTTTTTGGTGGTGGTACAGGTTGGGAATGTGTGGGGACTGCTTCTGTGCATGTTGTGGTACCATGCATACATGTCTTCTCACCATGGAGCATATAACATGTAGCATCACTCCCATGACATGATAGTCACCCTTCTTGACAGTCATCTGTAGTGGAGTGTGGAGTCTGATGAAGGCATCAATGTGCGTAAACCTTGCCTCTGAAACATTGCGGATGCTACGGGTGGACATAGTGTGGGACATCACAACAACAGGCCCTATGGTGAATTGCAGCCTCTCCGTGTGCAGCAGGATGTGTTTGGCTCATCCCCTTAACTTGTGTGCCAGTTCATTGGGATTTACAACATCCATGTTGTGAAGGGGGGGTCCAGCGTATGTCCCACATGTTCTGTCAACTGACCTGTGAGTCTGTTCGTAGAGATGCATTTCCCTTTGTGTGAGTTTGTGTAATAAAGGTGTTCAGCACAACCCAAAGTGCCTCATCTCTGTCACTGTAGATCTCTTGCCAGTTTGCATGCGTCATCTATGGCATAATTGTCAAAGATTGAGCATATGAGTGTATGTGTACTTCGGCAACATGCATGCAGTTCTTCATAGCTAATAATCTCTTTTGTGCATGAAGTACCTGGTTGTGTATGTATTTGTGCAGGTTGCTCCCCACAACGGGACGTCAACGCCTGCTGACGGTGTGTCTCCTGTGCGCAGCTCCGCATTTTGTTGCCTGATCCTGTGGCCGTCATGTTTGGTGATTGTTCATACATTTTCTCGGCGTGACCCATGAGTAACCTGACACTCCTTCCTTTACAACACCTGTTGCACTGTGCCTTTCTGACCTCCTTGTCTTTGTGTGCTACTTTTTGCCTAGTTTCTCACCCCTTCCGCCTGCTGCTGCCTCACCTGCGGCACCGCCCCACCGAGTGCCCTGATTCTTCAACCCACACGCTTCCAAAATGCTCCTCCCTTCCCCCTCCACCCATTCTTAATGCAGCCAGCAGCTTGTCTGTGCCACTGTTGCGCCAACGCCGTGCCAAAGGCAGGACCGTCTGTGCCTGCAACGTGCACAGTGCATGACCCTCTGGTCCTTGCATGACCCACGTCACACAACAGGCTCATGCTGCAGCCACCCTCCAAGAAATGTCCACCAGACAAGCAACTGCCTGCTATCAGGCAACCCCTAAGCGCACACACGACACCTTTGCATGCTGAGTGTGCAACTCCAACTGCCTACACAGCGCTGCCCCGCCTACCAGACCCTGTCAGACCAACCAGGTCATGTGCCTCCTACTCCACACCCGCTCCGTCCACCAGCACGCCATTGGACTCTGTGCATCCTCAGCACACAACTTCTTCATTGCCATCTCTGACAGATACAAGATCACCCACAGGGACGGCACCAACAATCCCGGAGGATGAATTGCAATTTATACACAAGTACGCCCTCGGAGTCACAAATCCGGTTTTGCACCAACCCCCTGGCAACCCTCAGAGTAACACTCATCTACAGATCTCCAGGCCTACATCCACAATTCCGCAAAGCCATCAACACGTACATCTGCACGCACGCCCTCACCTCCACAGGCTACATGTGGCTGGGGGCCAATAACCTCTTGCTGGAGGAGAACCACACCACCATCCATCATTGGTCCATCAACATCTGCATCCATGTCTCTGACAAGCAACACACTGCCCCACACCCCGCTACCGATCACCCAAAGATGCTTGATGTAAGTCACCACAGACAAGCTGTGTGGGACACCCGAACCAACACCCCCGCCACACCCTGCAACCTCACACACTGGATCAGCAACTGATCCAACAATCTTGCCACATTGACAGACTTTCCTGTGAAGCACAACAACAGTTAAGCCACCTGGGACAAGGCAGACCTACTGGACTCATACAGATCTAGCCGGACTCTTGTGCAAACCTTGCAACACAAAGAACCATCAGTTACCTTACAGCCCTGGAAAACGCCACACACAGCCATCACCATATCATCAGCAAGGACAAGTGGAGATCCTTCAGATAGGGCCGAGGCACCAAAACACACGACATAAAGGAGCTCATCAGCATTGTGAGTGAACTGACAGCAGCTCTCCATCCAAAAGACACCCCACCCTTGCAAGGCAGATCAAATCCCTTGCAACTTTCTACCACTGCAAGCTCATGGACATACACGACAGCCTTGGCACACAGAGGCAGACAGCACCATTATCCGCGGGACAAACCACCCTCAGGTTCTGGACTCCCGTCAGCAGCAAATACACCACCTGGCTCATGTGCACCATCCACTCTGGCTCTCCATCAGGCCCCTTCCCACACAATATCTCAACCACATCATTCCCCATCCTTGAAGCCCACGTCTAGCACGTCATGAATGTCTCCTTTGAGTTTGCCACATTCCATGGGAGCTGGAGGCATGCAGAGACCCAGGCCATTCTTAAACAATGGACGGTAGTACCGCAGGATCTCCTGGAACATCACCCTGCTTCCCTACCCAGCAAATGTCATCAGGAAGACACTCAACAAGCAACTGACAAACTTCCTCCACGCAAACAGCTCCAGGCAACGGGCACCAGACCATCTTCCACAGTAATCACACCACTGCAACCGTCATAATTGCCACCACCAACAACAACTTTGCCCTGCTCATCAATGGTGAGACCACCCCCCTTGACCTCTCAACAGCATTCTACACCATGTGCTACCACACTGTCAGCTCACACATCTCCAACACTGGTATCCAGAGGATGGCCCAGGATTAAATCACCAAGTAGCTCATCAGTAAGGCCCAGGGAGTCGGCCTCCATCCTTCAGCATGTGGTACACTGGGGTCATCTGGCCCATGCCCCAGGCTCATCTCTCAGCGTGACGATCTTCAATGTGTCCATGACCCCCTCTCCGCCATCACATGCGCACACGTCCTCATCATCATCTCGTATGCCATTGACACCCAGCTTCTCCTCACCCTCACCAAAGACCCAGCCATTGCCAGATCCAACCTTCAAGAAGGCATGAGATCCGTTGACGAATGGCTGAACATCAGCCACATGAGGCTGGACTTGGACAGGACTGAGGTCATCATCTGAGGATTGTCCCCTTACGGCTGGGTCAACTCCTTGTGTCCTACCGGCCTGGGCACCGCACCAGCACCCAGCGGCCACGCACGCAAGCTGGTGTTCATCATGGACTCATCGCTCACAATCACCATGCAACTCAACACCATCTGTACCTCATGCTGCAACACCCTCCGCATGCTGTAAATGATCCAAAGATAGATCCACTCCAAGGCAAGACAGACCGTCCCCCAGGTCCACGACACCAGCCGGGTCAACTACAGCACCACCCTCTACGGAGGAACAACAGCAAAACTGCAGGAGAACTTGTCCACATCCAGGGTGCATCCGCACACCTCATCTTCAACATCCCCCGCCCCAGCCACATCACCGTCCACCTGAGACAGCTACAAAGGTTCACTGTCTGCTGCAGGATCACCTTCAGACTCCTCACCCACACTCAGGAGGCAGTCCACAACCCCAGACCCAAAACCGACCTTGGACGTCTGTCATCCAACACCCCGTTGGCCCAACTCCGTGCAGACAACCTTGCCCTGGCCACCATTCATCACATCCACAGAACAACTGCATGCAAGAGATAGTTCTCCCACCTCGCCAAACAGACCTGGGCTCCCTCCCCGGGCACCTCCACATGACCTATGACCTCTACGCCTTCATGATACTCTTCCAAATTGGTCTGTCCGAGCAGTATTGCAAGCCCCCCCTCAGCAGCTTGAGGCCATCACGGATGAGTATTGGACTCCATGTCTGTATTTGATGATACATTGTGACCCATGTGTGTTCTCGACCGGACTCAGATCCCAGTGTATGGATGGCTGGAGTTAGTTCCACACTCAGGCATACTTTGGCATCTCCCCACACGTATGTTGTGGACTCATGCGAAACGACTGCTACATCAAATTTAATTTTTTTTTTTTTATTATAGGTCTGGGGCGTAATTTGTGCAAGAAAAAGGTGCAATACAGGGACCATAGAATCCAAAGTTCCCAGGGGGAGATTGGATCCTTGGCATTTGAAAGCAGCAGAGTCCAGACCACAGTGTTTGGCATCATTGGTCAGACTGTTACCAGCAAATCCATGTGGCAGAGAATGTCAGTCAATGAGGTGATGCTGTTGCACATGAAGGCCAGGTGCCAGGCCTGGTGACCTGGGAGATGTGGATGGGCCGCTGCATCTCACGGTCTTTTCCGTGGACGACCCACCTTCCTCAGGGGACCCTCAGATGCAGGCCTTGACGATGCTTGGGATGCTCCGTCGGACAAATCCTCCTCCTCCTCCCTCCCTGTGGCTGGTGGTGGTCTTCGCCTGGTGGCACAGGGAGGGTTGCCCATGTTGTCTGCGATCCGATAGAGTGAATGGCTTATGTCCCTTTGCACCGCCAGGAGCTCAGCCAGTCTTGCCTCCATCTGTCCTTGGTGTTCTTGTTGACTGGCGTGGTGCTCAGCCTGCTGGTTCTTCATCTCTGTGATGGTCCCCTTTATCTCTGTGAGTGTCCCAACTACCTGGCTGATCTCCCTGGTGTCACACCGGTATGCCTCCATGATGTTGTGTATGGGTGACATACCGGGCTCTTCAGCTGGCTGGTCAGGTTCTCGCCTCCGCCTGCCTCCACTCCCACAACCCCTGCCCACACGAGCCTGACCTGCCGTTGTGGGCACATCGGGTCTACGGGACCCCTGAGGGATGGCAGGGGTGGTGTTGTCTGCCTCCTCCTGGTTGCCCGGCGAACCTTGTCCCTCCTGGTCAGACTGGCTCAGTTGTTCACTGCGGGCAGGGCTCCTTGATGTCTCCTGGGATGTGGCAGTGATGGGGGTGGTGGTTGGCACAGATGTTCCTGAACCAGGTGCTGCAGGGGCTTGGACAGTTGGGGTGTGGATGCCATTACCCCCATGTTACATAAGTTGTTTGTGTACTCACCAGGCTCTGGGACTCCTTGAAGTCCATGTACTCCCACAGGCGGAAGCAGGGTCATCACCTTCTCCTCCACGGGATGGAAATGTACTGGTCTGCGGGGCCCACCATCTCCAGTAATGTTGCTCTGGGCGTAGTCGTCATTCATTTTTCGCTTGACTGACCTCAGCACATCGTACCACCTGGCTTGGCATTCAGTCCTGGTCCTTCTGATGGTTGCAACAGCATTCACCCTATCGAGGATCATCTGCCACAGCCGTGATTTTTCAGCTATGCTGGTCTGTCTGACCAATGTTCCAAACAGCTGTGGCTCTACTCTGATGACTTCATTGACAAGGATCTCCAGCTCCTCCCTTGTGATCTTTGGATTCTTGTCTGTGGGCATGGTGTGGGGTGAGGGTGTGGATGGTTGTGGGTGTGTGGGTCTGAATGTGAAGTTGTGGGTCTGAATGTGAAGAGGGGGTATGTGTGAAGGAGGTTGTGTGAAGGTGTATATGTTAAGGTGGATGGTTGCAGTTGGTGTGTGCTCTCTAGCTGCAGTGAGTCTGTTGCAAAGGCTCATGGTTTGTGTCTGTGGGCCCTTTTTATTGGTCCATTTGTGGGTGGGTCTCATTTTGAATTTTTGGTGGGTGTGTTATGAGGGGTGGTTGTGAGTTTGCCCCGCTGTTTGCCTGTTTGGATGTGGCCAGGTCAGTCATTACAATGTTTTGTGCACTGTAGACGTGATTTGTGGTGTTGTGCGAGTCGAATAGACCCTCCTTGTGCTGTTTTACATTGCCTATGTACGGTGCGTACATACGCGATATTGTTGTGAGGTGCGTACATATGCGATGTTGGGGTACGCACCGTACATACGCGATGTTGTTGTAAGGTGCGTACATACGCGATGTTGGCGTACGCACCGTACATGCGCGATGTTGGGGTATGCACCGTACATACGCGATGTTGTTGTAAGGTGCGTACATACGCGATGTTGGCGTACACACCGTACATACGCGATGTTGGCGTACGCACCGTACATGCGCGATGTTGTTGTAAGGTGCGTACATACGCGATGTTGGCGTAGCACCGTACATGTGCGATGTTTTTGTAAGGTGCGTACATACGCGATGTTGTTGTAAGGTGCGTACATACGCGATGTTGGGGTACGCACCGTACATACGCGATGTTGTTGTAAGGTGCGTACATATGCATGGGGGGGCCTGTACGACTCGTACCCCTGTACGGCTCGCACCCCGGGAACAACTTTTCCCAGGATACGAGTCGTACAAAATTTGCTTCGTAGCGGGTAAAGTCATTCCCCGTGTACGGGACGTTTTCCGTACGAACCCTAAATTGGAAAGCCGGTCCGGATCGTACTTGTACGGTCGGACTGTGTTTTTAGGATTCGTACGGAAAAGTGTCCGGGTCCGTCTGGTACAACTTTTCCCGATCCTTATGTATTTTTCCCGTACGAATTGTACTTCACGTATGGGACGGGACTTGTACGATTCGTACGGAAAAAATTATGGATACGAGTCGTACGGAAAAAAAAAATACAGGATCGGAATCGACCCCCAAGTTTCTGAAAAGTTGATTGGGGTATCCAGCACAACCGCACCCATCATATGGTGGTGTTGCAGGGATTCTGCCCATATACAGAACTATATGCAGGAAACCAGGAACTCGGTGTATAGTGGTGTACCAACTACCCACCTTAGTGCCCAGAACCCCAATTCGACTAGTTATAGTGTCTCATTCGTTCTCCGTACTACAGCAAAGCTACCAATGATTAGACATCCTAGAACATGTCACTCTGACTCTCTCAGGAATCGCGGGAGCAAGAACACTCTTTCGCTCACTCACTCATACTTGTCCACAACATGAGTAATCAGAGACACGGTAAAGTTTAAAATGTTTATTTTAACTAACGTGCTCTAAAATGTAGTACACGTGCCAGTACTATCAGCATAATGCATAAACACAATATAGTCAGCATTGTTACAACTCCATAGAAAATAAACAGGGATATCATTTTATAAAGACAGTGGAAAAAGACCTATTGTACCTTACCACCCTCCTGTGCTAAGAACTTGTTTATTATAAAAAAATAAGTCCTCTAGGCTTTGTCAGGGGGAACCCCATACCTCAAAGTCTAGATGCAAAGGTTTACATCTCCGTACAAGCACAGCTCTTCTCTCTGGAAAGGTTTTCTCCGAGCGTGTCTAGCATGCATGCATGCAAATATTAAAAGCACTCGATTTTCAGCAGTGCAGCTGTGTTATCGTATTATGTCTAAGTGCGGAGGACTGACCAAAGCAGAGTAACAAGGGACATTGTTTTTCGACCTTGAACATCAAGTGCAGACGAAAACCACAGAGCACAGCCAGGAAAGTGAGACGCAGACAGTTCTTATGTGAACAAGCACAAGCAGAGGTTTTGCGAAAACAAAGTCATTTGGTAACGTGTGCGACAGCAGCAAAATGACAGACAAGTCTGTGCTCACCTATGCTTACTTAGCAATGTCCGCAGTGAATCCAGCAGCCTCACTACAGTGGGTATGTCCAGAAGCACAATTTGAGATGCAAAGATCAGGTGGAACCAATCACCACAACCTCCTTATCAGAACAGTCAAAGGAGAGCTCTATAACACATTTTCAAAATAGTCGATTAGCACCCTCTAAAAAGTACTATCCTCCCATCAGAAATAATATCCATTGCTCAAGAATATTCATAAGACCATGTCTTCAATCAAAGTTCTCTTTATTTTTTTCTCCCAGGAACCAATAATAGTAGAAAACGTGTTTTGTTCATTAGGAACTTCTTCAGGGCACTCATTTAAGTGACAATGCTTAATGAAAAGATATCCAGGTTTTAAACAGTAAAATCCTATACTTCGCTCACTTCTTTGGAATATGCGTTCATGAGGTCCTTCACGTTTGTCATATCTGTACAATACCTCTATTTATTATCTTCAAGCGCCCCTTAATTCTAGTGTTCCTTCGTACTTCACTATGCCTTCCCAGTCTGGTTCTGGAACAATATAATGTACGTCATGGTGGACGCAATCCGTCCGGTCTCTTAGTAAGCCATCACTGCAATATGTGCACAGTTATGGATGTCAATACAGATTGGGTGACACATTAATTGAGTATAGCTTTGTGTTCTGCTCGGAAAAAGCTACAAACAAGCAGTGCACTGCCAGATCACTCAAAGATGCTGAGTGTTCTAGTAGTAAGATATAGTTTCAGCTATAAATAGGGAAACAGGATGAGGACAATATAGCTGTCCACACAGGTAAAATACTTTTGTAGCTTCAGAACACCTGTGTTCGGAGCTCATTGGGTGTTGTTTGGAGCTGGGTGTATGCTACAAGTACCAGCTGCAGCAGATGACATGAGTGTGAGCTCAATCGTTCTGGAGAAAATGTCAGAGAGTACTTTCTTATTAATGTGCATACTCCCTCAGGTCCAGATGGGATTCAGTACTTCAGCACTAAGGGCATAGTTAGGCCTTATTTTAGCTGCCTGGTAATGAGAAAATGGTTCAGGCTGCTGATATTACTGAAGTGTATTTCCTGTTGGACATTGTGTTTTATGCCGTGCAGTATGCAGCACTAGGGTATGAAATAGCGTAGAGATTTGCAGAAATGGGTGCCTTCAAGTGTTTTAAAGCAACGCAGAAAAGGATGTTAGTGGCTTGTTGCTCGAATTAAAAAAGACATTCAGATATCGAGATAAGCATTATCATTTCATGGTAAGATAAGTAGGCGTCCTAGGTGTAAACCAAACCATTCTTCCCCACCAGGCCATTATACAAAATACTATTTTCAAATGGAAATAGCAATCTGTTGCTAGAACGGACTATAGGATGTCTGACTGTCCTACCCCAAGGCATGACTGTTAACTGACTGACAGTATGATTCTGAAAAAAACTGTTACACCACCCCCAGCGTTGTAGCGTGGGTTGTCCGCACCAGGGGCAACATTTTAAAAGAAAGGATTGTGCTTTTAATCTGTGGACCATTAGCTCAAGAAGTGCGTGGACCGTTAGCTCAGGAAGTGCTAATGGTCCACAGGTTTGGGGGCGCAATACTTCCTTTTAAAATGTTACACCCATGCAAATTTTGGGCCGGGGCAACCACCCCTATGGACTTCTCCTCATGCTACGCCACTGCCCACCCCCAACCCCCATTTGTGAAGTATCACTAAGGGCAATGGGGAAACTAATTTTACTTGGCAACAATCCACCCCATCTCCTGGTCTGATCCCCTTGCACGGAAGTTCTGGGCAGGGATAAACCTGACCCTGCTCACCAATCCACCCATACACTTCATGGCCTCCACCCACTGAACTGTTACGGCTCTATCCCTCTGCAGCACCCATATATGTTTGTGGGAAGGTGAAGCCAGTCTGTTCGACTATTTCCATCACCAGGATTTTCCTCTCAGTGATATCACAGTGCAGGAAACGGTGGATGAAGATGCAGATCAAAAGTCAGGACATTATTTAACTATGCTTTAAATAGTCATAGGAAAATCGGAAAACGCCATTTCCTTCCCTGAAGATGGAATTTCTAAATTTCGCCTGATTAAATTAACTAAGATGCTGCAGTATCTCCCCTCTATGACTGGACAAAATTTCCTGTCAGCTATCAATCTGCAGAAAACATAAATAAATGTGGCAATAGATTCTTGAAACTTGCACTTGCTTCATTTGTAATGGGAAGTCGGCACTAACTTTTTTGGATTCTCCAATTTGGCATTGGCACCTCTACAAGGGTATTCAATAAAGTAGTGGCTCCACAGGCTGGGCCGGCATTATAGCAAGTATGCTCATGTTGCCTATACATATATGACTGATTGATTGAGGTGAACTCATTTCATCAGACAGAGGATAGCGTTGCCTTATGTGTTTGATGCTGCAGGAACCAGGATGTTGGACCATTTGGAATCAGTAAATCTGCTGGCATCTCTTTAAGCGCTATTCTCTTTTTTGCACATGAGCTGCCCTTTTTCCTTGTGTTTGTCACAACCAATCGGATGAGTTCAGTTTTCTGCCAAGTTCCAGGTCCTTCTCTATCCCCACCGCCCTCCGCAAAAGTTAATGTGTTGTGATACTTTTGGTACTCTGCGGAACTTTGGTACTTTGTTAAACTCACCTGCCCAAATGGACATTTGTTTCTGGATTTTCTGGCTGGCTAGGCTTTCGGTTCCAAACGAATGCTGGAGAGTGACAGTGGGGGCTTGGAACTTGAACATGGTGTAGAGCAAACTCCATTTTGAATTCTTTCTTGTGGGCTTACAGCCCAAATTTAGACTCTGGCATGTGTCAGTACTCCGGCCATAATGTCAAAATTCAATGTTCTTGAGGGAGAGGTAATTGTAAGAGAAGCACATTTGACATTGCACTGGTACTTACAAAGCAAAGTCTTACTACATTTGTCAAAGATTTTTCCCCATGGGTCGAATGGACCTTTGTTGCTTGACATGAACCATTGAAAGGAAAAGACATCAACAATACTTTTCCATCTTGTGTAGCAATGTGACTCCACAATAAGGACCAGGAATCACTAAATATGGTTAAGAGGTTTCATTTTGGATTACCAATCAATCCAGTATATAGGCAAACCAAAAATAAGTTCAATAGGTACAGAAATACAGCAGATAAGCTGATATGTCTCAGTAGGTTGAGTCACAATAGTACGAGATATAGAATTGTGATAGCAACAACAATGAAGAAACGAATTCAAGCAAACAGGTGTTTCATTAAGAAACTAACCTTCTCTCTTCTAAACATATGTCAAATATAGAATTAAATACCAAAGGTCTCTGTTTAGGAAGCATAGAAGTTGTCAGCAAGATACAACTTAAGTAGAAGTCTTTGGAAAAGGGAAATAAGTGTTCAGCATAAAGCTTACACTTGCAAGAATAAGGCAAGCAGAGAGGTATGTCCCTCTCTAAGTCTAGAGGGAGTCTGCTGCTTTCTAGATATGCAAACACCAATTTAAAAGTAACAGAAGATTCAGAAACTTTCTTAGCTCCTTTCACACCACCAGGAACCAACCAAATTGTTACTTGAATGTATCTGCAACATCACTTCAGTTTCCCATCGCTTCGATACTTGAACTGTACTTCTTAAACCTTGAACATCTGTCAGTCCTGGTACATGATGAACAAAAGGCCTCTTCGACCATTAATTCTCCATGTTCACTGCCAAGTTATTTCCTCCGTGCCTCACTATCAGCAGTCTAATGCAAACAATTAGACTTTCTGTAATTAATGAGAATCATGGTAATACATCTGCAAAAAATAACGAATATGCTGGGAAAGGGAAATGCTGTTCAATTAAGGGCTGTAGTTAGGCTAAGTTAGGTTAGAAGTTAATATGAATCCAAATACATGGTTGTACATGCACTTGTGAAACTTGAATAGTAAATGTAAATTTGAATAAAATGTACATGTTTACATGTTTCAAATGAACATGAGTGTGTATACGTGTATAAATCTCTAATCCGTAAAATGTTTACATTTCATTAATGCATTTAAATGTTCCACACACTTTCATGAATTTAAAGCACACATTGAATATAATGTCAGATACCAGTATATAATTGCATATCTGTGACTTATAAGGGTGGAGCCTAAATTGCTCTGATCCACATTCAATCAATAAAGACAACACACAGGAACCCCACTCAAAGAGTCCATTAAGATCCTTACATAATAACACTGTGTAATAACTGAACACAATGACGAACAACCACTTTTTATTCTCCTTTACTTCCAGGCACTACACAGTTCTTCAGGTCACCTGGTATTGGGTTGGGGACAAAAGAGGATATATTACATAATTTCAAGTTGTATTAATATTCAGGTTTATATCTATATATCACATGTACTGGAGGTTGCATTTATTGGGGTTTACATGTATTCAGTCATGGTGTACTTGATACTGTCTGTGCTGTACTCTCAGGGGCCTAACTCATACATTAAAGGCTTTTCCCAAGTGACCAGAGAATAGGGTTATAACTAGCCAATCATTCTGACCGCTTAATTTGTATAGTAGTGAAGGAGATGGTGGCTGTCCTGTTAATTTAATCAAAGTTAAAGCAAATTTCTCAATTTTTAAAAACTTCTTATGTGAGCTGACCAGTGCTTCTCTAACTCAGGTTTAGTTTTACAACTCCCCAAAGAATGGCCAGATCTCACCCTTACTTTAGAAAACAACAACCTGGAACCAAATGTTGAACTTTTCACCCCGTATGGAATTTACCCTAGCTTGGGAACATTGTATTGTATTGTAATTCCATTTATATAGCGCTTACTACCCCTGACGAGGCGTCAAAGCATGTTAGTAAGATGTGTTTGCAACCATTTCCGTGAAGTCGTTGCCTGTGAGCATTTGTCGCCTGTCTGCTAGTTCACTTTCCCTTCTGGTTTCATTACTTAAACCGCTACCCTAATCGTTCGACCAAAGAGACCTGTTCACTCGTTCTTCTTGACTCTTGGGGTGCCTTTGACGTGGTTGACTATGGCAGGTTGATACGAACCTTGAAGTACTGTACGGAATTAGCAGCTACTTCTAAACCGAGGTTTCTATAAATGGCTGTTTAAACTTTTGGAATGCGTAAAGCGTGCAAATGCCTCATGGTCTTGGTGTGCCATATAAATGTGTTAAATAAAATAAACAAGTGTAGAGAGTCATGTAATGAATGCAAGTGATATGCCAACCTAGTTAGATGAATGACTTTATTTCATGAAAGCACATTGCAGAAAACCTGTAGAGCACCGGCGCTCCTCCTTGTGGGTCTAAAGTGACTGTGCAGGCAGTGTTTGTCATTTTTGTAAGAGAGAGTCGAGATAAATGCAGGTTGCAGTTGTGACAGAACTATAAGCGGGCTGATTGCAGAGGGTGTGTGTGTGTGTGTGTGTGTGTGTGTTTTGTGTGTGTGCACATGCATGGTTGTCCCCCAAAATATTACAGTTACAATTGGTCACAATGCATCTCTATCCCTGAATCATCTGATTAGTACATGGGTTGTGAAGGACACTTCTGAAAGAGAAACATGGCTGTGAGAGTCGGTCTGCTTTGAGGAAAAAGTCCTAAACGACTTCAATTTACTCGTATTGGGATCACAGCTTATTTCCCTCATTCTTAAAAGCCTGGATTGATACACCTGTTCTTTCATCTTGTTTTCAGATTGCCCAAAGTGAGACAGATCTATTTTCTTGTCAGCCTCAGTTTGGACAGTACTCTTGCTCAAGGGCTAGATGCCAAAAAAGAACGCAGCTGCGCTGATGCAGCTGGCCACTAGGGGGGCAAACCCGCAGGAGGGCCTAGGCCACAGACTACTGTAGAACACAGAGTGCCAGACATCATGGTCTCGGAGGGAAGGAGGCGAGAAGCAAAGCCCACAAGTGCGGTTTACCTTGAAGAAGGTCAGACGGCATTAGCAAGCCTCTTTTGAATTGGCCAATAGTAGCCAGAGGGGCTAGTAGCTAACCTAGAGATAGGGATGCAAAAGTTCAAGGAGGGCTACAATTCCTATACATCTAGCTGGCGAAATTTGTCACACCCACCCACGCCCAAGAGGAGAACGTCGGAGGTTGTCTCCGTCTCTGTGCTACCAAGGAGGAGATGTGGCTTAACGGCTAGAGTGGTAGACCTTGAAGCTGGGGGAGCAGGTTCGAGTCTCGCAGGAGACTCCTGTGATTCTGGGAAAATCACTAAATCTCCTTTTGCCTAAAAACTGAACAACTGATGCTCATGTAAAGGCTCTGACACCTTCGGGTGGAGTTTCCCTATGTAAAACTGCCCAAAAAAAAAATAAAGTAAGCAGGAAGGGTTTGGAAGGGTCCTGCGAAGGAAGTATCAATAATTGCCATCAGGGCACAAGTCGTAAAAAAAGAAGTGGGGGGACTAACCCGGTTAGTTAATTTATGTTATGTTAATTTATTTTGATTCGTAACGCACACAGATCCTCAGGAGTGTCCCGGCGTGAGGCAATGAGGGGCAAAAGTCTGGTATTAAACAGAGATGTGTTTTCAGGTTCTTCTTGAAAATCGATGGGTCCTGAATGTTCCGAAAGGCGAAAGGAAGAGCGTTCCATGCAACAGAAGCTTTCCGGGCAAGAGAGCTGCCTCCAAGCCTCTGACATTTAAAGTGGGGGACCTGGGCGAGGCACTGGGACATGGAACGCAGGTGTCGCGCTGGAGTATAAAAAGAAAAGCGTTTTTGCAGGTAGATAGGGCCATGACCATGAAGAGTGCGATGGGCCATAACTAAAGGTTTAATTCTGACCCGATCGGCTACGGGAAGCCAGTGCAGAGAGCTTAAGTGAGATCTCCTCACGCTAATCCTAGAGGGAATCTCAAGAAGAAGTCTGGCTGCTGCATTTTGGACCACCTGGAGCTTTTTCAGCAGATTGTCCGGAATGCCAACGTAAAGGGCGTTGGCGTAGTCCAGCCGAGACAGAATAAGGGCGCAGATAACAGTTTATTTTGCCGCCCTAGGCAGGAGCGGGAGAAACTTCCTTAAGGTTTCACAAGGCCAAAGAAGGTTCCAGCAAGTTTCCTGATCTGATTAGAAAAGGAAAGGTTCTCCTCAAACCACACCCCCAGGTTCTTGGCGGGCGTCCCTGTTGAAGTGGGAAGAGGTAAATCAGGCGGCCAAGGAGTTTCCTTAAAATTGGAAGGAAACTTTCCAAAAAGGAGAATCTCTGACTTTTCTTCATTACACTTGAGTTGCGCAGCGGCTAGCCAATTAAAAATAGAAGACAAGCAGTGTTGAGCAGAGGAAACAGAGTCCACATTCTTATCCCAAGTAAAGAGAAGCTTGGTGTCATCAGCGTGTCATCAGCGTTAGGCAGTATGCAAGTGAAATCCTGACGCATGACATCACAGCGCATGATGTCACGATGCGTGACATTGCACCTGACAATATAGGAAGTGTCCTCACTGGAAGTGACATCACAAGAAGTGGCATCTGATATTAGGACTTCACACATATGATTATCAGGCATATCATGAGTACATTTAAGAGCATTATGAGATTTAACAAATGAGATTTGGCTTTGGGTTGTGCCAAAAAAGTGGCGCAATCGTGTCGCAAAATCTGGGCCTCAACTAATAAATTAGTTGTTTTAAGCCCTGCCACAAAGAAATTGGCAACAAGGAGAAGCATGGCAGTAGATCTGTTATTTTTCTTTCCCTCATATCAACAAGGAGCGTCTGCAAAGCAAAAAAAACTGCATCGTCATCTATCCACCCAACGGTCACTGCACTTGCCCTGGTCCAATTCCACCTGGACCCTCACCTTTGCCAGTGAGCTGGTGTAATCATAGGGACGGATAGCCAACACCCAGAAAGCGACACCAAATTAGGAAGTCAGGCCATATAGACGAATCAGAGCTTCTTGCTGATCCCTGGTCAAGGCAGCAGGTCCTAACTGCGGGCCTGACCCAGTCTTCCACTATCGGAGGCAGGGGGTCCTTCCATTTCAAACAAATTTCCCTCCTGGCTATAAGAATCAGATAAAAGAGCAGCTTTCTATGAGGTCGCCTCAGCGGCAAAGTTAATGCTCCATCGTCCCTAAACAGAATAAGTGTTGCATTTAATTTAATCTCCCGTTGGAAAATACCTTTAATACCTTTAAATGCTAGTTCTATACCATCCCAAAAAATTCTCAGATGCGGACAGTCAACAAAGATGTTCCTATGCAGCCACACTTCACACACTTAGGGGGAGCTTGAGGGGCGAACTTGAATATTTTTTGTGGGGTCCAGTAAAGTCGATTAATGGTGAAAAAATGGTTCTGCTTCAAATTAGCTGGTTTTATAATTGAGTACAAAGTCTTTAATGAGTTCTCCCAAACTGACTCAGTGACCTCCTCTGAAGAGTTCCTCTCCACACACCATAAGGGAGTGGTAACTTTCCCTCCTCTGCCACTAATCTCAGCCACACTACCGAACTCCACTGGACCGACCATCGCTGCATCCACTTCACCTTCCGGAAGCCCACCCTACACCACCGCCCCCAACAGATCCCCCACCGTTGCTGGAGCAAAGTCACCGAAGACCAGCTAACCACCACCCTCACCCGGAGCCAACCCACCGACCCCACCCACCCCGACACCGCTGCCCGCAACCTCAAACAGTGGATCGACGACTGCGCCAACACCCTCGCCCAGCTCATGAAAGCCTCCAACAGCCACACCAGAAAGAAAGCCAGCTGGTTCACTGAAGACCTCCAGGCCTCCAAGCAAACCTGCCGATAGCTAGAGAAGAACTGGCACCGTGAACGAACACCGGACAGCTGCGCAGCCCACAAGAACGCCACCCGCAGACACGATCACTTCATCAGATCCGCCAAAAAGGCCTCCTTCAAAGACCACCTAGACAACAACGCACACAACAGCAAAGAGCTCTTCAACATCATGAAGGAACTCTCCAACCCCAGCTCCAACACCAACATCTCACCTTCGCAAGACCTGTGCAACTCGCTGGCCACCTTCTTCCACCGCAAGATCACAGACATCCACGACAGCTTCAACGTCACGACCGCCCCGACAACCACTAAGACCTCCGCCCCCACGACCACCATCCGCACCAACCACCTGCTCTCCTGGAGCAACATAAACGACGACGACACCATCAAGATCATGAACACCATCCACTCCGGATCCCTGTCAGACCCATACCCACACCACATCTTCAACAAAGCCAGTACCGCCATCGCACCCCATCTCCGGAAAGCCATCAACATTTCCTTCCGGAAAGCTGGAAGCACGCCGAGATCAACGCCTTACTCAAGAAACCCAAGGCAGACCCCAAGGACCTCAAGAACTTCCGGCCATCTCCCTGCTCCCGTTCCCAGCGAAGGTCATCGAGAAGACCGTCAACAAACAACTGACCCGCTACCTCGAGGAGAACAGCATCCTGGACCCGTCCCAGTCCGGGTTCCGCAGCAACCACAGCACCGAAACTGCCGCTACCGATGACATCAGGACCCTGCTAGACAACGGAGAGACTGCGGCCCTCATCCTCCTGGACCTGTCAGCCGCATTCAACGCGGTCTGCCACCACACACTACGCACACGCCTCCACGACGCTGGAATCCAAGAGAAGGCCCTGGGCTGGACCATCTCCTTCCACTCTGGCAGAACACAGAGCGTCCGCCTCCCCCCCTTCCGCTCCGAAGCCACCGAGATCATCTGCAGCGTACCCCAGGACTCATCCCTCAGCCCAACGCTGTTCAACATCTACATGGCACCGCTCACCCACGTCACCCGACTGCACAACCTCAACATCATCTCTTACGCCGATGACACCCAGCTGATCCTCTCCCTCACCAAGGACCCCCACACTGCCAAAACCAACCTCCACGAAGGAATTAAGGCCGTGGCCGAATGGATGAGGAACAGCTGACTGAAGCTGAACTCGGACAAGACGGAGGTCCTCATCCTCGGATCCACCCCCTCGGCCTGGGACGACTCCTGCTGGCCGACCGCACTGGGAACAGCTCCAACAACCACCGACCACGCACACAACCTAGGGGTCATCTTCGACTCTACCCTCTCCATGACTAAGCAGGTCAACGCCGTCTCTTCCTCCGGCTTCAACACCCTCCGCATGCTCCGCAAGATCTACAAGTGGATCCCCACCGAAACAAGAAGAACAGTCACCCAGGCCCTCATCAGCAGCAGGTTGGAGTACGGAAACGCCCTCTACGCTGGAGCCTTGGCCAAACTCCTGAAATGGCTTCAATGCATCCAGAACGCCTCTGCACACCTGATCCTCGACATCCCTCGCCGCAGCCACATCACACCCTACCTGAGAGACCTGCACTGGCTCCCCGTCAACAAGAGGATAACCTTCAAGCTCCTCACCCATGCACACAAGGCACTCCACAACACCAGACCGGCGTACCTCAACAGACGACTCAGCTTCTACACCCCCACCCACCAGCTCTGCTCCGCCGCCCTGGCCACAGTCCCCCGCATCCGAAGTGCAACCTCCGGCGGCAGATCTTTCTCCCAACTCGCCGCCAAGACCCGGAACACCCTCCCCATCCACCTACGGCAGACCCAAGATCTGCTGACCTTCAGAAGACTCCTCAAGACCTGGCTCTTCGAGCAGTAGCAGCACTCCCCCCTCCTCCCCCAGCGCCTTGAGACCCTCACGGGTAAGTAGTGCGCTTTACAAATGCTATGATTGATTGATTGATTGATTGATTGACTAAGAATCTCTCATACGACCTTGCCACCTCTTTATTCTTAGGCCTGATATCCTGGAGAGAGATCTCCAATTCATAATCGCCCCCAATCTCCGTTTGTGATGCCACAAACCAGGAAGATAATTGGATAAACTTAAACCTAGACAATTCATTACTCATCCAACATGATCGGAAAGGCTTCATTCCTAAGAGATATATACAGGAACAGAGCCAGCAGCTAATTGGTACGATAGACCTTGCCATAGATCGATCTGCTCCTTTAGCTGTAGTACCGTTAAATGCCGCTAAAGCATTTGACTGAGTATGCTGGGTCACTTAAGACGATCTACACGGGAGCTTCCGCCAGGATCTTGCTTAATGGTATACTATCCCCTAGTTTTAATATACTAAGAGGGATACGGCAGGGTTGCCCTTTATCTCCTCTCCTTTTTTATATTTACATAGAGCCTCTTTCCCAACAGTTGAGACTAGATGCCTTAGTGGTTCCATTTAGTACTTCGTCCTATAGCTGTAAAGTCTCACTTTACGCTGATGACAACCTTTTAATCTATACGGCTAATCCCTTGACCTCTATTCTGAGAGTAGAACATATATTGGTGGAGTTTGGCTCTGTTTCCGTTTTAGTTAATACTGATAAAACTGAGGTTATGTGTTGGAACACTACGGATTGGGAGTGGGAAAGAAGCTCTAAGTTTAGATACTTGGGTATCACAGTAGTAAGCAATATATAGAGAAAATTCCAGTGCTTAATCTGTCAAGGGTCTCTGAAGAGATTGAATGCCTTTTAAGTAGGTGGAAAAATCTTCCATTGACAATTTATGGACGGGTTAACTTGATAAAAATGGTTGTCCTCTTATCTTTTTAAACTATCCCTCTTGGGTTCCCCAAACAGGGTATTGATAAAATTCAGTGGAAAGTGGTGAGTTTTATTTGGGCCCATAAAGGAGCTAGGCTATCTTGGAAAAAACTCAGATATAAGCTGTATAAAGGAGGGTTTGCTTTACATGATTTTAACTGGTACTGTGTTGCCTTTCAATTAAAAAATATCTGAATGCTCCAGGCAAAAAACAGATGGTTCCACTTAGGGAAACCTTTTGGGTAGATGGTAAGGCTTTGGAGCGTGGAGGGTTTTCTATACAAGTTTGGTGCGCCCAGGTTTTTCAAGAAGGTTCGGTTAAAGGTACTGAGTTCTGCTTTGGATATTTGATATAACGTCAGGTGGAGGTGGGGTTTAGGATATCATTCGGATCTTGCCCCAGTTTGGGACTCCCCGGGAACCCCAGACTGTTTAAAATATGCTCTAAGTCTCCCACTCAGAAGGGCGGGAGTTACAACTGGGTCTGATTTGGTATCATCGGAAGGAGTTCACCCCTGGGAAGTATTAAATGCAAAAACAAGTAATGAATTGGCAGTAGATCGGTTATGTTTAATTGGTTGCAAAGTCTACATTTTAAAGTTTTTGATTGGGTTAAGGCATCTGCTTTAAAGGTGCCCAGTAAATCTCAGGGAATAGGTATATTGGTGAGATAACTCTGGAGTTTAACGCATTTGTTGGGGAGATCTGTGTTTTGTGAAGTCCCAGATTTTAATCTAAGTATTATAAGGTTAATGTGTCTCCTGCAAAGCACATCACATAACATGCGGATGACAGATTTTTATTTTATGTAGATAGTAAAGTGGGTTACTGTTTTTAACACAGAGATCCTTTTGTTTCCTGCAGTTCATAAATTGTAATCCTTATAATATAGCACGGTGATCTATGAAGGACATGTGACTCCTGCACCTTGTTACCCTGTCTCATGTAACTCGTCGTGTACATTGATTTACACATGTACATGATTTATTGTCAATGTCAATGTACAATGTGTATGTTACCTAAACAGCTCAGACCCCCTGCATTGGGTTGCGTAGCGCTAAAAAGAAATAAAATAGTGCTATTGAAATTGTTATTAGTGTAAATACTGGGACAGACCAACACATCTGACATTCTTACAGTGCATGCATCTCTTATATACAGGGAATGAACAAAGGCAAACCCATGCTGCTCTTAAGTACCTGTGAAGAGATAACAAGCTGTGTGCCTTTGTTTCACCTCCCTGGCATTTACATTTAAGTGTGAGGTTCCAGGCTGCCTCCAGTCAGTATATTCAAACAAAAGGAGGCCTGATGGCCCCTTAACTTCGGCCCAGGTGGAGGCGAAAAAATAAAGTTCCCTCGCTGTCTGCACGTTGCTGCTGGGAATTGAAATCAGACAACATACAGGGGCTGCTGAATGTGTCCCGGTGTCTTACACCGGGACAAATTCAGCATATTTCTGTGGGGCCCAACGTCTTGGCAGGGAGGCAGCATCCACCCAGTGAAAATAGTGGGTGGACGCCGTGTACCTGTGTGTACCCTCGAATTGTGTCCTGATTGCCATCAAGATTCCCCTACGGATCTGCTAAGAGACTAAGGGGAAGGATTACGGACCGGTGGGCCTTGGAATGCCTGATGGCAGAAACACAGTGAAAGAAAGAAAGAAAGAGAAAGGGGCGGTTGTAGACGCAAAGCAGCCATGGTACTTGCAGCCCAATATGGCCTGCTTAGCAAGCCAAGCACAGTCATTGGTAGCAGAATAAGCCTAGGCTGTGTATTGCACCTCCACAGGAACAGTCATGCATTTGTGTACAACAGTATCTGTGAACTATTTTATGAATATGTCGCATGCAGGCAGTGATGGTAATTAGTAGGAAATTAACAACTATAATAAGAAACTGCGGCCCCTTATCCCCAGCACTTGACTTGCGTAGTTTGTGAAGGTAGGAAATATGGCTGGGTATGGGTAGGCCTAATGGCACAACTGGCCAGGTTTGCAAGCCTCCCTAAGGAGCCACTGCTAGCCCTGGCTACCTGCTGACAAGGCATGCCAAGATTTGACTTATTGCAACCTCACTGTGGACAGCAAATTCTTTCCACTAATCCTTGGTGAGCTATGGATTTCCGCTCTAAGGTTTTCTGCACCTGCCTGGGGCTACTACCAGGTTAGGAGTTCTATGGCTGGGGTAATAACATGTAAATACCCTTCATGGAAAAGAAGTCTGTATTGTTTTTGTTACCCCTTCCATTGAGTGGGGACTGTACACTATAACAAACTGATGGTTTATTGAACTATGAATAATGGCTTCCTTGCTGGGGGGCGTAAACGTAGCTTCTTTATTCTAGCAACAGACAACAAGATAAGATGGTGCTTGGGCACTAAAGCAGGCATTCCCTCATTTAAGCCTCTGTTTCCAACTGTCATTAACAGATAGGGCGCACACAACTCTCATGATGACATCATTCTACAGAACCACGTGTCCACACCCTCACTCAGACAGACACACTAGTGATCCAGCGGTGCACCAACAACAAATACTCCAATACCATATATTCACCTGGGCCCATCAATAACACATACACTCAAATTCACCTGGTTAGCCACTGGGGGGGGTGTTTGTTTGTTTATTTCATGAATTGATCAGTACTGCAATAATTCGTATTTCTTCCTAATTATTATCACTGATCAATAAGTTCTTTCCATTTGGTCGATGAAGCAAATTAGTTGGAACTAGTTGATGGTGACGATGCACAGAACCTCTCTTGCAAATAATTTATCTATAATAATAAACACAGACTCAGAAAGTTTTCAAAACCTTTATCTAAAGTTTAAATGTGAGTGAACCATTCAAACACACACCACGGACACCTCCAAAACATTACGAAGGATGATTCAATCAATTCAAATACTCTCACAAATTCATTAGATTGATGTTGCTCAGAAAGGAGAGGATAGAGACAGCAGTACATAAGGAAATATACGAAAAATGTGTAATTACCACAGATGGTGTGAAGACCAACCCCCTCTGGCCAAAGGGCTGGTAAGGGTCCCCGGGGAAAGATCAGGGACAAAGACTTCAGGACAGGAGTCAGGACAGTGAACCTCTCTAGACCGCAGAACACATCGTACCCCTCTCTGACACGCTCTTCCTCCTCGAGATTCTTCCACAATCTTCTTCTAATCAATTGCTTTAGAATAGGTCATTCTCTAATTGAATCTTCTTCAGCATCTCACTCCGACAGCATCTTCCCTCTCAGCATTCTCTCAGGATCACGCACGCACACCCAACTAACTAAACTACCTTAGTTATACCTTTTGGGATTCATGTACCACCCCCTAAAGTTGTAATCTCGTAAAAATACGAATTCTGATTGGACATTCAAGGGTCATTCGGTCATCACACCATGATGGCATAGCACTTTTCTTTGTTCCCAAGCCCATCCCCTTTATTAATATGCATTTTACTTTATTCTCACCCAAGTTTAGTCACAGTGGACACATTTTTATAAATAATGTTAATATGACTTCAGCCACTGCACTTCTGACATCTGGGTGATCGGTGGCCTTGGATGAGGTCCAATCATGGGATCATTCTTCCAGGGGAAGTAGCGGTCACACATGCGCAAAAGGCTTTCACTCAATCATTCGGGTTATGACAAGACGGCCCAAAATACGAACTAATAAAAGGTCAAAAGAGAAAATATTAATTCAAGAAATAAATGATTTCACTGTATACCACCCATCTCTACTCTATTTCCCTTTATTCATTAGTACTTTCCCTGCATTAGCTCTTATTAAATAAAGCGTTTTCTAAATAGCAAAGCAGGTGCCATGCATGTGGGTCTTGAAGACGCCATGTTAGTGCATTCTGCTCATGCGCGAGAGATTCCCTCCAAAGCTGTTAAACGTCACATAACGTAGATGCAATTGACGCATGTGCAGTAAAGTTTTCCCTGTTAGAGCCGCGCTTTTAGTCCGCTGTCCGTATTAATGGTTAGAAAACACAAAGGCAAGCTTCTCTGTCTTATTTATGTAAATGTAATATGCAAGGATTAATCACAAGCACAATTAATAATTCATGTTAATAAATTAAAACAAGTGAATTGAATCCAAGCAAGTCTCCATTAAACGAGTCCTTGCTCCATCAATCCCCTCTCCATGGCACCTTATGCCATTATAAACTGCCCACCCAAAAACAGATACCAACTTTCAGTATTCTCTAAGCTCCAATTCCGTTTCCACTTTCCCTTCTGTCCCATTATTCTCAAAATATTTCATGTCTTTATAAAGCTTGCCTTTCATTTCCTCCATCTCTATTTCATAATTTTCCCTCTTTCTTTTCCTTCCTTTTTCATTTACTTTATATTTTCTTCTTCTTCTACAACACTGACACCAAATCATTATTGTTAATGCTATTATTGTCACGCTTACTAGGGGCAAAATTATTTGACCTAAAAGACTTTTCCCTATATTGGTAAACCAAGTCCCTATTGATGTTACACTTTTTGTTAGTCTCTCCCACACGCTGTCAACCTCCAGTGGTTTCAAAATGTCATGAAATTTCGTAATATTCTTTATGTACCCTTTAATTTCTTTACTTTTGTCAGGAATGTTAGTGCAACAATGTTGAACTTTCAACATTCCACAGACTCCGCCCTCTTTTGCTAATAGGATGTCAGTGCAAGACAATTTTGTAAAACCATTGATTTAATTGCAATCATTTCTGTATTGATCATCAAGAAACCTCCAGCAGCATCAGTCGAAAGACGATCAACTACTGTTGATAACTGACAAATTCTACGACAATTTAGTATGACTCCCACTGAAGGTATTATTGCACTAAATATATCACCTACAATCTCCGAAAAACTAGCTCTCTTTGTTCGTGTTAGTCCATTAGAGTTTTCATTGCTTCCAGTGATTCTTTTTATATGATAGATTTTCGGAAATACAATTCCCAGGTAGCAGCTTCCATACCACTGTGCAGATAGCTTAAAATAAGCACTATTACCACACACATAATACATCCCAGGAAATACTGCATCAGTTCCCCCTTTTAGTCCCCAACCTCCCAAGATTAGGAATGTAGTGTAGTTCCTATTTCCATAATAGGCTCTGCGCATTGGAATAATATATCCTATAGATTTGGCATAGGACTGAGGTCAGTATGCCCCTATCGAGTATATTAAACTTAATCATGTTGTGCCAGCTAACTCAGAGGCCACTAGAAACTCCTTGTAAACAAGAAGGGAGTAGTTTCTGGCAACCGCATAAACATGACAACTTTGTTACCCTTTAGAATCGGAACACTCTCAGAATCGTGGAAGCAACAGATAACAGTTTCACTCAGCTAATCGTGTATGCTTAGTTTCTTCAGAGTTACACAGAAAGAATAGACGGGTGTTTCAATAAAAGGATTTATTGAACAGTCTTGTTTCTCGTGTAAGAGATATGAGCTGTTACAATCGTAAGACAGCATGCGAGATATATTATGTACAGCATAAGCAGTAGAAAGAAATAATACTGCTCTAGCATTATCTTTTAGCTATGACACATATATTCATATACATAAATACCATAAGCTAAAAATGCGAGTACTCATAAGATGCTTCTCTAACTAGTTCTACCCTAGTGTACCCAACCTAAGTGTAGTACAAGGTAAGAATTAGCTGATGTATTCTATAGTATGGTATGCCAAGTCTGGTATGCCAAGAGTCCCTCTAGGTTCTAGTCAGCTCCATACCTTGAGAATGAGAGAGGTGGGAATCTTTTTCCGGGTCTCGAACTCTAACACCCCGCGAAGGGAGTCAGAACACTGGAAGCTGGATTCTCTGCAAAAAGGGATGACAGCGTCTCTTGTCAGTGTGTCAGGCCAGGACACAGGCTCCTCTAAAGTCAAGGTCTCCTCCTACTTGCTTGGGCAAGGGAAGGTATATTTATACCCGGTAGGTGCCTTGGAATGTTAGCATTGACGTAAAGTTAGGCAGAGGAAGACGTCAGGAATGAACCCTTAAGGAATAGCGGTTCATGCATAATAAATGAGTTCTTGGATAAATCAATAATCCTGTGCTAGGGGAACTCCTAAGAGCTTAAGGGTCTGGTTTCTAAGAACTCGTTGTGACGTTGGGGTGGACGGATGTAGGTGACCATGCCTGTATTTGGATAGCATGGCTAATGCCTAAATAAGAACTGGGATGTTATGCCTATATAAGGGCAATGAAAAAACCTGACAGTGGAACCTTCTACTTACAGCACCTAACCTGTTTTAACACTCCTCACGTAATGTCCCATCTATACTCAATGGGCTTTGTGTGCACACTGGATAGTACCCACCATCACAGTACTTGTTCCTACAGAAACTTAGACACTTAAAACCAAAGCACAGGTGCACCACTTAAGAACAGCTTATGTCAAAAAGTAAAGGACAAATGTTATACGTCCAAGTCCATCAAAGAAAGTTCTTAAATTTGTTCTTTTTTGTCTTTTTCTCTTTTATTGTTTCACTTTCATTTCGCGTTGATGACGCACAGCGTTTAACACACAGAACAGCCGACGCGTTTCATCCCCTTGCAAGACTTCTTCAGGGCTGTTAAACATAAACAAATACAATATCCAGATATAAAAACATGACTTACAACAAATATAAAATAGTATTTTTACACAAAAGCGAATATGCTAATATAGTGCCTATATGCTCAACAAAAAGACAAACCAACAGACTGACAGAGAAATATAAAAACTCCTGTTTACATCAAGCAGGCCGTACATAACACCAAGTGAATATCAAAAAAAGAACCTAGTCAAAAAGGTACCAGCCGGCACCAAAATTGACCAGAATTATTTCCATTCTTTTTAATTTCTTCCGATATCAACATATTTGTATGCCCAATTAAAGCTAGGGAACTGGAGGTAACAAGAAAAGAAGAACCAAGCTACTAGAAAAATATAAAGGTAGGAAAGAGAAAGATTTTATGAATACGTATTGTTTTAATTAGAGGAATCCCCTAGGACAAATGCTTCCCCATCCAATGAAATCTATAATATAAAATATAGAAATCAAAAATAGTTTCGCAAATGTGACATCAACTAAAGTTGAACCAAATTAGAATGGTGGATCCTATTCTGCTGCACACTTACATGATGACAATTAATGGCGCCGTCGAAGTCACGACAGGAGCTTATGCAAAAGTTTTTTTGCTATGCTTTTAGGGCAAGGTTAGGTTTGCTCCCTCTTATTTTGGTACATTCTCTTTTTTGAATTTCAGAATACTTTGGATAGGTCTTATACTACACCTGCAAAGTACATATAGTGATAGAGCGTGATATTACCAAAGTGGGACTCGCTGTCTCTATCTATTGAGTGATTGTTATCGTGACTTCGACAGCGCCATTAATTGTCATCATGTAAGTGTGCAGCAGAATAGGATCCACCATTCTAATTTGGTTCAACTTTCTTGATGTCACATTTGCGAAACTATTTTTGATTTCTATATTTTATATTGTAAATTTCATTGGATGGGATAGCATTTTCCCTAGGGGATTCCTCTAATTATAACAATACGTCTTGGAGAGAGTTTGACTCCACCTATTCTAATTGGTGGGTATATTACTGACTTTTTTTCTGTATCAGCTCTCCCTTAGACGTCTAACATTTGCTTGTTGCTCTCTTTGACGCCCTATTAATATGGGGTTATGATTGATTGAGATGTGGAATTCACATACCTTCCATATACTCCCCTTTCTGCCTTTAACTTCTGCGCCTTGTCATTTTACCTTGATATGTATCTTGTAAAGTTGATGTCAATATGACATTTTCTTCTATTCATAAAATCTTTCTCTTTCCTACCTTTATATTTTTCTAGTAGCTTGGTTCTTCTTTTCTTGTTACCTCCAGTTCCCTAGCTTTAATTGGGCATACAAATATGTTGATATCAGAAGAAATTAAAAAGAATGGAAATAATTCTGGTCAATTTTGGTGCCGGCTGGTACCTTTTTGACTAGGTTCTTTTTTTGATATTCACTTGGTGTTATGTACGGCCTGCTTGATGTAAATAGGAGTTTTTATATTTCTCTGTCAGTCTGTTGGTTTGTCTTTTTGTTGAGCATATAGGCACTAGATTAGCATATTCGCTTTTGTGTAAAAATACTATTTTAGACTTGTTGTAAGTCATGTTTTTATATCTGTATATTGTATTTGTTTATGTTTAACAGCCCTGAAGAAGTCCTGCAAGGGGACGAAACGCGTCAGCTGTTCTGTGTGTTAAACGCTGTGCGTCATCAACGCGAAATGAAAGTGAAACAATAAAAGAGAAAAAGAACAAATTTAAGGACTTTCTTTGATGGACTTGGACGTATAAAATTTGTCCTTTACTTTTTGACATAAGCTGTTCTTAAGTGGTGCACCTGTGCTTTGGTTTTAGGCAATGCGAATTGTGCCTATATTGGGACATGTTTCAGGATAACCTATATACGGACACCTAAAGCGGAATACAACACCCACTCCACATTCGAATGAACGATAATACTAAATGCTAAACATCAAATGCTAAACATTAAACTGAGTACCACATGTTGCAAAAACATTTGTAAATGCATACTAAAAGAAGGTTTTAGAAAAAAAAAACGTTTGCTAAACATGTAATGCTAAACATGTAATGCAAAGGTACTGTACATTTTAAAGCAGTTTTTCATTCTAAGCATATATCGGAAATAAATGCAATATGAATAAATAGAAATATATACATATGACGAAATGGTTGACAATTATTCAAAAACCAAAGTCATTTCATAACATGGTACTAAATGAAATAGTGGTAAAAAAAGGTGACAATGTGTCCCTTGAAGTATTCAAAGAAGTCCGTTCTATATGAATAGTTCTACTGTAAGCAGATTGAATTGCCATGTATTTTCAAATTTAGAGAAAAAAAAAGTCAATCTTAGGAAGAGTTCCAAGTTTTGTTCTGTTTTGAAAATATGGAGGCCAAATTCATAGCTTCCCCGAAACACTGTGAGCCGAATCAAAGTCAGTGTATGGGTCTGGTGTAAACATGAAATCATCTGCTCCTGTAGACAAAAGATCGTCTACCGATGTCGGTGACAGTTGGAACACCTCGTTTAGAAGGTTAACTGCACAGATGTGAAGCATCGCCTTCGGCATGGGATGCCGCAGCAATGTTCGCGTCTGTTGTTACCTGTGTGCCTGTTGATTCATCTCGTACCTCAGCAGCAGCAGGAAGCATCTCTGAGATCTCAATGAATGCCGTCATCAGGATTGGTAGCCTCTGGGGACAACACAGAGCATGGGCCATTATCGGGTCCAGCAGAGTATCGATATCCGTTGGCATGACTGATGGGAGTGTTAGACAGCTGTCTAGCACGCATTCGTCACTGCAAAGCAGGCAGTGTAGAACAGGTAAGATGCAATCTTGCCAGATTGGTCTAAATGACAGAAACCATGTTGTATTAAGTTCCCGTAGATGAGGTATGCCCAAAAGTTGCACTATGCGCTCACGGCACCTCCGTTCTAGGAGAGCTTTCTCCAAGTTGCTGGGAGTGATGCCAGTGGATAGGCTTGCCATAGCGCAGTAGTAGGAATAGAAACAGGATTCCTGCATTGAGTGCTAGAATTAATGGCAGACAACCAAACACCGAATGCACGAAGTTTGGAATGATTCAGAGGACTGCCTGAAAAGGTGTTAACAGTCCTGAACATATGGTCCTAAATACATGTACCATCCCACTTGTATCAGACATGTTTAAGATATGTCCCATCATTTCTACGAAATCTATAGGGCAGTTTGTATTTATTAGAGCCTGTATCTCAGCTGAAGTCCTTGCAATTTGTAGAACATAGGTTTCTTTGGCCGAGGTCAAAGGCACGGTCTGTTGCAAAAGCATGGCTTTCATTCTGCTTAAAGTATCAAACCGTATAAAAGAAACATTCAATGAAGGCCATAGAGGCGACTCCCTGACTGTGCCTATTTGGGGGAACAATACTTGCATACAACAAGTAACCCTGAAGCTAACCGTTACCAGAAATGGGATTCCTGGCAACATGCCACAGCAACTTTGATCATTCAACATGAGGTTACTCCCGTTTGAAAGTTGGCCAAACATTGGATTAATCACAAAGCAGCTGGTGTATCCTGCAGGTGGCAGGACAAGTTTGCCACAGAACCATTACAAGCCCTGTGTAAAGAAATGTCCTGACATATGAGTGATCCGCTCAGTGCATTTTCACAGTGTGTACCGCGTAGAAACACTTCACGACCCCCACTCCAACAACTGTATTCATAAGGTAAATCCCAGGATGTCTTAATGTATTCTTTACCCAACCTTCCATATTTGCCTGCTTGCATTTGTTTGAGGAGATACTGAAAAGGAAAAGTAGTGACAGGCAGAGTTATTTTGCCATGGATAAGCCATTCTTTAGCTGGATTTTCTGCTACCGTAAATGGTAATTTTTTCAGTTTTTCTATGCTCAGCACTGTATACTTTGCTCCCCTTTGTGCCAGTTCGATCTGTTTATCCATGAGATTTTATTCTGAAAACAGAGACGCCGTGTTGATAAAACACTGAGACACATAGCCTGCACGCAAGGATTGCAGCGTCCAGCCTAATAACATAATAGAACGTAACTGAGATTGGCCTTGTTGGAACATGGCTAAATCTTGTTCCAGTATGTCAATACCAGATAATACAATGTTGTCCAGTGAATATATTCTGGATGACAAAGTTGTTAGCCCATTGTCGACCACAGTGAGAGATTTCTCTAAGTTAATACGATCAAGCTCACGTATTCTTTCTGCGGCCTCTGCCTGTGAAACCTTCCATATTTCATTATAAGCAGCATAAATGCCGTCATATATGAAACGTTTTTGACACGGTTGTCTTGGTCCTAGCATGAAAACCCTAAGGGCTGCATCTTCTTTAAGTAAAGATAAGTGTTGTTTCACATCCTCGAGTATGGATTTTTGTAACCAGTCGAGGCTCAATTTTCCTACACTGTATGTTGTTACTACCCCCGGGTGCTGTCGTTGAACATAACGTGGGTCTGCCCTATGGATAGTAAAGCCCTGTATTCTATTCAGGAATCTTTCTTGACAGATGTTTGTGTCTGTGGGCCAGAGCAACCATTTTTTCCAATCGGGATCTGATCTGTTGTTTTGTAGTATTGTGTCTACTGTGACCGCTCTCTGTGTAGTGCTATTACTTGCAGGTGTTGGTACAGAAGGTGTGTTCATGTCTTTGATCTTGGCTAATCCAAGGCAAGACGTTTGTTGCACAGCGTCATTCAAAAACATTATTTGCTGTGGGATGATTCAGGCTCTAAACAATGCTTCTATACCTTGCCCTTGCCGATCTTTGGAACCCCAGACAGATTTTGTCGATTGTGTCTTTCCACAAGTCAAACCCTTGTCCCGACAGTTGGGCAATAAAAGCTGCAGAATAAATCTGTTTTGTATTAGTTAATATATTATTCTGTCCTGTTTTGTTTACATTTTTATAGGAAAATGTTTCTGGATCAGATGTATTGTACCCTGAAAAAAATATGGAAACGTATTTGCAAACATTTTTGAACTACCCTTTGGTGGTGTAGGACAATGTTCCCATTGGTTAAGCATAAACACATTTTTAGGCGTTGCAGATTTATGCAAGAAATGATGACCATAGTGGTTGTAACAATAAAGCTGTTCGTAGTCTGATGAACCCTCTAAGTTTTCATTGTTAGAGAACGCAGCTGACCTTTCTAGATCAGACATCATGTTATTAACAGTCTCAAAGTCCCAATTATCAGAATAGGTACGGGAGGTAATAAAGTCACTTAATGAAATTTTAAATAAATGTGGAATCTTCAAAAGTTCCGTCGGGCCGAATATGTCGAAATCGGTTTTGTCCCAAATTATACCATCCTGTATAGGAACGGCTGTGATGTACACTGCTGACAAGTCTCTTGCTTCACGATGGGAAAAGTTCACATTTTTACTTTCAGTGTCCAAACGAATGCATCTACCATTCATAAGCACGCTAAGATTCATTACCAAAGTTAGCCAAAGCAGAAAGAAAAATATTCCAGATATAATCCATAGTTCAATCCATGGTGAAACCAGATAAGTGTCTTTCAGAAGGTGAAAAAAGTGTTGTACTTGTTGTTTGAAAGTTTTTAGAGCTGGCGTCGTTTCAGGCTCACTTGGATCCTCAGAAAACGTATCAAAGTTAATAAAGTACCAGAAGCAGTTTGGTCAATAGTTGGAATTGCATCAGGATTGGTCGAAATCGCTGGAACCAGTTGATCACGTGTTACGTTGGTGTAGACAGGTGTATCTGGACGAACTGTTACTTGAGTTTCAAGAGGGATGAGTTCCATAGCATTCTTGCTTAGTCCTTCATCTCTTACTGCTGAATTCTCGATGGTTATGAGTCTTTCAGTCTGAACCTCTTGGATAGTAGCGAGAGGAGGGCGTCTGCTACTAGGTCGGAGTCCACGAGGCCTACTATTTAGTATCGGCCACATAGTGTGGCTTGATTAGGTCGATTGACACAAATCTTTTCTCCTTTTTTCCAGCAAGGGGCAGCAGAAGTACTGTTCTTGTTCCGTGGATGGCTAGGACAGGTACTGGTTGTCTGTAAGAAGGTCCAAATTCCTTCTTGTCCGCAATCTTCTCTCTGAGTAGATCCCCAACTTTTGGGATCCAGACAGGCCTTGCTGGGACTGCCGGTTTTTCCCCAGTGGTGGTTGGCTTCAGGAACATGTTGCTTTGTTTCGATCTTAGTTCATTTAGATCCTGTAAAACAACCAAACGATCTTTGATATCAAAGGGTTTATTTTCCATCACTGTGCCTTTACGTTTGAGATCAGGAACCCACATTCGTGTCCCAAATAGGACCTCATATGGAGTGACCCCCCCAGAGAACATCTTTGCAAATTATTTAATGAGCGTTGGACCCCATAAAGATGTTCGACCCACCCATCACCCAAACCTAATACTCTAGCTGTTATAGACTGCTTTATGTCCCAGTTTTTCCTTTCCACAACAGAATTTCCCTCAGGATGAAATGGAGAGGAGTACCGCAATGCTACGCCCAAACTGGCAATGGCTTCTTTGTAAGCCCGAGAGCTAAACGCAGGGCCCTGGTCAGAATGTAGTGTGCCAATTGCCTATGTGCCGATAAATAATCGCAAATCTTTCTAACAGTTCGAGCGTCAGCCGAGCGCTGAGGCCACATCCATAGGAACCTTGACTTAGTGTTTGTGGGAATGCATTTGTCATAAAGGACGCCTGCTCATAGATAGTCTAATGCTGTCTAACAATGGTGTCTATACTGGGCAGGCTACTTCGTAGTCTGGTGTCTGATGGTGTTCCGCACTACGCTGTCTATTGCAGTCTCTGCAGTCATTGATGAAGATGTGAATCAGTGTATTCATTCCAGGCCACCAGTACATCTCTTTTAATGTTAATATTGTTTTAGAGATCCCCTGATGTGACAGACCCTCCCCAAGATGTGCTTCATAAATCAAAGCTGCTCTACGTTCCATGTTTGGAATTACCCTATCCCCCACTCCAGGGATTCGAGCAAAAGGAACGTTGTTCACATCAATTACATAGGAGTACTTGAGTGAAAATTTCTTTGGTAACGCTGCACCACTGACTTTGCTTGAAGCATTGACAGCCAACAATATCTCACTGTCTATTCTTGTTTTTGAACGAGTGATCACAGCTACGGAAGCCGTCTGAACAGCCCCCATTGCGGCTTCATCAGCCAATGAATTCCCTGCAACGTGAACGCCATCACGGTGTTGACTCAACATGTGTATCATGTGAGATTTTGGTAGCTCGTTTCTCAACTGAACTACTTGTTCCCAAAGCGTTTTATGCTTTATTGTGCTACCTTTTCATCTTTGAATCAGTTTTGAAGCCAATTCTATAAATATTCATTATATGACTGAACACAGTAAAAGGAATCGCACACTATAAGTGTGGGGAATTCACGATCTGTACTTTCAAGTGCCAGTTTGAATGCTTGTAGTTCAGCTCGCTGAGCTGTACAATCTCCTAGAGATTGAGTTTTAGTGACCATTGGTCGGAAGTTACCATCGCGCATGCGACCTTTAACGATTGCGCACGCTGCACTGTAAGCTTGCTTACTCCCTTTTGCGGGTTGTGCTGATCCGTCAGTATAAATTATACATTCGTACTGACCGAGAGGCAGAATTTCAGTGGGCAGAGGACATTCATGTTCATATTGCAGGAACGCTTGTGTTTTTAAATCCGGATCAAAAACATATTCAACATCTGTTGCAGCAAGAGAATTAACCTATTGTATCCATCTAGGATATAAAGCTTTTGCTTTTAGAATGCTCGCTTTTGTAACCGCCTCTAAGGCTGGTACTGGAGTCACGACAATAATGCGTTTCCCCTGAGCTAGTGCTCTTTCTTTTGCTACAGCGGTTTGAACTGCTGTCAGTATTTTTTCTGTTGAAGTGAAACGCATTTCTGCTTGTGTATACAAATGTGATTTGTATGCTATTGGTACTTTTTCACCCTCATTAAATGTTAAATAGGTGAATCCGCATTGACCCGAAATTATTCGGATCACTAAATTGCGTTTATTTACGCGTGTTTGTAAGTGATTTGTTGTTAACATGTTAGCTTGGAGTGAACGCAGGATGCCTGTGTGTTCCTGTGTCCAATGTTTTGTTGAAAAATCAGGTTTGATTAATTCGTAGAGAGGTTTAACCCTTTCTGCATAATTTAGAATGTAAGTTCTTCCAAAATTTAGGAAACCCAAGATGGATTGTAAATTTTTCAGCATTTTTGGAGGTTGGAGCAGCCACACTTTTCTAAAAAGTTAGCTGCCAGGCTTTTGCCTTCACTTGAAAGCTCATATCCTAGGAAAAGGACATTGAGATGAGCAATTCAGGATTTTTTAAAGTTGAATTTATAGCCCTCAGAGGCGAAGCCCAGTATAATGGTACTCTCCCTGTTCAAGTGCCTTTCTAGGTCATCGTCTGTCAGATAGATGTCATCAACATATGACAATGCCTCGTCATCATAAATTTGTAGTAACTCTGTTACCCTTACTGAGAATACCCCGGGCTGTTTTTGAACCTTTGTGGGAGTCAACAAAATTGATGCTGCGTCCCCATTATTGAGAAAGCTGTTAAGTACCTGCTTTCAGGTGCTATGTTTTGACAAAAGAAACCATTTGAAACGTCCAATGTGGTTTTATATTTTTTACGCACAGTGTTATTCATTAAAGCTGCACTATGTGCATTTTGCACAGCAAATGTTTTGGAACAAGTGTTCAAATGTTTGTAAACCAAAACTAGATGATATGTATTGTCTGCTTTGGATACAGGAAACAAAGGATTGTTCATTGAAGAGGTGCATGTTTCAATCACCCCTTGGTATTCAAGTTGATCTAAGATCTCCCTGACCTGTTTTTTAGCTTCTTGCTTTATTGGCTACTGCCTTTGTGATTGGTTGATTTTTTAGCTGTATTTTGTGGTGAGGTGAGTCTTCATCCCATCCTACATGATGTTTGTATAATGCTGGGGCCTGGGCAACTCCCCATTTCCTGGCATAAGTATATTTTAGGTGAATTGGAATATGGTTGGAGAAAGCTGGCATAATGATGTCCTCGCCATGTGGGCACACCCTGACAAATTTTCGTGGCCAGTCCTATTCTGCTAGAAGTATATCATAACCCCTTGAAAGTTTTTCCCAAAAGAGTGCTTTCACTTTTCTTGGTATGTCTCCCTCCGTCCGGAGTGTTTTTTCATATAACCTTTGTGGAGTACTAACCCTGGTGTCTAAAGTCTCTACTGTGATGTACTCATTCAAGTCCACTCTCTCCAGAATTTCCTTCAGGTTCTGGCGATCTATTGTCACTTCTGCTGCACTGTCCAGCATTGTCTGAGCCCATTCTCCGTTCTTGAGCTGTGCTCTCAGTATTCTCGGCATGTCTGATCTTCAGACCTGCTACCTTCTTTGTGGTGAATTGAGGTTTTGATTTATTTTTCTGTGCGTGTTGATCGTCTTTAGACTTCACGCGTTCTTCTTTGTGATCTGACCGTCCTCTTCTTTCTGATGTCTTTGACAATATCTGAAAGGTATGAGAGGAACGTGTATCAGTATCCTGATATCTGTCAGGTTTTCTTAAATTATCCCTATTCCTGAGGTTGAGGAGACCTACCTCGGGATTGAGAACGTATCTCTTTTGAATTTTGTTTATTAGCTTCCCACTTCTTTTTAGAAGATGTAGGATTTTGTTTAATAGAGTCCTTCTCAGGACCTTCAGGCAGTTTTGGCTTTAAAGGTTTTCCACCCAAACTGTCTTTGCCTAATTCTGCATAAGATTTTTCTATTTTTCTGGGTAGTTCTTGTTGATGTTCGGTTACATCAAATTCCCTTAAGCGTTGGTGGATCGCCACTGATGCTGCCTCCCCTTTAATATTAGATAATATTATTGTTGAGACCTGGTCGAAGTTTTTCAGTAATTTCATACCTAAATTCAGAGCAGGCTCTGCCGCGTATTCATCATGTGTTTTAGTATAGATGGTAACAAAGACTGTGCCTCAAGTGGTGCAGTCTTCCAGTTGTGGTGTGATCCCCATTGGTAAACAGATTGTTAGAATTCTGTGTTTCTCATAAGGGCTAGTATTTGGAAATACTGCTTCGATTTGAGTAATTTTTTAAGCTATCCAGAATGGAATTTGTTCACGTTTTGTGGGCATTTTACCCATAACTGCGTGTAAAGTCTGTGGAGTAATTTTTAGTGTATATCCCTGTTGAGGGGTTTGATTTGGAATGGTCATTGGTGGTTGGACTGTGAAAGTCTGCATTACATATTGGACTAATTGGCTGTAAATTTTTATTAACTCTTGTAGTTGAGTGAGTAATTCCTTGTCTGACATCTCTTCGATGTCAGGATGAGGTGTGTGGCCGGCTAGAATCGGCCATGATGCTCCTGGTCTACCTAGTGGACTGAGCCTGGTAATGTTTTTGTGATGTTTTAGGGCGCCTTTAAACCAGAGATTATGCTCCTGGTATGTGAGTGGAATTTCAATATCCTCTAAAGGAATATATTCCTCAGGTGGTTCATCTTCTTTAAAGAAGTGAAATACTTTTGTTACTGGATTTGATTCTGGGAATACAATCCATGAATAGAATACCTCTGTCTGAAAGGATTTGTGTGCCTCTATCACGAAAACTGCCCTACCACCTCTTGGTGTTAGGCCATCTTTTATACATTTTAGAGTGATGGCTCTCCTTAAGTTTGGAGGGATGTTTATAACACCCTCATCGGTTTCATTTAAACCTGTAAAATTAAAAGCTGTTACGACTGAGTCAGCCGCAGCTACACCGTTCTCGGTGTTAGTATCCCCATTAAGGGACATTGTTTTTTTAAAATGTAGAACAAGTTTCAAGGAAACAAAGATAAGGTGCACAATATTTTGGAACACTGTATCCTTCAACGTTGAAAAAACCAAACAGCTAATATATAGGATTTTTGTCCTATTCAGCTTTGGCGGATACTTAACCCTACCCACTCCAGACGTCTTATGGACTATGTGAGTAGGGGTCTCTGAGAAAAGCAAGACTGAGTTACTCAGTATCTAGCATTAAATTAGTGCCTTACCAAACGTTGGGCGCCATGTAGTGTAGTTCCTATTTCCCTAATAGGCTCTGCGCATTGGAATAATATACCCTATAGATTTGGCATAGGACTGAGGTCAGTATGCCCCTATCGAGTATATTAAACTTAATTACTTTGTGCCAAGTAACTCAGAGGCCACTAGAAACTCCTTGTAAACAAGAAGGGAGTAGTTTCTGGCAACCGCATAAACATGACAACTTTGTTTCCCTTTAGAATCGGAACACTCTCAGAATCGTGGAAAAAACAGATAACAGTTTCACTCAGCTAATCGTGCATGCTTAGTTTCTTCAGAGTTACACAGAAAGAATAGACGGGCGTTTCAATAAAAGGATTTATTGAACAGTCTTGTTTCTCGTGTAAGAGATATGAGCTGTTACAATCGTAAGACAGTATGCGATATATATTCGATACAGCGTAAGCAGTAGAAAGAAATAATACTGCGCTAGCATTATCTTTTAGCTATGACATATATTCATATACATAAATAACATAAGTTAAAAATGCGAGTACTCATAAGATGCTTCTCTAACCAGTTCTACCCCAGTGTACCTAACCTAAGTGTAGTACAAGGTAAGAAATAGGTGATGTATTCTATAGTATGGTAGGCTATAGTATGGTATGCTATAGTCTGGTATGCCAAGTCTGGTATGCCAAGAGTCCCTCTAGGTTCTAGTCAGCTCCATACCTTGAGAATGAGAGAAATGGGAATCTATTTCCGGGTCTCGAACTCTAAGACCCCGCAAAGGGAGTCAGAACACTGGAAGCTGGATTCTCTGCGAGCAGGGATGACAGCGTCTCTTGTCAGTGCGTCAGGCCGGGACACGGTCTCCTCTAAAGTCGAGGTCTCCTCCTACTTGCTTGGGCAAGGGAAGGTATATTTATACCTGGTAGGTGCCTTGGAATGTTAGCATTGACGTAAAGTCGGGCAGAGAAAGATGTCAGGAATGAACCCTTAAGGAATAGCGGTTCATGCATAATAAATGAGTTCTTGGAGAAATCAATAATCCTGTGCTAGGGGAACTCCCAAGAGCTTAAAGTCTGGTTTCTAAGAACTCGTTGTGACGTTGGGGTGGACGGATGTAGGTGACCATGCCTGTATTTGGATAGCATGGCTAATGCCTAAATAAGGACTGGGATCTTATGCCTAAATAAGGGCAAAGCAAATTGTGCCTATATAAGGACATGTTTCAGGAAAACCTATATACGGTCACCTAAAGCGGAATACAACAGGAAGTTATGTTCACATTCACTGGAACCAATAAATAAGTTATTGTAATCGGTCTTTAATCTATGAATGCAGATCTTCCTTTTCTTTACAAAGTCCACGGACATCGCAGCATGAGCCTTGCCAGTGGTATAAATTCCCTCTCTTTCAGCCCATGTTGGAACTTGAGTGTTCTGTTCAACAGCTTTCTTTTGGAAGTCCTGCCTTCTTTCCTCAACTAAATTCAGGAATACATTTTCCTCTTCACATAATGTACATGTTAAATTGTTTTATGTGCTTTAACTAAATCTATAGACTTCATTGTCAGGAAAAATTCCCCCATGAACTGTGCACTCTGAGCACTAAGTACAGGAGTCATGTTCTTTCGAATAGGAAGTTCTGAAAATACTACATCTAAGTTTGAATAATAATACTGTAATTTCCCAGTTGCATAAAACAGACTTACTAATACACTACATGTTATACCATATGTCAAAGGTATGTGATGGTATGTGACTCCCTGTGATACTGACGCTGGTAATTTCATACAGACATAACAATCACTAACTTCCATTGTGTCAACATACTCTATTAATAGTACCTGTGTCATTTTTCTTGTTAGTTGTCATAAGTAATGGAACTGCTACTGTTAAAAATAACCATATTAGTATCACTATTATAATACTACATATGAATGCTTTACTACATCTTTGTACACAATTTTGCTTCGGTTGCTCAGTAACTCTGTTTCTTGCCATTTCAATCCGAGAGGATAATTTCTCCTCTTACTTTAGCACTCAGAATGTCCAGAATTTAATTTTAATGAAATCTCACTCTTTTTCTTTCACTGGAGTAGGATTCTGATTTTCAGATTCCTCTCTTATGTCCAGATTCTCAAACTCTTCCAATATAATGTAGGTCCTTTCAAGGCCTTGATATTTATTGTTCAGAGTTTTCAATCTCGGGCTTCTTCGTAAGTTTCTCTCTATCTTTTGTCTTGTCCGAGTTTGGCTCGAGATCTCATTCACTTGTTCTGGCTTTTCAATTACCCTTTCCAGAACATATCTCAGTCTTTTCATTCCTCCTGGCCAGTTGTCACCTTTTCTGGCTCTTTTTATTTGTGCTGCATTTTCACCCTCTTTGTCTTTATTCAGTGTTCTTTTATTACTATAGGGGTTTGGCACAATTTGTTCTGTCTCAGTTGACTCATTCTTTATCTGTTCCTGTTCAGGTCTTTTGTTTATTATCTCATCCGCCTGAACGTGTTCTTCTTCTTCTAGCTGGTCCTGTTTGGGACTGTCTTTAGCTTGTCTGTCTTCTTCTACCCAAACTTGTTCTTCTTTTCCTAACTGGTCCTGATCCGGTCTTATTGCAATTTGCTTGGCTGCTGCCCAACCGTGTTCTTCTTCTCCTAACTGTGCCTCCTCAGGATTGAAAATAGTTTCATTTTCATCTACGTTCATCTATGTTCTTCTTTCCCTGTCTGTTCCTGCTCAGATTCTGGATATGCTTCGTTCTCTTCTTCCTGAGCGTGTTCTTCTACACTTATCTGGTCGTCACTATCGTCCTGTCTGTCTAATCTTGTTCTGCTTCTTGTTTGGACAATTACTTCGGGTATATCAATATCTGGTATCCATCCTTCCAGGCTTGTGCTCGGTTGTTCCAAGTCTACTATTTCAAAATCCAACTCTCTAGATTCTTCGACTTCACAACCTTCAGCTACTTCAACTGTCTCAGTCAGTTGTTCAGTCTCAGAAGGGCCTGGTACCCGTTTGGTATGAATAGCATCAATGCAATTGGGTAATACTGCACACTTTACAGCAGTGGTAGTAACCAGTATGACTTGGCGAGGATCATCCCACCTCGGTGCTAAGCATATTTTCCTGGTGTGTTTCTTCACTACCACCCAGTCTCCAGGATTTAAATCATGCGCTTGCGTTGGCTGCCTGGCAAATGCGTCTTCTCCAACCTGGTGAGAGACAGAACGTACTAGGTCAGCCAATCCTTTGCAATAGTCCAATACCAAATCATCATTTATACTCATCAATTTATTTCCAGGAATAAATACTTGTCTCATTGCCCTTCCCATGATGATTTCATGGGGACTCAGTCCGGTTTTCCTATCAGGAATACTTCAGAGTCCCATCAACACAAGAGGCAATGCATCTGGCCATGACAATGATGTGGATGCACACACTTTAGCCAGTCTCGATTTGATTGTGCCATTCATTTGTTCAACCACTCCAGATGCCTCTGGGCGGTATGCACAGTGCGGTTTCTGATCAATTTTGAATGCTTCATAGATTAATCGAATTACCTCATTGTTAAAATGATGTCCTCTATCTGATTCCAAAGTGACTGAGAAACCGAAACGTGGTATCAGTTCCCTCAACAATAATTTAGCGACTATGAGACCATCATTTATCCCAGTGGAATATGCCTCCATCAATCGTGAAAACAAACACACTATAACAAGGACATACCTCAGTCTCTTACATGGAGGTAACTCAATGAAGTCTAATTGTAGTCTCACAAATGGACCTTCGGCCTTTCCAAATTTTCCCCAATTGACTACTGTTTTTCTGCCTGGGTTTTGCTGTTGACAAATTAAGCATCTCTGACAAAAGCTCTCAGCGACCACCCTGAACTTTGGATTATACCAATTTTGTCTGAAAAGTCTAATCATGGCATCCCTGCCTACATGAGTGTCACCATGATACAATTGGGCCAATGGGGAAAGTAAGCAGTCTGGCATAACTGGTCTACCGTCAGGGTATACCCATACCTCGTCTTCTGCTCTTCTGGTGCAACCTGCCCTTAACCAGATTTCCTTTTTGCTCACCTCAACCTCATCCTGTAACTGCCTCACCTCTTATCATGTTTCTGGAGCTGAGAAAAACATAAGTTGGCATCTGTTTTCACTTGTTTCATTTTTTTTATTCAGTGCCATATTAGTTTTTGCACAATATTTAGCAATTTGGTCTGCATATTGGCTACCAGCTGTCACATAGTCATTTCCTGACTGGTGAGCAGCACACTTGACCACTGCTACTTCTTTTGGCAACTGAATTGTTTCCAATAGCTCTTACACAATTTTCCCATTTTTATTGGAGATCCTGAAGAAGTCAGAAATACCCTCTGCAGCCAAATCTGGCGATAGTCGTGCACAATCCCGAAAACATATTGACTGCCAGTAAATATGGTTATCCTCCAATTTTCCCCAAATTTACATGGTTTAATTAAAGCAATCAATTCAGCTACTTGTGCAGACTTTACTCCTGGTAAATGGGATACTTCAATTACACCTGAAATTTTGCAAACTGCAAAATTTATAAATGTCTAAAATCTCTGGGATTGAACTACGTCCTTGTGACCATCTTTCTAAATCTTCTGGGGTAACCGCTGTTGTTCTTTTAGTGATTGGAGGTGCCACTGTCTCTTCTTTCCCTCTCATGATCAGGTAAACTTCTTTTTGGAGTTCCAAATACTGTCTCTCCTATAGGGAGATCCATTAATGAAATGACTGAACTGCACTCACTGGTTTGATCTTCCGTTATTATTATTTCTGTTCTGGAGTTGCTCGTTGGGGCAGGTACAGTTTGAGAATTTTGAACAGTTGTTTTATTCCCGAATAATGGTATAACAGGACAAATACTTACAGGTAGTGTCAGGACATCTGCAGGCAAATTCAATTGATTTATTTTCTGTATCAATTCTTCTTCTTTTTTGGAGTACTCTATTTATTGAATTATCATGCAAACTTTGTGGAACTAAAGGAGTTCCTAATATCGGGGCACTTGGGGTGACTACTCTATTGAGTCCTTCCAGATATGGGGGAGGATTTTTAGTTAAAATATCCTCTAAAAATTCATCCTCTGATTCACCATACCTTGTCACACTCATGTGCTTTGTTTTCTTTCTACACTTGCTTCCTGTCTGTTCTTCAGCTGTCAACACTGGATATAAACCTTCTGACACCATAGCTCTTCTCCATTGTGTCATCTGATCTTCTTGTGATCCATTCATATATCTTGGAAAAAATCCCTTCATTCTCCCTGTTCTGCTCTTCTCTCTCTCTCATATGACTCTGTCTCCCATTCTTCTAATGAGTTAATCTAGGTCTTGGTTGTAAATCATTCATTCTCATTTTCAAATTCTGAAGAGCTCTCCCATTGAATGTACCATATTCTGGGAAAGCTAACACTCCATCACCTTTGGTGTAATTTACCAAATTCTCCAACCATACACAGGTGTGATAACCTCTCTCCATCATCGTAAATGATGCAGGTGTTTTTGGTGGAGGGATAAGAATCCTCTCTTTAGTCAATACGGGCTTGTCTTTCTTAAAGAAATTCTTAATTCTTTTCATTAATAACATTTTTCTCTCTTCTCTATACATTTTAGGTAAGTATCGATGTATAAAATTGTATTCTGCGAATCCTAAAAATCTTCTATCCGGGCGATTACCTACAATAGATTTTTCCCAATCTCACATATAGTTTTCCTTTGTCCAATCCTAAAGTAGCTTCTATTTACTCAACCAATCAAACTCGGGCTCACGCTCGTGGTTTGACCAATCCCAGCGCGGCCTTTTGGTGATGTCAGTATCACTCCTCACTACTGACCTCTCCTTTACAATCTGCGTTTGTCACACACACCCGCTGCTTCTACCAATCTCAGCACGGCACACTGTGACGTCAGTCTAACTCCGGCGACAGACCCTCCCTTAACAGAGTAATGCGATAACTTTTCTCAATACTTTTTAATTAAATTCTTCGTTAGTAACAACATAAAAACAGTCGCTACTCTGCCTATTCCACTAAATAAAGGATAGATTTCTTTTGGTCACTACAAGTAACACATTCCGCTTACTCTTCATTGAATAAGAACTTCCGGTTACTCTTCACCCAAGCTCAGAAGAACCTGCTACTCCTTCGGTGTTACCCTTTCTAGGTTATGTAAGACCAAAATTTCACCAGCGAACTCTTTTGCTGTCACTCAAGCTCGGAAGAACCTGCTACTCCTTCAGTGTTACCCTTTCTAGTTGATATAACATCAAAGTTTCACCAGCGAACTCTCTGCTTTCAATCACTCTCACTTTTATATGTAATAGTCCCTATTTTAACACTGCCAGCCCTGCATAGCTTCTCAGTACTATTCCAACAGACGAGTAACCACAGCGTAGTGTGGCTTCCATTTACCACCGCTATTCCTTCCTGGGAGTTCCAGGTTTCACTGTACCTGTGTTTCCAGACAACATAAAATGTGAGGCGAACGGATTTGTTCAAACATAAATCAATAATCAATAATCAATACTCATCACTAAACTAGTCAATAATAACCATAACTCTGGTACCAGAAAACTGATCCAGCGGCGCACCAACAACAGATACTCCAATACCATATATTCACCTGGGCCCATCAATAACAGATACACTCAAATTCTCCTGGTTAGCCGCGGGGGCAGGGGGGGTTGTTTGTTTATTCATGAATTGATCAGTACTGCAATAATTCGTATTTCTTCCTAATTATTATCACTGAACAATAAGTTCTTTCCATTTGGTCGATGAACCAAATTAGCTGGAACTAGTTGATGGTGACGATGCACATAACCTCTCTTGCAAATAATTCATCTATAATAATAAACACAGACTCGGAGTTTTCAAAACCTTTATCTATAGTTTAAATGTGAGTGAACCATTCAAATACACACCACGGACACCTTCAAACATTAGGAAGGAAGATTCAATCAATTGAAATACTCTCAAAAATTCATTAGATTGACATTGCTCAGAAAGGAGACAGCAGTACATATGGAAATATACGAAAAATGTATAATTAACACAGATGGTCTGAAGACCAACCCCCTGGCCAAAGGGCTGGTAAGGGTCCCTGGGGAAAGATCAGGGACAAAGACTTCAGGACAGGAGTCAGGACAGGACAGTGAACCTCTCTAGACCGCCGAACACGTCGCACCCCTCTCTGACATTCTCTTTCTCCTCGAGATTCTTCAGTGATCTTCTTCTAATCAATTGCTTTATAATAGGTAATTCTCTAATTGAATCTTCTTCAGCTTCTCACTCCGACCGCATCTTCCCTCTCAGCATTCTCTCAGGATCACCCACACCCAACTAACTAAACTACCTTAGTTATACCTTTTGGGATTCATGTACCACCCCCTAAAGTTGCAATCTCGTAAAAATAAAAATTCTGATTGGACAGGCAAGGGGCATTTGGTCATCACACCATGATGGCATAGCACTTTTCTTTGTTCCCAAGCCCATTCCCTTTATTAATATGCATTTTACTTTATTCACACCCGAGTTTATTCACAGTGGAAACATTTTTATCAATAATGTTCATATGACTTCAGCCACTGTACTTCTGACATCTGGGTTGCTAGGGTTTAGTGATTGGTAGCCTTGGATGTGGTCCAATCATGGGATCATTCTTCCAGGGGAAGTAGTGGTCACACATGCGCAGAAGGCTTTCACTCAATCACTCGGGTTATGGCAAGAAGGCCCAAAATACGAACTAATAAAAGGTCAAAAGAGAAATTATTAATTCAAGAAATAAATGATTTCACTGTATACCAATCTCCACTCTATTTCCCTTTATTCATTATTACTTTCCCAGCATTAGCTCCTAGTAAATAAAGTGTTTTCTAAATAGCAAAGCAGGTGCCATGCATGTGGGTCTTGAAGATGCCATGTTAGTGCATTCTGCTCATGCGCTAGAGATTCCCTCCAAAGATGTTAAACGTCACATTACGTAGATGCAATTGACGCATGCACAGTAAAATTTTCCTTGTTAGAGCCGCGCTTTTAGTTCGCTGTCCGTATTAATGGTTAGAAAACACATGGGCAAGCTTCTCTGTATTATTTATGTAACTGTAATATACAAAGATTAATCACAAACACAATTAATAATTCATGTTAATAAATTAAAACGAATTGAATCCAAGCAAGTCTCCACTAAACGAGTCCTTGCTCCATCAATAGAATACACTACACTATAACACACCGGAAGCACAACTACAGATTAGGGGTAGAGCAGGAGCTGCGCATGTTGGATGCTTGAATGTAGGGAACTATGTTTATGGTTACCTCCTCATAATTCACATCTGTCACTCACGGTATGCTTTGTGCACACTTTTTTAGGATTTTACCCCTTGTTTTGGAGAAGCTCATCCTACACCTCCCCAAATCGCTTAGTGGATCCTTCCACCATGCTGTAGGGATTCACATACTCTATCCAGCCGCATGTAGTGCCACAGCACCACAAAAGTGACACATGGGTGGGAAATCTATAGTTGTTTTCTAAAAATCATTTCTATCTATACAAATTGAAATGCATACTTATTTGCTGGCATGTTGCAACCAAGGTAAAGGAACCTTTCACAGAGACAACCACACATTCGAGCATAACCTAACAGAGAACAGTGGTAACTATATAATAAAACACAAAGCAGAAGAGAGATAACGGTGAACCTCGATGGTGTGAGATCATAATCAGGGTGGGGAGTGCATTTCAGGGACAACAACGCAGTGAGGATCGACGACGAAACACAATAGTGGCACAGACAGCAGTGGCCAATAACAGAGCAGGATGGCAGTAGGTATATTGAGGGTTCTCGTCGAGAAGGGGGGGTGGCAGAACAGTCAGAGCTGCCGACCGTGGAACTGGGGAACCAGGGTAGAGTCTCGGCATTGGCTCAACATCCTGAGCTTCTGTGCAAATTACTTAATCGTCCTGTGCCTACCAAAAAGGAATGTGTCCTTGTGTAACGTAAGTGGGGCTCGTGTAAAGCGCAATACATTCGGGCCAAATTTGCGCTACATAAACAGCCAAAAAAAAATAAAGGGAAGCAGAGTCTTTACATCAAAAAAACTGCGACGGAGAGCCAAATAGGGGAGCAGTTCCTCTGACGGTTACGTTTTAAGGTTTTACTTGAAGTACGGAAGACTGGGTTCAGTGTAGTCGCACAGGGGATCAGATGCCACTGTCTGGGTACGAGTCAAGGTTTGCTTCGCAGTTTTACTTTCAGAATTTCAGGTAGGCACCTAATTGTGCAGAGACTGATGATAGGACGTCATCAACCTCGTCCCCAACTCCTCCTCTGGAATTATAAAAAGACCGAAGGGAACGGAGTGGCATGCGCTGATGCACACCTCTCCGGTTCAGTGAGCAGGATGACTGGTATAGCAAAGGCCGCCCCCGAAGGGCCCAACAAGGAACGGAACTGGTTCTCGCCAGCGAGAAGCGCCGCAGGGCGAAACGCCCTGAGGCCCCCGCCCCCCTTCCAAGAACAATAGGAAAAGAGGAAGGGGGGATATAGGACAATCGCTTTTTCCCGCGGCTGCCCTCTCCACCGTCGGGACCCAGAAAACAGCCAAGAAGGACCCCCAGCCAGCAGAAAGAACAAGGAATCCAGCTACCATGAGACAGGTGCAGGGAGTCGGGGGACTGCGTGGCCCACGCTGGGGCATGGCAGGACGGAATGGACCGAGGTCGAGAGACGCAGTAGCGACCCCCAGCTCCCCAGGCAGCAGGCGAAGACGATGAGGTCCTTGGCGCCGAGAGCAGTCGAAGGGTAAAGGCTCCAGCATCGGGGGAGCGGATGCGGTCCATCGGTTAGACTGCCGACTTTGGTGCTGGAAAGCAGAGTTCGACCCTCGGGGTCGCGTCCACATCCTGTGATTCTGGGCAAATCACTTAATCTCCCCGTGCCTGAATGTGTAACATAACCGGCGCGCATGTAAAGCACTATCGGTGTGGGTTGCGCTCTCTGTACGCATGGTTGAAGTCCGTTGCCTGGAAGGTGCCTCTCCGACCACCTCACCGTATCTGACCCGCTTCCATGATTGTGGTGAGTGAAAACATATTCTGGCTCGGCCCGCTTTTGCTTAGGTCCGTGACAAGGCCACCTCCCGGGGTTTTCAAACGCGTCCATGGGGATAGGGCAGGTCTGAGCAACTCTATGGCCACATATACACCATAGCTCGGGAATAACTATTAGTTGTTTTATTTGAAATACTGGCAGAGTCACTTAGGTGTGATTGCACCTATTTGAAATTATTTTAAACAAGTATTTAAAAGACAAAAAAATAGTTGACTATTTTGGCCTACCCAAAAGCCACTCTTTTTAAAATATCTTAACCTGAAAGTTAACATATATTTGCTTATTGACTTTGAGTTTTGTCCTCTACATTCGGATGTATAGGTTTTGCCTCTTAAGTTGATGTAAGACACCCAAGTTGTATATTTCCAGATTGGATGGGTATAGTTCGCTCTTTCACGGTCGCTGCTGCTTTCAGGTGAGGCGCATCCCGGTGGGAGTAGGGTTAGGAGACGCCTAGTTCTCATACTGTCGACCGAAGCGCACAGTAGTTAACGCCCCCCCTTCCGCCCGTCGCCAAGATATATACCGAGTGTATCAGCTTCCCATGCCCCGAGTGCTGCAGGTTAGATACAGGAAGCAATTCCCTCTGGAAGCCTTCCGAGGCAAAAAAAAAAAAATTACAATTCTGCAAGACTCGAGGCAACCGCAGCGCCTGTGGCATACATCAGAGCAACAGCGAGGGGCGCAGACAGAAGGGGGAAATCCAGTCGACATACTAACGGCTCAGCGAGTTAACCGCAACTCCACAGCAGAGCATGATTAGTAATCGTTCTATGGGCCAGCTCATGTAAAAGGCACCAACAACGGCGGCCATTTCGTACAGTTTGCAGCATTTGTTTTTACTGGTGCTTGGCAAATTTTCACACAATGAACTGACACCTCGACCAGAGTTAGCACAAAATATCTTTTTTGCACTAACAACATCTTCACGCTTTTCATTAGTGCAAATATAAAAGCACTAAGACTTGCTGTGCTTCAAAATTACTCAGAAGGAGTGCAACATTTCACAGCAGTGGGGCAATTTCCTTCATCTGGTGCCAAGATGTTTTTTTCTAGAGTTTTATATAGCGCTAACTGGACCCGAAGGTATCAAAGCGCTTCACATAAATAACAGTTGCATTGCAGATGGACACATTAATGTTTAGTAGGCATGGGGAGAATAAGTGATTTTGCCCAGAATTACAGGTTGTTGAGCGTCCCTGCCGAGACTCGAACCTGGTTCCCCAGCTTAGAGGTCGACCGCTCTAGCTGTTAGGCCACATCCCGGGCAATCGTTGGCTGACATTTTTTCATAAATTATTCTCAGTGGTAGCTGCATAGCTGCAATGTAAGGAAATGAAGACCACCTCTCCCAGAATGCACTGGTCTTTTGAATGAAAATCTCAGAACCGGACTATGGTACCCTGCCAGCCTGGAGGACTCTTGCTTGCTCTGTTCAGTCATGCTTGAAGCTACCTAATGGGAGCCTGAAGTATTTTGATATAGGTATATGCATCAATACACGTGACATGGGGGTAGGTTTGTTGGCAGTATGAAACAAGCATTTGCAATGTAATAGGTCTCGCATTTATGCGAGTTTGCGCTATTGGCATTGTAAATGACAACGCCTTATATTTATGTTTTAAAAACCAAAACATAAATAAAAGGCATTGTCATTTACAATGCCAATAGCTCAAACTCGCATAAATGCAAGACCTATTGCATTGCAAATGCTTGTTGTAAGATAGCATGTGTTCAGAGAAAGCGCTTTAATACCTTCGGGTCGGGCCTGCGCTATATAAAAGCGCCCAAAAAATAAAAATAAATAAACGAAGTAAAACGTTTCGCAGACAGGGGTAGCATCGCCCACTATTTAAATCCTGTGCGGCCAAGTGGTGCACCACCTGGCAGGAAGTAGTAGCTGAATTAAGCATGCGTGTGTTTGCCTATAATCGCTGTGCTTCACAGCCTTCTGGGGTCCGTGACAGAGTGATGCTCCAGGAGTAGAACTAAGCAGGTGTGTGTTGCCTATCATCGCCGTGCTTACCAGCCCTCTGGCGCCTGTAAAAGTGTGCCTTTCCAGTAGGTATGGATCAGGCACTCAGAAAGGGAGGACTGTGCTGAAGTTACACAGTGCTTTCATGGGAGCGCCAAGCCTGTATCACCAGGTATCACTGGGGCGATTCCAGAGCAGCCAAGGTGGGGAACTAACCCCTTTGAGCCTACTCTTCTTAGTCGGATCTGGGTCAGGCCACATAAATGATTATCTGTGTGCGTTATGAGAACTACATTGGTTGGCTTCATAGAAGAGGAGCGGGCGCAGTGGAAACAGAAGTACAGGCCCTGTCTTATGAACGAAAACGTGACTTGGCTAATGTGGCTGACGGGCATTTGCCAAGGCAAATGTGATGTTGTTCAACGGAGAATCACTGATCTTTTGGAACACAGTAGTGTAGCCCTTCAGACAGAGATTTAAGCACGGTCACTACATTAACCTTATTGGTCAGTTAGTAAACGCTTCAGGGATCTCCAGGGCGGCGCGCAGGTTGTTCGCTGCTACGAGGCCCCGGGCTCAAGCCCCTCCCCCCTACACCACCCCCCAATAAATAGGGGGGTGCGCAAAAAAAAAATATATATCATGGCTCAGTATCCGGTGAGGCTAATAAAAAAATAATAATAATAATAAAGCTATGCCCCTATGCATAGCAGGTATGAGCAGTTCTTGGGCAATGCGGCTGGTGCTCATGTATCACACTCAGTTACCTTCCAGCAGAGTACGCGCTAGATGAAATCAGCAGAATACAAACCATGGGGGTTTAAGTGCGACTGGATAGTTCCACAGCTATATATGTAGGCACCAACCGGGAGCAGAGGACTCTAGACATTAGAAGCCCCAACGACACGTGATCGGAAGTGTTCACCAGGTGCTAACGTGAGGCACACTGCGAAATTACATCCACTAAAAGGGGCCAGCGTCCCTAGAGGAGAATGAGCTTACACACCCATCAAGTGAAGTGCAAAGGGGGACACTAAGTTATTTATATGCCGATATGCGGGGCAGGTATTTGAGAAAGGTGTGCGAGAGATGGAAGGTTGTAGAAAAATCAGGTCACAGGATGATAGATTAGAAGAACATACCTAGGTCGAGGACTTTCCTTGCCTCAGGACCACTGGTTCAAACCCCTGTTCATCCTGCCGAAAGAAAAAAAAAAAAATACACCAGGGCAAGGGCACACGAGGGTTGCCCATTCAAGTGCAGGAACAAATTAATAACCTTTACATATACGCGGGCATGTGCCCCCGGCAGCGCTAACTCTGGTTTTTACCCCCCCCCCCCCGAGCAGGAAATAAGTACAGTACAGCCTGGGGGATACTAATCAGGATTACTGGTTTTACAGTGACACTTACCAGGGGAGCCTGCCTGGGGCATTGGAGAAGTAGAAGATGTTATTTAATGAATGTATGCTGTATCACGCCTTCACAAGCGGTATCTGACTGTCTCCCAATTTTTTTATTCATGTATGACCCATGGCGAGAGGAGACAGTACTGTAAGACACCGAAGAAGGACGCAGGTGTGCCAGGGCATAAGGGCAAAGATGGAGCAGAGCACATCATTGCGTTTGTGGGAAGAGTGCCGGCGGAGTTGACCAGATGTGGGGGGGAGCCACAGGAAGACGTAAGCCTCCCTGGCGGGGTGGCGGAAACAACAAGTGTATATCTTTGGTATGGCAGCACACCGACAGGGCGGTGTGTAGAAGGAGGGCCACTCACTCTGGGATGCCGCACGGCAGGGTGAGTACGCCTGACAAAATCGGGGTAGCAAACGGAGACGGCGCTCGCAGCCCAGCCCCCGCCAGAAGGTGGGGCACAAAAGAGACTAACAAGGTAGCGAGTTGGGGCCTAACTCTGGGGAAAGGCTACCCCCCACACGCAAAGGGGTGTGGTAAACAACAAAGAACAATCTACGAGCTGTCAGGGTGATTTACGACCCTACGAGTTGCAAATGAGCAAAAGACAAACCAGTGATTTATGGCCAGCCGATGATTTATGGCAGATGATTTATGATGCTCATGCAGAATGATTTATGACAGCGAAATGACTTCAGATTGTGACAGAATGATTTATGACATACCGATGATTTATGACCCATGATTTATGGCTGATGATTTATGATGCTCATGCAGAAGGATTTATGGCAACAAAATAAGGACCAATTGTGGCAGAATGATTTATGACACACAATGATTTATGACCCATGATTTATGATGTCTAGCTGACTATGTGTGACATCCAATTTGTAATAATGTGTGACAATGGTTTATGACCCCGGCCCCCAAGGGGGTGTCCAGGGGAGTTGTACAAGTGTGACGTATGTAATAAGTAATAAAAACTGCGGCCAACAACGACCACCAAATACGACGTCTGTTGGCTGTGTTTAGTAATGCAGATGCACAAGTATGGTACGGTTCCTGGAATGGGCGCAGTGCGGGCGTTATAGCAAAGGCCACCCCCGAAGGGGGCTCGAGGGCCGGCGCCATAATGGCCACCAGAGCCCAACAAGGAACAGAACTGGTTCTCGCCAGCGAGAAGCGCCGCAGGACGAAATGCCCTGAGGCCCCCGCCCCCCTTCCAAGAACAATAGGAAAAGAGGAAGGGGGAATATAGGACGACGCTTCCCCTGGGGCAGCCCACTTGCACATCATGGGAGCTGGGGGAGCGTCGCCAACGATTTTCAAATCCCACCCACCCACACCTAGGGAGCAGCAGCGTCGCATTGCTGACGAAAACAAAAGGAACTACGGGTACAAGGGTTGGATATGGAGACACACCGACGGACGGTGTGCGGGAGTAGGGCCACTCACTTTGGGATGCCGCACAGCAGGGTGAGTTGGCCGACAAAAGGGGTAGGTAATGGAGACGGCGCTCGCAGCCCAGCCCCCGCCAGTTTGCAGGGCACAACAGTCTTAACAAGGTAGCGAGTTGGGGCCTAACTCTGGGTGGAAGCTGCCCCCACGCAACGAGAGCGCACAGAGAGTGCAAATCCAACAGCGGAAACAACAAGTGTATTGCTTTGGTATGGGAGCACACCGACAGGGTGGTGTGTAGAAGGAGGGCCACTCACTCTGGGATGCCGCACAGCAGGGTGAATACGCCTGACAAACTTGGGGTAGCAAACGGAGACGGCGCTCGCAGCCCAGCCCCTGCCAGAAGGTGGGGCACAAAAGAGACTAACAAGGTAGCGAGTTGGGGCCTAACTCCGGGGAAAGGCTACCCCCCACATGCAAAGGGGCGTGGTAAACAACAAAGAACAATCTACGAGCTGTCAGGGTGATTTACGACCCTAGGAGTTGCAAATGAGCAAAAGACAAACCAGTGATTTATGGCCAGCCGATGATTTATGGCAGATGATTTATGATGCTCATGCAGAGTGATTTATGACAGCGAAATGACGACAGATTGTGACAGAATGATTTATGACATACCGATGATTTATGACTCATGATTTATGGCTGATGATTTCTGATGCTCATGCAGAAGGATTTATGACAACGAAATTATGATAGTTTGTGACAGAATGATTTATGACATACCGATGATTTATGACCCATGATTTATGGCTGCTGATTTATGATGATCAGGCAGAGTGATTTATGGCAACAAAAGAAGGACCAATTGTGGCAGAATGATTTATGACACACAATGATTTATGACCCATGATTTATGATGTCTAGCTGACAATGTGTGACATCCAATTTGTAATAATGTGTGACAATGGTTTATGACCCCGGCCCCCAAGGGGGTGTCCAGGGGAGTTGTACAAGTGTGACGTATGTAATAAGTAATAAAAACTGCAGCCAACAACGACCACCAAATACGACGTCTGTTGGCTGTGTTTAGTACTGCAGATGCACAAGTATGGTATGGTTCCTGGAATGAGCGCAGTGCAGCCGATATGTGAGCGTTGGTGCCGCTTTCAATCAGAAGACAGGCAGTTTAGTTTAGTAAGGAAGCAAGCATCCCTAGTCCCTTGGAGATTAAATAATTTTTAGAGTATAATCTGGTGCCACAGAAGCAATATCTTCCCCACCCGAGTTCTCAAATACCTGTGATGGAGTAGGTCGGGCTTTGAACATACAGCCAATCCGTTGTCTTCAGTTTAACAAACAGCCAACGAAGAGCTCAGAACAAACCGGGAACAAAGTTGGTAGAAAGAGCAAAATTCGGGAGAATTCCATGAAAACAGACACCTGGAGCTGCCGGGCCTCAGGAGCACAGCAACCGATGAAAAAATGCATTATGGAAAGGTTTTTGAGTCTTTGTATAAAGCCTTAAATAGGTGCACGTAAAGATAATTGAATTAAATGCACCTGGTGACTGCCAACGAGGAGTGGGAAATATGACTTGTTACTAATAATACGATGTTAAACAGGAAACATTACATCAGAGAACGGGGATGACCGTAATGATGTTCAGGATTTGGTGCATGGTAGAGCATATAGGAACACTTAAGCCACCCTAAGGTAAAGCAATAGGGCTGCAGGTCAAATAGGCAAATGAATATGAACGAAGGATTTTTAGGCGTCAAAAAGGGCTGCACGAGAAAGCAAAAGACACACAGATGATGGACCGAATGCAGAGGAAATCAAATATTCACCCCCAGTCAAGAGATCTATGTTAAATCCATCGCTCTTTTGCTCACCATGCCACCCCAGTTTCGACCCAGCCGTATGCAAATCAGTCTTGACCGAGCTACTCATGGGAACAGTCCAGCCTGAACTGCTAAGCCAGGTCCTCTGTAGTGTCCTAGCAGGGACACGTTCTAGTGTTCCTATGTGTGTATCCCACTTTACACCCACCCACCACAGACGTCACTGGGTCAGGTGACGCTGCTAATAAAAGGGCCGAGCGCACGTGCTCGAGGCCAGTTAACCCACTACCCCAGCCATGCGTCCTGTGTCACTCCTTTACCGAGCATGAGGGCCTAGGGCCCCAACATAACAATGGCGACGAGAGTGGTACTACACCCCGTGTGTACAGCCTTCGTTCTGCGAGAAGGTGGGGGAGAGAGGTCGAGCTGCCTGCAGTGAGGGCACCCTCCCCCCCCTCCTGGGGGAAGGCGCGACGCGCTGAGAAGCCTGCGGGGCGAAGCAGAGCCCGCAGCGTGTCCGGTGGCAACCGGGAGCCCACCCCGCGCCTCAGGCGCTTGCCGCTGTGACCCTGGTGGAGGGGGAAGCGCCCCGAAGACAAGCGGAACGTGCGGAGCCCACCCGCATCGACCGCGACCTGCCCGGTGTAGGAGGAGAAATACGCCGAGCGGAGCCCACCCGCATCGGCGGCGACCCCCGCAAGAAGTGTGGCTCACGCGGTGCCAACCCGCGTTACAAGAGAGCCCAGCCGGGCAGAAGGTGAGCACGGAGAATAAGCGGCAGTGAAGTGAGCCGGCTGCGAGGCGGACGGGGAGTGAAGTAGCTACCCACTCCTCCGCCCCCCCTAGCGAGAGAAAGTGACTGGTGGCGGCCGTCCACAGCGCTAGCCTATGCCCCAGTGTGGCGGAAGAAACTGCATGGCAAAGCGGAGCACACCCGCAGTTACGCGAGAACTGTGAGCAACCCTTCCCCGCCGCGCAGCGTATGATTCGAATGGCTGTTGCGGCGGGGGGGTGTTAAAGAAACGGGAGCGCCCGGCCCGCGGCCGGAGAAAGAGTGGCACACATGTAAGAGAGGAGCCCACCCTCAGAACGCCGCATAGCATAGAGACTTCCCCGCCCGCTCCCCGCGCGGCATGCAGGCCGAGTGAGGCTGCGGGAGCGGGAGAGAGAAAGGAAAAGTCAGCGCGCGGCCCGAGGCCGTTTGAACGTTTAATATAGGCGGGGGAGAAGCAGAAAACTGAAAGCTTGCCGCCCAGTGATCGGAGCCGACACCCCAACGGACACTCCCGGCCAGCGGGAGCGGCTGGCGCACAATGAACATGGTCGAGACAATGCTGGGGCATGTAAGGTGAAGCGCCCCCCCTCCGTGGTGCCTCCAGGTGTGTGCGCGAGATGCCCCTGCAGCAGCCAAGTATGCATGAGGAGCTGCCAGGCACATGAGCAAGTGTTTCCCCCCCACAAAACGTGTCAGAAGCAAAGAGGAATTAACTATGCCCCAGGTCACGAGTGATGCCTCATCTAGAGCAGCCAACTGACAGAGCCTGTGCCCCCCCTGCCTCTCAACAAACTAAAGTAAAAGAGACTTACCTGCTGTCCTGAACTCCACTGCTCTGCTGCAGCTCTGGCCCCATCTGGACTCCACTGGTCTGCCTGGCTCCAGCTCTCCTACCCAGCCGGTGAAGCCTGAAAAGGAAGAGAACATGGAGGAAAGCTCTGGCAGCCAAGAAGGGTGCTGCTGCATGGAGGAAAGCAACGCTGCCATCTAGTGGCCACTGGTGGTACTGCAGCAACAGAGAAACAAACAAACCTGCAGCAAGCCAAGGAAGTCCAGCAGCCACAGGAGACCGACGGATCGCAGCGCAAGGAAGAAGAGGCAGCAAGGCACGTACCGCAAGGTCTGACGGATGCGCGATGGTGAGCGCACGGGAATGCGACGGAGGCACACAGGAATGTGCCAGAAGCGCAGGAACGTGACAGAAGCGCAAGGAAGAAGAGACAGTGTGCCACAGGGATGCAGCGCCATCCCGCAGCGACAAGAAGGAAGAAAGAAGAACGGTGTCAAGCCACATCCACCCCAGCAAGGACTGCGCTGTCGCCGCATCAAGTGGAGTGAACCCTCGAGCGAACTAAAGGACTCAGCGCAGATGTACCCTGGACGCGGAAGGTACACTGCAGCGCCTACAGGAGAGGAACCCACGGAAGAGGATGGGCGCAGCAAGTATCCAACACTGGCGGGCAAGGATGTCGAGCCACACCCAGTGGCGCCACGAAGCCACCACATCAAGAGATCATGGTACAAGGAGCAACGCTACACTGAAGATGTACCACGACGGTACGAAGAGCAGCACGCACCAGCGCCTGACAAGGCAGCGGACACAGGTAGTCACACGACGTGACGCACCTCATGAACACAGGTAGTCACACGACGTGACACACCTCGTGAAGCCGACCAGCCAAATGGTCGCACCACAAAGGTCAAGCCGACCAGCCAAATGGTCGCACCACAAAGGTCAAGCCGACCAGCCAAATGGTCGCACAACAAAGGCCAAGCCGACCTGCCAAATGGTCGCACCACAGAAGCCGACTCGCCAGGAGTTGCACAAGGTGGTGACCGACGCACGGGTCAGTGAAGCTACAAAGCAAGAGGTCTGACGACAAGACCGAAGATATCCTGCCAGTGATCGGCAGCGCGGACCGTCAAGTGGTCCAAGAAGCTCAAGAAGAACCAAAGTAACTGGCGAAAAGGAGAAGAACGAAGCGGACCAAGAGTATGGCCCCACGAACTTCAACCAAAGTAACGGGTGAAAAGGAGAAGATGAAGAGAAGGTCACGACCCTAACTCGGAATGCTGAGGAAGATGGAGAGAGTGTTCTCGGACGAGGACAAGACCAGGGGGAACACGTGCAGAGTACGCGCGCTGCATGGAGAAGCCTGGCCAGACCAAGAGGAGAACAGAAATGGTCCAGAGTAGGTCGTGAAGCGAAGAGAAGAAGATATTGGAGTGGCACGTTTGCCACTACAAGAAAAGAAGGAAGTTGACATCAGAGTGGCACGTCTGCCACTAAAAGAAAAGGGGACAGAAAGAGATCTGAGTGGCACGGTTGCCACTGCAACCAAAGGAGAAGTCAGAGAGACATGACACCCTCACGGAGAAAGAAATAGAGGAAAGAGAGAAGAGTGTGGCAAGACTACTCACACCTCAGAGACAAGGAAGGTGACAAGCGTCAGAACACGGAGCGCAAGTCCTGAAGAACACCCGTGGCACGGAGAGAAGATCATCTGCTTGACGATGCTTTCAGCACACCTGGGATCTGCAGAGGTGAGCAGGCCGGACCGTTCGGAACATCCACCTTTGGGGTCACGCGGACACTGGTCAATGCCAGCCGTGGTGACTCAGGGGCAAAGGCCTCAGGGATGCCAGTGAGAGAGAGTATCCCCGCGACGAGAGATGGTCATCAGCCGCCCTTCAGCAAAGGTCCCAGGAGGATGAAGACGTCACGCGCAAAAGACAGGAGCCAACAGCTACCCTCCAGGTCTGACTGTGGATTCTGAGGTGAAACTTGTCGTCTCCTCCGCACCCGCTTATCGGCATGGGAGTAACACGATACAGGACACTCAACCCAGGATAGATCTGATGAAGAGGGCCTCAGGGATATCCCGTGGCAGGGGAACACCTGTGAGAGGGGCACCCTGGTGAGAGGGGTGTCTTGCGAACGACCCGTCTTTTGCCAAAACAGAATACACGCCACCGATGAAGAATAGGACTGGACTAAAAGATGAACGGCAACATCTAGCGGTGAACCACAAGAATTCCAACTGCGTTTGTCGCCGTGAAAGTAAAGCGACGAAAAGACTGTGAGAACAACTTCAAGGCAGAGCCGTCAAACAGACTGGATCCATCGAGCACCCAGGCTTGTGCCACAGTGAACTGGTGATCGTCCGCGACAGGAAGAACATCGTCCGCGACAGGAAGAACATCGTCTGTGACTCCAGGCTGCTGAAGCGTGAGCGAATCTGCGGAAGTTTGGTCAATGTATTACATCTATGTATATATTTCTTTCTCCCCTAGGTTGAACATTGACTCTGGGTTTTTGTTATTAAAAATTGGGAGGAATGTAGTGTCATAGCAGGGACACATTCTAGTGTTCCTATGTGTGTATCCCACTATACACCCACCTACCACAGACGTCACTGGGTCAGGTGACGCTGCTAATAAAAGGGCCGAGCGTACGTGCTCGAGGCCAGTTAACCCACTACCCCAGCCATGCGTCCTGTGTCACTCCTTTACCGAGCATAAGGGCCTAGGGCCCCAACATAACAGTCCTCCCTGGACCAGAAACAAGCAACCTGGGACTGGTTTCAGGGCATCACCCCATATCAGCCAGGCTCGCTTGAATCCAGTGGCACAGTGAGCCCGGAACCCACGTTTGGACATACCCGGCACACTTAGGGTGAGAAACCAAAAGACACACAGATGATGGACAGAATGCAGAGCAAATCAAACATTCACCCCAGTCCGCACTTTCCTTTAAACTGACAGTGTGAGAACCTGAGAGAAGCTGGCGGTATACGTGATCTCAGCCTCCGGCTCAGAGGTCTTAGATGCGCCTGCTGCATTTTGTTGAATTTTTCCTTTGGTGGGGTGAAATTGTGAGGGAAACATGACAGAATCTCAAATAGGAGGATGTTGTTTATCCTTTTCACTCTTTCGTCTATGGCAGTGTGAAATTTGTTATGAAGGTGGCAGGGTCTGATTGGGATCACCATTAAGCCCGGGCACTCCCATAAAAAGTGGCCCACATTCCCAAATGGTAAGTATTTTTTTGCAGCTTTATATAGCGTGAACTCGGCCCAAAGGCATTGGAGCAATTACCATGAGCGCCAGCTACATAACACAAATTCATTTTTATTTCTGGTAGATTAAGTGATTTGCCCAGAATTCCTAGATGTTGAGCTGGCGGTGGAACTCGAAAGTACTTCCCCAGTTCAAACGTCAGCAGCTCTGAGACCCTAACGCTACAGCCTATGTTTTTTTTCCCTCTGGGAAAGGTGACCTCACAGCGGGGCCCCACTCCTCCATCAACGCCTAAAAATCACTGGGACCGAGGTGACAACAACTGGCCCCTAACCAGGCCACTTCTCTTACTAACTACCTCTCCGTCCCATAATAGCCATAGGGTATAACCAGGGTCACTGGAATTATGCGGCAGGAGAGTGCCAAATTATGCAGCAGGGTTGAGTAAATTATGTGGTAAGAAAAGGCAAATTAAGCAGCATAATGCGGCACATTAATAGTATTACTTCTTTATTTCAGCATTTTTAAACTTCTGAACACTGCCTGGGCATTGGTTTCACCTTATAAACACCTGTTTAACACTGAAATATACCAATGAGCAACAGAAAGGTGACCAGTCCAGCTTTTCAAACGGCATTCCACTGGAGGCAACATGTCGCTGCAGTTTTAGTAACTTTTAAACAGTTTGAGCTAGAAACACATTTTTGTTGTTAAAATCCACATATCATGCTGCAGATTATATTTTATGTTACAAATGCGGCAATTCAATAAATATGCAAAAATCGGTGCGGCCGCACAATCGCTTAATTCCAGTGGCCCTGGATATAACCAGGCCAGGGGGGTCAAGAAAAGCACACGGCTGATCCTGCTACTCCAGGGGGGCTTAGATGAGACTTGCCCCCTCTGATAGGTCCCACCACACCCACCATAGCCTGATAGTAATTGCCCAGCGGGGAAATGACACAGCTTCTGTGTCAAGCCGGACACATGAGGCAGGGGACCCAGGTGAGAATGTCGTAAGGGCTAGAACAACATCAGGCCTCCAGCCTCAGTTTGACAGCGTGGCAAGGGAGTGGCCATGACACTGGCGACGGATGACCCTGAGGGACCGGCCCATCGCCCAATGCCCGACTGCCCGCCTTCCCAATCCGACCCTGGTAGGTGGAAGCAACCACAGCCTGGAGGGCCTTGTGAGGTAGGAAGGCAATCTTAAAGTTGACGCATGCCTATAGGGAAGTCCAGTGTAGTTGTTTTAAGATCAGGGTAAAATGGTCTGATTTTTTTAGCATTTGAGACTAGGCAGGCTGCTGCATGTAGGGTGGTTGGAAAGGAGCAGTTGTTGTTTTCGGTATAATATAACAAAATAAGGGTTACCCTAAGAAATTAACCTGGGTCACTTCATACAACAAAATCAATGGTTCATCCGAAACTTGTTTTACAAATCTTGCTTAGAAGAAGGGACACTTCATAAACTATCCGTATCCATTATTATATAATTTACATTGTAAAAACATTATGCCTGCCTTTTCAAAAGTCCAACACAAACTAATAGTGATTTTTCAATAATGATAGAATCTGAAAGAGACAGATCGCTGGAATAAACATTTATATTATTCATCCCACTTCCAATGCATTATATTAACAACAAAGTGATATTGCACAGTGCTCAAAAACTGCTTAGGCAATGAAATAAGGGAGTGAAGTGGCACACAGCCTGATTTACAAGTAACAAGAAGTAGAAAGGAGGGTGGAGAACGTACAACCCAGGAAAAATACAACATACTATCCACTCCGGGGCTCACCACAGTTTTTCCCGCATAGACTATATCCTAGTCCCCGCCACACAAACTGCGCACATCCACGAAAGCAGGCACTTAGCCAGAGGCATCTCTGATCATTCCCCGGTGTGGGTGCACTTAGTCCTTAACCAAGCGAGGGTGGGGAGAATTGTCCCCATAAGCCCGTGGTACCTCCGGGATCCGGTGGTCCGTAAGGACCTTGTCAAAGCCGTAGATAACTACTTTCAGGAGAAGGAGGGGACGGTGGACTCTTCCCAGACTCTACGGGAAGCCTTTAAGTCAGTAATCCGGGGCCAAACCCTGTCTCTAATCGCTGGAATGAAGAAAGACAGACAGAAAGAGATCTCGGAAGTTGAGGCAGAGATCTACCGGTTAGAAAGGGAACTGGAAACTGAGATCACACCAGAGATACTCCACTAGCTAAGCCTCAAACAAGATGACTATAAGGCACCAGTAACTGACAGGGCTAAAAGTCTGGGGAGGGAAAAACTGGGCAGAATATACGACCTGGGAGACAAGGTGGGAAAACTAATAGCTTGGCTCAATAAAAGGGAGTGGGCGAGCAGACTGGTTCCAGAACTCGCGGGTACAGGTAATATTTCCATAACGGACCCGCAGGATATAGCAAACTGATTTGACAGCCACTTTAGTGCTGTGTACACAGCCGTGGCGCCTTATACTGAGGAGGACTCTCATGAGTTGTTGCGAGACATAAAACTCCCACTCTCTCTGAAGCAGACCGTAACTTTTTAGAAAGTGACTTCTCGACGGACGAAATAGCGCAGGCAATTCGATCGTTAAACTCAGGGAAGGCCCTCGGTCCCAATGGCATTCCCATTGAACTCTACAAACTTAGGCCTGACAAATTAGCCCCATATTTAAAAGCCATGTTTGATGAAAGCAAGGAGCGGGGGATATTGCCAGTGGACCAAAGGGTAGCCACACTAGTCACCATTCATAAAGTGGGTAAACCCAAAATTGACTGTGCCTCATACAGACCTATCTCACTCCTAAACGCAGAGCCCAAGAATATGGCCAAGCTCCGGGCCAATCGCCTAGTAAAAACGATTGTGGGCGTAGTACACCCGGATCAGTCAGGCTTCATGCCACATCGAAACACAGCGCTGAACCTGTGCAGAGTCCACGGGGGGCTGGGAAGAGTGGCCACATGCAAGAACCAGCTGTAATTGTATACTTGGATGTGACCATGGCATTCTATACTATTGAATGGCCATACCTCTGGGCAGACCTCGCGAAAATGGGGTTTGGTCCGGGCTTCACTCAATGGGTTAGTCTCTTGTATCTTGAACCCATGGCACAAGTCATGGTCAACGACAAAAAATCAGACACATTTACATTGAGTCGAGGGACCCATCAGGGGTGTCCGCTTTCCCCTCTCCTGTTTGCTCTTGCCTTGGAACCACTGGCTGCATGGATTAGGAGGGACCCGGTGGTACGAGGGTTGCGTTGGTCCCCAGGTTGGGAGGACCGTGTTTCACTCTACGCAGATGACATACTATTGTACCTGGCCTCACCTAGGAAGTCCCTGATAGCGGTCCTGGATATCCTAGCAATTTTTGGCAGATATTCTGGGTTCTCCGTCAACTGCAATAAGTCCCTCCTATACGTCCTCAAGGGAGACCCTCCATCTCCACTGCGAGACTGCCCTATACAAATTAGCACAGTGGGCTTCAAATATTTAGGAATATTTATCTCCTTGGACCAAACACTCTGCTACAATCGCAATCTTTTCCCTCCGCTACAGAGGCTCAAACGAGATATAGCTAGTTGGAAAGCACTTCCTCTCTCGGTATTGGGCCAAGCGGCCCTTTTTAAGATGATGTAATTACCCCATTTTTTGTATTGCCTTGCAAAATTCACTAGATCCTGTCCCGATTACATATTTTAAAGAAATCAAGGGCCTACAGAGGGATTTGTTGTGGGACGGGAAGCCACGCATCGCACTGAACAAGCTCACATTGAACTGGTATGATGGGGGTATTGGCCTCCCAGATATAAAAAAATACTACTGGGCAGCTCATCTTGCGGCCATCAATCATGGTACCTATGGTCGCCCTGATGACCCCGATTATAACGTGGACAGATGGCTCCTCTCGGGGTGGAAATTATATAACAGGGCGCTCTACTCAAAACCTGACCAATACCCACTGACAGGCCCTACTAAACACTCAGTTAACATCTGGCATCTCACCACTAAAACCCTCGGATGGGAGCATAAACTGACTTTAGCAACTCTCTTATGGGACTCCGAAAAGATGGGTAATCTATGGAGGCGAAGGGATTTGATAAGTGGGAACTCATTGGGATCTCGCAAATTAAAGACATGTGGGAGAAGGGCAAAGTGAAGACGTTCGCCTCTCTACAACTCCAACACGAGTTAGCCAACACAGAGAGATTTCGCTACACACAAGTCCGCCATGCACTGCAATCACTCCTCACGAGTGGCTCCTCCCCTCCTGAGTTCTCGCAGTTTGAAGATAGAGTGTTGGATGGTCACCTACCCGAGAAAACTATATCACTAATATATAAGAAATTTATCAATAATATGGCAGATCCCCTGCAGCCACTGCTGGAGAAATGGGTAATGGATGGCATCGAATTGAACGATGAAGAATGGTAGGAGGCAGTATCCTCCCCAAGAGTGGTAGCAATCTCAGCACGACTTAGGCTTGTACAGCTCAAAATCCTCCACAGAGTGTATGTTACAGGGCCCCTACTGGTACAGATGGAGAGGGCTGAGGGAGGAGAGTGTAGGAGACGGTGAGGCCAATCAGGTACATTCATGCACAGAATATGGGAATGCAGACACATACAATCCTATTGGCGGAAAATTTACAACATATTAAGTGACAGACTCACCTTAGTCCTTCGCCCAGAGCCACGTAGGTGCCTCCTGAACATATGGGAACCGACTGATCTGAATAGTCACCAAACACAGTTGGCTACACTGGGATTGATGTTGGCAAAGAGGAACATTGCACAACTATGGGGAGCGGCGCAACCACCCGCAGTAGATGCCTGAGAAAAAGACCTTGACTGGTGCATGCATAGAGAAAAGACGGTCTACATGGCCCGGAGCTGCCCTAAAAAATGATCCCGAACATGGGGCCCATGGAACTGATACCGAGGGGATATATGCAGTCCGCCACGTAGCATTGACCATGATGATGCCCTTACCCCGTAACTCGCCATAAAATATAATGTCACAAAGAACTGTTGCTTATTGTCTTCACCAAGTAAAATTATACTGCCTCTTCTGTACTGTATATCTGATGTCAATGAATGTTAATAAAAAAGAATAAAAAATAAAAAAAAGAAGTAGAAAGAAGCACAAATAAATTGGAGTTGATGTGACCAATTAATAATCTTAATAGACTGACCAAGTGTCCCGGATATACTGGGACAGTCCCAGTTTTCCCCCCATCTGTCCCGGCAAATTTCACTAAATTTAGCAGCGGCGGCCGGCACGGATCGGAAGTAGTGGGCGGGGAAGGAGGCGGGAGGTAGGGGAGTGGAAGCGGGAGTGGGGAGAACACGGAGGGGAAGCGGCTATTAAAAAACAAAACAAAACAAAAAAGTATCTTTTCGCCACTTCCTCGCCACGTCTCTCCTCGTAGTCCTTCCCTTGCTCGGCCACAGGAAGAACACCCAGGCTCAAAGTCAGACAATCACAACGCTGCCTCAGCAGCATTGTTATTGGTCTGAGCGCCGTGTTTCGATGTTTAGACGCTGACTGGAGGCCTGGCATGTTCTCCACGTAGGCTGTAATGCAGCCTGCATGGAGAACATGCAAAGTGCTCAAGACTGTTTTGGGCGACCCGAGAGGGCTGTCCAAGCAATTATTGCATACTTTAGGAGGGTGCTACTACTCATCCCCTGCCCCTGTCCCCGCTCCCTCACGCAAAGCTGTGGGCGGAAGTAGGATATAACCAAAATGATAATAACACGAGTTCTTATCATTTCATTTTCTCTGTGTTTCACTGCAAAAAAGCAATGGGTGCGACGCTCCTCCTCCTTAGCAGAGGAGCCGCCACTGCAATTTAGGACATCCCGTCTTCAGAGAGGGTCACTGAGCAATGTGAGAGGCAAGTTTTCATGTATACCTTTTAGATGTACGTAGCCCCTTACAGAACGCAATTTAATCGACACAGGCAATGCTGTGAGTAGAAGTTGCATTTAACTCTCCTTAGATCCTCCCGCTCAATGTTTTATATGTTTATGGGTGCTCTCAAAAAAGTCATTGTGTGCCCCTCGGTAAATTGAAAATTATGGTCCTTTTTCTCTATTTGTGAAATGTCCTGTTTAATTTCCAACATCTTGCCACCGTATATCTTAGACACAACTGTCCACTTGTCTATGCGTTTAATGGCATTTCAACCTTGGAAGATTGATCCACGGGTCATCATCAGCACAAGGCATTGTGCACACCTTAGGATAAATGGAGTGTAAGGAGGGAATGAACATATAATAGTGTATAATTAATATTTTGGAAGGGTACTATGTCTGTTGAATTATGCTAAACATCATCGGATCTGGGGGAAGCAACTCACTCATGCAGGCTGCTAAAGAGTAGGAGTACATTTTGAAATTGGATTGAATATAAACTCTACCAACAGTAAAGTAGAATTCTAGGTTCATGTCCGTATGCTCAGACGTAAAAAATTACGAGAACATTGACTTTGGTAAGATATGAAACAGCCACGATAAACTATTCAAAGTAAGAAAATACACCCAAATCTAAACCCATGTGCAAAAATAAGGAACGAACTAACCCCGGAGTAAATCACATTTGCACTAATTCCGCTTCGAGTTTTTGTACCTGATAGATAAGTCTGCGCAAAAAAAGGGAAAAAAGAATGCAAACCTTTTCCACTTGCACTTATCACGAGTTAGGCTGGGGAATAGCGCACGCAAACAGATTCAGTACACATTTAAAGTGGAATATTTCTTCCTTTCCATGTTCATCATCAGCCAAAGTTGTGGTATGTGCAAGGACAAAATGAGAAAAATGCAGAATTGGTTCGTGCAAAATGGAAGTTCATATCTGTTTTGCGCAGATCCACAAATGGGGAAAAATTGGTGGTAAGTGTGAGCACAAAGCATTAGCAAATGCAATTTGCACTTGCCTCTAAATCCGCAAAGTGGTACAAATAGACGCATAAATCATTTGCGCCCATTTTTGCGCTTACATGAAGGTCCATGAGAGGGTCACATATGAGTGCCAAAAGCAAGTATAAGATTAAAACATAATAATTGTAATAGAAGCAGCAAAAACATGTCAGTACATTCATGGCTACATTTTACCATTTTGATGTTCAATTTATACTTTCTCTTCCCACAGGGAGCTTATGTGATAAACCTGGAACTGTACAATGAAAACCAATATCTTATCGCCTGTGCTAACGTCACCATCTTTAGCCGCTGATTCTGTTTGTTGTTTTTCACGGAAATTGTAAAAATAATTGTATAGAATACAATACAACCACTGTGCAGAGAACTATATAAAATTTCAGAAATGGGTGAGGATGAGGAGAGCAGAATCAAAGACCAGCCTATTTCCCCTTGTTTGTATGTTTAATAATGCAAGAATATCATGAAATGGCTGGCCGAACTGCTGTGTAGTAAGACAGAAGCGAAACCATTTCAATCACACTTGGGTCTGAAGATGTCGCAGGTTTGTGGATTGCGGGCCATGTCCTGAATCGTGCCAAAGTAATAATTAGTTTTTATATAGTGCTTCATACCTTACTTCTGACATTGCTATGTGCTCTAATTTACAGATGTTACTAGTGCCCAATTTAATAAACATCAGTTTACTAACATCAGCAGGTTGAAAGTTTGAGTCATTATTGTCACGATTTGTACTGATAACCAGCTGATCACTTTGTATGCCGGAGATAACAGTAAACTTGCTAAGCCATCTTGACTACATTCCGTTTTCCACTTTTTTTTAACTTTTTCACTCTACATCCACCCCTGTGTAATATATTCTAGATAGGTGTCACCACCAAACCAAATCTGTTCATTTGTCCTAGAATGCAGATCAGATGCAACTAGAATGCACCCATAGAGGCTGGTGATTACAACGTGGAGCCTCATTTCGGGTTGAGTAGTAACAAATCCAGTTTATCACACAAATGGAAGGGGGGAAAGGCATATTCTCACTACTCCGGCCTCCCCAAGTACAACTGTATCCCACGTGGAGGAATAGCGAGTGATTTTTAGAAGGCGGTACGTGCTCAGTGAAAAAATACTGCCCTCACTCACAATATTGTGACATGCTTCATCATTGCGCTTGCTTCAATACACCCCGGTGCAGACCAATGCCTGGAGGCACGAACCACCTTATAAAAAAAACACTTGCTACTCCTCCATGTGTGATATAGGGCCAGATGTATCAATGGTTTTCCCATTCACAAACGGGTCGATTCTCAGAATCGGCCCATTTGCGAACGGGAGAAAGCCTTTTGGGATGTATCATCCCAAAAGGCCCTCGCAATATAGGGAATCGTATTTTGCGATTCCCTATTTTGCAAATGCATTTATGAAATCGCACATTGCGATTCCTTAAATGCAATGTAGGAATCACCCAAGTTGTGCGAATTTACTCTAAGAAATTGCAAATTACCACCAACTTCAAGTTGGTGGTAATTTGCGATTTCTTTGAAAAATGCAGTTAGGGCGCCACATGTGCACAGATACATATTTCAGGGGTGCAACAGGGTGTCCTTTTGACACCCTTGCACCCTTAAAATTGCATTCGAGGTTTGGGAGTACCTAACGGGTACTCCCAAATTGCGAATGCCTTCCCATTCATTCCTATGGGCCTCTAGGCCCATAGAAATGAATGGGACGGTATTCCTTCATTGCGAATCACTATTTGCGATTCGCAATTAAGGAATCGCAATTATTATTGCGATTCCTACATACATTCCATTTTGCAAGTCCTTAATAGCGATTCACTAAAAATCGCTATTAAGGACTCGCAAAACTGATTTTTCATACATCTTGCCCATAGTGACAAATCCACCCATGGAATTTTCTTCGCCATAAGCGTAGTGCTGTAGCGGAAATTCCAGAGGTGGATTTTGTTCCGGATATAATACCTCCACCAGACATTCGAGGATTCATCGTTACCACTTAACTATAAATCATCATGTATATAATTGCAGAAAACACCCATTTTAAAATAAGTAAGTGAGCACTTAAAAGTCTAGTTTACAACTTTACAATGACTATTAGTTCCTGTTGATCGACAGGGACATCACGGACACAAGCAATTGCATAGGAAAGTAGAATGTACCAAAAAATGTGCTTTAAAGCACTTATTTTAATTTGTGTCATTTTTCACATACTGGTAAAATTATTATAACCTCTGCCTACCTTAGCAGGCCTTTTTCCTTGGGCTTGCCAGAAAATCAAATGAATGGCCGAGGATTGTGTTAGCAATAGAGTTATCGGACCCATAGAAAAACAGAAGTGCACCGAAGGTGTACTTAGGTTCTCAAAAAGCATCCAGAGGTAAAATGTTTATCTTTAATTAATCTTTGTTTCCTTACGACAGAGAACATTCTGCGATTGTTAGGGATTGAGGTGGGCATGGACATCAATTCACCAAAATACCAGAGGTAGTGGAAGTGACTTCACATGCCCCTTGACCTTCACTTTCACTCACACATACATATGCTTATACATACACAAGCATTCCCACATACAAACACACTCATACATAAACACACTCTCCCTACGTATGCACACACACATACACACACTCTCTCTTACATAAACACACTTAAAACTGCAAGCACGCACAGAACATACATACATTAAAAAAAATGTTTTACTTACCTCAGCTGCCAGTGAAAGTCATATTCCAGCTATTTGTATTCCATTTTTGATTGAACTGAAGGCAAATAATGTAAAATTATTCATTATTAGTATATTAAAAAATTGACAAAAAAAGAGGTGAGTGAAGCCCCCACCAACGTCCATAAGGACGAGCTGCTTTTGTTCCTCCCACTGATTTTACCACTGCTGATACTAGGAGTCGCAAAGGCAGTGCCAGGGGTTTCAAGGGGCATGCCAGGGGTTGTAGCAGTAACTCCAGGTGACTCTTAAATGATGTCCACGGAGGTGGGGGCATTCTAGGATTGACCACTGTACAGAAATGAGTGAAAGCACACAGACCAATCAGGTTATTAGTCCTCACCTGAGACTTACAGGTTGTTTTTCAACTGGAAGAGCACACAAATGTCCTCTTGTTGAACCTAGGACAAGTTAAATGTGGCTGTGGGTTACAGAGTTTTCCAGGGCGAAAGATATTTCGGCTGTGAAGAAAAATATATGTACAATGGTTCATGTTTTACTCCTACCTAATTTGTGTAAGATCACTCTCTCAACCACAAAGAATCAACTGAACCTGTGCAGTCCTAACAATTTTGTGCACAATGACGCAGACACTATCTGTAAATTAGATTATTTCGGCAAGAGACTCTTTGTCAGAAGTCAAACCTAGAATAAAGGAATATTTAAAAATTGTTCCTTGTTATACCAAACCTCTGTATAGAAAAAGTGAAAAATGAAGGAAAGAGTCAAATTCAGAGCTAGACTACAAACATACAAAATGAGCAGGAGGAAAGGTACTCCTGGAAAACCTTATCCGCTAATTATACTCTTATAGAGGTTTTTAAGGCTTAAGAAACTTAGGAGATTCTGCTACTGGCAAAGCAGCAATCTTCGCCTTGATGTAGCCGATCCCCTCCACCTGCACACCTCTCCTCGCTGGAAGATTTCAGGAGCAGACTCAAGATATGGATTTTTGACCAGGGCTCACAGAACCCCACCACCTGGAGACACCCCGGGGTGACAAGCCGCGCTGTACAAACCTTACTGATTAATTGATTAATACAGCATTTTACCTGGACCCAAAATATTTAACGTTGTATTTTAGGAAAGCCCGTCTGCGCCTGTCTGCGTCCATCTGTGCCCGTCTGCGCCCGTCAGCGTCCCGGAGGCGGCCGGCGCCGGGAACTCTGCCAGACCCGCTAGAGGACATAGAGGTATGAGCTTTTACAGCGTTACATATAGCAGGGACAGTCTTTTAACGATTGGTAGGCAGACAATGTGCCATTCCACTATTAAGCTCCTGGTTGATTCTGAACCACTACATTGTAACGCTTGTAACTGGAAGGCTGTCCAAAGATTAGGAGCGGGATGTGCTCTTAGGGAACATGACCATACACTTCGCTCACAAACCCTCGTAAATGATGTGACCAGGGAAACTCTTGCAGCTATCTTGATTAACGCCAGATCCATCAAGAAACATGAATTACAACTTTATGATCTCCTTTCGGATGCCAAGCCGGACGTTCTGTTTATTACAGAAACTTGGCTTCATGAGGGATCTAATCCGACTCTGGCAAATGCTATACATCCTGATTATACGATAATCAGGAAAGATAGACAGGAAAGTAGAGGCGGGGGGGGTAGCGATTATTCATTAGAGGTCTCTCCCCTGCGCGTCTATATCTATCACCGACTTGGAGGGAGCTGAAACTTTAGGTTTTCACTTAGAGATATCTGCCAACCAGTCAGTTGCCGGAGTGATCCTTTATCGACCGCCAGGGCCGACTGGACGCTCTCTGGAGTCCATCGGCCATGCTATTGCACATATTGTAACTAGATTCAGTCAATGCCTGGTCCTCGGGGACTTTAATATACATCTAGATCAAAAGGATGACCCTGAGACCAAGAAGCTGTGCGAATCCCTGGATATTCTCAGCTTGACTCCGTATGTGATGTCTCCCACTCATGAAAAGGGTCACATTTTGGACCAGATTTTCTCTACCTGTAATATTGTATTAGATAACCCCCTTCTAATTGTTTGGTCTGACCATTTTATGCTTACTTTTAGGCTTAAAATGATTCCGAGTAGAATACAGCCTCATTATACTCAACAAGCTAAAGAATATAGATCTTTTAAGCAGATAACGCCTGACTCCCTGGCGTAAATACTGAACTGCAATCCTGTTCTTGTGAGGGGGTCCTCAGAAGAGGGGACGCACGCTCTGGAAAACTGGCTCCATAACTGGGCATTTCATCTCGTCTCACCTAAGATGCGTATTTCCGTACAGGGTAAAACTTCAGCGCCCTGGTTCACGGAGGCTTTAAGAACAAGTAAAAGGGCTTGCAAATGCCTTGAACGTTTATGGAGAAAGGATTTCGATCCTATAAGAAGAAATATATACAAACAAGCTCTCAAAGCTCACTATGCTAAAGTCCGGGAGGAGAAAAAAGCTTTCTAAACACTAAAATTGACCAAGCCAGAAACAGATGTCGAGAACTGTTCAAAATTGTGAAAGATTTTTCCTCTCCCAATGTCACTCAGAGCCCTTTTACTCCTACCCTTGAATGGACGAATCAGGTTGCAAAATGTTTCTTCGATAAAATTAAGTCCATTCAAGACTCATTTGCTAAATTTATCTGTATGAGTCAGGATGCTGTGTTAGATCCTAAAGGATTTTCTAGGGAAAATATGCTTTTGGATTTCCCCCCTATGTCCCTGGAGACCTCGCTTGCCATCATGAAGGCACTTAAGTCCGGGTCACCATCAGATCCTTGTCCTGCGAAAATAATGGCATCTGTAGCTGAGGTCTTGAACCCAGCTGTGAATCAAGTCCTGAATTTGTCCCTGTTAGACGGTAAGGTCCCAGTGAGGTGGAAACAGGGTAAGATTATTCCCCTCCTGAAGAAACCTTCAGCGGACCCTGCAGTGGTAAGCAATTATAGGCCCATAACACTACTTCCATTTTTTGCCAAGGCATTGGAGAAGTACGTGAATGTGGTCATCACTGACTTTTGTGAGACCACCAAGGCTTTTCATCCCAGCCAATACGGTTTCAGAGCTAACTACAGCCCTGAAACGGCTTTATTGGAAGTCACTGAAACTATCAAAGCTAGCCTTGATAGAGGAGGTAAGGCAGTATTGATACTGCTGAACCTCTCGGCGGCTTTTGATACCGTGCCTCATGGAGGACTCCTACAGAGACTCAGTGAATGTGGCATTGGGGGCACGGTTTCCAGGTGGTTTTCCTCTTTTTTGGAAGGCCGTCAGCAATCTGTGTGGTCTCCCCCTTTTTCTGCGAATATCCCTACAATGAATGTAGAAGTGCCCCAGGGCTCAGTTCTGAGCCCAACGTTATTCAATATCTATATGGCACCGTTGGCACCCCTCGCAGAACAATATGGGGCACATGTTATAACCTATGCTGACGACTCCCAATTGCTGTTTACGTGTGAGAAGGACGAGTCGTTCAATGAAAACTTAATCCATTTATGCCTGACAAAAGTGTTTGACTGGTTTCGACAAAATCAATTGTCTTGCAATTCCACCAAAACCGAAATAATCTTCTTCGGTCACACCCCTGGGGATGAATGGCGGAATTGGTGGCCTCAGAATCAACTGCCACCTGCCAGCCCAGTTACCACAGTTAAAAATCTGGGAGTCATGCTTGACTCTGATCTTTCTATGAAGTCACAGGTGCAATCCGTGGCCGGCATGTGCTTTGGACTGTTAAGAATGTTGAGAAACTTTCTACCACTGCTTCCCCTGTCCCACAGAAAAACGGTGGTCCAAGCCTTGATTATGTCTAGGCTGGACTATGCAAATGCCTTATACCTGGGAATCCCAAATTATTTGTTGGGTCGCCTACAGGTTGTTCAACATGCGGCCGCCAGAGCCATTTCTCTGGTAGGGCCTAGGACCCATATGACGACTCATTTAGAAGCTTTACACTGGCTTCCAGTGAAGAACAGGATAATCTTCAAGTCTCTTGTGCTGGCCTTTAAGACTCTTCATAACAGTGGGGCTCAGTACATCAGGAAAAAAATCACTCCTTACACCCCGGCCAGACTCTGAGGTCATCAACACAACACCTGTTACTGGTGCCCAAATTTTTGCGGACTAGGAAGGGAGGTCGCTCCTTTCAGGTGGTTGTGGGAAGATTATGGAATACTCTTCCTCTCGCCCTCAGACAGGAACAGGAGCTTTTTAGTTTTAGACGCCAGCTTAAGACCTGGCTGTTCCAGCAGTAACGGTGGACATTGTGGTTTAGAACGCCTACTATCTCTCTTTCAAGGGGATCTTTCAGCGCCGTGCGCTCTATAAATCCCCCATAACATTAACATTAACATTAACAATCTTCTCTATTTGATCCTCCGATGTATCTTACTCATCGCATTGAGGGGTGGGGAAACTAGGGTATTGAATGTTGGCTACCCAACGAGGACTAGGAATTGGTAACCAATTCACAAATTAGTGATCAAGTTTAATTACACCACCTTTAATACAATGCTGTAGAGGTATAAGATGGCAACAGGAAGTCCAAACCTCCTGAAGAAGTTTAATCGGTCCAAAAACATTGATCAATAGTCCTGCACTGGCAATGCAGAACAACTGCATTTCATAAAATAAATGTTTGTTAGTTTTCATTTCAACATGGTTTAAAATCTTATACAAAAAATCAACTGTAAGGCAAGTTAGACACACAGTATATGATAGTCTTCTATTTTTACAAATCTAAGGGCTTTTTTACAGTGCTCATACTATATGTTTTCCCAAAATCATTGTCATTTTCTAAAACGTGTGTAAGGTGCATTCATTTCATACGTGTTTTTTGTTCACATGTTCAGTTTATATGTCGTGTAAAGGATAGCCAGCTTTTAAGCTAAATCACAGCTAACATTAGGAAGGCTCTTGCAAAGGACAGATTTGTCACCTCTCTTCATTCTGCCCACACACCATTTCAGCTGCTAACGTCCTTTACCCTGCTGAAGAGGAAGAAGTCTCCAAGGCAATTTAGACCATTAAATCTGGGTATCTTCAGAAATGTTCTCCAATCCACATATTACACTATCTCTGCTCTCTCACCACTGAGTCTTTACGTATGATCCTCAATGTTTCCCAGCAGCAGGTAGGATGCCCAAAGATGTTAAAGAGACAATCATTCTCTCTCTTTAACAAAAAACAGGGGCTTACCAAATAATCACTCAACTAATGTTCTATATTCCTGCTGCAAGCGCCAAGTGAGCACCGGGACAACCATCTGACAAAATGTATCTCTGCCTTTTTGGAGGAAAACAAAGTCCTGGACTGGTATTTCATCCCAATTTCAGCAGTGAAGTGGCCGTAGTTATTGTGCTGATCAACTCCGAATGGTGGTATGAAGCAACATGGTCAATGCCGTGATCCTTTTGGATTGGATCGTGTAGAGGTGTTTGAAATGGCCGATCATGGCCTCCTAATAACTAGGCTGTTTGGCATTGGTAAAAGAAAAGAGTCCTTGATTTGGTTTACGTCTTCTGCCTAACTCTAGCCATTCCTCATTTACTTCACAGGATATGACAATCTCTTCTGGTTTCCCTCAGGGGTCTGCCCTTTCACCCTACCTCTTCAGTGTCTATGTGGTTCTGCTAGCTACACTTATCCATACACATGGCCTCCAGGTATTCGCATACACAGATAATTCTAAGATCCCCTTAACCTGTGAGGCAGAGGGTTACAGCATTGGCCTTCCAGAGTGGTATAGCAGACGGATCACGGACAAAATATCGACGGACCGAATAGCGAGGTACCAAAATATCGACGCAAAAATATCGAACTCAAAAATATCGACATCGTATCTACATCATGGTAAGTACAAAAATATCGAGAAAAAAAATATCAATGTCAAAAATATCGTTGTAAAAAATATTGGTTTTTTTAAATGTTAAAAAAATAATGTAAAATAAAGTAAATAATACATATAATTAAAAGAAACATAGTTAAAAACATTAAAACATGTTTAAAAATAACAACTAATACATATAATGTTAAAATAAATTAAACATATACATATAAAAAATAATATATATACTTACTCCACAGAGTGCAACAGTAGGGAAAGTGTTGGATAGCGTAGTGGTAAAAATGACTATTCCCATTCCAGTCAGTGCAACAGTAGGGAAAGTGTTGGATAGAGTAGGGGTAAAATTACTATTCCCATTCTAGTGAGTGCAACAGTAGGAAAAGTGTTGGATAGCGTAGAGGTTAAAATTGCTATTGCCACTCCAGAGAGTGCAACAGTAGGGAAAGTGTTGGATAGCGTAGGGGTAAAAATATCTATTCCCACTCCAGTAAGTGCAACAGTAGGGAAAGTGTTGGATAGCGTAGGGGTAAAAATTACTATTCTCACTCCAGTGAATGTAACAGTAGGGAAAGTGTTGGATAACATAGAGGTAAAAATTACTATTCCCACTCCAGAGAGTGCAACAGTAAGAAAAGTGTTGGATAGCGTAGGGGTTATAATTGCTATTCCAATTCCAGAAAGTGCAACTGAAGAAATAAAAACCTTCTAAGGGGTTCACTGATACACCTGGCCCTTAAAACCAACAAAGAAGAGATTGGCACGGAAGCTGTAATATCAAGAAAACATATTTATAAACCTCACATGAGGGAGATTGCGTCACACAGTACCCTCAGGCCACTGTAGGAGGCATTCTAAGGAGTACAGAGAACAGGGGCCTTAGATAGGGATAGGTTACATAGTTAGCATAAAACCAAGGGGAGGTCGTGGCACATACAAGCATGCTTATTGACTAATATGGGTATACAAAATTTGCTTGCTCAACAAAGTGGGAGGGGAAACTAGACTCCTCACATCAGTAAGAATAGCCTGACAGTTCTATACTAGGAGCAGGTGCATTCTACCAGCTAGGCCTTTCTGAGCATGTGCAAGGCTCTGGAAGAGGGAGAAAGCACATGGCTAACTAAAATGGCTGCCAGGAACAAAATGGCTTTTAGCTCATGCTAACAGCAATACCTGCAATCTTTAACAGACGGTCCTTTTAGCATGAGCTAAATACATTCCTATGATCTAGAAGGAACATAGAAAATATTTTGCACATTTATTCTCATAAATTCATCAATATCCTAATCCATTGCTAGGTGGGCATTTCTCATTCTAAATATTGTTAAGCGGGCATATATAAGGTATAAGCAGGGGTACAAAGGGAACAGAGCATTGGGTCATAATTAACATACAGGTATCAGGAGAACACATATAAAAAAAAACATTTTCAATAGACTTTTCCAATATTTTTTTTATGAGGGCTAGAGTATCAATTAATATACTTTAGGAGGAGGGCAAAGTAACATTTGTCAACTGCTCAGAAGAACGTTTCTCTTGCAGAATAAACATTATTCCTAATGCAAATATTAAAGCAGTCAGACAAATTATTACAAAAACAATCCTGGCTGCAGAGGACCAGGAGGACCACACAGGGCCATCCATAGGAATTAGGACGAGGAGCCACAAAAGGCTGCTCCTCCTCAAAAATGGGACGACTTAAGGGGTACATTACTAACAAAATGAAGTCCTTGGGAAATTGAAGCCGCTGTACAACCAGCCAGAGGGGAGTCTTCTCCCTGTGTCCGTTTGAGCCTCACAGGCAGGCTCCTGTATTGCTCCTCTGGCACACTGCTCTTTCGTTGGGGCCACAGATTATATCCAGTGTGCCCAGGTATCTCTTGATCAACAAACAAAGGTGCAGACTTTACAGCCAGCATTCAGGGGCGTGATGCTGAAGTACCTGAAGCAAACCTTGTTTCAAAGGAGGTCACCTCAAGCAAAAGCCTCCTTGCCATTCTGGTCGGTCTGTGACTCTCTCAGCTGGGCACCAAAAACTTGATCCACAACTTCTCCTTTCTGATTTGTGACCCCGTCTTTCGCCCAAGACAGTGGCAGGGGTACACACTTCACATCCCAGTGCTTCCGGCCTTCTACCTTCACTGAGGTTCTAGTTGTCAGCAACGCCTGTGCTGCTTGCTTTCACCTTGGCTTCAAGCTGGACTGGTGCTGACTCCTCAGACTGGATCTGATGTCCGGGCCCCTCTGGCAATGGTTGTAAGGGAGCAAATATCTATTGGTGGACAGAACAAAAGGTCTTTAGACAAGGCACAGAAATAATCCATCAACAGAGAGGATAGTCTCAAAATAATTCCTAGTTTTGGGGCGCCCCATGTATTAGCAAGGCTCCCAAGAACCGCTTCATCTATCTGAGAGTAAAAACCCTGGACCTATTACACTATTTGAAGCAGCTAAGGAAGTCTGTGTTCATTTACTAAATTCTGAGGAAAAGAGAAAAACAATACAGACATACTCCAAAAACTTACATTTGTGTATTCCTATATTATTCATCTCCTACGCCGATGACACCCAGCTGATCCTCTCCCTCACCAACGACCCTGCCACCGCCAGAACCAACCTACACGAAGGGATGAAAGACATAGCCGAGTGGATGACGAACAGCCGCCTGAAACTGAACTCAGATAAGACGGAAGTCCTCATCCTGGAATCATCACCCTCCGCCTGGGACGACTCCTGGTGGCCCCGTGCCCTTGGCAGCGCACCCAAACCAGCAGACCACGCACGCAACCTGGGCTTCGTCCTGGACTCCTCCCTCTCCATGACCAGACAAGTCAACGCCGTCTCCGCATCATGCTTCAACATCCTACGTATGCTACGTAAGATCTTCCGGTGGATCCCCACCGAAACCAGGAAGACGGTCACCCAGGCCCTCGTCACCAGCCGACTGGACTACGGCAACTCCCTCTATGCCGGAACCACAGCCATACTCCAGAAATGACTCCAGCGCATCCAGAACGCCTCAGCACGCCTCATCCTGGACATTCCCCGACACAGCCACATCTCCGTACACCTGAGAAACCTGCACTGGCTCCCCGTCAACAAGAGAATCACGTTCCGACTCCTCACCCACGCACACAAAGCTCTCCACAACCAAGGCCCAAGATACCTCAACGACCGCTTGACCTTCTACACTCTCACTTCGATCAACCAGCCACGCCCTCGCCGCCGTCCCCCGCATCCGAAGAGCCACAACAGGAGGAAGATCCTTCTCCTACCTGGCTGCCAAGACGTGGAACTCCCTCCCCATCCACCTCCGCCTGACCCAAGACCACCTCTCCTTCAGGAAGCAACTCAAGACCTGGCTGTTCGAGCAGTAGCGGACCCCCCTCCCCCAAGCGCCTTGAGACCCTCCGGGTGAGTAGCGCGCTATACAAATGCTTGATTGATTGATTCATCTGAAGAACCTCAAGAAGAAAGGAAACGTTCTACACTTTTACTCATGAACTTTACATTACTTGTACAGGACTGCAGACACTTCTAAAATGATGTTTCTTTCATAAAGACACCTATATTGTACGCTTAGGACCATGTTCTCATATTATAGGCGCAGCGGGAAAATCTAAAACTGCTAATTTAACAGGGATTCTTTTTACATAAAGAACTAAAAAACTCAACGTAGTGGGTACATAAATTTCTCCAGCAGAACATGTTGTAACAAACAAACTCCTATAAAACAATATTTTCCTTCAAAAATGTTTGCTGAGGATCACATGGGAGTCTTCCCTGACATTATAAACCTTATGCATTCTACTTTTCACGATGTGGACTATGCAACATCATTTTCAAAGGACAAAATCCTATTCACCAGCTCTAATAAGGGCTGTCAACTCAATTACACAGACTAACTAATATAAGACTAGCAATGCCTTTGCTAAACTGTATGTAGCATGAGAATAACATCTAGTTTCCCCTTAAAGATCAAATAAGGGGACAGCAATCTAGACTACTCATCCTTTCATAATTTCATCAGCCAGGATGGGCAGTAACATGGCGTAATTTTTTTATTAATTTTATTAATTCTAACAATTTTTAAACAGTATTACTGAATAGCCAATTTAATGTCTCATGGCTGTTTCCTAGGCGGCTTAGACAGGCTCAAAAGAGAGTGAGAAAAAGAGAGAGAAAACATAAATTTGCCTACCCTTAATTTGTAGAGGAGCTAACCTCCTTCCCCCATTTCGACAGTAGAAAACCTGAAACAGGTTTCACTTCTGTCGACACTATCAACCCCTATTTGTGGCAGCTGGGCACAAACAAACTTGTAGGAGGTAAATAGCACATTGAGCTAGCTAGAACACATTAATAACCAACTACCAATTCCTTTAGCAATTGTACTAGTGTAACATGAGGGCGCATGAATGCAAACTAAATCCCATTGCCTCCTTATCTCAACCCTTGCACAGTAATTTGGAAGCTAAAAGCATTAGTGCCATATACATGGCAGAGCTATGTCCTAATCAGGGCCCACATATACCACTATATTTCCTTATGTTCATATGACTGCACAAAAACTTGCTTTTGCCAAAAATAGTACGCAAAACTTCTCTTTCTCTCCCTGCGCTGCCATCTCGTCTTTGAGAATTTTCAGAGGTCAAAATGTCAAAGCAAACCTTTCCTTTAGCCCTGCTAGGCTGCTAAATGCAGAACTCGACCTTTAACCCTTACCAGCTGTCCAATTTTGTGCAAGGCTTTCCATGCGGCTTTTCCAATTCCAAGCAACGTATGGAGACTCACAGCTGAAAAGCAGTCCTATTCCCTTCCTGTTTGCCAGTAATTTAGAGGTAGGATAATAACTTCTGCTGGTTTTTTATACTTATTTTCATTTGTGTGCAGTGTGTGGTGTGCTTTTCTAGCAGTACAGTCATCTGCTTGTTCTATACTTGCATGTGTGCATTACTGAAGCCTGAGATCAGTTTGAAAACTGCTCTGAGTGGCAGAACTGCTTTTAAACAGTACATTTTGCCCAATTTCGACTTTGGTGTTGGGGGCACTTACAAATGAATAACCTACAATGTTTTGGCATATTAGTCATCCTCAGAGTGTCCCCTAGATATCCCAGGAATGGGGGATCAGAAATGTATAAGGTACACCCTTATAAAAATGAGTTTTGTATGCTTGGGTAAAGTGACATTTTCCATTTTAGTTCCCCCCATTGCAGTAAATCGCTGCTTAAATTCAACTTTGATGCTAGGAGTTCACAGTATGATTATTAGGCATTATAGAGATTAAAAAACAAATTTAGTGGACTTATTTTTAATAAACTTTTTTTTTTCATATAATCAAAATGTCCTTTTTTTATTTTTTAATAATGATCCCCAACCCTTTTTATGGTTCAACATATGAAAAGCAAGCCTCATTCCTTTCCTATCATATTTAAACACATTCATTTATAACCCTAAGCACAGAAGCCTTACTTGATATATGAAAAGTCTGCGCCACTTTTTAAAGGACAGTTATTATTTAACATCAGAACCACAGATATGCTTATGTAAAAAGCTTTAAGAAAGGAAGTCCCTACTTTTAATCTTTTCTCTGTTATACAAAATAATGAAACTGTCTTTTGTAACTTTTAAAATCAACAGTTTGTAATGCAGGCCTTTATACCGTGTTTTGCACTAACTTAAAATCTAGTTGACTCAGCAGTTTCCTTGTGGCTTGGGACCAAGAATAGCCATGTATTATTGACGCAGCTATGCTCTTGACCAGCAGGCGTCACTTTACACGCCTTTCAAGCCGGCACAAATCTATCGTTCTGTAATGTCGTGTTCATTTCAGCAACAACCAATTCACTCAGATGGCGTGAATGCCTTTCAATATCTAATATAATGTATATAAGGAAAATGCTGTAAACATTTTATATTGAGTCATAGGTGTTTAAAGCACACAATTTTGGTTTTTCTTCCTTTCTATGAGGCCTATTTTATTCCTATTGATTGTGAATTCTAATTTATCTTTAGCATTGTGACAATTTGCACACATGTATAGTTTCTTACTCTTTCCATTTTAATGATAGCGTGCAGCTATTTAGCATATATTACATAATTCATTGCTGGATTTTTTGTTAAAAAATGTAATTCATTCAATGACATTTTGCATAACAGAATGATTACAAAAAACCACATTGAGCTCATTCCAGACATTTTCAGAAGGGGGTCATACACCCAGAACACACAATACAGTGCGCTTAAGGATAGCCATTCTTACACAAAGAGTGCAATCGCTACTTACTCACACAAGTACCACCGATGTCAAACCACAAACCACATAGACATTCAAACACACAATTAACCCACAAATCAACCCTTAGGACAGAAACAAAAGACAGCCCACAGACTGTACTTAAACCAAACCTTGTAAATATTAATTGTAAGTCATATTTACAAGAAAAGCTCTCAAAAGTAGTCCCAAAAAAAAACTGCACCAAAAAACAGCCCAAAGACTGTTCCATGTTCAAGAAGTCAAAATACACCAAATTTGCCAGTTTTGGCTAGCAGAACACTCAAAAAGCGCTTTGCATATCACCACTTATGAATGTTACTAAGTGCATAGACCAGGATCCTTTTTTATGTACATATTTAGTTCCTTGGGGTACTTAGTCACCAAGGAAGAAATACGTTTTTATACCTAAACCTATTTAGGTATCCCCTCTAGGGGAGCCGGCTGATTCCATTCAAGATTCACATTGGTACCTCCAAGAAAGCAGCACATTCTTCGATGTGCGCTTGAAACAGGCATGCCAAAAATATTGTAGCATATACAATATTATACAGCAGTGGCACTCAACACAATATGTGCCGTTATAGATTATTCAAAAGTCAGAGAAAAGTCTCCTCATTACCTGCCTACATAAATTGCAATTTACATATATTTCCAAATTCCAAAGTCTTTGGCCAAACAAAACAAATCACATGTCGACGACCTTACCAAGCACAAATCTCCAACATCTCACTGCCAAGTTCTGAATGAGCTAACGGTCGTTTTTAGAATACTCATGCCAAAGAATGTCTCAGTCGGGAGCGGCTAACATTTGGAGGATCAGATCAAAACGACCAGAAATATACTGGGCTGGAAAGACAAACAATCTCTGTGCGCAGGGTACCTCCTCATTAGATTCCTGTCCTGTCCCCCTCAGTAGATTCCTGTCTCCTGTCAAGACCACTCCCTTGGATAGCCGCTTCTCCGATGAGGTCCACGTTTCGGGCGCCAGTTGAAGAAATAAAAACCTTCTAAGGGGTTCACTGATAGACCTCGTCCTTAAAACCAACAAAGAAGAGATTGGCACGGAAGCTGTAATATCAAGAAAACATATTTATTAACCTCACATGAGGTAGATTGCGTCACACACTACCTTCAGGCCACTGTAGGAGGCATTCTAAGGAGTACAAAGAACAGGGGCCTTATATATGCATAGGTTACATAGTCAGCATAAAACAAAGGGGAGGTCCAGGCACATGCAAGCATGCTTATTGACTAATATGGGTATACAAAATTTGCTTGCTCAACAAAGTGGGAGGGGAGACTAAACTGCTTACATCAGTAAGAATAGCCTGACAGTTCTATACTAGGAGCAGGTGCATTCTACCAGCTAGGCCTTTCTGAGCATGTGCAAGGCTCTGGAAGAGGGAGAAAGCACATGGCTAACTAAAATGGCTGCCAGGAACAAAATGGCTTTTAGCTCATGCTAACAGCAATACCTGCAATCTTTAACACAACAGTAGGGAAAGTGTTGGCTAGAGTAGGGGTAAAAATTACTATTCCAACTCCAGAGAGTGCAACAGTAGGGAAAGTCTTGGATAGCGTAGAGGTAAAAATTACTATTCCCACTCCAAAGAGTGCAACAGTAGGGAAAGTGTTGGATAGTGTAGGGGTGAAGATTACTATTCCCACTCCAGTGAGTGCAACAGTGGGGAAAGTGTTGGATAGCGTAGGGGTAAAAATTACTATTCCCACTCCAGTGAGTGCAACAGTAGGGAAAGTGTTGGATAGCGTAGGGGTAAAAATTACTATTCCCACCCCAGTGAGTGCAACAGTAAGGAAAGTGTTGGATAGCCTAGGGGTAAAAATGACTATTCCCACTCCAGTGAGTGCAACAGTAGGGAAAGTGTTGGATAGCGTAGGGGTAAAAATTACTATTCCCCCTCCAAAGAGTGCAACAGTAGGGAAAGCGTTGGATAGCATAGGGGTTAAAAATAACATACTTAGAAATTAAATAATTTTAGTAGTTAAATAATGATTTATTAATAAATTAACAATTAAGTAATTAAAAATACCAATAAATTAAAATAATAATTACTTTATTAACATTCTGAGGTCGATTCCGATCCTGGATTTTTTTTACCCGTACGACTCGTATCCGTATTTTATTACATACGAATCGTACAAGTCCCGTACACACGGCGAAGTACGATTCGTACGTGAAAAATACATACGAATCGCCTCGGGAAAAGTCTACGAGACCTCCCCGGACAGTTTTACATACAAATCGTAAAACTGAAGTCCGAGCACGCAAGTACGATCCGTACCGCCCGTCTGAAAACACAAGCGCATGGAAAAGGCACCGTACGGATTGAACTTTGAACGACCCCTACCCAGAGTACACTTGTGCCCGGGGTACGAGTCGTACGGCCCCCCCAGCCTCCCACCCCTCCCGCGTACGTCCGCACCGTACCCCCCACCCCCCGTATGTACAGACCGTACCCCCTGACCCCTGTATGTTCGCACCGTACCCCAGGCGTACCCCCACCCGCGTATGCCACACCATGCTTTGGTAATATAGTTGCGCCAGTGTGTTCTGAAATACACTACGAGCTACATACTACACCCGTACTACTTTCCCACTGAATAGAAATGGCTTAATTGCCATGCTGAAGGGTTTCTGTAGTTTATCTGTGTCTTTATTCTGGTATGTCATTTTAGCTGTAGTGCCGAGCTACAACTGTGCTTATAAAGGCACCTTATACAATAGAAAGAGAATCTCTTCCCTTTTCTTTTGTCTCATTTCGTTTCAGACCAAAATGTACTTCACAGTTTTCCAGATGTTTAGCAGCTCTGAACACCTGCCAATAGCAATACACTGTAATAGCTCAGAGATGGCAGTCAGCATCTTCTTCCTCCAGACATTAGGCACTTCTCTGGAAAACAGAGGCGACTGATGTTGCTGTTTAGTCCCAGGACACACTTACTCAAACCGAATTAAGAAGTGACGTCACACCAGGTGGTGTGCAGCAGAGTGGGAGAGCACGGCGACTCCTCCGCTAAGGCGGAGGAGCCTCACACCACTGCTCTAAGAGCAGTGGAAAAGGGAGAAATAAAATGATTATAAAAACGTTATTATCATTTTATTTTTCGTAGCTATAGGGACTAGGTTAGGGCAGGGCGGGCTGGGGTCACAGGGAGGAGGAGGGATTTTTGCACAATAAGTGCGCATGACGGGTTGACTGGCCATCTTGGGCTGGCCAAACAGTCACGCGCACTTTGCATGTTCTCCACCGGGTTGGGTTGTAATGCACAGGCTGGGTGAGGAACATGCACAAGCTCCCACTCCCTGTCTGAGCGCTGAAACACGGTGCTCAGACCAATCACGACATGGTGACAGCAGCGTTGTGATTGGCTCAGGCGAGCCTGTATGCTTCCTGCTTCCGGAATCGGAGTCAGGAAGAGAAGCAGAGAGACAACGGAGGAGAGACGGCAGTAGAGGTAAGTGGTTTTTAAAAAATATTTTGTTGTTTTCAACCCTTCCCTCGCCCGCCACACCTATCCCTACTAGCCACCACTGTGGGAGAGCTAGTAGGAAAGTCAAGGTCTAGAATGTGTCCTGTATATGGATGTGCTGTTTAATCTATAGAAGGAGGCTGAAGACTGTCAAGTTCTGCAAAGCTTTTGAAATCCCTCGCTACAATAATATTGGATGACAGAATGACCCACTCTCACACTAAATCCAAAAGGTTTCTCCAACCAGACATGGCTAGTGTCACTGGGTAGTATTTAAGAATCAGTGAGGAGGCCTAAAAGGAAGGGCATTTGCAAACCAGTGTCTCTGGAAGGGATCGTGTAGAACATTGCACATTATAGGAAGACTTACAGTTTCTCATTGTGGAACAAGTTGAACAGTCACCAGTAAAATGATGTCAGGTTCTTGAAATGTACATGCTGAATAGGTGTGGTTTTAGCTCCTTCTGAAGAGGAGAAGTGATGTAGCCAATTGGAGCTTTATCATCAGATGCTGTTACTGATCACTGGTGTATAGAAGGGGAAAGGCTTATTTCCTTACACTTCTTTGGGGCCTATTACGATCTTGTTGGGAAAGCCCTTCATCCGAGTCGGATCCGGAGTGCTTTCCGACCGACTCGCACTCAGAGGCTCCGAACGCCCCAGTACAATACAAACACGCGCTTACGAACACAGGTCGCTCAGAGCCCCATTGAAGTCAATGGGAGCCAGTTGTACGAGGTGTGCATAGGCTCCCATTGACGAAAAAGGTAATTTGCGCAAAAGGGCGCCCCCTGTAGTGGGGACGCGTCTGTGCCACCCGCACCGTACATGCATGTGTTGGGGGGACCTTTGGGTCCCCCCCTGTGACCGACTAGTAAGGCTAGAGGTGAAGGGAGGTCCGGCGCAGACCCCCGAAGTCCGCATCCCGGAGCTTTTACGAGTCGGAAACTCCGTCTCGATCCGGCTGTCCGAATCGTGCATCGTGCTGGCTTGGTCGGAAATCTCCTCTATTGCACGGCACGGTTCGCTTACGGCCGACACGTACGGAGTGATTCGGACCCGGAAACGTCTCGGTCGGCGATTTCACATTTCCCGCATCGTACTTGCTCGCTAGTACATTTGTACGAATCAGTCGGAAAACACCGATCTCGCTTCGGAGCTATTCCGAGCGAGATCGGAATCGGTCCCTTAGTCTTTAGTGTGGCAATTTCAAGGCTGAGGGGCAGATTTATTATTTTCGCACAACTTTGGTTGCTGCGCTACTTTGACAGCAGGAAGAGAGCAGTACAATGCCATACTCATTAAAATGCCTTAGTACTCTCATCCTCTGCTCTGTCGTTCTTAATCTTATTGGATTGGGCTTTGTGTCAAAACTATGGGTGCTTGCACTGATGTGCCCAGGTTACATCCACGTAATGCTCCCTTGATGGAAAATGTAGCAAAGCAGTGCGAAGTGCTACTACATTGAGAAAAGGGCACCTTTGCTGCGCAAAATACCTTTTGTGCTGGAAAGTTAATACAGTTGTAAGACTTTGTGTCACTTTGTACAGGCGCAAACCCTTAGTAAACCTGGCCCTAAGTGTTTTGTGCTGCCTTCTGAGCTCCTCATTTTGTCTACCAAGTAAAATGGAATATTGTATGTAAGATAATACAACAGATACCCTTGCTCTGACTCCCCCACCCATCCACCCCACATTGAGAAACCTTGCAAGGGGCCAAACGTGAAAGTACACCACTTTTTATGCGTGCACAGATTTCTGTTGTGAATATGCTGATGGGAAAATAATGTGCTATTTTTCCTTTTTCATGTGCGCAGATTGGGAAAAAAGCCTTGTGAAACTGCAGATAGTGGCATTTTAAAGAAATATTTTCAGAACCCATCACAGCTATAGGAAGATAGTTTTAGGAGAGGGACTCTGGTAAGCTTGCATTTTTAGGTTTTCCCTATCTTTGAATGAGAAAAGTCATTGGCAGAGCCTGTGTGCTTGACGTTGGAGGAACACCCCATGGCGAGTTTTGATCCTGAAGAGCCAAGGAGAGCTTACTGCAATAAGGCTGTGTCATTCCTAATTACCAGAAGAACACAAAAATGGAGAGCGCTTCAGACTACCATGATTAACGTGGAAGGTGCACCAGGGGCACATCTATCAATGTTGCAGCAGGTGAGTGGCACCAGGGACCGGAGGAATTAGGAATGAACCCTGAATATTGCTGTATTTTTGTTTCCCTACCAGGCGCCGCAAGCTGCGTTCTTGTGAAAGACCTATTGAGCGCTTATTCAATGGCTTTCCATGTCCCATCCTCTTCATGTTGTATTTGCCCCTTCCCTGGAGCTTTGCCTCTTTACCATCCTTTTGAATGGCTGATCTTCCACTGCACTTTTAGGGAACTACTTTTTTTTAATGCAGTTTTATATAGCACAAACTCGACAAGAAGGTATAAGTGCGCTTTACATGATCAACAGTTGCATGACAGACGGACACATTCATTTTTAGGCATGGGGAGATTAAGTGATTTGCCCAGAATGACAGGATGTTTGAGCCTCTCGCCAGACTCAAACCTGGTTCCCCAGCTTCAAAGTCGGCTGCCATAGCATTATGCCACACCCTCTCCTCTTTTGGGTGAAGCACTCAATAAAAGTGCTTGTTTTTTCCTGCTCTCTCCTTTGTGTGCTTCTTGGCCTCCAAATAAACACCTCTGTGTCCATGGTGCCCTGTCCCTTATAGCCTGCTCTCTCTCTTGTATGCTTCTCCCCTCTCTCCCATGTTCTGTTTTGAGCTCTCTCTTGTGTGCTTCTTCCTGTTGCCCCTGTTTTGTTCTGTCCCTCATGTTCTGCTTTTCCACTACAACTCCCACCATCCTTTTTTTTAATTCCCCATTCCCACTTCCCGGTGCTTCCCCACAAGTTGCCCCTCTGTACCCCTGCAGGTCCCTTTTTTTGGTCGCAGCCTACCAGACAGTGCAGCTGTCTGGTTTGCTAAAGACATCTTGAGGGCATCCAGAAAGTTGATCTAGGAATGCATTTGTCCTTTGTTTACCATTGGCTTTGTGGTTTGTAACTCACATTTTCTGGATTTCTATGTGCTGACTTTATTTGCTTTAGGCTGTCCAGCTCGAGTTCGTATTTCCCGTTGTCCAAGCCTTGTGTACTGTATTCTTCCACAAACTCACTTTCTGTAAACAGGCCCTTAAATTTGTTCTTATCTTGTCACATTTGCTGTGCATTCAAAGACAGAGGTCAAATGTCAGGCTGTGTTTTCCAGGGAACTTGGTGTTTATTGTTCTTCCTCAGACTTCAAAGTGAGAGAATGTATGTGACAATCTTGCTTGAGGAAGGCTGTATAGATGTATTTTGTTTTTTCAAGCACAACAAAAATTAAATTAATGTAAATGAACTGTGCTGACGATCAAATCAATAGATAGGGTGATGACATTTCCACACATTATCGTTTGTGCGCTGTATACTTTCATCAGTAAACCTGTATGTGTGAGTGCAAATGTAATGGTCAATTCATTTGAAGATATGTTGTCTGTAATGATAGTACACTGCCATACCATGCATACTCCATGTTACCCAACTCCACTCTACTCTGCACCGCTCCACAGCACTGCACTCTACTCTGGACCACTCTACACTACTCCACTCCACTCCACACTGCATCACTGCACTCTTCCCTGCACCATTCCCGTCCTGTCTACTCTACATCACTCCACTACTCTATGCCAAGGCCCTGTACCCCACACTACTCTATCATACACCACTACACTCTTTGCTACTGCATTCTACACCATTGTGTGCCACTGCACTCTATGCCACCCTACTCAGCAACACTGCACTCTCTGCCACTCTATGCCACTGCACAATCTACTCTAAGACACTCTAATCTACTCTGCACCACTGCACTCTACGACACTCTACTTTATATCACTGCACTGTACGCCACTTCACTCTATTCTGACTCAATCTACTCTTCCACTGCAGTCCACGCCACTCTATTCCACGCCACTCTATTCCATGCTGTGCCACTCCACACCACTGCACTCCACACCACTATACTCTTCGCCTAGGCACTCTATGCCAATGCATTCGACACCACTTCACTCTTGACCAATACACGCTATGCCACTGTACTCTATGCCAGTCTACTCTGCACCACTGCACTGCACGCTGGTATACTCTGCTTTATCCCACAGCACTCTACGCCATTCTACTCTATACCATTGCACTCTACGTCACTTTACTCGGTCCCGCTATATACCACTGCACTCTACACCAATGCACTCTATGCCACTCTATGCTACACCACTGCACTCTATGACACTCTACTCTGAAGCACTGCACGCTCTACCACTGAACTACGCTCTGCCACTGAATTCTATGCCACTCCACTCTGTGCCACTCTACCCTGCACCACTCTACTCTGTGCCACTTTACTCTGCACGATTATCCGACCCTGCACTCTACTCTGTACCACTCTATACCACTCTTTTGCACTCTACGCCAATGCACTCTAATCCACTGTGTACCAGTGCACTCTGACGCTGCATTCTACACCACTTCACTCTACGCCACTCTACTCTACACCACTCTACTCTATACCAGTGCACTCTACCCCATTCTACTATGCAGCACTGCACTCTCTGCCACTGAACTCTCAGCCACTCTACTCTATGACACTCTACGCTGTACCACTTTACTTTATGCCACTGCACGCTTCTCTGCACCACTCTACGCCACTCTACTACACTCTACACCCGTGCACTCCATGCCTCTCTAATCTGTTGTGCACCAGTGCACTCTGACACTGCACTCTACACCACTGCAGTCTAGGCCACTCCACTCTGCGCCACTCCACAGCCACAGCCACAGCCACTCTACTCTGCAACACTGCACTCTACGCCAATGCACTCTATGCCACTACTCTATACCACTCCACTCTACCCTGCACCACTCCATTCTACACCACTTCACTCTACTCTGAATCATTCGACCCTATGCCACTGCTCTCTATGCCACTCTAATCCACTCTGTGCCACTCCACTCTACGTCACTGCAATCAATGCTGTGCCACTCTATTTTACACCAATCTACTCTATGCCATTGCACTCTACCCTGCACCACTATACTCTATTCTGAAACAATCTAGTCTACACCACTGCACTCTATGACACTTCACTCTACACCACTCTACTCCACTCTACGCCACTGCAGCCTACACTATACCACTGTACTCTAAACCACTGCACTTTAATCCAATGCACTCTACACCACTTTACTCAAAGTCAATGCATCCTACACTACTGCACCTACGCCAGCTACTTTGCAGCACTGCACTTTATGCCACTTTACTGTACTTTATCCCACAGCACTCTAGGCCATTCTACTCTACACCAATGCACATTATGCATTATGTCACTTTACTCAGCACCACTGTATGCCACTGCACTCTACACCAATGTACTCTATGCCGCTCTACGCTACACCACTGCACTCTATGACACTCTACTCTGCAGCACTGCACTCTCTACCACTGAACTACTCTCTGCCACTGCACTCTATGCCACTCTACTTTGTGCCACTCTATCCTGCACCACTCTACTCTGTGCCACTTTACTCTAGATTACTCTATGAGCCTGCACTCTACTCTGTACCACTCTATATCACTCTTCTGCCCTCTACCCCATTCTAATCTACTGTGCACCACTGCACTCTGACACTGCACTTTATGCCACTTCACTCTACAACACTCTACTCCATGCAACGCCACTGCAGTCCACACTATACCACTGTACTCTAAACCACTACACTCTTATCCAATGCACTCTACACCACTTTACTCAAAGCCAATGTATCCTACAATACTGCACCTAAGCCACTGCACTTTACGCCACTTCACTCTACAACATTCTACTTTATGCCACTGCGTGCTCAGTCACTCTACACCACTGCACTCTATGTCATTCTATTCTACTCTGCACTATTGTACTCTATGTCACTGCTCTCTGCACAATTCTACTCTGCAACACTCTACTCTGCAACACTCTACTCTGCAACACTCTACTCTGCAACACCCTACAGCCCTGCACTCTGAGACTCTACTCTGCATGACTGCACTTGAAGGAAGTGGCCCATTTAGGGTCACCTGGGTCATTCAGGACCACCTCTCAGCCTTTCATATCAAACGAAGAGTCGGTCAGACAGTAGTGAATACAAACCAAGTATATGTTTATTCAAATACACTCGAGTGGAGCCCCGTCTGCCCAGTCGCTTAGGGGTGTTACAGAGAGGACTGACTTCAGCAAACATAGCAATACATTATGTACATTTCGGAACCAAGGAAGACCCACCCTTTATGGAATTTTCCAAGCAGGTGCAACTAACACAAAGAAGTACAGTAGGATGGGTTTCGATTCTGAGCCCCGGCACACAGTACCTTCTACCCAAGGTCATTCTGTCCGTGCCTGCCGTTAGACGTGTGGGAGAAGACCTCTATCTAGTGGGAGAGGTATGCGATAATAAGAACAGTGTATTCTATAGTGTAGCAAAACTCAGATCCGAAGAAATATAACCTAGAGAAGGCTGTTTCTCGGAAATGGAAAAAGATTAGTTTCAGTCATGATGCAAAATGGGGCCGATACACAAAATGGCGCAGCGAATGCTAACGTACCAAGAACAATACAAAAGCATGATTTTCATTCTAACAGACCCTCCTTTTAGCATGAGCTAAGCAAACATATTAGGATAACAATAAACATATCAGTCAATAAAGCATGGTAATATGATTTTAGCAACATTCAAGGTCTTCAGGTTCAGGAAGAGAATCAGTAAGGAGGGAAGAAGTCTCAAAAATACCCTTGTCTATCTGCATAAGATCGTTCACTTCCTTTTGAATCATAATTGAAGCATTGGTATCATGGATTGAGACTCTCTTAGGGGTGAGAAGGGGGGTGCAGTAGGTGCAACATAAGGAAGACACTGAACCAGAACACAGTAAGCAATCAGGATCACAACAAAATAGATCACCCTTTCAAGGATCCAATCCCATCCACCAAAGAGGGACCAACTCCAATTTCCGCTTTCCATTCCTTTAACATTTTCCAAAATATCTAAAATATGTTGGGTAATATTCTTTTCCATATTATTGATTCCGACTACGCACTCGTCTCCTACTACTGCGCACACACCACCACTCTTAGCTAGAATGAAATCAACAGCATATCTAGTTTGCTCAGAATATATTTGCTTACTTTCTAATTGGGTGGTGATGTCACGCCAAGCTGCTATTGTGGAGTTAGATAGTATCTGCAGTTTACATCAGAATTATTCCAAGCCCTTTCACCCCTGGCCAAAGCAGTACCACCAAAAGTTATAATCGAGGAAAGAATGTACCCAAAGGTAATTCCATTACTATAATTATTGACCTCCAGGTCTGTCACCTCCTCGCAAAATTCCTTATTCAAAGTTCTTTTAATTCATCTGACCTCAGGCTTCGCATGTTTACAAGGCACACCTAGAGGCAACACCATCTCAAGGGCCACATCATTTGTACCATTGTGCACATTGGAGTAAGTTCCATTAGATAGAAATAAAAACCCTGGGTGTGCAGAAATAGACCTATCATAATCCACAGCAGCATACCTAGAGTTCCACCCAATGGTACTAGGGTATTTTGGGTTTACCCTAGAGTATGTGCTCTTAAGCAAAATTATCCCTGAACAGTTGACATACAAAATGAGGTCTGTAAAATTAACAATTGGGCAACATGCAGGGTAATAACCAGCCTCTCTGGGAACTGTCAATTGTTTGTACTGCCAACCTACCAACGTTACATTCTGTTTTTCCATATAAAAATTGTAGCAATAAGTGTTATTGTTACATCCAAGATGACCTATACCTTGTGGCTTTCGATAATACAGACATGGGCCTGGATAACCAAACTCAAACGCTCCTTTCACTTCTACAAAACCAGGGGGCCCGAGTATAAGTATAATTAACAAGTGATAATGGATATGCAGCCCATAAGCTAGTGACAAACTCAGTAGGGTAACAAGCAGTACCTTCTCCATCGAACCTTTTATGTGTATCTAGAAATACATTACTCAGCTGTCCTTTTTGTTCGAACTTGAGAAACAATCCTGTGTGTAGTACATGATGGAGCTTTTTAACCACACTCCAAAATCCAAGACACCCCTCCTAAAATCAACAACAGCAGTAACACAAGAACAGCACAGAGCAGTTTGTGCTTAATAGACCAAACTTTTCGTACGTGAATGAGAGGAATTGCTAGCTGCTCTTTGTCAGCAACCATTCTGCCAAAGGGGTGCCTAACGAATAATAAAGCAAAAGGGGCAAATCTCCAGCAAGAGAGCGATACAAGTTCCCAGTGTCCGTCAGAGACGCACTGGTACAGGCTCCTATTGTTTATCAAACATTGGCGCTCTTGAGCACCGGCAGTGGCGCTTGCTCAGTCCTAAGATCTGGATGCATCCCATGACGATCAGGATAATGTACCCCCCTCCAGGAGAGCACATGCAACTTATCCTGTCCAATGTCATGAACGGTGCAGAAATCTCACTTCACCCTAAACTAACTCCGATGGTACTGCAGCAAAATATACCCTAACTTACACAGTCCATCCCTGTTTAATATGACTTCTCCTTTTGTGCACTATTCTCAGGTCGGGCCACAAATTATACCTGGCAGCCCCAGGCACCGTTTGATCAAGAAACAGCGGCTCCTTTATAGTTCTTATCTCCGGGGGGACCGCTGCATTCAACACGTCATCATTTTCCTTTTCCGTTTGGGTCCAAGGCAGTTTTGCATCATTGAAGGGGATGAACTGAGGCACCTTTTCACACTCAGTTTTCCTGACACCATCCCTCACCCATTGGTCATAGGCCAAGGGCAGCGGGATCCTGCAGCAATTAGTGGCGTGGATCCAGTTGTTTCGGCCAGCGACTTTCACGGCTGTACGAGTGGCCATGAGGACCTGTTCAGGTCCCTTCCAATGAGGCTCCAGACTTTTCTTCCGCTTGAAATTCTTGACCAGCAGAAAATCCCCAGGCCGAATGTCATGTCCGGGTCTCTCTGGTGTGGGTGGAAGGGACTTTCAGATTTGTTGGTGAATAGAACGCACATTTTCAGTTAACTTGCAAAGGTAATCTGTTAGCAAGGGGTATTCAATGTCAGAAAATCTACGAGGACGCAGGATGCCCCAGACATTTGATGGGCGCCCAAACATGACCTCGTATGGTGACAATTCTATCTTAGAATGTGCTGTTGTTCTTGTTGACAAAAGAGTTAATGGTAAAGCATCTGGCCACTGCAACCCTGTTGTCTCCTGGATCTTAGCCAATTTCAGTTTGAGAGTACCATTGTACTTCTCAACCAAACCTGCTGACTGTGGGTGATTTGCAGCATGAAACTTCTGTTTTATGCGCAAACCATCACCAATCAGCTGAATGACCGTGGCATTAAAATGACTTCCGTTATCACTCCAAATCAATCAAACGGGGCAAGCCGAATCGAGGAAAGAACTGCTTCCGGAGTACCATTGCAGGCATAACGGCTGTATTGTTTTTAGTGGGCTAAGCCTCAACCCATTTACTGAATGCACAGACACCCACCAACACGTACTTCAAGTTATTAACCCTATTTAACTCTATGTAATCCCTCTGGAGGACCCTTAAACGGGAAAATGGGTGGTGCAAAATTACCGGGTGGGGTAGGAGTGCCTTTTCCAGTATTGTGCCTCATGCACACCATGCAATATTTTACTAAATGTGCAGCTGTCTTGGGGATGTTGCCATGTTGCAATACAGGGTCTAACAACTTGCAAATACCTTTAGCACTGATATGGGCTGGGCCATAGGCCATTGTGACCACAAGAAGAACATATGCATCTGGTAACATCCACCTCTGCTTCCCTGACTTATCAATCCAACATTCCTCGTCATTCAATTGTGCTGTGCTGTGCCATATTGCTAATTCTTCTATTGCAGCCTCACTTTGGATCACTTTCATGTTCTCAAGCGTATCCTCAAACATAGCACCTTCAGGCACCCACCTGGTGGGACCTGCTACGAACATTCTTTTCATTTTAGTCCGTGCCGTTTCCTTAGCTGTCTGATCAGCAAAGGCATTCCCCCTACCTACATCATCAGTGATCTTCCAATGGGCACTGCACTTCACTATGGCCAACTTCTTAGGGAGCGTCAAAGCAGATAAAAGCCACAATACAAGGTGACCGTGTTGGATTTTTGTGCCATGGGAAGTAAGGAACCCTAGAAAAACGAAAGAGGAGTGGGGGGTCCAGGGGAAATGTAATGACCGGCGGATAAATTCCCCAGATAGTAATTCAAAACACAAGAAATCTGTGATGCTGGAAGAGCACCGAAAAGAGAACTGCAGAAGAGATGTCTTGTTGCTGGTGGAGTCCTTTAATTGGGACGAAATCCCATCACCCACCGAGGTTGCATGCTTCATCATCTGGGATTCTCCTCTTGGCGGAGACTCCTAGCTCCGCCAAGGGCTACAACCCCCTCACTTTGAGGGAGGAGCTCAGGGATGTTTTCAGATTCTTGATCTATAAATAACCCTGGGAGTAGTGGGCGTAGGGGGGCAATGCGGAGGTCCACGGAGTTGCGAACAAACTCTGTGGAACTCCGCTACGCCACCCGCCTCCACGCCCTATATTAACAAGTAATTCTACATTACTTAAAAGAAAAGAAAAAAACACTTACCTGTACTGCGGTGTGCCCGGGCTGCCCTCCTCCTCTTCCTTGCTGTCTAGGTAATCCTTGAGAAAACTGCGCATGCGCTCGCACCCGCGCATTTCTTGCGAGAAATGTGCATGCGCGGGTGCATGCGCAGTTTTCTCAAGGATTATCGTAGTTACTACTTTCAACCGGCAGTTCCGAAGCCGGTGATAATCACCCGGGAATGAACTCACTCCTCATAAATTTGCATTGTACCTATAACCGAATATGGGGATAGACATAGTTCTGTAATCACGGGGAAATTAACAGAGTCATGTTATTAAAAGAGTAGCAACAAGATAACTGGATCTATCAAGATGGTCGCAATCAGAATGTAACATTGATGAATGTTCAATATATACTGTACGCATCTGAACATCTACAGTTGTCTGTAAATGCATGTTGATATCTCATATCTGCAATACGCCAATTTGTATTACGGGATTCTAAAACCCAATAAACATATAAAAAAAAGAAAAAAAGAAAGAACCTATGGTCAATGCAAGAGGTTTTGAAATGGGGCTTACAACGGGTACATCGGAAAAACCTACTGAAACATTATTATGGCCAGACGGAGCCGCCCCAGGGACCAAAGAGTGAGAAATAGAACTGTTTGTTGCACCTGTATCCACCCAAAATTCCTTAGCTGAGCCATTCAGGTTTGCAGTAACATAAGGACTGCGCTGATCTACAGGAATCTTAACTGGTCCCTCACTCTGTCCCTGGCTGTCCTAGCTGTAAAACATCCTGTCACCTCATCTGTGTCATAATCATCGTGAAAATACTGTCTGCCCGAGGGTCTTAGAAATAATTATTATCAGAACGACCCTGTGAGGCCGCAGCATTCTGAACCCTGTCCGCTCCACCAGCTCCACGACCCCGTCCACGAGAACCTCGTCCTCTAGGGACCGCCACCTTCTGCAACAACACAGGACACTTGCTACGCCCATGTCCCTCCTCTTTACAATACGCACACTGATTCTGCCCTACAGGCATAGTTTTCCTGCTAGTGGTGGAAGCTGCCGAGCCAAACCACCACATTCTCTACCAATCCCTCTAGAAGCCTGCTGCAACAACACCCTTGTCTTCAAATCCTTGTGCTCTTTCTCTGTCCTCTCCTTATCCTCATTTCCTCTATGCTCATAATACTGCGCCATATTCAAAATGACAGAAGGGGAAGAAGTTGACCAGGTGCTTTCGGAAGCCTGCAATCGAGCCTTAATCTCGGGTAGCAAATTTGAAACAAATCTATTAACAAACAATCGGACACCTCCCTCAATAGACAAATCCTGCCCACTATAATCCAGAAACACATTTTCAAACCGAGTAAAAAAATCAGACACACTCTCATCTTTCTTCTGACGACAAGCTGATAACTTGTCCCAATCAACCTTCCTTGGCGGAATAAGAGAATGCATATACGTTATAATGCGACCTGGCAAAGTAAGTATCTCTGCCCTAGGCTTATCACCTAGCTTCCTGTCCTGATCCCATGCTTTGATTTGATCCCATGTACCTCCCAGTTCTGCCACATGATCTTGCATATGCACTTGCCTCCAAATATCAACCGGAACCAACAAACCAAAGGGCATTTCAATATCTGTAAGTGTCATTACTGTGGAAGAAGCAGCTTCAGTCAATTCTTTATAACATGCCATAGGATTTTTCCTAGAATCGGGTAAGTGAGTCTTAAGGGACAATACTTCACTTCCTTACCATGGAGTATAAACCCACTGTTCTTGGAAACGGCTGCTTCGCTTGGTCTGATAACAGCATTGTGCTGGTCCCTTAACTCTGGTATCTCGGGGTGATTTATAGGGTGAACCTCCCACATCAGAAACTGAGACACCGAGGTGGGACTCCTCTCAAGTAGCCTACCCCGATAAGCAATCAATGTATTACCACTACTAAAAACTTGATCAGGCCCCCTTTTAGTGGCATATGCATGACCTTTAATATCATATAAAATCCGTGGTGCCGCATCTTTGAAACACTGCTCCCAAAGACCAATCAGGGTAGCAGACATATGCTTAAGGGCATGCTGTTGTACATAAGGTTCATAATCTTTCATTAAGTTGCACCCATCTCCCACACTATAAATGGAATTTCGAGCCCACTGGGCGGCCTGATTACCTACTACTCTTCTCTCTTCATCTCCCACATAAGATTGCACTAATGTTCGCCCCATGCCTCCCTTACATTTTGTCCAATCTGGCTTCTCAAGGCAACATACTGGTGTCCCACTACTCAGTAACATTGGGGGATAAAAGAACAGAGCAGGAGTAGCAACAGAATCAATCAATCAATCAATCAATCAAAGACATTTCTAGAGCGCACTACATACCCGTAGGGTCTCAAGGCGCTGGGGGTAGGGGGGGTGCCGCTACTGCTCGAACAGCCAGGTCTTCAGCTTCTTCCTGAAGGAGAGGTGGTCTTGGGTCAGGCGCAGGTCGGTCGGGAGGGAGTTCCAGGTCTTGGCGACCAGGTAGGAGAAGGACCTTCCTCCTGTAGTCGCTCTTCGGATGCGGGGGACCGCGGCGAGGGCGTGGTTGGCTGAACGGAGGTGGCGTTTGGGAGCGTAGAAGTTGATTCGGCTGTTGAGGTAGCTCGGGCCTTGGTCGTGTAGGGCTTTGTGTGCGTGGGTGAGGAGGCGGAAGGTGATTCTTTTGTTGACGGGGAGCCAGTGTAGGTCTCTCAGATGTCCGGAGATGTGGCTGGTTCGTGGGATGTCGAGGATGAGTCTGGCTGAGGCGTTCTGGATCCGCTGGAGTCTCTTCTGGAGCTTGGCGGTGGTACCGGCGTAGAGGGCGTTGCCGTAGTCCAGTCGGCTAGTGACGAGGGCCTGGGTGACGGTCTTCCTGGTCTCGGTGGGGATCCACCAGAAGATCTTCCGTAGCATGCGTAGGATGTTGAAGCACGCCGAGGAGACGTTGTTGACTTGTCTGGTCATGGAGAGGGAGGAGTCCAGGATGAAGCCCAGGTTGCGTGCATGGTCTGTCGGTTTGGGTGCGGTGCCCAGGGCGGGAGGCCACCAGGAGTCGTCCCAGGCGGAGGGTGAAGAGCCCAGGATGAGGACCTCCGTCTTGTCTGAGTTCAGTTTCAGGCGGCTGGTCGTCATCCACTCGGCTACCTCTTTCATCCCTTCGTGCAGGTTGGCTCTTGCGGCGGCGGGGTCGTTGGTCAGGGAGAGGATCAGCTGGGTGTCGTCGGCATAGGAGATTATGCTGAGGTTGTGTTGGCGTGCGATGGCCGCGAGGGGGCTCATGTAGACGTTGAAGAGGGTGGGGCTCAGCGAGGATCCTTGGGGGACGCCGCAGATGACTTCGGTGGCCTCTGACTTGTACGGTGGTAGGCGGACTCTCTGTGTGCTTCCGTCGAGGAAGGAGATGATCCATTCCAGAGCCTTGTCCTGGATTCCGACGTTGCTGAGGCGCTGTACTAGGGTGCGGTGGCAGACAGTGTCGAATGCCGCGGAGAGGTCTAGGAGGATGAGGGCCGCTGTTTCTCCGTTGTCCATCAGGGCTCGGATGTCATCGGTGGCGGCGATGAGGGCGGTCTCGGTGCTGTGGTTGGCTCGGAAGCCAGACTGTGAGGGGTCGAGGGATCCATTCGTCTCGAGGAAGGCGGCCAGCTGCTTGTTGATGGTCTTCTCGATGACTTTGGCTGGAAATGGGAGGAGCGAGATGGGGCGGTAGTTCTTGAGTTCGGTGGGGTCCGCTGTGGGTTTCTTGAGTAGAGCGCTGAGTTCGGCGTGCTTCCAGCTCTCGGGGAAGGTGGCGGTGTCGAAGGATGTGTTGATGATGTCTCGCAGGTGGGGTGCGATGACAGCGTCGGCCTTGTTGAAGACGTGGTGAGGGCAGGGGTCGGTCGGTGATCCGGAGTGGATGGAGTTCATTGTGCGGATGGTGTCTTCGGTGCTGATCGGGGTCCAGGCGTGGAGGGTGGTGGTGGGGGTGGTTGTTCGGTCGTGGTGTGCGTTGGTTGGTTGTTGAAGCTGTTGTGTATGTCCGCGACCTTGTTGTGGAAGTATGAGGCGAGGGAGTTGCAGAGGTCTTGCGATGGGGTGATGTCGTTGTTTCCTGCGCTGGGGTTGGATAGCTCTTTCACGATGTTGAAGAGTTCCTTGCAGAAGTAACAGGCACTAACATTGCTGCTGGTTGCGTCGTAGGTGTAAGAGCTGGAGAAAGGGACGCTGAAACAATAGGCGAGGCAGGGGTACTGATAGTCATCGTTGCCGCAGACAACGAGGACAAAGAAAAGACAGGAGGAGCTGTGGCCAAACCAGTCTGATCAACAGTAGCAAGAGCGGAAGTAGCGGAGGCAGAAGGAGCGGGTGGCTGAGACTGTGAAGGAATAGCGGGATATATCCTCTGTGGGGCATATGGAGGTGTGGGTTGAGTATCTACCAATTCTTCCACAAAGGTATAATTTTCATCTCGGACTACATTCTATTTATCAATATTCAATAGAAACATCCTATCTTCACATTCAATCCCTATTTCCTGTTTCTCTCTATCATGTGCTACCGATTTCTGAGTCAATATTTGCATTCTCCCCTTCCGGGCCTCTTTCTCTGCTTTCATCCGTCTCTGTTTAGCTTCCTTTTGCCACGTTCTAAGAGAATCAAACATAGACTGCCTACTTCGCTTCGCAAACAATTTTTCCTGTAAGAAACCAATCTTTTTTTCATCAAAAGTACCCGTCAGTAGCCACTGCAGCTCGGCATTGTCCCTTGTATATTTGTGCCATAACGTACTAAACATGTTAGGGCCAAGGCCATGCTTCACATACATATCAGAATTCAGAGTGCCTTCTGGAGGCGCTAGCTGACTTTCTTCCAATTGAGCATCAGTAGAACAACGACAGCCCAAACAAAACAGTTTGCAGAGACCAGGCATTTTCAAAAGAAAACAAATTCACTACTTATGCCCGGCAAAGTATTTTCAAACGCTTTTCACCCAAAATCGGTCCTCAGACCGTACCAAATACAAACCAAAATGGCACCATATCCACAAAGAACCAAAACAAACTCACCTGATCTATGCAGGTCAAACGAATGTATTCTCCACTGCCAACTCTTTGGACCAAACAGTCAGATCCAAGGTTTTTGCCGTTCAGGACTCCAGTCGGGATGACCACTGGGTGAGGCACCGTCCGGTGGGACAGAAGAGGCAGCTGCGAGTTCAGGAACTCTCTCGTGCAGGGATCCCTGATCCCTCCGTCCTACCCGACGATAGCCCCGACCTACCCACCAGTCTGTGGGAGGGGATGGGTCACTCACTCGAACGAGTCCCTATTCGGGCACCAACTGAAGGAAGTGGCCCGTTTAGGGTCACCCGGGTCATTCAAGACCACCTCTCAGCCTTCCATACCAAATGAAGAGTCGGTCAGACAGTAGAGACTAGAAACCAAGTATATGTTTATTCAGACACACTCGAGTGGAGCTCCGTCTGCCGAGTCGGTTAGGGGTGTTGCAGAGAGGACTGACTTCAGCAAACATAGCGATACAATATGTACATTTCAGAACCAAGGAAGACCTGCCCATAATGGAAATTTCCAAGCAGGTGCAACTAACACAAAGAAGTACAGTAGGATGGGTTTCAATTCGGAGGCCGGGCACACAGTATTTTCTACCCAAGGTCACTATGTCCGTGCCTGGTGCTAGACGGGTGGGAGAAGACCTCCATCTAGTGGCAAAGGTATGCGGTAATAAGAACAGTGTATTCATTAGTGTAGCAAAACTCAGTTCCAAAGAAACATAACCTAGAGAAGGCCATTTCTCGGAAATGGCAAAAGATTTGTTTCAGTCATGATGCAAAATGGCGCCGATACACAAAATGGCGCAGCCAATGCTAACTTACTAAGACCAATACAAAAGCATGACTTTTATTCTAACACACTCTATGCCGCTGCACTCTACTCTGCACCACTCAACTCTACACCACTCTACACCACTCTACTACACTCTACAGCACTACACTCTACACAACTGCACTCTACAACACTGCACTCTACTCTACACCTCTGCACTCTACCCTGCACTACTACACTATTTGCCACTACACTCTACGCCACTCTGCTCCACTATGTCCCACTCTACTCCACTCTGCACCACTCCACTCTATGCCATTACACTCTATGCCACTGCAATCTTCTCTGCACCACTCTACTCTATGCCACTGCACTTAATGCTACTCTACCTCACTGCACTCTACACCAATGCACTCTACGCCACTGTACTTGACGGCAATCTACTCTACACCACTGTATGTCATGCCACTTCACTCTAGGCCACTTTCCTCTATTCTATAACACTCCACTCTACGACACTCCCTCACGACACTCCACTCTCTGATGCTCTGTTCCACTGACACTCTACTCCACTCTATGCCAGTCCACTTTCAGCGCTACTACTTACAATATAATTATCTTTGAGTCAGAAAAGTCACTGGCAGGGCTCGTGTGCTCGAAGCTGGAGGAACACCCCATGGCGAGTCTGTGTCATTCCTAAGTACCAGGAGAACACTAAAACAAAACGACCCACAGAGTACCATGATTAAAGTGGAAGGTACACCAGGGGCTCAGCTATCCATGCCACAGCAGATGAGTGCCACGAGGGACCTGAGGCCTTAGGACTGAACCCTTATTATTGGGGTATTTTACGACGTAACCAGCAGTATGCCAACCGTTGTACAACACTGACAGCCGCGGCCCGTGGAGGGAGTTCTGTGGGGCGGAAAGGCGGGGAGGGGCAGGGTGGGGGGTACTAAAAACCGGAATATGGATAATTGGAGGTAAGTAAACAATGAAATAAATAAAACAAATTTTGTTGCGCGCCCTGCATCGCAAAATGCCAAAGTACCCCCCACCCTGCCTCTCCCCCGCCCCGCCTTTCTCCCCCACGGAACTCCCTCCACGGGCCGCGGCAGAACACTGACACTAAATACAGTAGGCCATATTTCACCATTACACGTGTTTTGTGATTCTTGATAGAACATATGGCTCACCAATTTCTGAAGCACACTACAGGGTATTTACTGATAGGGAAATGCAAGAAGATGATAGTCAGGTTGCTCACTCCCTGTGCATCAGGACTACTAATACTGGTAAACAATCCTTTCAGTGTGGTATTAGGAGAAGCAAAAAATAAGCAATTGCAAAGCCATGGGCGGGCTTTGGCACGTCTGCAATGTTTTATTTGTTTTTTTGTGGAAACATATGCAATAGACATTAAATGTTTAAAGATGTTGAAAACTAAAAACGTGGCCATTTAAAGGTGCAGCCTATTTTTTTTTATAAATCAATAAAAAAGACCAAATGATTTTTTTAAAAAAATGAAGCCAGAAATAAAAGCAGAGAATAGATCAACGGCCCTCACACTGAAGTCAAGTACTTTAGTGTTTTTAGTTGGATGTTCATGTGTGCGCAGGTAAAATGTTAGCAGTCACAGCACTCAGCACTCACAGTAAAATAGCGCAAAAAGGCTGAAGAGGACTGACCCATAGCCTAAATGCTATAAACTGCACTTGGCAGAAGAAAAATGTGAATTAAACAGGAACAGATGTTAGACCTATCATCCTTAGGGTGGTCTTTCACCTAACCTTTTGCTTCTTGATTCTCATTTTTGCTGATTCGTTTTGATGGCCTTAGGACCCTGAGAACTTTACCACTGCTAACCAGTGCTAAAGTGCACGTGCTTCTCCCCTAAACATGATGACATTGGTGTATACCTGATTGGTATATTTGTTGTACTGGTAAGTCCCTTGTAAAGTGGTATCACATAACCCAGGACCTGTAAGTCAAATGCTGTCACTGGGCCTGCAGCACTGATTGTGCCACCCACAGAAGTAGCCTTTCAAAACTGTCTTAGGCCCACCACTGCATTGTCTGTGTTTGCAGTTTACTACCTCTTCGACTTGGCATTTAAAACTACTTGTCAGGCCTTAAAACTCCCCTGTTATTACATATCACCCCTAAGATAGGTCCCAAGTAACCCTAAGGGTAGGGTGCCATGTAAGTAAAAGGTAGGACATTTACTTTTATGTTTTGCATGTCCTGATAGCAGTAGCGGCCTGGATCTGGTAAAGTCGCAGGGTGGGGGAAGGGGGTACCGGGGAGGGACAACAAAAAAAAACCAAAAAAATAAATAACTTACCCGCATCCGTGCTCCAATCTAGCTCCAACGCTCCTATCTGGCTCTGTGCACTGCAAGCACAGGCTTAATCCTGATGCTGCATGAAAGGAGCGTCCGGATTGGCCTTCGCGCCATGGATTTGCACTCCCAGGTAGACTGGGAGCCTGTGCCGGCTCCCTCCAACTCAGCAACGCAGCTGCGGTTAGAAAGAGTTTCAGTGCGCATGACGGTTTGGCCGTCTTGAGACGGCCGGCCAAACCGTCATGCGCACTGATTACTTCGCAAAACACTCCTCCACCAGCCTGTCATCTTTGGCCCCACCCCCAAGCCTCGGCTTTGACAGCCAAAATAAAATGATAATAAATAAGGGTTTATTATCTTTTTATTTTTCATTTTTTTGGCTGCTGGCAGTGGGGGGGTTAAATGTAAATGTAAATGTATGTGTCTTGTAAAGCGCACTGCTGCCCTGAGGCGTCGTGGCGCTGTAGACCGCTGGGGAACCCGTCCTGGCTATCCCTGTGAGATGGTCCCTCCTGGGTATCTCCAAGGTGAAACCAGGCATCCCCGGCGAATGTGGGGGGCCGTTGTGGAGATGAGGCAAGCTAATGCCCAGAGTTGCCGAGTGTGTTCCTGGTTAGAGTAGGTACCGAGGCGAGAATTATCAAGTCCGTTTTGACCCTGGTCCACGACCCTGCCGCGTCGGGAATTGAACCCTGGTCCCTGGCCGATTCTCTGCTTGCGGATCTGCCGCCTCTAACCAGTGAGCCACACCTCTCCACACTCCCTCCGCCATAGCAGAGGATCCGCCGCTGCCTAGTAGTAATAAACAGCCTCTTTTGTTTTTCACTACTGTGAGGCATACCCCTCTCATAGGACAGCATTGGGAATTCAATAATACACTTTTTCAGCTGTAATTCCTGATCAGAGAGGAGTAGCTTTTTCTTATTTGATATATTTGGAATGGTAATGGTAAATCCTCCTTACTGGTCAGGTTAGATTTAACATTTCGGTTTTAGAAATGCTACTTTTAGAAAATTGACATTTCCCTGTACTTACTGCTCTTTGTGCCTGACAGCGTGTCTTCAGTACAGGTCTGGGATAGGTGACAGCTACACTTTGTGCATTCCCTCTACACAGCCACAAACACAGGAAGGTGAGGCTCATCTGCATTCTGAGTGCTCATCTGCATTCATCTGCATTCTGATGGGTTTTCCTGGGCAGGGAGGAATAGGAGGGGCTGACACTTATACTTCAATAGAAAGTGAGTGTCCTACCCACACACAAAATACTGATTTACCCCCACAGCTAGCCTAGCCTAGCAGGACTGGCTTGAAAGAGATCTGTGTGCACTTCAGAGAGATCTTTTGAAGTCACCCACCTACATCAGGGGCGGCTCCTCCACTAAGGTGGAGGAGCGTCACCCCACTGCTCTTTGAGCAGGATAAATAAAATGATAATAGCATAGGGTTGGACTTGGCCCTTTTTGGCTAAAGTCCCTTAAACCTTTTGCCTTCCTCCTAGACCTTTCTCTGACATTGCGTTGCCGACTTAGATGCTTTGGACACTTTGCCACTGCTGATCAGTGTCAAAGTGCAAGTATTCCCTGTATAAAGTGTTATGATAATTGGTTGTCTATATTTGGTATGTTTGTCTTACTAGTAAAGTCCCTAGTAAAGTGCGCTATGTGTGCCAGGGCTGGTAATGCAAATGCTACTAGTGGGCCTGCAGCACTAATTGTGCCACCCACATAAGTAGCCCTAAAAAGAGATCTAAGGCCTGCCACTGCAGTGCCTTCACGCAGTTTGTTAACTGCCTTGTTGTCCTGACATGTGCACCCACTTGCCAGGCCTTACCCTTCCCTTTTTATGCACATCAGACACCCCTATAGTAGGCCCAAGGTACCCCCCTGGGCAGGGTGCAGTGTATGTGAAAGGTAGGACATGTACTGAGGTGTTTACCATGTCCTGACAGTGAAATGCTGCCAAATTCGTTTTTCACTGTTACAGGGCCATCTTGCCCATAGGACAGAATGGGGAATGCTGTGTCCCATGTTTTCAGCATATCTTCCCATAGTCATAAGATGGAGAGATGAAGTTGATTGTCTATGAAGATGGTTTTTAAATTGTGTGTTTAGAAACCACACTTTTAGAAGTGGTTGGTTTCTTGTCTTAACCCATCCTGTGTGCCTCTGCCTGGTTGTGTATTGACTGTCTGGGTTTGGATGTGACAGAGTCAGAGGAGTAGGTGAGACAGCACAGGTTGGCCTGCATTTGGTGTAGTGGGAGGAGTAGCCCCTTTGATGCGAAGAGGCCTGTGCTGCTGCCACAAAAGAATGGACCCACCTCCTGTGGAGTGTCCGGGGCCCAGACCCTCACTATCAAAGGAAGAAGGTGTGCACTGGCAGGAAGACACTAAGAACTGGTTTGGACTGGGCTCAGAGCCCCCTGAACACAAAGACTTCAAAGGCATTTAGGGGTATACATGCAAGAGCTGAAACCCCTGAACTCAAGACTGAAATTCCAACTGAAAAAGGATTGAAACTTCTTTGTGATTAAGAGGAACCTCTGCCAAAGGAGAACAGCTGAAGAAACGAGACTGAAGAGAAGGATTGCCCTTGCTGTGAGTTCTGGGGCTGGCCTGCAGTTTGCTGATTTGACTAAGGAGAGGACAAGTGACTTTGCTGTGTGCTGTTTCCCCTTGCTTCAGAGGACTTTGCTGTGTGCTGTGTCCTGAAGTAACTTGTCTGCAAGGGCCCGATGAGAGCTGGTCCCCTGTTGTGGAAACTCAGGAACATCAAAGTTTCCAACCGTGTCTCAGTGACGCTTGGTGCATGTGCTTTTGCACGCCTGAGACTGCCGTGTGGTCTGTGGTGCTGTTTACAAGATGCCCCGTGACCGCATTGCCCCCGCAGCTTGAAACATCGTCCACGCTGCTGCATTGCTGTTTGTGGCTCGAGCCGTCATTGTAACTGAGGCTGTGAGTGAGGAGCGCCACCACCGCTAAAGGATTTCTTGAAGCTAAGGAAGCTGCAAGGTGAAAGGGATCGCGATCGTTGTTCGCCAAGAGGGATCTGCCCAAGATGGTCAACGAAGGAGAAGGCAGCGTGGTAAACCATCCGGCTACAGCGTCGCCTAGCAACAGAGCTACAACGTCGTCGGGGCTGCCTAGCAGGACGTCTGACGAGCAGAGAGAGAAAGCGAGGCAGCGCACCCCCCCAGGTAAGGCTTGGACTCCAGTCGGGAGCCGCAAGCATGTGTGGTCTGGGGAGACGTGCAGGAGGAGTACAGGAGTGCTCTGATCTCTCTCCCGCTGCACGGCGTTAGACGCGCTGAGTCCCCGAGCGGCCCGTACCTGCCCAGCAGTACCGGGACTGCCTCTTTAAGCTTACGACCATTGTCTCTGCTATTGAGGCCTAGTGGTGCCCGAGTTGACCGCCAGATTGGCTTATAGCATTATTCCTTGCATTACAAACTGCCTGATTCTTGCATTACGAACTGCCTTATTCTTGCATTACGAACTGCCTGGTTCTTGCATTACAAACCGCATATTTCTTGCATTTCGAACTGCCTGATTCTTGCATTACGAAGTACATTATTCCTTGCATTACGAACTGCCTGATTCTTACATTACGAACCACATATTTCTTGCATTACGAACTGCCTGATTCTTGCATTACGAACCGCATTATTCTTGCATTAAGGACTGTCTTATTGCTACATTACGAACTGCATAGCATTGCATCAGAACTGCATTAGATCATCGTGAATGGCTCATTAATACCGCAAGAACCTAAAAGTAATTTTTGGCCGAATAACCGGCAAAGTGAAATAATACGAATACGCATATGTTGGATTTCTATCATTTGGTCTCATCGTATTCCTTTTGCTAAAGATACAGCTATTTTTATAAAAACCACTGTGGTGTCCATTTGTGGTATTATCACTGTGTTACTGGGAGTGTGGCTGCAAATACTTTACACATTGCCTTGGAGATAAGCCTGGCTGCTCGTGCCAAGTTACTGGAGGGTGAGCAGGGGTTATCTAAGAGTGTGTCCCTCCTTTCCCTGACTAGAAGCAAGGGTCCCTATTTGGACTAAGGAACCTACCTCAGCCAACTAGAGACCCCCAGTTCTAACACATAGTTATTATCAATTTATTTTTTGCAGGTTCAAAGCTGGGTTAGGGCAGGGTGGGGCTGGAAGCACAGGGGGAGGAGTAGTTAGGAGAATCAAAGTGGGCATGACTGCTTGGCTGGCTCTCCTAGCCCAGCCAAACAATCATGATCACTTTGCATGTTCCCCACCAGGCTGCATTACACAGCCTGGTGGGGAACATGCCCAGGCCCCTAGTCCCCATCTGAGTGCTGATCCACGGCACTCAGACCAATCGGAACGCTGCATTGCAGCGAGTTGTGATTGGCTATGAGGAGCCTGGGTGCTTCCTGGTTCTGGAGAAGCAGAGGAGAGATGTGGCCGGCGCTCAATGTTAGTGGTATTTTTGTTTTTTTATTATTTTGTCCCTTCGACACCCACCCGCCCCTCCACCCTCCCACCCCTCCACCCTCATTACCTGCCAGTCACTACTGCCCTACAGCAAAGGCACTTTTGGGTATAAGTACTGGGACTCTGAACCCCTAAAGTCAGACACATCTGGATCTTGAACTGAACCTCTGTCGGAAGGACTGCTGTGCTGCTTCAAGGACTCAACTGGACTGCTTATATGGAAGTACTGCTTTTCGGCTTGTGGCCCTGCTGCCTGCTGCTCCCTGACTCTGCTGGAAGGAGAGTTGGACTCTACCTTCCCTCCAAGTGTTCTCCAAGGGCTTGCTGGCCTGCTTCCTGAAGTCTCAGGGATACAGAAGACTTCCTGCAATCCTTCGGGTGCTGCTTGACTGTAAATCCTACCCTTGCCTGAGGTGCCTCCTTCAAGTTCTTGGACTCAGAAGTGGGTTCTGCAGCTGATTTCTGCAAAAACGATGCATTGCATCAACTGCGTGACAAATTCCGTCACATCGCCCGCCGATACAGAGGCTGTGCAACGACAGCAGTTCCACAGGCTGTGCGGCTCGATGACAATGCATTGCATTCACTTCAACGGGCCCTCCTTGCGTGACTTTACGATGACGCAGTAGGCTCTCGACGTCGACACTTGCACCAGCCAAGGTATTTCATTAGTGGGGCCTGTCTGGGTCCTGTAGCTGGCCTGCCCTCCATGGCGGTCAGCCTGAACTTTGGATTTGTACTGGTCCCTCGCGACCTCAAGTAACCCTTTGACCGCTAGTGACTTCTAAGCAACTATTATTGGTTTATCCATATCCCGACTTCTACTGATTGAATGTTTGCCATTTTTGTCTCATTGCCTTTGTAGATAAGCCTGACTGCTCTGTGCCAAGCTACCAGAGGGTGAGCATAGGTTATCTTACTGTGTATCTAGCTTACCCTTGCCAAGAGTGCTGTTTCCTGCCTGGCCTGACTGCATGCCTCAGCCAACCAGGAATCCCATTTCTAACAACAGACCAATGGTTGGAAGAATACTGACTGAAATACCTTCTATGCATATCTATGTATGCATTTTTATTGCAATTTAAAAAGCACATGAGGCAGGTTAAATGGGTAAGGGCTGAGCAGGTCTCCACAAAAAGTCATTTTGACATAATCAGTTTCATAAAAACGATCCCCGCAATAAGGTAGCATTTGTGGTGGAGTTGGTGGATGGTCCTTTGCCCAGAGGGTGGAGCCTTGCTTCCACCAGCCTGGGACTCATGGCGGGCCTCAGGCGATACTTTAAATGAAGCCTTTATTTTCAAAGCATTCACTCAACTTCTGCACATGTATCAGGGGCTGTAAAAATAATGCTGCTGTAAAACTAGCTTGCCACTGTCAAGCAACAGGGAAACATTAATTTTGCCTCTTCAATCTGCCAAACATGTGCACAGCTTTTTATTAGTATTGGAATTCTTCTCGCATTTTTATTGCAATTGCATCTAAATTTTTTGGCAGGATGTAGACCACATGTTGGTTAAAAGCAAATTGAAGAACTTGGAAATCGAACCCTTTCTTTCACAGTAGCCAGCCAGGAGAAGCAGACGAAATTCGTGTTAATCTTCAGCTTACTGAAAAGTTGTTCTGAATGTACAGGAAAAACAAGCATTGGAAATGCAATAGGTCTCGCATTTGTTGGAGCTGGAGCTATTGGTATTGTAAATGGCAATGTTTTGTACTTTGAAAAAGGTCTTGTGTTTGTTGGAGCTATTCACATTGTAAATGGCAATGTTTTTTATTTATCCTTAGGGTTCTATATAGCACGAACTTAACAGCCTCAGTTGTGAATTTCAATTTATCAAAGTTTTGTGAGCCCTGAAATTTGCACAAGTAAAGTGCTACCAGTATAAATATGGGCACTGTTTAATAAACGAAGCCACTGCAATACAAGAGCAAAGGTGACCGAGTGACTGCTTCTGGGTTTACGGAGTTGCTAACACTCACTGCCCGTTAAAGCTAGCTAGCCCACTACTATGAGTTTATCAAACTTAATGCTATGTTTTCTTATGTTATGTTAGGCTATGCAATGCTATGTTTTGTTATGCTATGCTATGTTTTGTGTATGCTATGCTATGTTTTGTTATGCTATGCTTTGTTTTGTTATGCTATGCTATGTTTTGTTATGCTATGCTATGTTTAGTTTTGTTATGCTATGCTATGTTTTGTTGTGTTTTGCTATGCTATGTGTTTTGTTAGGCTATGCTATGTTTTGTTATGCTATGTTTTGTTGTGTTTTGTTATGCTATGCTTTGTTATGCTATGTTTTGTTTTGCTATGCTATGCTTTGCTATGTTTTGTTATGTTCTGTTATGCTATGCTATGTTTTGTTGTGTTTTGTTATGCTATGTTTTGTTATGCTATGTTTTGTTTAGCTATGCTTTGTTATGCTATGCTATGTTTTGTTATGCTATGCAATGCTTTGTTATGCTATGTTTTGTTTTGATATGCTATGCTATTCTATGTTTTTTATGCTATGCTGTGTTTTGTTTAGTTATGCTATGCTATATTTTGTTGTGTTTTGTTGTATTTTGTTATGCTATGCTATGTTTCGTTATGCTACGTTATGTTTTGTTATGCTATGCTTTGTTATGCTATGTATTGTTTTGTTATGCCATTTTTTGTTATGCTCTGCTGTTTTGTTGTGTTTTGTTATGCTATGCTATTTTGTGTTTAGTTATGCTACGTTTGGTTATGTTTTGTTATGTTATGCTATGTTTTGTTATGCTATATTTTGTTATGCTATGCTATGTTGTGTTTTGTTATGCTATGCTATGTTTTGTTATGCTATGCTGTTTTGTTGTGTTTTGTTATGCTATGCTTTGTTATGCTATGTTTTGTTTTGCTATGCTATGCTTTGCTATGTTTTGTTGTGTTTTGCTATGCTATGTGTTTTGTTAGGCTATGCTATGTTTTGTTATGCTATGTTTTGTTGTGTTTTGTTATGCTATGCTTTGTTATGCTATGTTTTGTTTTGCTATGCTATGCTTTGCTATGTTTTGTTATGTTCTGTTATGCTATGCTATGTTTTGTTGTGTTTTGTTATGCTATGTTTTGTTATGCTATGTTTTGTTTAGCTATGCTTTGTTATGCTATGCTATGTTTTGTTATGCTATGCTATGCTTTGTTATGCTATGTTTTGTTATGCTATGCTATGTTTTGTGATGCTATGCTATGTTTTGTTTTGTTATGCTATGTTTTGTTTTGCTATGCTATGCTATGTTTTGTTATGCTATGCGTTGTTATGCTATGTTTTGTTTTGTTATGCTATGTTTTATGCTATGCTATGTTTTGTTTTGTTATGCTATGCTATGTTTTGTTTAGTTATGCTATGCTATGCTATGTTTTGTTGTGTTTTGTTATGCTTTGTTATGCTATGTTTTGTTTTGTTATGTTATTTTTTGTAATGCTATGTTGTGTTTTGTTATGCTATGTTTTGTGATGCTATGCTATGTTTTGTTGTGTTTTGTTATGCTATGCTTTGTTTTGTTATGCTATGTTTTGTTTTGCTATGCTATGTTTTGTTGTGTTGTGTTATGCTATGCTTTGTTATGCTATGCTGTGATTTATTGTGTTGTGTTAAGCTATGCTATGTTTTGTTGTGTTTTGCTATGCTATGTTTTGTTGTGTTTTGTTATGCTATGCTATGTTTTGCTATGTTTTGCTATGCTATGCTATGTTTTGTTGTGTTTTGCTATGCTATGCTTTGTTTTGTTATGCTATGCTATGTTTTGCGATGCTATGCTATGTTTTGTTGTTTTTTGTTATGCTATGCTTTGTTTTGTTATGCTATGTTTTGTTTTGATATGCTATGTTTTGTTATGCTATGCTATGCTTTGTTATGCTATGCTGTGATTTGTTGTTTTGTCTTATGCTATGCTATGTTTTGTTGTGTTTTGCTATGCTATGTTTTGTTATGCTATGCTATGTTTTGTTTTGATATGCTATGCTATTCTATGTTTTTTTATGCTATGCTATGTTTTGTTTAGTTATGCTATGCTATGTTTTGTTGTGTTTTGTTATGCTATGCTATGTTTTGCTATGCTATGGTTTGTTATGCTATGTTTTGTTATGCTATGTTTTGTTGTGTTTTGCTATGCTATGCTTTGTTTTGTTTTGTTATGCTATGCTGTTTGGCGATGCTATGCTATGTTTTGTTGTGTTTTGTTATGCTATGCTTTGTTTTGTTATGCTATGTTTTGTTTTGCTATGCTATGTTTTGTTATGCTATGCTATGCTTTGTTATGCTATGCTGTGATTTGTTGTGTTGTGTTATGCTATGCTTTGTTGTGTTTTGCTATGCTATGCTATGTTGTGTTTTGCTATGCTATGCTATGTTTTGTTATGCTATGCTATGTTTTGTTATGCTATGCTTTGTTATGCTATGTTTTGTTTTGATATGCTATGCTATTCTATGTTTTTTTATGCTATGCTATGTTTTGTTTAGTTATGCTATGCTATGTTTTGTTGTGTTTTGTTGTATTTTGTTATGCTATATTAGGTTTTGTTATGCTATGCATTGTTATGCTATGCTATGTTTTGTTATGCCATTTTTTGTTATGCTATGCTGTTTTGTTCTGTTTTGTTATGCTATTTTGTGTTTAGTTATGCTACGTTTTGTTGTGTTTTGTTATGTTATGCTATGTTTTGTTATGCTATATTTTGTTATGCTATGCTATGTTGTGTTTTGTTATGCTATGCTATGTTTTATGCTATGCTGTTTTGTTGTGTTTTGTTATGCTATGCTTTGTTTTGTTATGCTTTGTTTTGTTATGCTATGTTTTGTTATGCTATGTTTTGTGATGCTATGCTATGTTTTGTTGTGTTTTGTTATGCTGTTTTGTTTTGCTATGCTATGCTATGTTTTGTTATGCTATGCTATGTTTTGTTATGCTATGCTATGTTTTGTTGTGTTTTGTTATGCAATGCTTTGCTTTGTTTTGCTATGTTTTGTTATGCTATGTGTTGTTCAGTTTGCTATTTTTTCTTATGCTATGTTTTGTTATGCTATGCTATGTTTTGTTATGCTATGCTATGCTTTGTTTTATTATGCTATGCTTTGTTATGCTATGCTATGTTTTGTTTTGATATTTTTTGTTATGCTATGCTATTTTTTGTTGTGTTTTTTATGCTATACTATGTTTTGTTATGCTATGCTATGTTTTGTTGTGTTTTGCTATGCTAGGCTTTGTTTTGTTATGCTATGCTATGTTTTGTGATGCTATGCTATGTTTTGTTATGCTATGCTTTGTTTTGTTATGCTATACTATATTATGTTATGCTATACTATGTTATGTTTTGTTATGCTATGTTATGATTTGTTATGTTATGTTATGTTAGGCGAGGCTATGTTTTGTTATGTTATGGTATGCTATGCAATGGTATGCAAAGCTAGGCTATGGTTTATTATGTTATGTAATGGTATGTTTTGTTATGTTAGGCTATGTTCTGTTATGTTATGCTGTTATTTTATGTTAGGCTAGGCTATGTTTTGTTATGTTATGCTATGTTATGGTGTATTAAACTACTGTGGATTTTATAACATCCAAAAGCTGATGAATGGAGCGGGCGTGCACGTCTTTGGGCTTGTGCGCGCTCCCCTCCCTCCCCCACCACAGTACTTTGCATCTTCGCCTGTGTTTGTAAGTGTGTTTCCATGTGGAATTAAGGTGCCTTGTGACGGGGCACTATCCAGCGCAGCAGTGGGATTAGTGTTTTAATACTGAAAAGTAGCTGTGAATTGTGGAAACCTCAGATTTTTGTGCGTGAAGTAAATAGCTTGCAGGAAGCAAAAGGGCTTGTGTATGTTGCCTGTTGTGGGGACAGGGAAAAAGCAAGTAAAGCTGATGTGTAGGAAGCAATGAATGAGGCAGACAGAAGGCAGCAACAGCTCGAGGGCTGGGACAGTTTTGTAGGATGCTTGGCGGGGGCGGGGAGCGGACCTTGTTGTTGTTAGTGGGGGCTGGGGTGGTTGAAAGAGTGGCGCTCACATTTGGTTGCTGGGATTAACAAACCCGGCGGAGCATGGCGCGCACGCTTGGCGGGGGAGCGGACCCTTTGAAGTGCTCCCAAAAAGCGTTTTGCATGGCGGCACGATGCGCGTGATTGTGCGCGTGCTAGCCATGCAATCCGCTTTTTGGGAGCACTTTTCAAACCCCACAATAGTCTCGCTTTGCGATCGCTTACGCGATAGCAAGGCGAGACCTAAAAATGAATGTCTCCTTGTGTAATATAACTGATGCTCATGTAACGCGCTCCAATACCCTCGGTTCGAATTCGCGCTAAACAAAAACTGGGAAAAACTGTTAAGCGCTATAGAATTCTGCTGCGCGTCACCTCCGGAGACTAGTGCATGGTTAATTTTAGACGAACCGCGCATTGCGTAGGATTACAAAAATGAATCTGTACTCAGACCACACAAGTGCAGGCATTTTTCCGCATGACTCAGAGCTGGGAGGGAGAAGTGCATGCGAAGTAGAATACATTTGCGCATCTGATACCACAGTGCATCGTGCATCGTGAATTTCACAGGAGACTGGTCAAAATTAGCACAAACTGTTCGCGAGCATATCGATAGGCAGCTATCACATTATCTGGCCAGGAAACTCTAATAACAATTATATTCAGGTTGGCATTCATTAATGCAGGCGCTATTAACGGTATGCCGCTCGTCGGCCTGATACTCATCGTGTATTGGGGGGAGGGGGGTGAAGGTCTTGGTGGTGATCTTGTAGGTCCGGGCACTTGTGCAGTCTGAGACGAGTGCTGCTTCTCTCTTGTTTGTAATGCCTCTGGTAATTATTTGGCTCCCAGTATCTGAGCAGCACAGTGGGTTATCCTGCTGCGGCGGAATCACAATCTCCAAATTCAAGGTATTAGTTTATTTATTACAGAGAATCATCTGCTAGAGATGTTCGTGCGTGTAGAAAATACGTGAGCATTCAGACTTTGGGAAGGTGTTTAACTACACTGAATCTGTGTGTCATTCAAGGTGTTTTTTTATTCTTTTGAAATAACAAAATAATCCAAATTTGTAACACTTTAAAACAAGGCTGTGAAATGTTCTGAAATCGGAGATAAAAAATGAATGCATCTTCCGCACATCACGAGTCCTGTGATCATCCCCCATGATGTGTTCTTGTTTTAGAGCTGTTAAATAGAGGTGCTGGAGGGAGACCAGCAATGAGGAAAGGGAATAGGGAAACTACAGGAGAAGGGAGTAAGAGACACGAACAGGACAAACAATGACCTAGAAGCACGGAAGAAAAGGGAAGTGCGGCAGAGGAAGAGTGGAAGGCTGATAAATAAGGCAGGGGCGCGAGCCAGAGGAGAGCAGCAGAGAGAAACAGGAAGGAGGAGCACGAGGGAAAAGGGCCTCGGTGCCGACGGATTGCAAGGGAGGGAGAGGGGTGCAAGGCAGAGAGTGGGGACGGAAGGGAAATAAGAACAGCCAAGTCGGAAAGTGAAAGGCGAGGACGTCTAAAAACGCTGCGTTCGGGGGGGGGGAAGCGGGGCTACAGGGCGGGGAGAATGAGGAAAGAACAGCTGTGAGAGAGCAGGATGGGGTGAAGCAGGAGAGGGCAGAGAGATAAAGAAAAGGAGGCGAGATAAAGAGGGAGCCAGCGCAAGGAGAGAATCAGAGGAAAGCAGAGTCAGAGGAACTGGAAGGGTGAATGCGACACAAACTGGCAGTGGGCGAGAGCGAGGAGATAGAATTGAAAGCAATGAGCTTGAACGGGAGGCAGTGAGAAAGGCTGTCTGCAGGATGAGTGAGAGAAGAAGAGGGAATAGCGAGATCAGTGGAAGCAAAGCGTGAAGGCCATACACTGAGGACAAATGAGTGTGTGGCAAAGGAGCAGAGAGTGATGTAAAGTTAACTAAGGACAACATAGGAGGAAGGGAGAGATGGAGAAACATGATGCAAGCGTCGATGTATAGTCATGAGCGAGGAAGCATGAAAATCTGCTGCGCGCTGACAAACACACGTGCTGAAGACAAAGTTGAATGGAAGCACAAGCGATTATCCTTACCGTTTGTCTGATCGTGCCTTTACATTTATTTACATGCGTTAGAGGACACGCACTGTAGATGATATGAAATGAAAGTACAAGCGATAATCCTTCACGCTTGGCTGCATGCTGTTAGTTGAAGATGGGTAAGACTTCCCTTGAAATCGGAACAAGCGCGTATGAATCAAGGCTCAGCAAAATAAAAGAAAATCAAAGGCGGTAAAAGGCTTGAAAAGTTTGTAGCGGCGAAAGTGAAAGTAATCGAGCAGAGCATCAAAGGGCTGGGTGAGAAGGGAGGGGGGAATGCAAGGGTCAAAGCGGCTAAAGTGAAAGAAAGCTATAGAGAAGGGAGGGGGGAGTGGGAGCAGCTGTGCACGTGCATGTGATCGTGCACTCAAGGTTTAGGCCAGTCAAAACTGTGGGTAGCACTTTGAAAATCCCACATATAAAATGTCTCTTCGAGCCTTTGGCTCAGCGAGACCTAACAACAGCAGGTGTAGTGGTGGAGCATACATGGTGATTGCACCAGGCCTCATGTGAAGCCGAGCGACCGGGACAGAAAACAAAAAGAACTCGGGCAATATTGTGCAATATGACCAGGACACCCCTAGAGAGAAAAGTGCGGGTTTATTAGGACAGGCTTGCAGCTCATTGTAAACATTACAATACAGTCTACAATCCCTGCCTGCTAATACATTTAACAACCACTCCACTCCAACCCTCATGCCGCCCAACATTTACAACTCCCCCAACCAGACCACCACAACCTCCACTAGCATCTTGCTTTCTATCCATCCACTGTGATTTCAGGCCTGATCAATCATAAATCTAAATCTGGTATTTGTAAAGCGCAAACTACTCACCCCTAAGGGTCTCAAGGCGCTGAGGGCCATCGGGGAAATTAAGTGAGCTATTGCCCAGAGTCACATGGTGCTGAGCTGAGCTGCACCCGGCGCGGAGGATCGAACCCTGAGCACTGCCCTCTAGATTCAGCCATCCTGGCCGCTGCACCACACCTATCTCATTACCTTCCATGCGCCACATCTGCAAGCGTCCACCCTGTGACTCCCCGATCATTCCATGTTAGTGCCTCAGTCTTAATGCTCCTTGCCACACCCTGTACTAAACACATTAGAATAGCCACAAACCTGAAATCCGCAGAGCGACCATGAAATATTCGTAATGTACCCCATCCTAAACCTACCACTAATCGGGGAGGGGAAGCAGCCACTTTTCCTCCCTAAGGACCATAGCAACCGTGAAACTGGCACAAAGCCCTGCACCTTATTAACCTCCACCTAAGCCTGCCCCTTGCCCTAACCACCTATCATGGCACCAAGACCTCCTGGACTGCGCCACTTGCCCGAAGCACCCCACACGTAGATGTCTCAGAGGCTCACTCACCCCTTATTTGTGCAATGACCAGGACACCGCTTGAGAGAAAAAGCCACTTTATAAGGACAGGTTTGCAGCTCGCTTTCAACATTATAATACAATGAACAATCCTCGATTTAATAATGCATTCAACAACCTATTCCCCACCCTTAAACCCACCCCAAATTATGGCTCCCACACCAAACCACTACTGCATCCACTAGCATCCTGCTTTCACTGCAAACACCATGCTTTCAAACTTGACCAAAGTTGCCTTCTATGTGTCCCGTCTGCAAGCCTCTGTCCTGTTATGCCACAACCCCCCTCTCTAAGTATTTTAGTCCTGATTTGCCCTGCCACACAGGAAAGCCATGCATAGGAGTTTTTCTGCTACCCCCCCCCCCCCCCTTCAAACTTATTTAAAGATGTTCAATATAAACGGGAAGGCTGTCACTCAAACAGTGGTGGCCAATTTGCAATAATCAAAAAAGTCCTCTCATTAATATGTAAGGAGTTTCTCCCCAACAGCCACCTCCCGCTCTGTCTCAACACCCATAAGCGCATCGCCAATTCCTTCACCAGAAACTCATGTATGTCGAACAATTAGTGTTTGTTTCCCATGAATGCAAAATGGACTCAGTCTTTGTCTAAATAACCTAAAATCATCGAGGGCAATATTCCCATGTTCAACTACACCAGTGCCCTTACTACTATTGGACGTCTGCATTTCTTAATTCACCTTCTGTCTAGCTTTCTCCATCATGCTGTGTCTCATTGACCCACACCAGTCTTTTCTTGGGACAAACTCTGCCCATGTCACAAAAGTCCCTGACCAAAACTAAGGGCCTCTTTTATGAGGATTTATCGTAGGACGGCATCACAGGTCTTCCTGCTGGGCTTCCCTACGGTAAAAGAAAAGGGCAGGAATGCACCCTATCAGATACAGCACATTCCTGTCCTTTTCCCCTGTGCCGGCGCACAATGGGCTTCCGTGTGCCAACGCAGGCACCTTTGCACCATGGTGCAAGGGTGCCTGCGTTGCAGGATGAGTATTTCTGTGCAGGAAACGAAAACTTCCTGCACAGAAACAATCAGAAGAGGCGTTTTCAACTTTCGATGTGTGCTGCACAATGCCACACATAGAAAAAAGAAAAACGAGGAGAAATAAAGATATTTCTCCTCGTTGTGCCCCCCTTAAACTTTCCCTGGGGAGGTGTACGTTTTTGGCACTGCCTCAGATTTAACATTTCTCGTAACTCTGGGGCAGTGTCAAAAAACCATGGATGTTGCTGGGAACGCCCTCATCAACACCTATTGCACGCCCCTTTAACACAGAAAACTGTGTTAATGGGAGCCATACTTACGAGGGAGCATTAACTAAAAAAAAGTGGCTCAGTGCTGCCACATTGTTATGGAGCAGGCTCCTGCGCCACGGAACGTCACAAAAAGTGATGCCCGGCAGCGCAAGGGGCCTCATAAATGAGGCCCTAAATATCCTACCGAAATTGTTCTTCATCACTTTCAACAATTTTAGACCCGAAAGTGGAAATGAGTACATTTCTCCAAGATGAATTAGTAAAAATCCAGACATGCCCCACCCGAACCCAAACACGGTAGTAATTGCCCCCACCACATGCCACTCTTTTCCCTACAGTCAACGAAAAAAGCCATTTCTTCTCAATCCAAATGGTCTCATCTCCATCTGTTTGCTGCCCTACACATGGAAGAGTGACTGACCAATGATCGAAATAGTGAACCTGCAAAAAACATAACACAAGCAAATGTAACACTCATGTAGCTAATCATCCTCCTAATACCTAAAGCATGTCATGCACCAATCTGATGATCCCCTGCCTTCTCTTAATGTGATCCACTGATAAACTCATATTATTCACTTCTATGGAGGGGTCTATCCTGAAGGAATGGCCACCAAACTTACTTGCTTGTTTCCCTAATGTCTGTTTCAGAGTCAGGCGGCCACCAGGAGGCAAATATGCACCATTGCTCCATTCTGGTTGTGTCCTCCTGCTGTGTGGGACTGGTGGAACATTTTTGATGGGGATATTTTTGCTTTCTAGCACACTACTGAGCGATGGAGGAGAAAGAAGCAGAGTAGCGTAAAGAGCCATGAAGAAAAAAAACGAGTGGAATGGGCACATGGGAATCAGGGGCATGGGGGCATATTTATGAGAACGATACAGAGTGGTGGGAAACGAGAGAGAGGGAAGAGGGCATGAGTGTGTGTGTCTGTTAGAAATAGAGGGGAAATAGAAATGAAAACAGAAAAAAATAGAAGAAAAGCCAGAAAAAGAGCAGAGGGAGAAATAAAGTGTGTGAGAGACAACGCACAGAATAGAGAGACAAATGAGAAAAGAGGGATTGTGTTTGAGTGTGACTATGTGAAAGTTTGTGTTAGAGATTGGGTTACTGGTTGACCTGTGTATGAGCCCTGGTCAGGCAGCAATAACAATGCTGGTCAGGGCAAGGCACACGCAAACCCCAAATTCAGCTGTGCTCAACCCCCTGGGAGCTTGGCCCAGAGCAGTCAGACTTAAATTAGAGGCATTGTGTAAAGAAATGTGCAATATTTCAAACAGTAAACTAGTGAAAACACTACACAAAAAGGATCCCTCACCAAGTTTGAAAAATAGAGCAAAATATAATAAATAAAACAAGACCAAAATGACAAATATCCAATCTGTAGAACCAGAGTTATGAATTAAAAAAAAATAAACTGCATTATATCACCTGAAAGCATAACATGCCAACCGAGGCTATATGATCATGCTGGACCGGTCAAAGTCAAACGTTCAGACCGACCGCGATGGAGAAGGGTCGGATACAGACCTAGATTAGCCCAGCTAAAGTTTGACCTCCTCAAGTTTTGAACCGAGAGTCCTGTTCAAGGTGGTGGAGAGAGTTGAGAGGAGCAAGGAGAACATCGCAGGTAACATTTGGCGTGGGGCAAAAAGCAGGCCGGACGTCGAAGACGGGCAGGCTGGAGCTCCACGTTAGCTGATGATGATGCTGTGTGAAGAGATGGGCTTTCGGTGGCTCACGCTGAATTTCAGGGTGCGAGCGGCACGGTTTTGATGCAAATGGGCCTGTTTGCAGTCGCAAAGAGCCCAAAAGCTTGAATTTAAGAGTTCAAGAGCCACATCAAGGGTCCAGGACCTGAGGGGCCCCTCTTGGGGGTCAGGAACTTGCTGAAGATGGGTCAATGAGCTGTGGGGGAGCCTATTATGTCCATGAGGCTCGGATCAGGAGGCCAGCAGACTAGCTCTTTGAATCTCTCTGGGATTCTGAGCTCAGGATGGAGTCGCAGGTCCTGTTCTACTTCCCCAAGCAAGAGGGAAGCAAGCAACAGGTCAGCAGTTGTTTGTAGAGCAACAGTCCAGCAGAGTTGCAATCCTTGAGACAGTACAGCAGTCCTTCTTCCTGGCAGGGTACTCACAGGTCCGGAAGTATACTGAAGTGGTGGTGTCTGTGGTCCTTCTTTTATACACTGGTGCCATGGTTCTGGAAGGTGGGAGAAGCTTCTAGACAGTGGCTTTGAGGTGCATGAAATGCCCTTACTCACCTACTCTGACCACAAGCTGGCTGAAGTGATAATGCAGAGTCATTAGACCCTTTGTGTGGAGACAGGACACAGCTTGTTCAGGTGTAAGTGAGGCTGGGCCCTGCTCCCCCCTCCCATTCTGCCAGTGATAGCCCCTCCAGTCACACCAAAGCTCCCATTGTGTGTGGTTGTCTAGGATAAATACACAAAGCCCAACTGCCAATTACACACAGTCATGTGGCCACAGAGAGGCTGCAGGCACCAAATGGCTAAGGCAAGAAATGTTTACCTTTCTTAAAGTGGCATTTTCAGAATTATAATTAAAAATCCGACTTCACCATAAGTTAGGATTTTAAATTAGGATTCCAGAGACACCAAACATGAACTCCTTTGTTATAGTATGGGAGAGATAGGCCTTGCTGCAGTGAAAAACGAATTTAAGAGTTTTTCACTACCAGGACATGTAAAACTTAAAAGTACATGTCGAACTTTTTAAATACATTGAACCCTTCCCACTGGGCTGTCCAGGGTCTAGCCTAGGGGTGTCATATATATATTAAAATTGAAGGTTTGGGCCTGGCAAAAGATTATTTTTCTTCAGGCATGTCTTGTTATATAAACATGTACTTGATTATTTTTCGGAACACCATGTTCATAGAGCTGCTTGGTGAATGACTTTATTTTAGAGTTGCATTTGGCACCTAGATATAGACAAAATAAAAAAAAAATGTTTTTGCTGATTGATAACATGTTTATTGCTGACAATGTTATGATAATTTTCCATGTCTCTTGTTACAGTTACATGTGATGAAGGCTTCGCCCCGAAATGCATTGGGTTGATGATACACTGGTTTTTATGATTCTTGAAAATAACATATGCCGAAGAAACATTTGTCAGGGTTTACGCGAATGTGAAAAAAATTGAATCATCCTGTTTCTAATAAAATATTGACGTTTAAAACTTGGATAAGTATTGATTAAGTTAATTAAATTTCACTAATTGTGCCTATGGAGATATCTGTAGTGCACCTTGGGTCCTATGTAATGTTTGGGCATCAGCTTATATCTATTGTTCAGCATATTTTGGACAAAACATGCCCTAGGGTCGTACACAAAAACTCTGCCTTTGATCATTTGCAATAAAGCATTGATGATTTACTTAAATTGTGGTGGGCATTCTATCATTTATATATCAAAAGATGTATTTTACCAGGTCGAAATGGCAATTTAAAACAGCACACACAGGCTTTGCAATGGCAAGGCTTAGACATGTTTAAAGGGCTGCTTAAGTGGGTGCAGTGCTTAATTTGAGCCAGTGGTTTCTGGTGCTCGGCACCAGCACTTAATTTTCAGCACCAGTACCTATGACAAACTTCCACATGGTGGAGCTGTTTTTTGAATTCTGAGATGAGCACAACAACTGTTGTTTATTAATTCAATATACATTAAGAATGACTAATACCTGCTGCCAAAGCCCTTCTTTTAACTTTGGGGTCCTGAAATTCTCAGAATTGTCATACTTGTAGAAGTGTGACTTATTAGTTATGCTGTTACTGCAATTGACAGAGGCAATGGGCATTGCAAGTGGAAGTGGCCTGCTGACTAGCGCCCTGGCACTTTTGTTTGGTACAAATTAAGCACTGAGTCGTTTGCACAATCGGTGCTGCAGGCCCACTAGTAGCATTTAATTTACGGGCCCTGGGCACATGTAGTGCCATTTTACTAGCAACTTACGAGTAAATTAAATATGCCAGATGGGTATGAGCCAATATGACCATATTTTAAGGAGTGAGCACATGCACATTAGCACAGGTTGGCAGTCGTAAAGTGTACAGAGTCCTGATGTCAGCAAAAACGAAATCAGAAAGAAATGTAGGAGGAAGGCACAAAGTTGGAGAGGAACCGCCCTAAAGCTGACTGGTCGAACAGCTTGAGAGAGATATTCAAGCAGAGGGAGAGAGAGCTGCGGCGGCTCCTCCATTATGGTGGAGGAGCGCCGCCCCACCTGCTGCAAGTGCAGCAGGCACACACATTACAAAAATGGTAATAAATACAATTTTGTTAATGTGTCCAAGGCTCGCGCTGTTACAGCGCGATGGCAGGGGGTGGGGCTAATCAGTGCGATTGCACTGGTAATGCAACCCCCTGTCAGTGCGCAGGTCAGATTGGGAGGCTGCCTACAGCCGACCAATCCGATCTGCGTACTTCAGAGCCTGCAATCCCAAGGCTGAGAAACAGCCGAGGGATTGCAGCTGCAGGCCCGCAGCATCAAAATGAGCACTGGGTTAGCCTGCTCCAGCCAATCCTGGAACGCCAGGATTGGCTGGTTTTGCTTTGTCTTAGAGCGGAAGTCCTTTCCTTTCCGCCAAGTCACCCCAGGAAAGCGCTGGGAGGAAGGAGTGGGAGACCGCATCCAGAGCCTGCTAGGACACGAAAATGAGCATCAGGCAGGTAAGTTCTTTGTATTTTTTATGTGTATAGTCCGTTTTCATCTCCACCACTCCCCTCCCCCTCCTGCCTCGCCATTCTGCCCCCACACCAGCCGCTACTGAGAGAGAGAGGCGGAGGTAGGTCGAGCAATAAGGAGCTAAAGGAGAGGTGGGCAGAGAAATCTAGAGATAGAGACAAAACAGGGATTGTGAGAGAGCGCACAAGATATATATATATATAGAGAGAGAACCAGAATAAACTACTGGTGCAAAAGGGAAACATAGTGAAGGCAGAGAGAGGGAGGGAGAGAGGAGGACGTGGAGCTTTTGAGCTGTTCCAAAGTAAGATCAGCCCTCCTTGGCTTTTCTGTCTCTGTTCCTTGTGTCATAACACATGTGTCCTGCTGTGGGCAGCTGATGTCTGCTCACTGCTGCCAGCGCGGTCATGCTCCCACAGCTGAAACTACTCCAGATACTTAAGCAGTGGTATGAATCAACTCATTTGTGTAAAAAAGCAGCATCTCATTGGCTAATCCGGGGGATGCAGGCTTGGCTAAAGACCCTCAGAAGAAGTCACGTGGGGCTTGACCATGAGAGAGAGGGCAACATGTCAACGAATCTGATTGTGGCCTTCATTCAGAGACGGGCCTCCCTTCTGCAAAATCAAGGTCCCTATTTATGAGACAAAGTCAGTGACTGACTGCCGAGGCATTTCAGGGAAACTGGCCTGCTGACTGTTTTCCTATTGGCCAGCCCATCAGTGCCCCCACTGCTTTCGCTGAATTACAAATAAATAACATCAAAATAAATATGTTTGCGTGAGAGGATAAACTGCATGTTACACTGCAATTCCAACCTCAGCACTACTCACAGGTTCAAACACACCCGACACAAATGGTACATTACTGGGGCAGTTTATGTGCCTGAATATTACTTTTTCAAAGCATAATGTGTAATAACAGGCAAAAAAATGCTTTTGCAAACATTTATTATCCAAATTATAACCACTACCATGCAGCAATGCACAGTTTCATCCAGGTAGTACAGAGTGAAAATTATCCGCACAAAACTCTCAATATAGAAGGGTTTGCACGCAGATCATAATGGTCTCAAGGTGGCAAATGTTCTTAAGCCCATTAGATTGACTCTTCTGCATAGCTGCTGTGGGAGGTTGCTGGTCTCAGCACTGGGACATGTGCTTGGTACAGTACTACTGAAATGGAATTGGCTGCTCTGAAGGATCAAGAATGAAGGATGAAGGATGAAGTCCATTTCTTGGAAATCCTGCCTCGAAGCATTACATGGTCCACTTTGTACATAAGCAGCAGACAGATACAGTTGGACTGCTGAGATTTGATCGTCTAGAGCTGCCAGAAGTTCTTCTCTGATGTCAAGATGACCTCCTTGATTTTGGCTGGGAGGAAACCTGATTATTGGCTATGAAGAAGTGCTTGCACTTATACAATATACTGAATTTACTGCATTACCATGCCTTTTAGGGCCTCGCTGGAGTATGGAAGTGTTTTTCCAGGTCGCCATTGGTTTCTTATGAGCAGGGTTATAGTTTTGTACATAATATAAATAAGGACTAAACCGTGTGAAAGAAGTTAAATAATAATTCTATGAAGGATCTTGCATGAGTGGCATGGAATTGACCAGAGCGATTCCCACTGGTGCAGACTGATTCAGACATCCGTCGTTTTTTGCTGGTTATGCAAGACACCCAAAGGGGCCTGGGTATGTTCCCAAGATTGCTGTGACATTGGGATTCAGGCTGAACTTCATCAAAAAGCCTTAATAGAGATATTTGTGTTCCAGTTTAAAAGGGATATGGCCTTGCAGTTTTGGTTATATTCTTTCTTTTGGTCTGGGACAGAGACTGATATGAATATGGTTGGTCCCTGTCGGTAATGGTGCAAGCAAGCACATTTAGTGGCATAGGAAATCATGTACCTGCAATGATTACAGTTTTTCAGATTGATTCAGGTATTTCCATGCATCACATTTGTGCTACACGAGTCACCTTATGTGGTGTGGGTATGCCCAGGCGTGGATCTTGAGAATGCTGTGATATAGAGACTTATACCACACCTCACACAGAAGGCCAACTGGGACACATATCATCTGGTGTTGCTTATGTTCCTATTCAAAGGAGGGACTCTGGCAGTTCGAGTTGGACTGCTCATTTTCCTTAGACCAGTTGCTTGGACCAGTTCCAGTATTCTTTGCCAGTCACATCACTCCATTTTGGAGGGTGAAGAGTGAAATCTTCTGTTTGGGTGATGGGCCTTTGGAACTGGGATTTGAGAACACTTCAGGAGGGTCTCAAGTTGAACCTTTTGACTGTGAGACACTTGCAAGCATTGTGACGGGCAGAAAGTTCATAAAGCTGAATTTTTAGCAAACCTCTTATAGCCTTTAATGCATTGAATGGAGTTTCATTTTGATTTATACATCACAGGCGTAACACAGACCCCCACACCCCTGCAGTGCGGGGGGGGCCCCCAACGTCCAAGGGGTCCCCTCAGCACAGCACTTCGGCCAGAGAGCTCCAGATTGAGTCCGGAGGGGGCGCCTCCACGTACCCTGCAGGAGGCCCCCTCAAGTTTTGTTACGCCACTGTTATGCATCACCAAGATGCTGTGATTCTCAGTCACAGGATACTTTTAGCCATAAACTATAATGAAAAATGATTAAAGTTCCTTTTGTATTAAATATATTAAAATAGCCCCTGATGGTGCTAGAACCTTTTGGTTTTATTTTCCATGCATCATTCAAGCTGGTCTACATTTCCTAAAAGTCTCTATTACAAATAGGCCTAGAAAAGACTTCAATTATACAGCATAGTTTGCATAAATTCGTCTATTTCGCATTTCTCTTATTACATGAAATTCCTGAAATTGTGCCATTACTCCTCATAATTACGCCACATTCACGGCAAGATTATAGTGCAGGAGCACTATACGAAAGAAGACGAACGGCTGTCATTTGTGGTAATGTGTTTTAGGCACTATTTTTTTACACAATGGGGCATATTTACAAGAAAATGAAGCAGTGCAGCGCTGAAAGCCATCTTGCTGCGCCGAGCTGCGTCATTAGGAGAGTGCAGGGATGCATTGTATTTACAACAGTACGGCACATCCCTATGCTTTCCTCTGCGCTGGGCACAATTGGCTGCAGAATGCAGCACACATAGAAAGAGCTAAAAATGAGGAGAAATTTCTCCTCGTTGCGCCACTTTAACGCCTCCCCTAGCGACACATTCCCAGGTTTAAGAAACCTTGTACATCTGGGAATGCGTCAGAATCCATGGGTGTTGCGCGGGAACACCTACAGTAACAGCCATAGAAAGCCCCTTTCCCACAGAGTAACATGCGAACGGGGGCCATATTTGCAAGGCCATAAAGAGTCACGCAGGGTGACTTTGCGTGGTCTTGTAAATATGGGCCAGCTTTGTGCTGAATTGAAATGCCAAATGCCATGTTTGCATTTCATGTAATTATATGTAATTTCACATACTTTTCCTGAAATTTTGCATAATTAGGTGAAAGCAAATTATACAAATTTTGCACACTCCTAATTATAAATAAAGTTCTATTCTTTTTACAAGGTATAGACCTGTTTGGGCATTGACTTTTGTGGCGTGTGGTTATTCTGCTGTAGTGTATTAGAATTCCAAATGTATACTTCCTCCTTGTGAATCCTTTATTGCTCTGTTTTACTAATCTTGTAGAGTCAAAACAACAGATGGAATCTAGACAGTTAAAGAGAACTGCAGCACGTGTGTGGAAATGTACTTGTATTCTATAGAGCAAAAATCTAGCTGGGAGCTAAAAGAGTCGTATACACCGATGGAGGAAGAAGAAGGGAGACAATTTATTGAGTGCTGCTGAGAGATGATACACGATTGCGTACATCAATTGGGGGAATCACATATTTGAGCTGTACAGTGACATTACATTTCACATGTTCACAATTGCATTTTATTTCCCACGTATTTACAATTTTAGCTGCCTATAATTTGGGGCCCAATTCACAAAGGTAAATTTACACTTTTGTGTACGTTTATGATTGTTTGTCATTCACATAGGGAATTACGAGTAGTAGTTTTACAAGTGCACATAAAAAGATAGGTAATTTTATGTGCGGAGAGTCCGCACTTGTAAACATACTACTCACAAATTCCTTTGTGAATAGCAAATAATCGTAATATTGCACAAATGTGTAAGTTTACCTTTGTGAATCAGGGAAATAGTTATTTGCCCTATTAGAACCCTGATCCCCAGGGTTCAAAGTCAGCAGCTAAACCACACACCACATCACCTTCTAAATGGTAAATGACAATGCTCTTCAAGGGTATTGCCCCGTACCCACTGGCTGGTTCAGGACCGACCTGGAAAAAAGGCCTGGTAGACACTTCTTTACTGAGAGAAGAGGAAGAAAGTGGAAAATGCTTGCCCTGTCATGCAGTGCAATCATGAATGTGGTGGAGGGATCCTGGTAGGCTTTTCTTTCTTTTGTCATGTCCTAATGATATGATACAGAAATTGATATTTATAATCTATTTTCCCTTCCCTAGTCCATCAAAACAGAGGGGAGACTATATGTTATGTTATGTTATGTTAAAATGATATTTATAGAGCGCACGGCTACTCAAAAAGAGTGTCCCGGCGCTTTTATTTAAGGCAGACTACAGTATAGTGACACAACACATTAAAAGAGAAAAGCGACACAGACAGAAAGAAAAACAACGACCAAAACAGGACCTACTGAATAAACAACCAGGATTTAAGATCCTTTCTAAAAGCTAGTAAGCTGGTGGCTCCCCGCAATGTAAGAGGCAGAGAGTTCCACAGCTGAGGCGCCAGTAGTCCAAAGGAACGACCTCCCAAGCGCGCTCTCATTACTCGCGGGACGGACGCCAAAAACAGGTGTTCTGATCTTAGAGAACGCGCCGGTCGATAGAAGGCAAGTCTCCTTTGAAGGTACTTAGCTCCCGTCGCATGGAGAGCCTTAAATGTCAAGGTCAAAGCCTTAAAGGCAATCCGCTTGCGGATTGGAAGCCAGTGCAGGGTCTGGAGCAAGCCCACAGCACTAACACGTCTGTTCAGGCCGAAAATCGCTCTCGCCGCAGCATTCTGCACAATTTGGAGCCGCTGTAGCAGGTAATCTGGCAGGCCCAAGTACAGAACGTTAGAATAATCTAGCCTGGAGCCTATCAGAGCCTGCACAGTCAGCCTCCTGTGCTCCTCCGATAAGAGGGGAAGAAACCTCCGCAACATCCTAAGGAGGCCGAAGCAAATGCCCGACACCCCCAGGATCTGAGACTTCATAGTCAACCCATTGTCCATCTTAACCCCCAGGTTCTTAGCCATTTGGGAGGAGCAAGTAGGGGGGAACATATTGGCAGGCCACCAAGCCTGCCAGTCTGGCTCCGTGTCGCACCCAAAGAAAAGTACCTCGGACTTATCGGAATTGCACTTGAGGCTGTTCAGTTGGAGCCATTGAAACACAGCCCCAAGGCAATCCCGGATAGAATGAATAGGGAAGTACAGGTTACATGTATTGGTTAACCCTTTTTTCCAAGCAGCCTTCTTTTAAATCTGAGGATTGGTGAAGAAGTAACTAATGTAAACAAGGTTATAAAATCTGTTTCCTTTGTGTACCTGACACTAACCCTGAAATGTATGAATCCGAGATTAAAAGGATAGTGCCAGAGGCACCAAGAATGAAGCCAGGTATAGCAGTTTTTACCTCTGGTGACACCTAACTGGTGTTCCAGCATACATGTGACTAGTCAAGCAGGAAAATAAGGAGCAATCCGCAGCTATCATTGCAAAATAATGTGGTAAACACGTGAGTAGGTAAAAACATTCCAACCACAGCACAGCATACAGAGCTAGTGGCGTTCTATGCATGCACCTTCCTCTGAAACCCAATTGATACAGTCAAAGAGGACTATCCACCCAAACACTCTAAAACCAAAAGTGTGTCATACAATGGATCGGGAGGTGCTTACATATTGTTAGAAAAGCTGCACCACATTTAAATGCAGCTACAACAAGCACACATGTTGGTCTACCGCATAAGAATTAGAAAAGCACACCACATGAGTGAATTCAAGATTGAACACACAGTGCGGACACACTCTGTGTCTTCCCCGGAGTCCGCTCTTGCTCCGGTTCCAATTCCCCAGCACCCGTTACCCTTACATTCTAACCGATCACCTTGATTCACTTGATTTATGGTATATTCTATCTACTTTCATCTAGATTGAGCCTTGGTTAGATTCCCTATTCAGTCATCACGTGGCAACACTTTGCCCACCTCGACATGCAGGCAATTTTCTTACCTGTTGTCCTGATGATGATCTCATTATCATGTTAAGGATTGAAACGTCGTTGACCTCAGTACCTTGATACTGACTTGTTTATTTATTTACTGTAAACACATGCAATGGTGCTACTTATATGTTTGTGGCTTAATTATTGATTGTATTTTGGCCACACACTGTTATGCCTGAGCTCTGAAACCCTTTCTCTCGTTGAAAACTGTCCCACTTTTCATGTTTTCCTTAATTTTGATGTAAATAAATTTATAATTTCCATTGGGATTTCTATAACATAGATATCATTGTATCTCTGTGTTCATTAGTGACTTTGACTTGTATTGTGAGGGACCATTTTTCCTGTATAAATACTTGCACCCCAGGTGCCTTCCAGATTACTTGAGATCCCTTATTTCTTGTTAATATATAATCTGCAAACTATGCAACAGATGATAGAGCATGTGGAAAATGCAAATTTATAATGATGCAAAAAATGCATTGGCCTTAGAATTACATAATTCCAGGAACCCTGTTTCTTAGTGGGGACAGGGTCTTAATTGATGGCCCCGGAAGCAGATCATCTGAGTAAAATCTCCCTGGCTGCCTGTTCTATCCCAGAGGGAAGGCCAGCCAAGGCTTAAGCAATGATGCTGCTTGTGAGTCTTTCAGGCAGTATTGGCCTCAGTGATGGCTTGACAATACCGTCATGTCACATAGTCACTCCAACAGTCCCAACACAGGCAGCAGAGTGGTGTAGCGGTGTAGCTGAGTTCCTCTGCCTCATGCTTTTTCTTTGGCTCAGTTTGGCCAGGGCAGGACATGCGCACCACAGCAGGGGCATACGTGAGGTGTAATATTCCCCTATGCCTTATCAAAGGCTGCTGGGTGCTAACCTCTTACTGTCCACCTCACAGAAGACTATTGTGTGTCTGTTGCCCTGTGTGTTTGGTGGAAGGACATGTAATAGACTGTAGAGGTGGATCAGCATGGCACTGTGCATGGACAGCAACCAGCACTGCGCTCATCCCTGCTTTCTTCAGCATGGTACGCCCAAGACAGTTTGGCACTCGTGGGGTCTCCCTCTTAGTCCTCTTTGCCATCTCTGTGAGTGGTAGTTGGTGCTTTGAAAACCTCGAGTTGAAGGGAGAACAAGGGTGCAGGGCTCTGGATCTGAGACAAGCACATTGCAAAGGTTTGGTTAAAATTCGCACTGGCTGTGCAGTCGCCACTAGACACAGGATTCGCTCTGTACCATCTTGCAGACATCTGATGCTTACTGGTCTGGTGGGCACACTTGAAGCTCCCTCTTGGCTTGTTGTATTTGGGGAAAGCACTGGCAAAGGCAAAAGAACTGGTGTTATAGAAAACACAAGCATGTGTGCTTTCCCATTGTCTTTAGGATGTCCCCTACCACCACCAGGGCTCTTTTCTTCCACCCTCCCTCTGTGCTGTCTCATCACCCAACTCATTCATCAGTTTTTTTGGGGGGGGAGGGGTTTGCACTAAAAAAGCCGCGTCATAGCCAGCCTTTAAAAAAAATTATATTTTAGCCATGCTGCAGAGCAGACAACGCTGCTGTCAACCATGGCTAAAAATCAATGCCAAAGTCAAAAGCTCTCATAGATGAGAACTATTGGCTTTCCCAATGCTTGTTATTTAAGATGCTGTTTGAACTAACATGCTGCATATTCTTATTATTAACAACGGATTATACATTATTGGCAAGCTAATATGTGCCGGCAAAAGCAATTATATTCGTTGGACAAATCTAACCCACAACTGTTCCTCTAAACGAAAAGAGATCTCGACTGCCTAATTTACTCACACAGAGTAAAACAAGATCAAACAAGCCTTGCACATGCCCCTTAGAAAGACACGCTTTGAAAGTCTGCCTGGGTGAGGAAGACACAGCCAGCAGCCTTCTGAAGCCACTCCCAATCACCTGTCCTCATCACGTGGTCTTCCAGGAAGTCAATCAAGGCAGGAAAGAGTTGGAACTTGCATCGACTGGGAGATGGGGTACAGTTGTTCGACTTCATAACAAAGGGCACCACCTTCCACAATGGCTGAGAGGGGGACACAACAGTAGACCCTCAGAGCAACGGGGGAGAAAAAAACACTGCCAGTCGCCTTCTGTGCAGATACACAATTGCAATCATGTGACACTGTTGTCTGTTCTTGATTGTGATCTAGTCATGATACCTGTGAGCAAAGGTCATGCTGGATCCATCAGGAGTCTGGCCAACCTGCTACGATCTGAGCATAACATTGGGGTGACATCGGAGTGTCTGTACGACAAGTCTCTCAGCGTAGACTTCCCCACACATTCCAGATTAAATCAATCCCTCATCTCCCACTCCAGAAACGAAGTAGTCTACCTTCATTTTATTTGGACTCACTACTATGGCATCATCTTTACAAGATGTGACACCTCACAACTGTGTCATGGGGGGGGAGCTAATATCAGACTGGGCAGGCGAGGGCATGGCCTAATTTCATGAGTTATGGCTAGTGTTGGATTCAGCTTTGGGAGATGTGCAGTCAAGGAAGAGGTTAGTCAGGAAACTTAACAACTAACAGGAGATGCTCAGTCCGTTCAAGGAGAACAGACAGCCGCTGAACGCTGTGAAAAATACCAAGAGACCTCTTCAGATAGTTTGCTCATCACCTGGCCAGAGTTCAGAGTCCATCAGCCCACCCTTACTGGCGGAGCTTCGTCATCTGGGACTCTAGGAGATCTAGATCTAGGGCCACAGTCTTGAGCCACCAGGCCCTGCTGGATACCTGACCTGATGCTCCTGAGAAAGACTCTTGCCAAGGTGTATGTTCAAACTATACGAACTCTAGTGACATGCAGTGCTCTAGTGTAAGTGAAAGTTAAAAATGGCTACCTGGGCAAAAAATGTGTTTATTAAAAATTGTCCAAGTGTCATACTAACAGAACCTAATAGTCTTGAAAAAATTGACTATTTCCTGGCTACGTCTAATGCGGTCGACATGTTTCAGCCGAAATGGTCAAACGACCCGGCTTTCTTCAGGACCTAGATGTAATAAAATAAAGGCTACTGCAGGATAAACACAATTCGTGCATAAAATCGTGTGAAACAATACTCATATAGGAAGTATAATAGTCAGGTAAGTCCGTGGCAATTGCCACCCTACCGGTACAAGCGAAACTCGTGCTTGAAGGTAAGAGCTACCTCTTCTTTCCTAGAGAGAATTCAAAGAGTCAAACCATCAAAAAAGCGTATCTATATAGATCACAGCATCAGCGACTACTATTCAACAGTGCGCATTATGCCCTGCTTAAATCGCGGAAAAACCCCAAACAGTGGTTCCATACAGAAAAAGTTTGAAAAAAACTGTACTTGACTTACCCAGCTTTATGTGGGAGAAAAACCTCACCTCACCCGGCTGACTGCTCGGAGATGGAGGCACCGCTCTGTTTGTATGTGAAGTAAAACAGAAAAGTTGCATACTCATACTGGTCTGTCTGCACACTTCACATGTAAATCAAACACTATGATTAACCTAAAAAATCGAAGACCAAAAAACACTCAGCCCCTCATAGATACAATGATGCAGGTGGATGAAAAAAAATGTCCTTCTTGAAACCTCAGTCTTCAAAAGACTCAATTATCATGCAATTTAAAATAATAATAAAAAAATAAAAAAATAATAAAAAACCTCAGTCTGTATAGTCCCTCCTGGCTCATTCAAAAGCTAAATGCGACAGAGTCCAGGGAGAACAACATAGTATACGAGGTTCAGGCAGGAAAGTATTGCCATCTCACTGCTAAATTAAGTCAAGAAATAGACCTAAGTATCACGGACAACAGCGGGCTCTCCTCTCCTTACCTGTCCGTCGGTACTTCAGACCAGACTGCAAGCTGTCTGGGAGGTGACGGCAGGGGGAGGGAGAGCTCCTTATATACCCGCCTTGATTACTCGAAATTGCCCTATTTACACCAGCTGCCGGTATTCCATTACCCAATCCGCATGCGCCTAAGAAGCGAATGCGTGAACCTCACTCCTGCGCATGCGCACAGCGTTATAACAACTAGCTGCATGGCGCGACATCATTTATTATCATGCTCAAAGTAAAGACACTCCGCTTTGCACATGCGCGGTGTCAGGGACCAGTAGTGTGCCCTGGCTCCGCACCCGCGCATGTGCATTTGAATCAAGACGGGCTCGATTGAATAGTCTTTGGAGATGGCAGAGTCAGCACACATTGTATACTCAGCCTGGTGGCTCAAGACTGTGGCCCTAGATCTAGATCTCCTAGAGTCCCAGATGACGAAGCTCTGCCAGTAAGGGTGGGCTGATGGACTCTGAACTCTGGCCAGGTGATGAGCAAACTATCTGAAGAGGTCTCTTGGTATTTTTCACAGCGTTCAGTGGTTGTCTGTTCTCCTTGAACGGACTGAGCATCTCCTGTTAGTTGTTAGGTACTGATTGGGGATTGGAGTTGTTTCAGTCCTTAATTAATTCCCCTGTGACCCTTATTCACATTGTGTTTTTGGTTAGTCAGGAAACAACAGTTTCATGGGCCAGGCATACCATCAATGGATGAGCATAGAACAGAAGGGAAAATGCGCAACTGACACATTTTAGCTTCATGAAATGTATCTGCCTTCCCGAATGATACTTGTGGGATTTCGAAACATAAAAAGTAAAGAAAAGGAGAATGCTTGAAAGAAACAGCTTTGATATTGATTAAAACAATATGGAATTCTACCTCAGCCTAAGGTAATGAGAGTGTCCCTGCGCGTTGAGGCCCCAGACGATGCAACTAAATGGTCAATAAATAAGAAAACTTGAGCGGAAGGGGTTAATTCTCTGTAGCAAGAATGGTGTTGTTATGTATACAATGAGTATATTTGTATTGTTCAAAAGCAAAACTAATAAAGAGTTACTGTGGAAAAAACCTGTGTGTGGTGAGAAAACCCCTCAGTGCACAATGTGTTTGTATATGTTAAGAAGACCCCTGGATGAACTGTGGGGTTAGGAATGGCATAGATACCTTAGAATAAAAAAAAATAGCGAGCAGCAAGAGCTTTACATATTTCTATTTCTCTTCTAAAAGTGTATTCCACAAATATTACGTTGTGTTGTGTTGTGGGTAATCCCACTACATCGGGTATACAAGAAAGGGAGCACCAATATCTCCGGCACAACATCGGAAGTCAATAAATTGCAGGAAAGTTTTCAATAGAATTACATCAGGAGTCACTACATCGAATGAGCCATTACTTCAAAGGTAAGAAAATGTATGTGTAAATATATTTGTATCTTCTTAAAATTTTCCCTATAGACAGCTAGATAGGTAGATGGACAGATAGATAGATAGATAGATAGATAGATAGATAGATAGATAGATAGATAGATAGATAGATAGATAGATAGATAGATAGATAGATAGATAGATAGATAGATAGATAGATAGATAGATAGATAGATAGAAAAAATAAAAAGAGGGTGTTAAGCAACACGCTGAAAAAAAGAAAATGAAATAGGGTAATATATATTTATTAGTCGGGCCGTGGGGTGTGAGGTCCCTGGGATGGAAATCAGTCTAGGGAGGGAGGCTGCTGACCCCCTCCCCCTTTGTAATATAGCGGGGCACCGGGAGTGGGAGACCCGGTATTCTTTTTTTGCATGTATATATATATATATTCACTGAAAAAACATAGGTTTCAGGGGCGTTATAGTTAGCTGGACTTTTCATTCGTACAAAACCATTGAAATTCCCCCGTTATAGTTAGTTCAGCTAACTATAACTCGCGCGCCCGCAGTGCACTGCTGATGACATCACATATTACATCACTCATGACATGGTCAGTGACATCACTCATGACATCACTGATGACATCTCAAATGACATGACTGATGACATCATCCAGTGAATGTGTGTTTTTCTGAAAATTACATATGTTTTATATATGTATATCTCAAGGTCGATGGAAGAATAAATGGGTATATAAGTGTCTAAATGGATGATTTGTTTTTGAAAAATTGATTGTATAACTGACTGATTAAGTGTATCTTTGTGAATACATGGCTTAGTGAGTAATGTTTAAATGTGTAAATATCTGTATCAGTCTCTCACTTTGTGTATAAGTGGCTGCATGGGTTAGTGAGAAGCTACATGAGTGTCTATATAGGTTATTAGTTGGTTTTTTGAGCATCAGTATGAGTGTCTGAGTGTCTGTATGGTTCGGTGGGGGTATTGCGTAGAGCATAGGTGCATGAATGAGTGACTCACTGTTTGTATGTGTTGAAAACAGCATGTGTGCCGGACTGTATGGGTGGATGAGTGTGTGCATGGGTGTGTTAGTGAGTTGATAGACTGTCTCAATAGTGTCTTTATGAGTAACTACATATGTTTTAAACTAGTATATGTGACTATTGGTGTATATAAGTGAGTATATGTGAGAGTGAGAGATTGAAAGAGTTCCTGTATGAATAAGTATGTGTTTCTATAAGTGATTGTTTAAAAGACTAAGTATGTGTAAGTTTCTGTAGAAGTAAGTGTGGTGGTGTGTGTATAACTGTATATGCAAGTAAATGGATGTTTGATTCTTTATTAGCATGAGTGACTATGTGTGTGAGTAACTCTATGGATGAGTGGCGTTGTGAAACAGGATGTATAGGTGTGTGAGTACATATGATGAGTGAGTACATGTATGAGTGACTGTATAGGACTGTTGATGAATGAGTGGATGTGTATGTGGATCTTAGAATTACTGAATAGGTTGTTGTAACTGGTATTGGTATGTCCATTGTTTTGAACATTGTAGTTTCTATTTTTGAATGTGTGTATCAAAGGTTATATTAGGGGAAGAGGAGGTCTGCCACTTTATCACAAGGATGATGTCATCAGTGATGTCATTAGTGATGTCATTTGAGATGTCATCAGTGATGTCATGAGTGATGTCACTGACCATGTCATGAGTGATGTAATATGTGACGTCATCAGCAGTGCATTGCGGGCGCGCGAGTTATAGTTAGCTGAACTAACTATAACGGGGGAATTTCAATGGTTTTGTACGAGTGAAAAGTCCAGCTAACTATAACGCCCCTGAAACCTATGGTTTTTTCAGTGAATTTCTAAGGTTTTTTAAATGCTAATTCCTAACTATAACGTGCCTGAAACCTATGGTTTTTTTAAGTGAATTTCAAAGGTTTTTTAAATGCTAATTTCTAACTATGCCTACAGAGATAGGACATGTGAAGAAAGAAGAAAAAACGCATCGAAAGAAAAAAAAGAAATGCAGAAAGAAGCAACAGAAGTCCTCAAAGACGAAGAAAAGTGCAGGAAGAAGGATAACGTGCAGAAAGAACAAACAGAAGAGCAGAAAGAAGCCTTGTTGCAAAATCATCCTGTACTCTCAACTTTTTCAGACGGATACTGGTGGTAACTGAGTCTGACTAACCAGTCCTAGAGCCAGTGCTATGTTAAAAGACACTCAGAATACAGTGAAAACACCTACATACACTAGGGAACACTATGCGTTGGGGTCCCCCTGTGATCAGCATGACCTCCTCTGTAAGCCCCTAGTATATAATAGGGCAGGGGATTAAAACTACCTCTTAAAACGCGCCACAGGGCGTGTTTGCACACGTCACCTCAGGCCCCGTCCCCTCACTTCCCTACTGTGTAAACACGCCCTGTGGCCGTTTTAAGTTGGGAGATTAAGTCCCCTTGAATCCTGAGGGTCCCTAGGGTCCAACTAGACCACTAGGTACCTCCAGTAAGTGCCACAGAGCTCCATTGCAAAGAGATGTAAAAAGGGGCATGGCCTAGACCACCTCTCTGCAATGCAGCGGAGTGGTGCTTACTGGAAGCACCTGGTGGGCTAATTGGCCCCCAGGGACCCTCAGGATTGAAGGGAAATTATTTCCCCAACTTAAAACGGGCCACAGGGCTTGTTTGCACACGTTAACTCAGGCCCCGTCCCCTCCCTTCACCACTGTGTAAACACGCCCTGTGGCAGTTTTTAGTTGGGAGATTAAGTTAATTTGAATCCTGAGGGTCCCTAGGGTCCAACTAGCCCACTAGGTACGTCCAGTAAGCGCCATTGCAGAGAGGTGTAAAAAGGGGCACGGCCTGCACCACCTCTCTGCAACGCAGAGCAGTGGCACTTACTGGAAGCACCTGGTGGGCTAGTTGGCCTCCAGGGTCCCTCAGGATTGAAAGGGAATTATTTCCCCAGCTTAAAATGCGCCATAGGGCGTGTTTGCACACGTTACCTCAGGCCCCGTCCCCTCCCTTCACCACTGTGTAAACGCGCCCTGTGGCCGTTCTAAGTTGAGAGATTAAGTCCCCTTGAATCCTAAGGGTCCCTAGGGTCAAACTAGCCCACTAGGTACCTCCAGTAAGCGCCACAGAGCTGCGCTGCATAGAGGTGTAAAAAGGGGCGTGGCCTCAGAACACCTGTCTGCAACGCAGCTCCCTGGCGCACACTGGAGATACCTGTTGGGCTAGTTGGCCCTCAGGGACCCTCAGTATTGAAGGGGAATTAATTCCCCAACTTACAACTGGCCAGGGGGCGCGTTTGCAGAGTGCTGCAGGGAGGGGGCGTGGCCTCCAGCGCGATGCCGGTCTTTTATTTATTTTATTTTTTCAAGAAGGAGGGCTGTGTGGCCCCCCTTCTTTTTCTAATTTACTGGCCCTGGGGACCCCATCCCCCAGAGCCTGCACCCTAATTTTTTTTGTTGAAAAAAATTAATTTGGCCCTCCCAAGGCCTTAATCGGCCCCGGGGACCCCAAACCCCGGGTCATGGCCTTTTTTTAATTTAAATTCTTTAGGAGGGGGCTGCGTTGCCCCCCTCCTCAGGCCACTTATGGCTCCGGGGACCCCATCCCCCGGGGCCGGCCTTTGTTTTTTATTATTTTAAAAATATATATATTTATAGAAACACCTAGGACATGCTGGACAAACCGTATGTACCTATCACCATGACGATTTGCGTGATATTCATTAAAAGGCGACTATGCATAGAATGAATCCACATGGAATGTATTTACACCACTAGTGAAGCTCTGACGTATCTGACGCCCTACCGTGCCTAATCCCGGCGCCCCCGCCGGTGGGTACCCTCCAAGTAGACACCCTTGTCGTTTATTTATACAAACATGGGTAGCTATTTACGGGCACATTTAATATACATGCACACCAAGCCATTCAAAGGGGATTCAACAAAAATTCGACCAAACTATGCAAGAAACCCCCCTCACGGTTAATAAAAAACACATCCATCGCCGGATGTGTAATACTTTTTATTTTACTCTCTGGAAAAAAGACGAACCTCACTTGAGAGTCACAGCGTGCTCCTGGCTGAGCCCAATGCTGTGTTACACCCACCAGTGCCCGCCGATTGCCTCACACCTCTGTGTTGTATTCCACCAGCTAGTGCGTATGCTATGACACTCTCTAGCCCATGTGCACTGTAACACCACCCCGTGAATATGTCATGCCACACTTGCCTTCGCACGGGTTATATTGCCCCATCTAACGTGCCTTCCTCGATGTGTATGTTATAACGCACAGCGCTATGCCGCCATACATATTACAATCTGGGATCCATATCTTTGTCACAGTGCATATGCAACGTTACACTCCCCAGCACATATTTTATATTACAACTTTAGAGACTAGTTATGTTACACAACACTGCCCTGTGCATATTACACTCCAAGGCGCATATCGCATAGCACGCGCTAGTGCCTGTGCTATCTCGCGCTCTCCAATGAATCTGTCATTGCGCACAATGTATTGCATATTATATTTCACGCCCCGGTTCATCTTTGTTGGACAGGCCTCACAGACGGCTTGCTCCCTCCCCGCTCGACAGGGCCCGAACTCCGGCCCACCTGGCATATCCCCGCAACAAGCACCTGTACTCCGTCTCCCGACGGACCCTCTGCCCTCGGACCCCTACTCATCACGGGGTCCAGCCACACCGGCTTTCCCGGCCGGGTCAAGCCGCCATCTTGGGCCCTGCACCACGCGGCCGCATGGCCTCCCCTCGACCCTAACCCCGGGCCTGGCCGGCCCCGACATCCCGGCACCACCATCCACCCGGGAGGTGAGCGGACCACTCGGCAGGTCAATGGGAGAACGAAGTGTCAAGGGCTCTCCCCCGCCAGGTGCCGATCGCCCCCAGCTCCCCCAGGCACTGGCTCCACCCCCTGCTGGGTGTCTGGACACCTTCATCCCGGACCCTCCGACCTCCAAGTGCGAGGGTCCGGACATCAAAGGGCACCAGCCCTATAACTGAGGCAGCTCCGGAGCAGGAAGGCAGTTGTATCCTGGAGTCGAGAGACACCGAGTGAACTCAACCCTGACGGTCTACTGGCGCTGCCGTAGCCCGCTCTTGTGAACCATCGTCCTGCCTGCTGGCGCTGCCGCGGCCTTCTGCAACCTTCATCTTCCTGGGACCTGCTGGCGCTGCCGCGGCCCGTTGTAACGACCATCCTCACCGGGACCTGCTGGCGCTGCCGCGGCCTTCTGTAACAGTCATCTTCCTGGGACCTGCTGGCGCTGCCGCGGCCCGTTGTAACGACCATCCTCACCGGGACCTGCTGGCGCTGCCGCGGACCGTATATCTTCCGGGGACCTGCTGGCGCTGCCGCGGCCCGTTGTATCGACCATCCACACCGGGACCTGCTGGCGCTGCCGCGGCCCATACCACCTAACCACCAAGCTCGAGGATTGTGAGCTCAACATCATCTCATCCGAACTACCTGATTGGTAAATAGACTGTCCCGCTACCCCCTTCCCTACCTTGCGAGACTCTAATCGAGGGGACCCCTGAGTCCAGACCTCCTTGTACCATTTAACCGTACCTTAAACAAGTGCTTATAAAGACCACTGAACCTTATCTGTGTGTGATATCTGTCTGTGGGGGGGAAGTTACTTGTCTGTACGATCGCTGGAGACGGCTCTCCCCGGAGACCTCTCCTCCTGACCCCGGCCGACCCTCCCGGTCCATCTACCTTTTCTAACATTGGTGGCCAGCGGCGCGATCCGAATCAACGCGTAATCGTACAGAGAGTAGCTCACCCCACGACAAAGCACGATGTCGACCAAAGATAGCAGCTCCACCGAGAAGTTCCAAATGGAGAAATTGGAAGAATACAACCACCGCGAACTGAGACAATTTTGCATAGAACTTGGCATTGCTACCACCGGCCTGAGTACCAAGGATGATCTAAAGCGCGCTCTTGAGTCATGGACAGAAACTGGGGTCGCAGGACCCTCCGACCAAAGCAGCGTCACACCAGACCAAAACAGCATCACACCAGAGGGGAACGCCACGGCTCCCGAGGAGCGGGGAACGGGCCTCTCACAGGAGGAGATACGAGAAAGAGACAGAGTCAGATTACACGAATTAGAGATGGCACGACTCAAGATGGATGGGGAACTTAAGTTAGCTGAACAGAAAATCAACCTCGAGCATATGCGGCTTCGAGAGGAACGAGAAGAAAAGCAGAGACAGAGAGAGCTGGAAGAGAAAAAAATAACGCTCGAGCACGAGCGCCGACTGGCGGAAATAGAACTGCGCAAACAGAACAAGGAACTGGGGGTGCCTGAGCGACCACCCACCCCGGGGCCTATTGAGAAAAAAGTTCACATCCCCAAGGATGTGGTCCGCGAGTATGTCCGAGAAGACGACATACAACAGTGGTTTAAAGCCTATGAGATCGCAATGACCTCCCACCGGATCGACCGGAGTGATTGGGGAGCCGGACTTTGGGGGAGATTCATCAACGAGGGTCGCGATGCCCTGCTGCAGCTCCCCGATCACCAAATGTCGTCCTACGACCACATGAAGGCTGCCCTCCTCACCCGCTACGGCCTCACGCCCGAGATGTACCGCCAGAGGTTCAGAGATTGCACCCGGATCCCAGGTACAACTTGGGTGGAATACGTGAACTATTTCAGCCGGGCCTTCGAGGGTTGGATCAAGGGAAATCAGGTCACCACCTACGAACAACTCTTCAACCTTATGGTATGGGAGCACCTGTCAAACAACTGTTTCGTCGAGCTCAGGCAGCACCTACTCGACAGTAAGCTGACTGACCCCCGGCAACTCGCCGCCGAAGCTGACCGGTGGGAAAGCACCCGAGTGGGCCGGAAAGGGCCACACGACCAGAACAGAAGCAACCAAGGCCAGCACCGTCCTCGGGGAGGAGGAGGGGGCCAGGGGCGAGGGAGAGACGCCTTACCAGCAACACCCGTGGCCAGCACCCCACCTCCGGCCGGCCGGGGCAACCCCCCGTTGCGGCCTGGGTACCGAGCCAACGTCACGTGCCACCGGTGCCAGCGACTAGGCCACTACGCCAACGATCCGAACTGCCCGCTAAACCAACCACCCAAGCCCCGCCAGGTAGCTGCCGCTGCCCTGGGGGAAGAGCAATCATCGGAGGGACCCGAGGAGTATGAGCCGGACCAGCAAGGGTGGGAACCGGCCGCCATGGTCCTGGCATGCTTAGGGGGAAGGGACATGGTTCCGCGGGCTCCCCTACCCGCCAACACCAGAAAATACGGTCAGTGGGTGACCATTAATGGACAGAGAGCCGAGGCCTTGCGTGACACCGGCGCCAGCGTGACGGCCGTCCGCTGTCACCTGGTGAAGCCCGAGCAGATCCTGCCGAACATTCTCTGCCCCGTCCGCTCGGCAGATAACTCTGAGAGCATGTGTAAGATGGCCTGCGTCCCGTTTGAATGGGGAGGGGTCTCCGGCCTACTGAAGGTGACGGTCCGGGACGATGCCCCCGTGGACTGCCTCCTGGGGAATGACCTCGAGAGTTCCCCGTGGGCCACCGTCGAGAGAAGAGAGCACTTGGGGATGCTGGGCCTCCCGGACTGGGCCTGCATAACCACCCGATCCATGGCCGCCCGTGCCGCCCCCCGATCAGAAGAAACCGAATGGCCAGCACCTCCGCCCCCGGTTGCCCCCGTAGAGGACAACGGCGAGTCCGACCTCCCGGACCCGACTACCGAAGAAGACGCGCAACACCAGGACCTTCCGGATCTGGCTCAGTGGCGGCAAGAAGGGGGACCCACCCAAGAACAGTTCCGCCAGGAACAAAAGACCTGTCCCTCCCTCGAGGGACTCCGCCAACAAGCCAGCACCCAAACCGCCGGGGACACCACCGGAACCCACTGGGTCTACTGGGACAACGACCTGCTCTACAGCGAGCAAAGAATCGCCGAGCTGGGGGCCGGTCGAGTTCTGGTGGTACCGCTCCGCTTCCGAGACTTTCTGCTCAACCTAGCCCACGATGTCCCCCTGGCTGGACACCTGGGCCAGGACAAAACGTACAGTCGCCTGGTGACCCACTTTTTTTGGCCGAAAATGAGGAATGACGTCCTGAACCACTGCCGATCGTGCCCCACATGCCAAGCCAGCGGGAAGAGTGGCCGGAAGCTGAAGGCCCCTCTACAACCCTTCCCGGTGGTCACCACCCCGTTCGAGAGGGTGGGGATAGACATTGTGGGACCTCTGGACCCCCGCACGGCACAAGGACACAGGTTCATCTTGGTACTAGTGGACCATGCCACCCGCTACCCCGAGGCGGTGCCTCTACGGACAGTGACCGCTCCAGTGGTTGGCCGGGCCCTGATGGGGATCTTCTCCCGGGTAGGCTTCCCCCGAGAAGTCGTCAGCGACCGAGGCACGAATTTCATATCAAAATACATGAAGTCCCTCTGGCAACAATGCGGGGTCACCTACAGATTCACGACCCCCTATCACCCCCAAGGGAACGGACTAGTGGAGCGTTTTAACCGCACTCTCAAAGGGATGATTGGGGGATTGGAAGAACCTCTCCGTCGCCAGTGGGATGTACTGCTCCTGTGCCTCCTCTTCGCCTACCGGGAAGTTCCCCAGAAGTCCCTGGGTTTTAGCCCCTTTGAACTCCTATACGGACACCCTGTGCGAGGGCCCCTCAGCCTAGTCAAGGAAGGTTGGGAGATGGCCCCCCTAACGACCCCTCCAGACGTCTTCAAATACATCCTGGCCTTACGAAACCAGACCCGGCGCTTCAGGGAGATGGCCAAGACGAACCTCGAGGCCAGCCAGGAGGACATGAAGAGGTGGTATGATCACAATGCCTCCTCCGTGGAATTCGAGCCTGGGCAGCAAGTATGGGTGATGTCCCCCACCAAACCATGTGCCCTGCAAGATAAGTGGACGGGGCCCTTCAAAGTGGTCGAGCGCAAAAGCCCCGTCACTTACCTCATCGACATGGGGTCCTCCCGGAACCCCCTTCGGGTCCTCCACACCAACCGGCTCAAACCGCACTTTGTGCGCTCCGAACTAAGCCTCTTGATGGCTACAGACAGTGGCACAGAAGAAGACTCCGAGCCCCTCCCGGATCTCCTGAAGACTCAGGAGAAGGACGGCTCCGTGGACGGGGTCCGGCTCTCTGACGCCCTCACTTCGGAGCAACGCCAGGACTGGCGGAACCTCCTGCTGCAGTTCGCTGCCCTGTTCTCCCTCACCCCCGGGGTCACCCCCTGGTGTTTGCACGACGTAGACACCGGGGACAGTCCCCCTGTCCGGCACCGGGCCTACCGCGTACCAGATCGGGTACGGGCCTGCATACAGGAGGAAGTGGCCAAGATGCTCACGATCGGGGTCATCGAGCCCTCGGACAGTCCCTGGGCCAGTCCGGTCGTATTAGTTCCCAAGGCCGCTGCCCCCGGCACCGCACCTGAACTGAGATTCTGCGTCGACTACCGGGGCTTGAACGCTGTCACCCGGACCGACGCTCATCCCATCCCCCGAGCAGACGAGCTGATCGACCGGCTGGGGGCCGCCCGCTACCTTAGCATCTTCGACCTAACGGCGGGCTACTGGCAGATCGGCCTCACACCCAGGGCTCAGGAACGGTCAGCCTTCTCTACCCCCGATGGCCACTATCAATTTAAGGTCATGCCCTTTGGCATGAAGAATGCCCCCGCCACGTTCCAACGCCTTGTGAACCAGGTCTTGGCAGGGCTTGAAGAATTCAGCGCTGCCTACCTGGACGATATCGCTGTATACAGCCGCCACTGGTCCGACCACCTCCGTCACCTCCAAGAGGTCCTACAAGCCCTCCAGCGGGCCGGCCTCACCATTAAGGCCGGCAAGTGCCAGATTGGCCAAGGGTCTGTGACCTACCTTGGGCACCAAGTGGGGAGCGGGCTGGTGGCCCCACTACAACTTAAGATTGCTGCCATCCAGTCCTGGCAGCCCCCCGTCACCCAGACCGAGGTCCGAGCCTTCTTGGGGCTCACCGGCTACTACCGGCGGTTCGTGAAGGACTACGGCAGCATCGTGGGGCCCCTCACGGGTCTCACATCCAAGAACCAGCCGAAGCGGGTCAACTGGACTCCTGATTGTCAAGCGGCCTTCGAGGAGCTGAAGGCCGCCCTGTGCACCGCCCCGGTGCTCCAGGCCCCCGATTACAGTCGGGAATTTGTGGTGCAGACCGACGCCTCCGACCACGGCATCGGAGCCGTCCTCTCTCAGTTGAACCCCGAAGGTCATGACCAGCCGGTGGCCTTCATCAGCCGACGTCTCCTGGCCCGAGAACAGCGTTGGAGCACCATCGAGAGGGAGGCATTTGCAGTAGTGTGGGCCCTCAAAAAGCTCCGACCCTATCTCTTCGGTACCCACTTCCGGGTACAAACCGACCATCGACCCCTGCAATGGCTGATGCAGATGCGGGGGGAGAACCCAAAACTCTTGCGCTGGTCCATTTCCCTGCAGGGAATGGACTTCACCGTGGAGCACCGACCAGGCCAAGACCACGCCAACGCAGATGGCCTGTCCCGCTTTTTCCGCCTCGACGAAGAGAGTCCCCAAGGAGATGGGTGACTCTCCCCGCCTTCAGCTGGGGGGGACGCATGTTGGACAGGCCTCACAGACGGCTTGCTCCCTCCCCGCTCGACAGGGCCCGAACTCCGGCCCACCTGGCATATCCCCGCAACAAGCACCTGTACTCCGTCTCCCGACGGACCCTCTGCCCTCGGACCCCTACTCATCACGGGGTCCAGCCACACCGGCTTTCCCGGCCGGGTCAAGCCGCCATCTTGGGCCCTGCACCACGCGGCCGCATGGCCTCCCCTCGACCCTAACCCCGGGCCTGGCCGGCCCCGACATCCCGGCACCACCATCCACCCGGGAGGTGAGCGGACCACTTGGCAGGTCAATGGGAGAACGAAGTGTCAAGGGCTCTCCCCCGCCAGGTGCCGATCGCCCCCAGCTCCCCCAGGCACTGGCTCCACCCCCTGCTGGGTGTCTGGACACCTTCATCCCGGACCCTCCGACCTCCAAGTGCGAGGGTCCGGACATCAAAGGGCACCAGCCCTATAACTGAGGCAGCTCCGGAGCAGGAAGGCAGTTGTATCCTGGAGTCGAGAGACACCGAGTGAACTCAACCCTGACGGTCTACTGGCGCTGCCGTAGCCCGCTCTTGTGAACCATCGTCCTGCCTGCTGGCGCTGCCGCGGCCTTCTGCAACCTTCATCTTCCTGGGACCTGCTGGCGCTGCCGCGGCCCGTTGTAACGACCATCCTCACCGGGACCTGCTGGCGCTGCCGCGGCCTTCTGTAACAGTCATCTTCCTGGGACCTGCTGGCGCTGCCGCGGCCCGTTGTAACGACCATCCTCACCGGGACCTGCTGGCGCTGCCGCGGACCGTATATCTTCCGGGGACCTGCTGGCGCTGCCGCGGCCCTTTGTATCGACCATCCACACCGGGACCTGCTGGCGCTGCCGCGGCCCATACCACCTAACCACCAAGCTCGAGGATTGTGAGCTCAACATCATCTCATCCGAACTACCTGATTGGTAAATAGACTGTCCCGCTACCCCCTTCCCTACCTTGCGAGACTCTAATCGAGGGGACCCCTGAGTCCAGACCTCCTTGTACCATTTAACCGTACCTTAAACAAGTGCTTATAAAGACCACTGAACCTTATCTGTGTGTGATATCTGTCTGTGGGGGGGAAGTTACTTGTCTGTACGATCGCTGGAGACGGCTCTCCCCGGAGACCTCTCCTCCTGACCCCGGCCGACCCTCCCGGTCCATCTACCTTTTCTAACAATCTTATATCACACTTTTTGGTGCATAGTTTATACCATATACTACATCTAGTTTTCATTTTCAATCGTGCTCTCAGGACTATGTTCTATATAACACTGCGTCCACCTACCCTTTTCACGGGCATTACATTTTGCGATGGGGGTGGAGGGTCAGGGGTGTTTCTGCCAAGTGAGCCCGGAGTCACAGTCACAAACGTCCTCTTCTTCCTGAATAAAAGTGAGATTATGCTGCATACTTGTTCATATTTTAAGTAGTTCGCACAGACACACATATTAAAAACAATAAAGTTCCTAATACCCACCTTCTCTGAACAGTTAGCTTGCTGCCCCATCCACCTCCTCCCTATCCTCTGTTGTCTGAATCCATTGACTAGCCTCCTCCCTCCTGCCATGCATGGTCTGATGTGCTGCCACTGCCTTCCATTTAGCATGATGTACCAGTCCACTCCTCCTGCCCTCCATTGCCCAATTCTATGGCCCATCATTGACCTCCTGCTTAGCCTCTGTGCTTAGCTTGCTGCCCCTATTCTCCTTCCCCCTGCCCTCCGATGTCTTTGTGCATGCCCCTGCTCCATCCTTTTTGCCCACTATTTTCCATGGACCTGCCACTCCTATCTACTCTGAGTGTTCTGTTGAGCTGCCACTCCCCTCCCACCTGCCTAGCATTGTCAGATGACTGTAACCTGTCCCTGCCACCTCCACCCTGCCTATCCACATGCCATGCCTCTATCCCCTTCCTCCTGTCCTCCATGGTCCATTTTACTGCCACACCCTTCTGCCCTCCCTGATCTGTTGTGCTGCAACTGCTCCTCCTGCCTGCCCCGCGCGGTCTGTTGTGAGGCCCTTCCCCTGAACTATTTTGTCTGTGCCCAGGTCCTGACCCTCCCTTCTATCCTCCATGGTGCTTTGTGCATGCCCCTGCACCCTCCTTCTTGCCCATCATAGCCATTGTGCTGCCACTAACCCTCCCGCTTGCCATGCATGGTCTTCTGTGCTGCCATGGCCCCTCCTACCTTCCCTGTGTGGTCAGCTAGCTGCCCCTGACCCCCTCCCACCTTCCCTCCATGGTCTGTGTGTATGCCACCAGTCTCATTGTTGCTCTCCATGGTGTGTCTTGTTTCTAGTGCCCATCCTGCCTGACCTCCATGGTCATCTTGCTGCTCCTGCCCTGCCACCTTGCCCCCAGCCCTCTGTTTCCATGTGCAGACCCCCTATTCCCTTCCTCCTGGCTTGTCTGTTCCATTGTAATGCCCCTGATCCGTCCCTCCTGCCCTTTATGGTCTGTTATGGTGCAGCTTTCTCTCCTGTCTGACCATTATGGTCAGCTAGCTACCATTGCCTCTTTCCTATCTGTTCTCTGTTGTCCATGTGCATGGTCCTGTCCCCTCCCTATTGCTTTCTATGGATTGTTGTGCTGCACTCCCGTCCGGCATGCGCTGTGTGGTGTATTGTGCTGCTGCAAACCCTGATGCCTGCCCTGTAGGGTCAGTTTGGTGCACCTCTCCATGTCCCTCCTGTCCTCTGTTATCCGAGTCCATGTCCCTACCCCAATTCCTCCTGCCTACCATGATTTAATGTACCATACTTGCGAACATTTTGAACTTGGTAAGAGGGAGATTTTGAAAAAAAACTGGGCTATTGATTTTCCCCTTTGAGTTACATTGAAAAAGAGGAGATTGTAGACAGGAGACAGATCAAATAAAGCCCATTTGAGCTTAAAAACATTGGACGTTTCCTGGCTGAAACGGGTCTGTTGGCATGTATGGTTGTACTACCACTGCCTCTTCCTTCTGCCCACAATGGTCTATTATATTGCCACAGCCTCTCTTGCCAGTCCTGTATTGTTGGTTTGTTGCCCCTGCCCCCCTTTCCACTGCCCTCCATAGTCTGTTGTGCTGCCACTGCCCTTCCTGCCTGCCCAGTGTGGTCAAATTGTTGCCTCTTCACTCTCCTACCTGCCTTCAATTTTCAGAGTCCGTGCCCCTGGCCTTTGCCTCTCAACAGTATCCCAATGAACAACTAGATTGCTAACATTCTATATTTATTACAAAAGTGTGGAACGCCTGACGTCATCTTGATGTAATCAAGACTGTAATACCTAGAGTATTTCCTTTAAAAATTACATATATGATAGGGTCTTATTTGCATCAAAATTATGGTTAGTGCTCTAAAAAACTAAAATAAGGACATATTTTCTGAGTTTTCAAATAGCGACAAAGAACTTTTAAATTATTTGTAATCTTTATGTTTTTTTATCCAGTTGACCACTTGATTAAATCTTGCACCTTGGCGAGAGGATGTGGTGTTACTTCCAGAGCTGCAGACTTTGCAACTGGGGAACCAGGTTGGAGTTTCTGCTTCAGCTCAACATTCTGTGATTGTGGTCAAATCACTTAATCTCCCCATGTCTACAACCAAAATGAATTTGATCTTGTGTGATGTAACCAATGCTCATGTAAAGCATTCCAATACCTGACAAGTCTGCACTATATAAAACTGCAAATACACAAAAAATAAGTGTTTTGCACACTTCTGTCATTGGGCTACATGTGGGCTACATCTGGGTGACATTTGTGCTGCATTTAGGCTCTTTTGTGTCTGGTGGCCATCTTGGGAGATTTATTTGTTTGGAAGTTTCCTAATTTCCTCATTTACTGCAGTCTCCTCAGTAGGAAATGCTTTCAGTTTTTTACTTTGATTCCATCAAGAAGGTATTCAGATATGTCACACATTTGCCATAAATTCTGAATGTTAGCACTCTAGTTGCTCATTAGATCACTGTAGTAAAGCTCCTGCTCACCACGGAAGTCTGCTGCTAGTATTAAAAGTGCATGTTTCAGTCTGCATATCAGAATTTTTTAATGAAATAGAAGAGGATTTGAGAAGTCACTCAAAATGTGTCCTAATTTTTCTGTCTTCAGCACTAATCATAATTTCTATGGCAAAATGAACCCCCTCATGGTGTTCCTTTTGAAATTAAATGTTTTAAGTGTTACCAGTTTATTCCAATCAAGATGGCTTCAGGTGTGCCATACTTTTGTCATAAGTAAGACAGTAAGCGCTCTAGTTGTTCTTAAGAACACTCTGGGACATTCTGTCATTAGGCTATACTTGGGCTACATCTGGGTGATATTTGGGCTACATTTGGGCTCTTTTGTCTCTAGTGGCCATCTTGGGAGATTTCTTTGTTATGAAGTTTCCTAATTTCCTCATTTACTGCAGTCTCCTCAGTGGGAGTACTTTCAGTTTTTTATTTTGGTTCCATCAAGAAGGCATTCAGATGTGTCACACATTTGCCATAAATTCTGAATGTTAGCACTCTAGTTGCTCATTAGATCACTGTAGTAAAACTACTGCTCACCAGGGAAGTCTGCTGCTGGTATTCAAAGTGCATGTTTCAGTCTGCATGTCAGAATTTGTTTATGAAATAGAAGAGGATTTGAGAAGTCAAAATGTGCCCTAATTTTTCTTTCTGCAGAACTAATCATAATTTCTATGGCAAAATGAACCCCCTCATTTTGTTCCTTTGCAAATTAAATGTTTTAAGTGTTACCACTTTATTCCAATCAAGATGGCTTCAGGTGTGCCATACTTTTGTCATAAGTAAGACTGTTAGCGCTCTAGTTGTTCGTTAGAACACTCTGGGACATTCTGTCATTGGGCTATACTTGGGCTACATCTGGGTGATATTTGGTCTACATTTGGGCTCTTTTGTCTCTGGTGGCCATTTTGGGAGACTTATTTGTTATGATGTTTCCTAATTTCCTCATTTACTACAGTCTCCTCAATAGGAAATACTTTCAGTTTTTTACTTTGATTCCATCAAGAAGGCATTCAGATGTGTCACAAATTTTGCCATAAATTCAGAGTGTTAGCACTCTAGTTGCTTATTAGATCACTTTAGTAAAGCTACTGCTCATCAGGGAAGTCTGCTGCTGGTATTGAAAGTGCATGTTTCAGTCTGCATGTCAGAATGTTTTAATGAAATAGAAGAGGATTTGAGAAGTCACTCAAAATGTGCCCTAATTTTTCTTTCTGCAGCACTAATCATACTTTCTATGGCAAAATGAACCCCCTCATTTTGTTCCTTTTTAAATTAAATGTTTTAAGAATTACCACTTTATTCCAACCAAGATGGCTTCAGGTGTGCCATACGTTTGTCATAAGTAGGACTGTTAGCGCTCTAGTTGTTCTTTAGAACACTCTGGGAAGCTGCAGTAGAACACAAAGGAATCAACTGACAGTCTCTGCCCTTGTTGGATGTACATGTTTTACTGAGAATGTCAGACTTCATTCTCACATGACTGAGAAAGATAATGTGAATTTACAGAAAATATGCTCTCGGTTAGCTTATAGATCACCTTCCAAACCTCTGTGGGAAAAGCATGAGAAAATAGTTTTCTCTCAAACATGATTCATGATATCACAGCAGAAGGCTTTTTCACATGGTAAAATCACCTTAGAACACACCACAATTCCTAAAATGAGTATGGTACCATCAACAAATGATTTATAATCTAACTAAAGTCTTAAACCCTTCTATTAACTGTAATGCTTTTTAATGAGTTGCTATCATGTATATTGGTCCCAAGATGGCTGCCAACACTTCTTGGATGAAGTGCTGACAGCCAATCAGATCTCACGATGAGATGTGTGGTTAGGCTCCGCCCAGATATATATGTGATTTTACTTTTGATTTTCTCAGGAACTACTGAACGCATTTACACCATTTAAGCAAAAGGCACATGCCTGACCTGAGGACGACCTCTTTGTCAAATTTCAAGTAATTCTGTTCAGCCGTTCGGGCTGTACCTTCGACTAAAGGTCCTATGGGAAAATGCATGGGGAAAACACGTTTTGGGACCCCCTTTGACGAATCACCCCGAGACTTTCAGGGTAGGAGCTGAGCGGAGCGCCCCATTAGTTTTGAAAATTTCACGAAGATAAGTCAACCGGCGCCAAAGTTATTCAAAATAGAATTTTCAGATTTCCTATGGGAACTCGGTCCTAACTATAACTATCTACTGGCGACCGCCAGTAGATGATATATATATATATATATATATATATATACATATACACACACACAGTCCTTACTCCAACAAGAAAAAGGTACGTACACGAGGGTTGTATGTTTACAGCTTCTTTTAATTAAATTGGCCCCTCACGACCCAGCATGTGAAGGAGAGATGCGTTTCGGCTTTGACAGCCTTTATCAATCAATCCTATTATCAATCTTTAGCAACAGTGATGTCATTTGACATTTGTCATCAGTGATGTCATCAGTGATGTCACTAACCATGTCATGAATGATGTAATATGTGATGTCATCAGCAGTGCATTGCGGTGGCGCGAGTTATAGTTAGCTGAACTAACTATAACGGGGGAATTTCTCTGGTTTTGTACGAGTGAAATGTCACACTAACTATAACGTGCCTGAAACCTATGTTTTTTTCAGTGACTTTCAAAGGTTTTCTAAATGCTAATTTCGAATTATAATGTTCATTAAAGCTATGGTTTTTTCAGTAATTTTGAAAAAAAATGTAGTGATATTTTGTAACTTTAATATCCCAAAAATAGTTTTTGTAATTTTTTTGTTTGTTATTAAAATAATATGTCTTCTGTTTTCTTAAATATTAATATATATATATATATATATCTATATATATTATTATTATTTTTTTTTTAAAGTGGAGTTGCACACCCATTGTGTACCTATCTCGCTGGGTGTGCGGATTCAAACTGCCATATTGGTAAAGTCATGAAGGATGCGTGTTTCAGCCAGCCCACTCCACTTACGCCTACAGGGAGGGGACTACAACGCTACATGTCCCAGGTCTTCCATGTAGTGATCTGCTGATCACAGGTCTAGTTGTCAGCATGCCACAGCCACTCCCTAACGACTGCTGTACACCCACACCACACCCATGCAGCACAGGTGTCACAGGACATGTGATCCTGCCAATAAAAAGGGACGGACGCACATGCTTGATGCCATTTCCACTCTAGATCTGGGGATATCCGTGTGCTTATTATGTTGGTGGCAGCTGAGGCACTTTGACCAACACAGGCCTCCCGCAACGTCGCGATGAGTTGAGGTGCACAGAGATGGTGGCAGCCGAAGCACTTTGCCAGACACTGGCCTCCTGCCACGTGACGATGACTTGAGGTGCACAAAGTTGTTGGCAGCCGAGGCATTTTGGCCGACACGGGCCTCCCATCACGTGGCGATGACTTGAGCTGCACTGAGTTAGTGCCACCAGAGCTGAGCGGGTGTGCAGCCTGCGATGAAGCGCGGCCTCGATACGCTATCCTGGCAATCAAGACCCAATTTGAATTGTGAGCTCGGCTGGACGATGTGTACGCCAAAGGCAGCTGGCTGTACAGACATGACTCCTCGGCATGGTGCAGCAGGATGTGCTGGGGGCCTGTGCTGCGGAATCCAGAGACGACTGAGGAGGCTGCTCCGGCACGTGGTGGGCCCTCTTGGAGACACGCCGGTGGAGGCAGGTGAGCATTGAGGTGTGGGTGCGTAGGATCGGGCAGTCATCGCTGGGCGGCAGACTGGTCTGGGGATCAGGGCAGGGATGCTTGCGAAAGATGTAAGAATCATGCACAATGCCTGAGAAGTTTGCGACGACATTAGTGTACAGGCCCCTGTGGTTCAGTTTTGCCTGCACATTGTTGGAATGCGTGTGGTTTCTGTTGTGATGATTGGGTGCAGTGTCGGCAGGGGGCACAAATAGTACATGTGTGCAGTCAGTTGCCCCCAATACGTGCAGGAAGTCTGCTACGGCATGGTTCCCTTGCTCGGTCTCCAGTTGTTTCTACGCAGTTTAGGTGAAGTTAACATGGATGTGTATCAAGCTGAAACGAACCCTGATGCTTACAGGTGTGATAAATCCTGCATAATGAGACCGTAACAGAGGTTCGTGTGGTTGTAACTTTCCTTTTCTTTCCTACGAAGGTTACGACCACACAAACTTCTGTTACGGTCTTTCTGTGCAGGATTGATCATACCTGTAAGCATTCCATTTGTGACCATACTAACGCTTGACCATTATCTTCATTTATCCAACAGGTTTCTGAATACGGACTTTTGTGATTTCCAGGACGATCTACAGTTATTTCGATCCACAAGTTGATGTTCCCCGTTGGCAATGTCACTCGTTGTTTGATGTTTTTGTGTTGTTAATTTATGTTTTTCTAATAAAGTACTGTTTCTCCACTACTGTTGACTACTAGACTTCATGACCTGGCACACCCCTGTTTCAGTGACGACAATCTTGGATCTGGAGCACTGAGGCGTCAAGCAACGGCTGGGGTTGAGGCTGGTTGTGCAGGAAGACTACGAATTGGGACAAGCGGGTGGTGCAGATGCAGGGGCCCTAAGTTGCTTTTGTAGACATGCATCCAAGACGTGTGAGGAAGTTTAATAGGTCTGGCTGTGAGACTCCTCCGACTCTTACAGTTGCTAGTTGGAAGATACCAGAGGCCAACAGGTGCAGCACAACCAGCAGCTTTGTCTGCGTAACGATGTTGATTGTCCGCTGTGTTGGTACCGTCAGCCTGTGGGCAATGTGGCAGTGTGCACCAACTTGAGAATGGGGCGATAATTCTTTCGCCACTTTTGCTGCGGTAAACTGCCGATAACTCGGCGATAAGTCCCAACTGTTGGGTTAAAGGGTGACTCTAAAACAAACCCTGGTGTTTATTAGAACTTTGTTGTAGCTACATGCAAAACACAAGAAAAAAGATGAAAAACCAAGAAAAGTGGGCAGGGTACAAACACCCTGACCCCCTACGCCTGCTCAGGGAATCCCACAAAAAGCCCCAGGGCCAAAAAATTATTACTATTTTTTTTTTTAAAGCAGCTGGGCGCAGTAATCCGGACAAACAAATAAAACAAAACGATGGGGTGTATTCTCAAGAACTTATCGCTTAGTTATCGGCACTTTACAGCAGCAAAAGAATTATCATCCCATTCTCAACCTGGTGAAAACTGCCGCTATCGCCAGTTTTTCAGCGATAGCTTCCTCAAAAAAACATTGCCACCAATGAGAGTGACAACTAACGCTAAAGATATGCAGGATAGGCGTTCCCGTGCAAAAAAAACCATGAAAACACCACGTCCCGATATTTTCAAAAACCAGCGAAATCTGCGATGCGATTCAAAAACAGGCGATAAGCCGCGTTAGGAGTAGGAATTTAACATCTGCCTTTTACAGGTGTAAAGCAGGATGACTACCTACAGTATGAAAGGGAGCCCAGCCCAGAACCACATCTGAAGACCAACACATGTCATAGAGCTACTGACCATGCAGCTCCAAAACCCAAGAAGGCCACAACACCCACCGCCACCACCCCCAGGACACTTCTGGGAAGGTCAACGCGTTTGCCAGAGCGGCAGCCCTCACCGTGCCATGAGGCCACCACCATGACCGCCGGCCTCCTCAACACAGGCCCCCTACGAACCCAGCGGCACAGCACCGCAGAGTAATGTCTGTACAGACTACTGCCTTGGATGTACACTGCGGACAGCAGGGCTCACAATTCAGATTGAGTCGCGATTCCAGATGACGCAGTCCAGTAGCCTTATTAAGGCAGAATTCATTAGGCAAAAGACATTGCTACCAGTGTGGCCCGCCCGGACCACGCATCATCGCTGGCTGCGCACACGCTGAGTGCTTCAGGTACAACTAACTCTGTGCAGCTCAAGTCAACGCCACGTGGCTGTGGGCCCTTGCTGACCGCTGCCTCCAGCCTACACTGCGGTCATCAGGGCTCACAGTTAAAATTGAGTCTTGATTCATTAATTTCAGAGTCCAGTAGACAACTAACTATAACGTCCCTGAAACCTACATATTTCGACAATATATTCCATACATATTTCATATTTTGTTCCATACGCCTACACTGCGGTCAGCAGGGCTCACAGTTTGAATTGAGTCTTGATTTATTAATTGCAGAGAGAATTGTACTCTATGTCCTCGGATTTTGTCAAGAAGAAGTAACAAAAAGCATTCCTCGCTGTCTATGCTGACTACTGCCTTCCATCTAGACTGCGGACAGCAGGGCTCACAATTTAGATCGAGTCGCGATTGCAGATGATTCAGTCCAGTAGGCAACAGACATTGCTCCCAGTGCGGCCCGTCCGCACCACGCATCATCGCTGGCTGCGCACACGCTGAGTGCTTCAGGTGCCACTAACTCAGTGCACTGCAAGTCACCACCACATGGTCTTATTGACACAGAATTCATTAGGCAAAAGACATTGCTTCCAGTGCAGCCCGCCCGGACCACGCATCATCACTGGCTGCGCACACGCTGGGTGCTTCAGGTACCACAAACTCTGTATAGCTCAAGTCAACGCCACATGGCTGTGGGCCCTTGCTGACCGCTGCCTCCAGCCTACACTGCGGTCAGCAGGGCTCACAATTCAAATTCAGTCTTGATTCATTAATTTCAGAGTCCAATAGGGAACTAACTATAACGTCCCTGAAACCTACATATTTCGACAATGTATTCCATACATATTTCATCTTTTGTTCCATACACCTACACTGCGGTCAGCAGAGCTCAAAATTCGAATTCAATCTTGATTTATTAATTGCAGAGCCCAGTAGGCAACAGACATTGCATCCACTGCGGCCTGCCCCCACGACGCATCATCGCTGGCTGCGCACACGCTGAGTGTTTCAGGTGCCACTAATTCTGTGCAGCTCAAGTCAACGCCACGTGGCTGTGGGTCCTTGCTGACCGCTGCCTCCGGTCTACCCTGCGGTTAGTAGGGCTCACAATTCAGATTGAGTCACGATTGCAGATGAGGCAGTCCAGTAGGCAACAGACATTGCTTCCAGTGTGGCCCGCACGCACCACGCATCATCGCTGGCTTTGCACACGCTGAATGCTTCTGATGCCACTAACTCAGTGCACCACAAGTCACTGCTACATGGCCTTATTGACGCAGAATTCATTAGGCAAAAGACAATGCTCCCAGTGCGGCCCGCCCGAACTACGTATCATCACAAGCTGCGCCCACGCTGAGCGTCACTGTTGCCACTAACTCAGTGCACCACAAGTCAACACCACGTAGTTGTAGGCCCTTGCTGACCGCTGCCTCCGGCATACACTGCGGTCAGCAGGTCTCACACATATCCAATCCAATCCTGTCCTGCAAGGACATGCTATCATCGCTGGCTGCGTACACGCTGAGCTCTTCAGGTGCCACTATCTCTGTGCATCACAACTCCTGGATCCTTTATGATTGACTTTCGTGCTGTAGACACCGGATGCAACAATGTCACCTCATGCAGCAGGAATATCCCAAAGGGACATTAACAATTTCTTCACATCAGCACGCTAATCTCTGGTGCCCCTACCTCAGTGCACCACAAGTCATGGACCCTTTACGATACAATCTTTTTGTGTGTGATTTAAGATCTGGTACCCCTACCTTAGTGCACCACAAGTCATGGACCCTTTATGATAGAATCTCTGTGTGTGATCCGATTATCACTGTTGTAGTTGTTCTCAGCACCAACCATTCCCTGAGGGCTGGCTTACACTCACCCCACACGCATCCAGCACAGACATCACTGGACATGTGACCCTGGTAATAAAAAGGGGCCGAGCGCACGTGCCAGTAGCCAGTTCCACTATCTATCTAACTGTGTCCGTTTGTTCATTATGTATGCATGATGGCTCTGGTCCCTACCACATTACATTGTGCTGTTGACTGCACACGCATCCATGTTACCTCTGGCAGTGGGGAAGACCTCGGTTATGTAACTTTGTCTGGGTCATTCTATGAGTACATGGGTAGAGACTGGATGATTAGAGTACTGCAATGAGATTGTATAGTGAATTTATAAGTGCTTGGGGACTGGCGGAGTGATTGGATAAGTAGATATGTTGGTGGAGCCTAACCCCCGAGCACAAGCTTGGCTCTAATTGGCTGCAAACCAGTGGCAACCCTGACGGAGCGTAAGGATTGCAAACCAAGCCCCGGGAAAGGCCCAGAATCCTGTCTGCAAGATATTCCCAGCCCCACAGCTGGATCATTGACATACGGTGGATAGAATATCCGGAATTCTGCAAGCGTAAGCGGAGTGGGCAGAGCCGGCGTACGCCAGTCAGGGGCGCAACTAGAGCCAAATTTCGGGGGGAGGCTAATAAAAATTTCAGGGAGGGGCTAATTCTTCCAGTCATAGGCAGAGTGCAGATGCAGGGGCTCTAAGAAGAGGTGAAATCACCACAAAGCCTCATTTACAGGTAAATGGTCTTTTAAAGACCTGTGAATTACTCGGGTGCCGTGCTGAGAGCTGCGCATCCAGCGCGCTCACTCTAGGGGGCCACACTGAGAGCCACGCACCCAACGCGTTCACACTAGGGGGCCTTGCTGGGCACCGCATTAGGATCGCCACTCCAAACTTTTCTAAAAAATAGCAGTCCACTTCCATTAATTTATATTCGCCCCGAGGACCTCACCCCCCGGGGCATGCCCAATTCTTGAATGTATTTATTAATCATTAGGCCATGTGGTCCCCCTTCCCTTGTCCACTTCTGGCCCCCGGGGACCCCATCTCCCAGGGCCTGGCCTCTTCGTTGGGGACCGTGGGGGAAGCCCCAATGCCCCCACGGTCCCAGCCGGCTCCCCGCCTCCTGCGGGAGCCGGCATTGCTTTTGGCAAGAGGAGCTGCTAACATACAGCTCCCCTTGCCCAAAAGCAATCCCGCAATATAGGATTGCCCACGGAACCTGGCCCACTCGGGGGCTCATTTAAATGAAGTGAGGGGGCCCCGCCTCATTTAAAAAAAAAAATAATTTCGGCTGGATTCGTGCACCCAGCACGCATTCGGATGTTTAAAAAAAAAAAAACGTGCCTGGGGTTCCTTGTGGGACACCCTGAGCAGGCCTAGGGGATCAGGGTATTTCTACCCTGACCCCTTGTCTTCTTTTTTAATCTTTTTTCGACTATTCTCTTGCAACTCGGTTCTACCAAGTCACAAGATGGCTGCCAACACTTCCTGGTTTAGAGTGTTGGCAGCCAATCACAGTGAAGCTTGTGGTCGTGGCAGCCAATCACAGTGAAGCACGTTGTCGGGAGGGTGCGCGAACCCACCGCTGCCCCAGATATCAAACTTTTATATATTTATTTCTCAGCAACTACTGAAGGCATTTACACCATTTAAAAAGAAGTCGCTTTCTGAATCAAGCACTACCTTTTTGCCAAATTTGGTGTAACTCCGTTCAGCAGTTGGGGCTGTAGCCTTGGCTAAAGTTTCCTATGGGAAATTGTTTTTTTTTACTTTTATTTTTTGAATTTCTCAGCAACTACTAAACGGATTTACACCATTTAAAAAAAAGGTCGCTTTCTGAGCCAAGCTCTACCTTTTTGCCAAATTTGTTGTAATTCCGTTAAGCAGTTCGGGCTGTAGCCTGTAATAACATTTCCTGTGGAAATTAACATGAAGAAAACACTTTTTGGGACCCCCCCTTTTTTCTCAGCCCCCACTAGACAAATCACCCCCAAACTTTAAGAATAGGAGCTGACCTGGATAGACCTTTATTTTGGAGAATTTCGTGAACATTCGTCAAACGACGCCAAAGTTATTAGCAAATCAAAAAATGCTTTTCCAATGGAAACTAGGTTATAACTATAACTACCTACTGGAAACTGCCAGTAGGTAATATATATATATATATATATATATATATATATATATATATATATATATATATATATATTCCCTGAAAAACCATAGGTTTTAGGGGTGTTATAGTTAGCTGGACATTTCACTCGAACAAAACCATTGAAATTCCTCCGATATAGTTAGTTGTACTAACTACATCTCGCACGCCCGCAATCCACTGCTGATGATGTCACATACTACATCATTCATGACATGGTCAGTGACATCACTGATGAAATCTCAAACAGCAGTGTCCTGGGGCTGGGGGGGCCTGAGAGCCCCCCACACCCAATTTTTTGTAGCCCCGGGGGTATGGCGGTCCCCGGGGCTGGGGGGGCCTGAGAGCCCCCCCACCCAATATTAATAGGCCCCGGGGGTGGCGGTCCCTGGGGCTGGGGGGGCCTGAGAGCCCCCCACCCAATATTAATAAGCCCCGGGGGTGGCGGTCCCCCCACACTATTTTTTTTAAAATGCTGCCGTGATTTGGCCCCCCAGGGCCCAATTACTAAAGAAGTGCGGGAGCCCGCGCTTCATTTTGTTTTTTTATTTTTTGCCGAAATTCGTGCTGGGTGCGCGAATCTCGACGATTTGCTTTTTTTGGCCCTGGGGGTCCTTGTGGGACCCCCTGAACAGGCCTAAGGGGTCAGGGTGTTTCTACCCTGCCCCCTTTTTGCGCGTTTGTTTCTTAGGTTTCTTAGCTTTGGCTGCCAACACTTCCTGATTTGGAGTGTTGGCAGCTAATTAGAATACAGCTCGTGCACTGCAGGGTGCGCGCTGGGTGCGCATAGGTTGCGCGGATCCTCCGAGGCCATAGATATATATGTACTTTTAAATGTCATTTTCTCAGGAACTACTGAACGGATTTACACCATTTAAGCAAAAGGCACGAGTCTGAACTAAGGACTACCTCTTTGCCAAATTTGGTGTAATTCCGTTCAGCAGTTCGGCCTGTAGCTGCGGCTAAAGGTCCTAAGGGAAACTGCATGGGGAAAACGCGTTTTGGGAACCCCCTTTTTTCTCGGCCCTCGCTTGACGAATCACCGTGAAACTTTTAGGATAGGAGCGGACCGGAGCTGGCCAAAAGTTTTTACAATTTCGTGAAGATTCGTCAACTGGCGCCAAAGTTATTCAAAATAGAATGTTGCAGATTTCCTATGGAAAATAGGTCCTAACTACATCTACCTACTGGCGACCGCCAGTAGGTAATATATATATATATATATTCCCCCGTTATAGTTAGTTCAGCTAACTATAACTCGCGCCCCCGCAATGCACTGCTGATGACGTCACATATTACATCACTCATGACATGGTCAGTGACATCACTGATGACATCTCAAATGACATCACTGATGACATCACTGATGACGTCATCCAGTGAGTCTGTGTTTCTGTAAAGTTTTAATATGTTTAATATATATAGGGAAAGGCCTGTTGAAGAATGAGTGGGTGTACGAGTGTGTGAATGGATGATTTTCTAGGTGCGTAACTGACTCTATAAGTGAGTCATTAAATGTATCTTACTGCAGACTAGTGACTAAACTGTGTGAATGTCTGTATGTGTCTGTGTGTTGGTGTATAAGAGGCTGCATGGTTTTGTGATTAGCTATATGAGTGTCTATATGGGTTATTGATTGGTTGTCTGAGTATCTGTATGGGTGCCTGAGTGTTTGTGTGGGTAGGGTGTGTGTGACTCTGTGCATAGATGTGTGAGTGGGTGATTTTATGGGTGCAAGGTTATAAGAGTGCAACTGTGATGGACTGTATGGTTGGGTGAGTGTATGTATGTGTGTGTTAGTGATTGAATGTATATCTCAGTTGTACATGTGTCAGTAACTACATATGTGAAACGCAGTGTATATGTGTGTAAGAGTATATAACTATCTATATGTGAGAGTGTGTGATTGCAGGAGTGGCTGTATGGATGAGTGTGTGCTTGTATCAGTAATTGTATAAGAGCGTCAGAATTTGTTAGTATTTTTATGAGTAAGTGAACTTGAGTGTGTTTAACTGTATAGGTGAGTAAATTGGACTGTGATTAATTATTTGCATGACTGACTAGGTGTATCAGTACCTCAATGGATCATTGGCGGTGTGTGAGTGTCTATATAGGGGTATAAATGCATATGATAGTCCTGTACGGAGTGACTGTAAGTATGAGTGACTGTACAGGTGAGTGAGTGGAGATGTATGTACAGCTGAGTCAATGAGTGGGTATGTAGTTATTGGTATTGAAGTATCTATGGTTTTCAAAACGGCCGTCTGAAATTTTGAGTCGGTGTATCAAAGGTTATATTAGGGTGTGAGAAGATGCACTAATTTGTCACATGGATGACATCATCAGTGATGTCATCGGTGATGTCATTTGAGATGTCATCAGTGATGTCATCAGTGATGTCACTGACCATGTCATGAGTGATGTAATATGTGACGTCATCAGCAGTGCATTGCGGGGGCGCGAGTTATAGTTAGCTGAACTAACTATAACGGAGGAATTTCTAGGGTTTTGTATGAGGGAAATGTCCAGCTAACTATAACGCCCCTGAAACCTATGTTTTTTCAGTGAATTTCTAATGTTTTTTAAATGCCAATTCCTAACTATAACGCCCCTGAAACCTTTGTTTTTTTCAGTGAATTTCAAAGGTTTTTTAAATGCCAATTCCTAACTATAACGCCCCTGAAACCTTTTGTTTTTTCAGTGAATTTCAAAGATTTTTTAAATGCCAATTCCTAACTATAACGTGCATGAAACCTATGTTTTTTTCAGTGAATTTCAAAGGTTTTTTAAATGCTAATTCCTATCTTTAACTTATCTCTGAAGATATCATGTTTAATGATTTCGATTGGATTTCTATATTTTTTAAATTCAGTCTGTCAATTTCATAAATTTTTTTTTTTAAATACTTTTTTATCACCATTTTTTAAACTTATTTTTCAATTAATTCTTTTAAAAATTAAAAAACAATATTTGAATTTAATGGGTTTTTAGAACATATTTTTTTATATTTTTCAAAATATTTTTTTAACTTTATGTTCAAAACTTTATTTTATTTTTTTTTTTCCATGTTTTTGGATCCGCGCACCCTAAGCGCACCGTTCCCGATCCCTACGCGATAGCATCCGCGCATGGTACGAGTTGGGTACGTGTTTAGTGCACGATCGCAATGCGACCAGTACGCGACTCCGAGCCTATACGCGACACGTTCGATGTACATAACGCGACGTTTACGTGCTTCCGCGATGCGTCATCTGCGTCTATGACGCGGTAGGTGCGCGGATCCCGCGAAATATTTAACATTTTAAAAAACATATATATATGTATTTCATGTGAATATTAATTGAAGACAAACTCTAGAGTAGTCTTAAAACTATTATATTTTTACATCTAATCATATAATTTTTTTAATTCAATTTCGCGGATGCGCGCTGGATGCGTGCTGCGTAAGCACAGGGTGCGTAGATCCCATGTGATCTGCAAAAAAAGAGATTTGATTGGTTCATTACACTTCCTATTCTAACTATTGAAAGACCCCACCCATTTCAATCATTCTTTGAGCTTCTTTGGAGGAACATCTCACACCTTAGAACTAGAAGAAACTTTTTGGGGAAGATTTCCACAGCTGCAATTTTTCTGAAGACAATGGCTTCTGCACAGCAGCCACCATCAGAATCAGACCCTTCGTCCGATGAGGAATTTGTTGTGGAACCTCCAAGCCCAGAAAGATACACCTCTGTGGTGTGGAATTTTTTTTTCCTTCCCAGAAGGACAAAATAAAACTAATTCAACTAAAGTGACATGTAAAATATGTCAAAGAGTGCTTTCCAGAGGAGATCCATCAAAAAATACTCTTGTGAGACTGCGAGTATGTTAAAACACCTGAATAGTCTGCATCCCGTGAACCTGGCCAAGCAGGAATGCAGAAGACTCCGACAGCAGCCTCAGCCAGCAGTGGCAAGCACTTCTGCAGCATCACCATCAAGCACTCACCCGGACATACGTCCAGAATTTGGAAAACTAAAAATTAGTTGCATTAAATGCAACAAACTACTATGTTACGGCGAGCAGTCAATTGAACTATTCTGCCGAGCGCAGCAAAACCACAAGTGCTAAACTTGTGTTTATTTATTATTTTTGCAGAAGTTGACTGTTTTGTTCCTCCTGTTGTCTTTTTTTCCTTTTGAAAAAAACAAAAAAATAACAAAATTGTTCCAAAAAGTACAAAAAAATTAAAAAACAAAAAAGAATAAAAAAAAAAGTTCTTCTAAGAACTAACTTTCCTGGTTTAAAAAAAGAGCTAAATTTCTTTGTCAGTGTGTGAAAGTTTAGATGAATGTATGTGTAGTACGTAATTGACTGAATTAATGCATTAGTAGCGTATGGTGAATGTATAAGTGCAGAACTATGAGGAAGTGCTGCAGCATCACACAGTAACCTCTTTAACCGCAGTGTGCTGTAGTACTTCCGAAGCACAGGGATGCAACATATGTACATAAATATGTTACAAATCTATGCTTCTCTCTGCACGGCTGCTTAAACTGCAGCCATGTGGTGACACAGGCACCCTTGCACCATAGTGCAAGGATATCTGTGTCATGTGCTGTTTGTTTTTCTACAGGAAGACACACCTTCCTGCACAAAAACAATGAGAAAATGCATTTTTCTCCTTCAATGTATGCTAAACATTTCAGCATGCATTGAAAATGTGGACAAATTAAAACAATTCTCCTTGTTGTGCTTTCCTACACCAATTTTAGAATGGTGCAGCATTCACACACATATCGAGATTTATGATTTCTGATGAATCTAGACATGTGTCTTGTTCTATGAGTATTAAGTGCAATCATGCACAATAACACTTATAGAACACCCTTTCAACACAAAGTGGTGTGCATGATGAGATTGTATTTACATGGAGTATAAAAAGTGCACAGAGTGCCTTTTCCTCTCTTTGTAAATATGAAAGAGTATCTTGCACAATAACTATGTTACAAAAAGTTACATATTTCCGTTTTTAAAATTCCTTGCGAATGATAGAAGGTAAGCACAGAGTTTTGTCTGCAAAGATGTTCAAAGAAGAATGATTTAAATAATTGCGGTCCTTCAATAGCTAAAATGGGAAATATTATGAACCCCTCAAATCTCTTTTTTTGAATGTCACATGATATCTGATTATGGTCAGATTTCAAAACTACATAGGTATAAACAGAGTGTTTTTAGAAACGTGTTTCAACTTTGTAGCTTCTTGCAGACCTCCTCATTCTGCATATTGAGACTTAGTTAAACTTACCTTCACAGTAATAGGAATAAAAAATGGTATACATTTTTTTCAGATCTTCATTCCAATCTAAATTCATATAAATTGCTAATTTTAAAATTTGGATCTGTGAAAGAAAAGGAAAAAAAAAGTGATAACATGTAATAATACATTTTTTACAACACAGCATAATTTCCACAAAGTAATTTGTTTGCCTTTTTTGCTGTTCTCAGAATATATTAAATTTCACTAAAAATAGTGATTTCAATCGTACTCATCACTTAACAGCGGGCAAAAAAAAAACAATCACAAAGATTGTTAAAAAAAAACAACATGCTATTCTCAACAAAATACCACAAGATACAAATCACAGATATATAAAATGCTTACAGCTAATAACATTTTATAAGTTTAACTTACAAAAACTGTAAATGTTGTCGCTTTAAAATATTCACCGAATCTAAGGATCAATTTTTGGCAGACGCACCACGCCCACAACGTTTTCCTTCAGTGGTGTGGACATTTTTTACTTTTCCCGAGGGGCAAACAAAGACCAATGCCACCTTGGTCACGTGCAAGATTTGCAAAAGAGTTCTGTTGCAAGGGTAGCCTAACAAGAAATACTCGTACGGCACGGCAAGTATGATGAAACACCGAAGGACCCTTCATCCAAACAATCTTTCACGAGAAGAGTGCAAACAGATGAGAAACACTCCTGTTCTGTATCTGTAAAAAAGAATCACAAATAAATGTATATTAATAACTTTCAAATGTATACTATTCCATTACTGTACAAACACATTTTATATAAAAACTGACTAAGAAACTATAGCCCTGAACCACAAGTTTGACGATCGTTAAAACACTACATGCAGAGTGCATACTACTTTGAAGCAGTTCATACCCTAAAGCCTACCTCACTAAAAGACTACATGCTAACTGACTAAATGATTACAGTACTATAAGGAGACACACTGGGTGAGTGACAGGGTGTTTGCTAGAAGTGTATGAATACTGACTGGGGAATTGAAGGTGTGAAAGACAAGTGTGTAGGTGGTTAGAGGACTGCATGCATACTGGATAGGTATTTAAAGCAGTCCATGTGCTAAGGCCTGGCTCACTGCATGAGTACTTGGGTACTGACTGAATGATTAGAGTACAGCAAGGAGAGTGCCTGGGTGAATTTATAAGTGGTAGGCTTTTGGCGCAGGGAATGGATTAGTACTTTGTACTGAATGGGTCACTAGAGGAGTGCAAAGGGAGTGACAGGATGTTTGCTGGACTGTATGGATACTGACTAGGGAATTGAAAGTGTGAAAGCCAAGTGTCTAGGTGGTTAGAAGACTGCATGCATAGTGGATAAGGGTTTGAAGCAGTCCATGTAGTAAGGCCTGGCTCAGTGCATGAATACTTAGGCACTGACTGAATGATTAGAGTACTGCAAAGAGAGTGTCTTGGTGAATTTTTAAGTGTTTGGGTTTTGGCACAGTGAATGGATTAGTACATGGTGCTGAATGGGTCACTAGAGGACTGCAAAGGGAGTTACAGGGTGTTTCCTGGAAGTGTATATATACTAACTAGGGAATTGAAAATGTGAAAGACAAGTGTATAGTATGTTAGAAGACTGCATGCATACTGCATAGACATTTGAAGCAATCTATGTGGTAATGTATGGTTCACAACATGAGTACTTGGAAGCTGACTAAATCATCAGACTACTGCTAGGTTAGTGCCGGGGTAAAACTTTTAAATTTTCAGTTCTGGCACAATGAAGAGAATAGTACATGGTACTGCACTTTAGTGTCAAACCCTGATTCATTTTATCAATGCATAAGCAAAGAATAGGTTCTAAGGCTACTAAAACTTGACAACATGACCGATTTTAAAACAGTTATCTGTCAGCAAATACACTATGTTACCAAATGTTTCTCTCACAATGGTTCCCAAATGCACACAGACTCACAGTGTGATTCTAGACAAGGAACACTATCCCTAGCAGCTTACCAAAACTCATTCACTACTGTGGAAGGGGTAAGGGGACTGCACACAATCTAAATATTTCAGTACTGCACTTTAGTGTCAAAGCATGAATCATTTTATCAATGCATAACCAAAGACTGGCTTCTAATGCTACTAAAACTTGACAACATGACAGGTTTTAAAAGAGTTATCTGTCACCAAATACACAATGTTACCAAAAGCTTCTCTCACAGTGGTTCCCAAATGCACACAGACTCACAGTGTTATTCTAGACAACAACCACTATACCTAGGAGTTTACCAAAAATCATTCACTACTGTGGAACTGGTAAGGGAACTGCACACAATCTACATATTTCAGGACTGCACTTTTGTGTCAAAGCCTAACTCATGTAATCAACGCATAAGCAAAGACTGGCTTCTAATGCTACTAAAACTTGACAACATGACAGGTTTTAAAAAAGTTATCTTTCAGAAAATACACGATGTTCCCAAATGCTTCTCTCACAGTGGTTCCCAAATACACACTAACTCACAGTGTGATTCTAGACAAGCACCACTATCCCTAGGAGTTTACCAAAACTCATTCACTACAATGGAAGTGGTAGGGGAACTGCAGACAATCTACATATTTCAGGACTGCACTTTTGTGTCAAAGCCTGACTCCTTTAATCAAAGCATAAGCAAAAACTGCCTTCTAATGCTACTAAAACTTGACAACAAGACAGGTTTTAAAACAGTTATCTGTCAGCAAATACACAATATTACCACATACTTCTCTCACAGTGGTTCCCAAATGCACACAGACTCACAGTGTGATTCTAGACAAGCAACACTATCCCTAGCAGCTTACCAAAACTCATTCACTACTGTGCAAGGGGTAAGGAGACTACACACAATCTACATATTAAAGTACAGCACATTAGTGTCAAAGCATGACTTATTTTATCAATGCATAAGCAAAGACATTCTTCTAATGCTACTAAAACTTGACAACATGACATGTTTTAAAACAGTTATCTGTCAGCAAATACACGATGTTACCAAATGCTTCTCTCACAGTGGTTCCCAAATGTACACATACTCACTGTGTGATTCTAGACAAACAACACTATCCCTTGCACTATACCAAAACACATTTCTTCATCTAGAAGGAGTACTACATTTTAATATAGAAACATAACTCATTTCACAAATTCATAAACAATTACTGGTTTCTAATTCTACCAAAATATAAAAACAGCACAGTTATATGCTTATCACAGAATGGTATGCACACACACTGTCAATAAGATTGTAGAGAAAAAAAGTACTCCCTACACTTTAGCAGGAGAACTACATTAGTCAGATTAAAATCAAAATAATCTACATACATCCCCTCACAATTAAATAACTCACCTTTCAAGTTGTTTTGTAGATTAAGAAGTATATCAGTCACACACCAGATTTTCTTTTACAGAACCTTGGCACTGTGCACCTCTCAGCAAAAACAAAGAATGGAAAAGTTTCCCTTTCATTTTCCACACATATACATGTAAACATCAAATCACAATCCTTCACACATAAACTCAAAAGCAAACACACATTTCTATTGGTTAAACATTTCAACCCTTTCCAACTGAAATACATTTCAACCCTTCCCCCAATCTGCCTTCTGCCTGTTACCATAGAAACAGGTCATGGAACACTGCACTGAGCACACAGGTCACAAATTCAGCACACAATGTTACTAAACAAGACAGCAAGTGTGCTTGACTTTTCAACATATCAGCTTATCATATATAATGTTCCTTACAATCTGTTTTTGTTAACCAATAAGAATCATACCTTTAAAAAACAGAAATATACACCCTACCTTTCAGTGTAGAAAGTAGTCATACAACCAATGATTTCTTGTCTTTTTAAAAAAAAATTCAGTGGATCCACGCACCCAACGCGAGAGAATCCGAGCACCCAACGCGATAGGATGCACGCACCATGCGCGCATTTCGCCGTTTAAAAAAAAAAAAAAATAGGGGGCCCCAGGGGGTCCTTCTGGGACCCCCTAAGCACCTCTAGAGGGTCAGAGTATTTCCACTCTTCCCCCTTTATATGTTTTACACACTTATTCCCCTTGCTTCTTCAGCCTCGCTTCTACCGAGGCAGAAAATGGCCGCCAACAGTTCCTGGTTTCGAATGTAGACAGACATTCGACAGCCAATTAGCATTCAGCGCGCGATCGGGAGGGTGCGCGATTGGTTTGGGGAGGGTGCGCACACGGTGCGGGTAGGGTCCGCGGATCCTCCCCGGCCATAGATATATATGTACTTTTAACTCTAATTTTCTCAGGAACTACTGAACGGATTTACACCATTTAAACAAAAGGCACGAGTCTGAACTGAGGACTACCTCTTTGCCAAATTTGGTGTCATTCCGTTCAGCCGTTCGGGCTGTAGCTGCAACAACAGATCCTATGGGAAATTGCATGGGGAAAACGCGTTTTGGGACCCCCCTTTTTTCTCGGCCCCCGCTTGACAAATCACCACGAAACTTTCAGGGTAGGAGCGGAGCGGAGCTGGCCAAAAGTTTGGAAAATTTCGCAAGGATTCATCAACCGGCGCCAGACTTATTGGGAAAAGAATGTTGCGGATTTCCTATGGAAAATAGGTCCTAACTATAACTACCTACTGGCGACCGCCAGTAGGTAATATACACACACATATATATTCTATAGATATATACGTCACGTGACAGCCTGGTTAAGAATAAATCAGCACGTAGTCACCTCACAGGCAAGCACCCACACATGTGACCAAGGCTTATTTGGAGTCGAAACACGTAAGGGAAAAAACTTGAAAGCATGCTGCTTTTGTATTTGGAAATAAATGCACTGTTGTTCCCCAATTGGGCTTCTGTATTTCTGTTGTGTTATTAATTAAAGAAAGGTTGCTCCGTCAACTGCAGGGTTGGAGGCTCCCATTTTCGGAGGTGGTTGTGAAGATATGTATGCATTAGTGTAAGTTCACGATTTTTTGCAATTCACAATGGAATTTTATGAGTAGTATCTTCATGACTGCCTTTCTTTTCATGTGCGGATTCTCCACCATGAGTGCGGAGATTCCGCTCTCGTAAAGATAAAACTCTTAAAATTCCTTTGTGAATTGCAAAAAATCATAAACATATACTAAAGTGTGAGATTAAATTTGTGAATCAGGCCCATAGTACACCCATTTGGAAAGCTGTATAAGTCCAGGATGACCTTCGCCCATGGCATGTCGAAGCGTTCCTCAGTGATTACTGATGCAAGAGCTTCTCGTCCGCTCACCATCTGGCAGGCTTGGCATCACCCTGCCAGGCTGTCAGCAGTCTCTTCAAGTCTGGGGAACCATACTTTTTCCCTCAAGCATTTTTTCTCTTGGCTGCTCCCTGGTTTCCACCGTGAGCCAGTTCTGTGACTCTCTAGGTTAGTAAGGCTGGACTCACTATACAATGCTCCCTTAGTACTACTCCTTCGATCATGATGCTTGGCTCATTTCTGAGTCTCCAGAATTGTGTCAGCCTTTCCTTGTCTGGGCTGATCCACTGATTGGTGTTGCCAAGGAATGTTCTTCAGGTTCTTTTATGCAGGGTGGTGATGATCTTTCAGAGTACTCCATCATCTGCTGTTGCTTGGTGGATCTCTTGGAGGCTAAGCGTCCTTGGGCATGCTCCTTGGCTCATTAGTCTCATGTACTGCTTTATGTGAACGTTGTCCTCTCCTGATGGGCTTTTGCTTGACATAGGGTGCTGCAAGAGGAAGTCTGTGTTTTTGTTTGACCCTTTGTGGTATGTGACATCAAATGAATACTGTTGTAGCTGTACCACCCAATGCTCAATCTGGGGCGTGTGTGCGGTGCAGTGCCTTTGAATAGAAAAATACTAATAGTTGGTGGTCTGTGATCACTTGGAATGGCCACACGCATCAGTATAAGTGGAAGTGTCCCCAGCCTCACTTTATGGCAAGGGCCTCACTCTCGTTTTGGGCATATCTTATTTCTATGGGTGTGAGGGCTTTGCTGGCAAAAGCGAGGGGCGCCCAACTTCCAGTATCCACTACTTGGATCAGTACTGCCCCAGCCCTATGGGGCTTGCGTCTACGAGTTCTGTCCTTTTGGCTGGGTCAAAGTATGCCATTGTAGCTTTGCCCAATAGAGTGTTGTATATTTGTTCGAATGGTTCGGCTATCTGGAACCCTAATTCCACCTGGCATCAGGCCTCAGAGGGTCTGCCAGAGTTGCAAGGTTGGGGATTAACCGGCCACAATACATGGCCATCCTGAATAAGCTGCATACTTCTCTGTTGTTTTTTGGTGTTGGAACTTGTTGAATTGCTTGTGACTTGCGGGGAGTCCATTTGAATGCTGTTCTTTGTAAAGAAATGTCTAAAGATTATATCTAGGTTCGGAAGAACAAGCACTTCTCTTGATGGAGGTTGAGGCCACGCTTGCTGAGCCGTTTAGGGTCATTTGTAGTCGGCGATGGTCATCGAGTAAATTAGGATGTCTTCAATTATGTTCATGACACCTTGAAGGCCAGATAGTGTCAGTATTGTGTTTTGGAATACTTTTGGGGCTGATGAGATTCCATAATTAAGCCATTTGTACCTCCTCAGGCCGAGGTGAGTTGAGAAAACAGTTATTTATCGTCTGCTTTCATCCAGTTGCAGCTGAGTTTAGATGGCATTCAGGGTTGATTTTGGAAAACTACTTGGCTCTATTGAGGTTATCGATTACATTATTCACGGTGGGTGTGATGTTCCTCTCCCTCTTGATTGCCTTGTTATGGAGGCACATATCAAAACACAGCCAGATTTTTGCCGGTCACCTGGTTTTTTCAGCAAATACCATTGGCAATACCAATGGAGTGGATATGGAGACCTTTTCGATAACATCTAATTCTTCTAACTTCTCCAACTCTTCTTCAACTAGTGGTAGTAGCAGGAAGGGCACCCTGCAGTGTTGCAAGGCCACTAGTTTCACCGTCTTATCGATGTGTAGCTTTAATGGGGATCCTTTGAGGCACCCCAAGCCTTGGAACAAGTGTGGGAATTAACGTAAAATGTCCTCCACATGTATGGCTTGAAAGTTCCTGGCAAAGAATACAAGGCCATGGTCTAGGGCTCTGTGGCACCCAACTAGGATTTCTGCTTCTCCTTTCACAATTTGTAATCTAGCCGGTGTTTCCTTGTCTTGGTTCTACACTGAGACATCAATTGTCCCCACCATTGGGAGTGGTTCTCGGCCTCCATATGTGTATATTTTGGTCCGGGCGGCGACAGAGTTGGTCTTGGTCTGAGGCTAAAGTACTGGTGTTGGCTTATCACGTTCACTGATGCCCCAGTGTCAATGAACGATTTAACTGTCGTTCCTGCTACATTTATCTCACACAGTGGTTGTGGTCTTCAGTTTTTTTTCGGGTGTTCCATGAGGATATGAGGAAGACTTCTTCCTCCTCGGATTGGTTTATATTTTGGAGTCCTCTTTCCCATCTTTGTTGTGATGCTTGGTTCTGCAGCTCAGTGTCATTGAGCTAGAGTTGGCAGATCACTTTCATGGTGTAGCTCTCCCTTTGGACAAACAGCTTCTCAGATCACTTCTGCATATCCTTGCAAAATGTTTTAATTTTCTGAGTTGGAGCATGTTTTCTCTTGGAATCTCTGCTAGGTGTTCTTCTCTCCTGCAATTCCTGAAGTGGGTGCCAGACACGTGTTCTGGTGGCTTTGCCTTCCCGCGCTATGGCCGTGTTCTGATCGCATCGTCATTCTCTGTCTTGAACATGGGTTGTTTACTGGCATGGGGCCAGCTTGAATGGGGCAGAGTGCTTAGTCTATTTCAGCGACTGGTGCTGTGGAGAGGTCGTGGGACTGAGCAAAAATCAGGGTGTCGTCTAGACTGATGCCTGATTGCCACAGAATCCCTCCTCTGAGAGCCACAGACCTGCATCCTTCTTTGGGCTGGTTGTCGGAAGTGCAGGTGCTAACTTGCTCCCTCAGGCAGGTGTAGAAGTTGTCAATGGACTCTCCTTCATGTTGGCGTGCTTGTTGAAGTTTAAATCGCTGAAAGTCAGGGTTGAGCTGGGGTCGAAATGAACTTTGTAGTCGTCGTCTGCACCTGTTCAAATAGCTTGTAAATTTCTTCCCCCGAGTACTGTAGTAGCAAAGACCTCTTGACCGCCCCATAGGTTTTTCTAGTCATCCTGAAGTAGTTAAGGCAACCATCCACGTTTTCCATTTAGGTGGCGCCATTGAGGGGTCCACAAGTTCACTGAATGATTGTAGAGCTGCAACTTGGTTGAGAGGGTGGACTGTTGGTGCTGGTGTTGTTACCAGGACCTGCACATTCCCTTGCGCAGCGTTGGCATCATCCGCCAAATATACACAGAGTACCTCACCGTGCGAAACTGGGAAAATGCCAGTAGGTAGTCCTACTGCCCTGTAGTGACAGGCAGTCTCCGTGGAAGGCACTACGCTACTGTGTCAATGAACTGCGCGTAGAAGCAGTGTTTGGGCTCTCACAGATGTGCAACCCTTGTACTGGTGTTATGTGCAAGTCTTTTAAGGTTGTAAGCACTGCTGCCAGGACGCTCCACTGTGTATGTATTATGTTTCTGTCCCTTGGTATCGACGTCTCACCTTTACCAGAGATGAATGCGGCGTGGGCAGGCCTCGACGGGCGAGTTACATCCCCATGATTGGTCAATCTTAGCGATAAAGAAGATGGTAGTTGGGTAGGAAGCAACAAGGAAGGTGGATGAGTGTTAAAAAGACACCATGAGGTCAAATTCGGTATAAACATGGTTGCACATGCATCAGTGGTGGGTGATAAGGTGAAAAAACGATGTGGCCTCTTCACTGTTTGATTCGCGTAAGTTGCAGGCAATAGTCCACATTCAACAGCATTTGATTGGATGCGCCTAGGAGGTAATTGAAAAAGTGGTGCCATAAGTTGGCCCCTTCGCTCTCAGCCCAGAAGGACGCTGTCTGCTCAGTTCATATCAACTGGTCCTGCTTCATGACCTTTGACAATTGCATTAAAAAAGTGCTTCAGGTATGTTTCGCTGACTCTGGTAGGACAATCAAGCTTTTTCAATGGTGACATTGCTGGTGGTCCCCACTAACCAGAATACTGAGTACTATGCGGTTGAATTAGGGTACAGTACAACACAGTTATCAGAGTTACAATAAATATGTGAATATCCAGACAGGGTTGAAATTGTTTGTAAAGAAATGCCCGACAAATATGAATTGTCGATTCCAACATTTCTGCTAAGTGCAAAATAGTACAAGTGGCCTTTTTTTTAGCTGGATGCGAAAGAGGGAAATCTACTGCTGAGGGAGGCACTCCAAAGGACGAATCTGCAACTCACATATGGACTTGGACTGCGGACAAAGTAAGTTTTGTGCAAATCCCAGACAACTGAGGTATGTGGGAATTGGGAACGTTTCCTCGGAGCAGCAGCCAATAACCTAGGACTTTGTTAGGTTATTTTAATAACGTTAGGAATGTTCTGCATGTATTATTATTCACCTTTTTTAATGCTCTAACAGTCATTCCAATACCTGCTTGCCATATTATTATCCACACAATATTGTTGTATTCTCTTAACGTCTTAAACCAGGTGGAGGGCCCCAATAAAAAAACCCTGTTGTGAGCTCTGGCAGCACTGATGCCTTCTGCAGACCGGCTCCCCTCCACCTGAACTAAACCAGGGGTGTCCCAGTGGCACCTCTCTGTTTTCCAGCTTGGCGGGCCCATATGCTGCCGCTGAAGGGTCCACAGACAGTGGAAAATCTGATGGAAGGTCCAAAATGTTGGCAGAGAAAACAATACCAACTAAACACAGAATAAAAAGGTAACGCAGTTATAAAACCAAGGGCCTTGGATATAGTGTAAGCTTTAGGTCCCGCGAGCGATCGCGATACGATTACGAACCCAGGACCACTTCTGAGAGTAAAGCACGACCTACCACAATGCAACTATGGTAAAGACTGGTAGACAGAGCATGCATTTGGAAACCTGGTCGCTTTTTATCATGAGTTTTCAAAGCTTCATTCAAAAAAGGTGCTTTGCAATGCTTAGCTAAAACCAGTTGCTTTTGACCAAGTTGTCAAGCCTGCACCATTTGTAATCCTAGTGATCCCAAAAAGCAAGAGCTAGCGGAAATAAACGAGTAGCAAACTATGAAAGTAGTGATACAGTAACCTTACAAAGAGTTTGGAACACAAGGTTCTTCCCCAGTTTAGGGTTAGTGGTGCTCTGACCCTATGGTGGAGAATATCTTGGGACATGAGGATTCCAGGGTCTCAGGGACTGTGATGTCACACTGAGGTGAGACCGACCTCAGTGATGAGGTGGGTGAAGACAACAGCCAGGCCAACAAGAAAAATTGTAAATTGTAAATTGATACTTGTATAGCGCACTACTCACCCGCAAGGGTCTCAAGGCGCTTGTACAAATACCACTGTGGAACCCATCCTGGCTTTCCCTGTGAGGCGTCCACTCCTGAGCACCCCCAAGGTGGAGGCCAGGCATCCTTAGCGTTGTGGGGGCCGTTGTGGAGATTAAGCAAGCTATTGCCCAGAGTTGCAGAGTGGGACTCCATGATTGGAATGGCACCGAGGCGAGAATTATCAGGTCCGTGGAATTTTTGAGCCCAAGACCCGCTGAGGCGGGGAATTGAACCCTGGTCCCGGGCTAGACCTCTGCATCAGGGTCTGCCGCTCTAATCATTGAGCCACACTTCTCATTGGTGTTTGATCCTGCAAAGCAAAAGGCCAACACAGTGACCAATCTGGCTGCTCTCAATCTCTGGCTAGTGTACAGGTCAGCGGATACTTGACACACATGGTCAATCTGTCGATAGGAAATAATAACAAGCATTTGCAATGCATTAGGTCTCGCATTTATGAGAGTTTGAGCTATTGGCATTGCAAGTGACAATACCTTAAATTCTCGCAAATGCAAGACCTATTTCATTGCAAATATTTTGTTGTTCTTTACAAGATGCCCCAGGCCAGTCTTTCACATTAATAGAGGACACGCCCCATCCCTTAGACGAGCCACGTCGAAAGAAAGGTTTGAGGCCGCTATTAAAGTGAAAGCGCGGTATGGGGCGCTTTTACAAAAAAAAGCATTTGTTTGTGAACTTGACAAACAAATGCTTTTTTTTTGTAAAATCGCCCCATGCCGTGGTTTTACTTTAATAGCGGCCGCAGACTACTCTTTAGACGCGCCTCATCTAAAGAAGGGGGCGCAGCCTCTATTAACATGAAAGCGAGGCATGGGGTGTTTGTAAAAATCAACAAAAAAGGTAAATAAATAGTAAAAAAACATGCAGCCGCGTTCGGCGCCACAAATAAAGCAAAGGCGTGGCAGCCACTGTGACATGCTGTCCTATTTAAAAAAAAATAAAGGTTACGTGAGAGCTGTCTTGCCTGCAACTGCAGGCAGGTGAAAATAATTTAACGAAATAGTGCTTGGAGGCTGTAATTAAAGCCTACCGAGTACCAACACACGTAAAAGGGCCGATCCTTATGGGAGGTTACAAAATGAGACAAGGCGGTACTAAGGAGGGACTACTAAACTTATTGACCAAAGAAAAGCCACAGTTTACAAAGGACAATGACACAAGCCAATGAAAAATATGAGTGGGCGGACCTTCAGCATGCCTCACAGAGCCGCTCATGGCTGCCCATGCTTGACCTAAAAAGACGTGTGGTCTCCCACTCACCTTTTTTTAAACCCCCCGGGTAGGCCAAATCCCACGGGCACGAAGGAGGGTGGCTCATAGGACCCCCCTCTTGGGCTTATGCCAAGCCCTGAGGATCACCACCTCCCTGAGCCTGTAAAAATGAAAATGTGGGGGACCTGCTCGGCCTTCAACAGCCCCGTGGACCGCCACCTCCCCGAGGCACTTAACTGGAATGCGGGGAGGCCCACCCGGCCCCGTAGCCTCATGGACCGCCACCTCCCTGGGGCACTTAATTGGAATGTTGGGGGGGCCCAGCCCCCAAGCAGCATCCCGGGGGCCTCCCTTGGGCACAAATACAACAATGAAGGGGGTCCAATGCGGCCCCCTGGTCCCGGGGACCACCATTTCCCCAGGGCTTACTTATTTCCAGAGGTCCTTGTGACAGATTGTGCATACAGCACCTAACTGTCCAAAAGAGCTGGCGGTCAAATCGGATAGTGAGTATATTATAGCCACTGGGAAGGACGCAGTTTAGTTATACTGGGAATTCCCCGGCTCCTGAGAAAACTAGTCGGCCTCTGCATTTAACATTTTATAAATGAAACACTGCAGAAATAAATGAGCGTCTTCATACATTTCTATAGCGTCTACATATGAAACGCCTCCAGGCACTGGAGTCTGATACGTGATTGTGAACGACACTGGGCTTTCAGTCAATTTCTATGCGAAAACCCCTCTAACACAGGAAAGACCAGATCACTTCTGTGCACAAGCAAATCACACGAGGTTGTAGAAGGAATTCGCAAGGAAAGAGTTGTGTAGAAGGGTGCTGGGGAGACAGAAAGAATGAAAAGAGGGTGGGCAGAAGATGTCTGAAAGATGAAAGGAGAGAAGATATGATAATGCCTACCGGAATGAAATGAGACTGGGAGTTAGGTTTAGGGAAGTGTGGCTGGGAAGAGAATAAAAAATTTAAAGGAAATGATGAGAAACGAGGGCCGACTAGAGAAAAGGTCATGGAAATAAAACCGTGAGAGGAATGGGAACAGAGAAAAGGGGAATCAAATGGAACGCGGATACAGGAAAGATAAAGGAATTCAAGAGAAGAGGCAATACATGAAGGAGACTAAGAGGAAGAATGCATGATGAAGTAGGGTGAGAAGAGAAAACGGGAGAGAAAGAAAAAGGGAACTGAAGTGGGGTGGGGTTGAGAAGCGAGGTGAGAGGAAGCGGAGAGAGGAAATAAACAAGAAGAGAGAATAAAATGTGAGACCGGAGTAAAAAAATGAGAAAGGGTTGTAGAGAAATGAAAAGAAGGAGGGTGAAAGAGAGGGGAGCTATGACAGAAGAGAGAATAAAGGATCTAAGAGGCGTGAAGACGAAAAAGGAGATGAAAGTGAAAGAGGGAGGAAAGGGTGGGGCTGTGGATGGTGGGAGAGATAAAAGCCATAAGGAGAAACGAGTAAAGGTTGGGGGGCTTGAACTGGAATTAGAGAAAGAACTAGGTGAGAATGGAGACAGCGAAAGGACGCCACAAGAGAGGAAATAGAGGCGTGGGGGTATAATCGAGTAGAGATCGGTGAAATAAAGTCTGACAGAAGGGAGCGTGTGTGCTTGGGTTTTACAGCGAAAGTAAGAAAACCCATATCAGAAAAGTGAAAAGACGAACGAGATGGGAAGATACAAGTTATCTACACAATACACAACCCAGTGTTTGGGCAGCACACACTGCACAATCAAAAGGGCTACACCGTCGAGTTATTGAATCCTTCTAGCGTAACTGGTACCCAGGCCCTTTTCCATACAGAAGTGAGAACCGAATTCGGTCAAATTAATCTTTTCTGGACATTAATGCCAAATGAATGACTTCCAAGCACTACTCTGAGCACTAGTGGAAACTGAGGTATCCTGCTAAGTCACAGGGTTGAACTGGTGTTACCTGATTCACTTCCCTGTTTAGGTGTCGAGTCTTTCGCCTCTAGGCTGCGGTGTAAAATTGATCACTTTTGGGTCATGCTGTTAAACGAGTCACATCTAGGCCCTCGGCCTCTGTTTCGCGAGCTCAGTGCACCAAACTAAGCCAGGAAGCATCGGGAACAGCGCAGATTGTCAGAAGTACGGTCTTTAGCCTCTTTGCTGAGACGGCCTACTTCACTGCCAAAGTGTCCCAACAGCCATTCTGTGCCCCCACCACCTCTTACCACCATGGCTTATCTTCTTTAGCAGGAACAACAACATGCAAATCGCCTCACTGCCTTCGATATAAAGGTTTCATTCACTCATTCGTTCGTGTGCTAATTAATTACATATTGTATTCATTCGAATGAAAAGCCATGTGCCTGGATAATTGTGCTTACCTATTTATGGATGTACCTATTGATTTGTGACGTCTTTAGTACCAAATGCTGAATAGTGCTGCGTTTAGGTGCCAGCAGAGCTACCCCCAGAAAACTGACTGTGCTGTTGGAGAATGTTGTGACTTATAAGTTGATGCTGAATAAAAAGTGCTAGCATGTCTAGAATAGAGTCTGTCTCCTGCCAGGGTGTCACCATAACCTCAGAAAGTTTGTTGGGTTGGGAAAGAGTCAGCCGTCAAGCTGCGCTCCTGCCGGCCATTAGCCCCCAGCGAGACCGATTCTCATCTGGCCACGAGGGGAAGGTCTGGCAAAGTCTTGCGGGCAGATTAACTGTATTAATGATAGAAGTGAATAAACCCCATCAGGAGACAGGGGAGAAGGAATCCGGATTCACCAGGAAGAAAAGGCATTTATTTAGCAAACGCCACAGGCAGCAGGGCGATCTGCCGACACAGCAGACAATCGCAATCTTAAGTGTCACCTTAAAATAGATAGATTTTTTTTTCGGTGAGGAGAGGGTGCAGTGAGGGACAACAATGGAGTGGAGAGAATCAAACTCCACAGGTAGGATGGAGAAAGGTTCTGTTGGCGGGCTCCTCCCAGAGGAGGCAGGGAGTGGGACTCGAGAAGGGAGGCCAGGCTCGGCGAGGATTAAGAAGACACATGGCGCTTGGTGTGCGTTGAAGGGTAAAACATTCACGATGAGTCGCCTTCTCCCAAGGAGCAACCAGCGGGCACGGGAGGGGACGCCTGCAGCTGCAGGCAGCACACAGACCCGGGAGACTGTAGAACCGCAGCGGGGAGATCAGAAGGGGGAGCGGCTTCCACACTGCAGAGACGCGGGTCCCGCTCCTCGCCGCACTGCTGACGAGTGTTGGCGCTCGGTTAATTAATAAGCATTTGTAATGCAATAGGGAGGGAGCATGGACAATGTGAGGGCGAGGGAGGCGCAAAAAAATAGCGCTGAGAGTGTAAATAACAGGTACCATGTAACACTCCAAACAAGCGCTCGCCATCTGTTTTCACTCAGCCGCTTGTTTATATTTGCATCGCGCTTTCACTTTCACTTTAAGTGAAAGCGCGATGCAAAAATAAACACAGGGCTAAGTGAAAACAGATGGCCCCCATAAAGATAAGAAATTGCTTTGCGACAGCAGAAAAGCAGACAACCCTGTCTGGATCGGCCAGACGAAAAGGAGAAAGGGCAGTGGCTACAAAATGCCATTTCCAATGGCAGGCCACCCTTTAGCATAAACGGTGACGCCAGCCAATGAAAATGAGGTGCAGGGCTTCAAGTCCCCTTCTCAAATCTACTCATCTACAATATCACTCGCCCAGCGAGCACCGCTTTGTGCTGCAACGCCAGGCAAGACCTAAAAAGTGGTACATGGAGGGTGTGTGCTCATTAGAGACTGCCAAGTTTTAGCTCAGGTTTTTGGGGCAGTCTTTTCCTAGTTACTGGTGAAAAAAGTGGGTTTCTAGGCGCAGTGTTTGTGTGTCTGGTCTCTTTGAGCTAGCTTTTGTTTTCATGCAAGTAAGTTGGTCAGTAGCTGCAGGGCAGTCACCCAAGCTTCAACCAAGAGGAAAGCTACAGAACTCATCTAATTTCCTGAAAGTATAACACCTGGCTCCATGCAGGTCTGTTCAATGCCGGTGTTCTTCCTGCCACAAGAAATAGAGCTCCACCTTAAATGTCCAGTTCTTGTCAGTTGTGCAGCAGCCTACTACCAATCAGTGTGATAGCATTTCTACTCAACAACAATCTACTTTCATGCGAAATTTCATTTCTCAAATGGGCTTCTGGAAGGGTACCTGTTGCCTCTTCTCAGAACACAGTGTTGGCCAATGCTTCTATTCAAATGGCCTTGTACAATCTCTCCAGGCCTTTGCCTAGAAGAAAGCCCTTGTGTTTTCCACTTTAGAGAATTTCTGAAGCGAAGAAATCGGGTGAGGATGAAGCAATGCGGGATGAGACTGTCCTTGCTGTTTCTCTGCAACCATCACCCAAACACCATCTTACACTCATTGTTTCAGGAAAATTGATGAAGATAACCATAATTGAAGGTGCACAGAAGGCAGTCACAAACTATCTTCCAAGCACCCATGTCTCAATGATAGCAAAACATTTTTGTTGGAATCACACACCCCCATGGAGCGGGGGAAAGTATAATGGTGGGTGCTCCACTCGGTTTGAGTGGGGTTCCTGCGCTGGTGGCAGGAATATAGGAAATTGTAAGACAGGTCATTTTCTGGCTTCTCTGCAAGAAGTGCTGTAGCTGGGCATGTGTAGCACTGCATAGTGGTGTGTTCATGGGAGTGTGCACTTAGTAAATGTTTGCAGTGGCCTTTGAGGAGCTATTTAGGGGGTCGATTGTCTGGGCCTTCCACTGATGGAGATGTACCTCTAGCATTACGATGGCCATCTTCCCTGGGCACAGTCGTTTTACCAGATAGATTGGATCAGATGATGCTGGTAAGTGCACTGCCCATTCCCATTCATCCATGCTCATAGGAGCAAAATTCATGTGTGTATATGCAAGGAACAGTGCGATCATAGAAGTCAGTTTGCGCACTCCATGCTGCCACAGATATTGAATAGTGTGTGAGACTAATAGCTCTGAGCTGCAAACAGGAGGTAGGTGCATACAACAATCCGTTGAAGTGTGAATGTTGGCGGGGGTTGCGTGATCACAAATATAACTCTCACCTGGGCAAAATTGTGGGGTCTTAATATCTGCTTTACATCAATGGAACAAGGCAGATGCAGCTTGTTTCATTCTTTCTTCCCATACAGCCACACCTCTACTCCACTCAACGCTCCTTATTGAGAGTGGCTGGGTAGAGACTTTACTTTTCTTCCTCATGATGTATAATAGCCCTGCTGGCAGAGCGCTCACCCCTCAAGTCAGGGTTGGGGCAACAAATGCAAAAAGAACAGAATATTGACGGAATGCTGAGCAAAACAAACATTAACCCCAGTCACAGATCTGGGTTAAAGCCATCATTTTTTTGTACTCCATGCCATTCCAGTTTAGACCCTGCCATATGAAATTCAGTCTTCACCCTGCTCCCCATGGGAACAGTCCAGCCCGAAGTGCCAGGCCCAGTCTTCCCTGGACCAGAAACAATCATCCTGGGACTGGTTTCGGGGTATCACCCCTCATCAGCCAGGCTAGCTTGAATCTGGTGGCATAGCGGGCACGGGACACACGTCTGGGTGTACCCTTACCACTTAGGGCAACAAATGAAAAAAGAAAAGATGATGGATAGGTTGGGGCGGCATGGTGGTATAATATGGTTGGGAAAGAGACTGTGTGGGGAGAGGCATAGACAAAAGGTGTTGTGGGTAGAGATGGTTGGTGAAGGTAGAATGCAGTGGAGTGAAGAGATATTTGGACTTTCATTGGGGACAGGGTCGGACTGGGAACCGAAACCGGCCATGGCAAACTGCTCGGCCAGTCCCCCTGGGGGGGAGGAGGGGGGCCGCCCAGCTGTTTGCCATGGCCGGTTTCGGTTCCCAGTTCCCTTAGAAAAAATCCTTATTTGCGAGTCTTTTTATGAATACGGGAATGGAGGGCCAAGGTACTAGTGCAACATGGAGGGAATGTTAGGTCCACTGAAACATTTTCCTTTGCATTTAGAATTTTGGGAGTAGTAAAGCAGAAGTGGGTCACAGGCAGTGAGTTTCAAGCGCCATTTACTTTTCTCAGCGGGGAAGCTCTTGAAGTGATAGAAAAGATCTGGTTAGGAAAAAGCATATTAACCCCTTCAGTGCCACGCCCTTTCCCCGCCCTGTGCCGGGCGTTACATTAGCGGGCGGGGTTCATGACGAGATAGTCTCGTCATGGGCACAGCGCAACCGTGCTCCATGACGAGACTATCTCGTCATGGGCACTGAAGAGGTTAAGCGCAGTATGCAAGGTCCTTGGATAAATACATGGGTCGTCTGATGTCTCCAGATGTTGGTCGTGATTTTAGGTATGAAACCATATATGTGCATTTGTACATTTAAAGGGCCCCCTTGCAGCAGACACTTAAGCCACTTCTTACATAAGTCTTTAGCGCGAACCTTGTTTCCTGCATGTCTTGCTCAGTATTGACAAAAATCAAAGGCATAAAAAACCTCAATAAACAGCATCCTTCAAAGTACCAAGGAAAAATCGGACGCAAACATTTACAGTAGAGTAAACAAAGAATTATCCTAAGGTGCAGGGAGAAAACTCCCTGGTCTCAGGGTCATTGGCATTTTGTTGCTCAGAAACAAGCACTACTTTGCCGCGCCTAATGCACTTTTGGCAAAGAGCTCCCCACTGGGTAGGTGAGGATCCCGCAATATGGAGGCCAGAGCTCTGCTAGGGAAGGAAGTGAGAGACAGGCGTGGCAGGCTCACCAAAGAACAAAGGACTCCAAATTGCTGATTTTTTTGGCCAAGAGAGGTTTTACCAGACTACATGAAGATCGAGACCTTTCTTTCGTTTAAGTTCTCTTTTATTAGTTGTGTAGAAACAACCAATTTGAATAGAAATGGGTGGCATGCTCATGGTCTTTTCAAGTATAATGCAGTGTATTAATGTACTATACACCCAGCAAGCCTAAATCGCTTTAATAATAAACCTTGCTTTAAAAGAAAAGCATAATTATCTCGTGCAGGGAAGGCTACAGCAATCTAAGAAACTCAGGGGCATATTTACAAAGAAATGTAAATGTAAGTCCTGCCCCACACAAGTGTAGGGGTATATCATAATACCTCCTGTATGTTAAAAAGTAGTGCCTCAAACAACTTCATCCAGAACAATATAACAAGAACTACAATGATTCATAGTAAAACATTGACCCTCAGGTAATTAACCATTAGCTGCACTAAATAGACCCAAAAGCAGAGATGCATTAATGAAGATCCAATTTATATTCCTATTTTTTCAAAAAGTATCATGGGAAGCCCACGTAGCCGCACTAAACCTATCTGCTAGATAGACACTTTACTAGGGGTGGGCGGAATTTGCGAAAGTGACTTTCGCAAATTATCGCGAAAATGTTAAAAATCTCCGCAAACACGCGGAAATATCGCGAAGATGCGGAAGTTTTTTTCCCGCCCGTTCGCGGTATTTTCTGCGTGGTCGCGGCTCGCCAACTTACCCATGCGGTTGCACGCGGGGGCGGCCCTCTTGTTTTCACTCCTCTCGCGGTGCATGATCGCGAGAAGAAAGACGTGATCGCGCGACCAATGACATTACTGCGGGCGCGAACTGACGCGAGACAGCGCAAATGGCTACCAACAATCCAACATCTCGTGGAGAACGCGACCGGATCGGGAAAACTTGTCGCCGAACGCGGGGATTCAGGTAAGGCGATCGCGCGCGCGCACGAATGTATTATTTTATAGCGCGAGCAAGAAACAAATTATCGCTAAGCTGCGGAATGCGGAAATTTTGACATTTTTGCGCACTCCGCGGAACGCGAAAATGTCAAATTATCGCAATTTCCGCGAGCGGAACGGAAATTTAGCCCAAGCCTACACTTTACATAACGCCAGTGAGGCTGCCATTTACCTGGTGCATTTGTGGCGCTGCGTCAAATTTCGCAGCGACGTGCTATGCCATTTCCAAAATGCAGATGTGCCATATTTAGAACGATAGAGTGCACCCCTGTATTTTCCCTGGCACTGGCGCTAAAAATAACTGCCTACTGCCAACATACACATCCTTGCGCCATAGTGCAAGGGTGCCAGCGTTGCAAGGAATGATTGTTTATGTGCAGGAAGGTGTCCCTTTCTGCACATAAACAATCAATAATGGTGATTTGTTACTTCTATGTGTGCTTCATTCTGCAGCACACATAGAAGCAGCAAATTGCCATTATTTAATGATTGTGTTTGTGCAGGAAGGCACACATCCCTGCACATAAACAATCTTTAATGGTGAAAGCAAAGAGAAGGAGAAATAAAAGCATGCCTCCTCGTTGCGCCGTTCTGACGCCTGCTCTTGCATGGTGTTAGTTTTTGTCGCTGCCTCAGATTTACAGAACCTTGTAAATCTGGGGCAGCATCAAAAAGCAATGGGTGTTGCGGTGGAATGCCGACAGCAGCACCCAATGCACACCCCTTTCACGTGGATACTTTCGTGAAATGGTACCGTATTTACAAAGCGGCGTTAAGCCACAAAAAGTGACCTAATGCCACGTTGTAAATATGATACAGGGCATTGCGCCACGACGTAGGTAAAAGTGACGTTCGGTCGCGCAATTCCTTTGTAAATATTCCCCTCAGGGAGGCAAATGAGGTCAACCTGCCGGTGTTTGTGAAGGGATTGGAGCTGAAAGGTTTGTTAAACAAGGAAGTAGCAAGTGAACAGTGATCCTGCCTCTGTGCCCTTACAGTCTTGTAGCAACAAAATGACTGGACCAGTTCATCTCACATTTTAGCAGCTAAGAAAACGAGCAAGGCAATTATCTTTGCCACGTGCAGTGACGCAGGTTAAAGATACGTGAAAATGTTATTCTGTGTCTTTGTTTTAGGCATTCTCTTTGCAAACCTAAACTGGGCTGCAGGTCGAGTTCAGCGATCCAGCATTCTCAGATGAATGAAAAAAAACATGAATAATTAATTGTTTTGCTTGCCGAAAACACGTTTCCTGTTTCTTGAGCACTTCATATATAATTTAGTTATTAAAAAGCTCTTCATCTATGGTTAGAGCAAATAAAAGCAGCTTATCTCAATCTTGCAAATCAGAGTTTGATGAACTGTTCTTGGGTTTTTCAACTTGGTTCTCGTTTTCATCACTCAGAAGCAAATCTCTGGAATGTATTCAGTTCCTCTAAGTGGAAGTCAATGAATTGTGCGTTAAAATCAGGGCAGGCATCAAACACGGCTGGGGATTGAAGATCCTTTGGCATTGGGGGGAGGGAGGGAATCACTCGTTTCAGAATGGGGGAAGCAGACGGGAGATGCAAAACAATAATTCCTATTTAAAGGGGGGATTTAAGCGTTTACAGTTGGTCTTGTAATGATTTATGATTTGCCTTCAGTCCATCCCAGCCCTTGCATCTTGAGGGAGATCAGTCCTGCCCAACGCACGTGCGGGGGTATACAATAATACCTCCAGTAAGTTAAAAAGTAGTGCCTCCAGCAACTTCAATAAGAACAATATAACAAGAACTACAATGATTCTAACCAAACTTTCACCTTAAGGTAATAAACCATGAGTGCAGTAGACCCAATAGCAGAGATGGATTAATGAAGATCCAATATATATTCATATTTTTTCAAAAACTTAATGAAGCCCAAGTGGCTGCATTAAACGTATCTGCTAGACAGACACTTTACATTACACCGATGAGGCTGGCATTTACCTGGTGCATCACCCAATAATTGTCATTTGTAGTGACACCACATTTTTCTTATTAGGTGTAGAAACGGCCAACATAACCCCTTACTCATAATTGGTAAGGAAGGCTTACCTCTCTTTCTAGAGGAACTCACCTTACCAAACAGCGCATGAAGTATGCGCAACAGTTTGATATTATCCATATAAATCAGAACCATACTTCCCATATCAATTAAAGAGACATGCCATGGTGCCAACCTCTGGATTCATGAAAGAAAATACAAGGTTCTAGTTGAAACAGAAAATAGACATTACATTAGGGAGAACAGAGAAAGATCGAAAATTATACCCTCAGGGTAGAGAAGGTCCATCTGAAGTAGCTTTGCTAGATCTCAACACTCTGGCCTATTTTTGATTAATTCACTTTTTAAAAAATTTTGGTGGCCAGACGGAGGGTCTTGTTACTCTGGTGACATTGTCTGAACTACTTAATATTTTGAAAGTGATTCATAACCCTAGAATGGCTGGCCTGGAAGTAATCTCAGGTGGGCTTTATAAATGTCAACCAAGAGTGTTTGCTGCTATGTTAGTAGATGTCATAAATCATATCCTTAAGGGAGTCGGAGTTACGGAAGCTCCCCACTTCAACATTATCGTAAACTTAGTCTTACTCTAGTAACACACTTTTTCATAGGAGGGGCACCGTGATTCACACAAACTTTTCCATGTCACTCATCGACCATGCAGAAGAGACTCACTAGTCGGTTGTCTTACTAATCTTAAATGCTGAAAAAGCTTTTGCCTGGGATACGTGGAGTTTCCTATGGACTGTGGTAGGTTGTTTTTGAATACCACCTGCATCTATCAAATGGATTAAGGCTCTATCAAACCTTCCCATCAATGGTCTCTGTCAATGGCTATATATTAGCTTTCTTTATTAACCGGAGCAGTATGCACCAGCAATGTCCACTCGGTACTCTGTGCTTGCACTAGGAGGCTTTCATATCACAGAGCGTTCAGGCAGCTACTATTACTCCAACTTAGGGCCCGATTCCGATCTCGTAAGGAAGGGCTACGAACGGGATCCGCAGCATGCAAATCCGATCCGTAGCCCTTATTTCCGACCGAATCGTACACAGGTCTGGACGATAAAGTACGATGCAAAGATCGCGTACGCGTCGACTGAATCTTTCCCAATCTGATCCTGTCCGTAAGACTTGCTCATAGACGAATCGTGTCCCGTAATGGAGCCGGATTCCGACCGAGCAAGTACGATGCACAATTTGGACACCCGCATCAACTTTGTCACAGCGAGACGAAATAGCTGTCGGAATTGTACTTCGGGGGACCGTAGCAGACCCCCCTTCACCCAGAGCCCTCTGAATCTGTCACGGGGGTTGCCCACAGGTCCCCCGATCAAGCATGCACAGTGTGGCGGGCACAATGGGGTGCCCTCCACAAGGTGTCCGCTTTTACCCACCCACTCCTTTTTGCTATGGCAGCCTGTGTACACGTCCAGTACACAGGCTCCCATAGAGTTCAATGGGAGTCCGAGCGAACCAAGTCCGTAAGCATGCGGATGCATCGTAATTGCTCGTTCGGACTCCAGGTGCACGATTCGCTCATAAAGACCTCCGGATCCGAGTTGTACAGAGGGCTTTACTAGTGAGATCAGACTCGGACCCTTATTGCCTTAACACATCTTTGCAAAAGATGCCTTCAAGATCCTCGGTGTTTCCTTGGGTGAAACAGAGTGACTTCTAAATTGAGTGCATATTCTAGAAACAACTCAGATCGATTTGTTGGTGATGTTTATTTTCCGGACCCATTGGTTAATGATCAAATTAGATATCTTGGTCTTATATTTACTAACCAATATTTTTAAGATCTAGTCTCTAACTAACACTCTCTACTTCACAAGTCGATTAATGTCAGGACAATTTGGGGACATCCACACTGTCATAGCTGAGATGGGTGAATCTGATAAAAACTGTTATTTTGGCTGTAGTCTTTTATTTTTTTAAAGACTACTTCTAAAGGCATATCCTCTTAAAATATCTCTTCACTATCAATTTTGGTTGTAATGGCAGATGGTCTCTCTGACTGGCCACTAAAATCGATTTTCTGCCTTGATACTCCTAATGTATGAATTTCACCACTGCTGTTCTTTATTTGACTTCTACATCACACCACAGTCCGGGCAAGCTAGAACCCAATACCAAGGGGCTGTCTGTGATTCTCTTTTTGCTAGCAGATCATGTGTTTATGTTTGCAGTGTGTCCAAGCTTAAGGCCATTTTGGGGTGGCATCATTGCTACTGTTATTGGACATCGTATGTCTTTTGACATGCTTTCCTTCAACAACGGGATTGACAAAGGCTGTTTTTAATGTTTTCGGGAAGCTTGCTGTCTGGCAGTGAATGGACCTTGGCTCTCATTTTGTTCAGGAATGGCAGTATGAAATTCTCAGTATTCACTATTCGCAGTAGTCAATGTTGCAGGCATATCCAGCGTCACACAGATTTAGGAATACGCATCGCCTTCAAAATGGAGCAGTTATTGGATATATGTAATGATCTTTTTCTGCTGTGGGTGGTGGAGAAAGTGATTTTCTTCTGTCCTACTTTACCTGCATCTTATGATTAGATGAGGGTCACCTGTTGACGTAAACATCATAAGGCCCAACTCAATTTTAGGCAGGCCAAGACTCAATTTTCTGTATTTTTGCAGAATCATCAGCATGTCTGCCTTTGACGCAGATGCTGTCTGTCTTTAGCCTTCCAAGAACCTGTGAAAGTGTCAAGTCACTCAGACATAGATATCAATAACACACCTGTTGCAACATCAGTCCGGAAGTGCCTTGTTATCTCTATTTCAAGATCAAACACAAACAATGGACAAAACAGACTAATCTGAATTGTCATATGTGTACCTTATTTGTTTATAAGAATGCATCTGAGTCTAGCATCTTGATGGCCATTGGTTATGCCAGACATTCCTGGGGTGATGTTGGAAATTCTGTTTTATATAAGATCTAGTATAAAAAGGCTGCCACTTGATCGCTTGTCAGGATAGGTCCTTCGCCCCAGATCATCGAGCAAGATACTGTCAGAGAATATCTTGAATGCTAGAGATGCTTCCATATTGCACTTTCTACTGAAACCTGATATCAAGCTGAGTCCAGGAGGAGAGGAGCTGATTCGACTTGTGTTTGCCTTTCGCAGGGAACACGGTCTCCCCAACTACTGGTAATTACATTGCTTTGCTCCACAAAGATATTTGGTGTGCAGAAACTCTAGATGTAAGTTATACTACTCCATGCTCTCCTAGCATAGTGCTTAGAATTAGGGTTTAGGGTGTTAGGTTTTTAGATGACATTTTAACCATTGTGGAGATGTTCACTTTATTCTCATTGTTTGCAACATGCATTTTGTGCATTTTTTATTATATTCTAAGGTGTTGTTTTAGATGCAAAGCGAATCTGTTTAAATAATTGCTTTTCAGTTAAAGTGTCTTTTTCTTAGTGCAGTTTGAGTGTGTGCTATTGAAAAGAATGAAACATGTTTCTTTCCAATCACCACAGTGTCCCTGGATCCTAGATTAAGGACTGGTAGTAACTCAAAAGCTTTGACGCCACTTCAACTATGAATTGTGTGCAGCACTGCGGGGCTAAAAAAACACATTAAACTGTTGGTGCATTGAACTAGGTTTACTCATGTCACCAGTGGTGTGAAAACAAACCTTGTATAGCTGAGTCGGAGACTCACTCTATGCAACACTGTCATCATCACTTTTGAAGGAAGATCAGGACATCTCTTTGCAATCATGAATGCATTTGCTCCATAGCTTGCCAAGAAGGCAGAGAAGAGTGCTCAGAAATATCTGGTAACACCAACATAGAACTAGAAGCTGCATTGCTCAACACTTATACTGTTGGTCTTTATCTTATACCAACTGCCACCGTCCATTGTTGAGCTGGTATCCCCGCTGCAGAACAATCCCTTTGCTTGACCATATGATGCAACATGGACACTGCTAAGTATCTGCCTTCTAGTTTATCCCCTCCTGTTCAATATGCTGCTCTATCATGGATTTTCGTGTACAGCAAATGCAGATGACTAGTCTGAGCAGAGAAGAGCGGCAGCGAGGATGAGGGTGCCTGCACGCAGGAACATGAAGCTGATAGCAGGATGATATGTCCAGCAGCTGAACCTGCTCACTGAGTGAATTTTGCCTTGTCTTGCTCTACGAGATGGCCTCACCAGAAAAGGGCCAATGTGTCCTTAGTGAATGAGCATCTTGAAGGATCTAAACGTATCTTCTCCCATTCAGGTGTACACTAACATCTGAGTATGCCTGCCACAGTACGAGACAGGAAGAAACAAGATTCCAGCATCAATGGTCAGGAAGAGATACAACATGGTAATGCCTCGAATTAGTCCATTACACAATGCACCCTACATTTTAGAAGAGAAACACAAAAGGAATCCTTTTCTGGTGGTTAAGACATTGGTTTGACAATAAGAAATTGTATGCTAAATACAAATCACTGGCCCTGACTCACACTCACAGAGGCTAGTACTAGTTTTATGGTAGGGAGGGATGCATCTCCCCCAGTATCACAGTACCCAGAATACTCAAAGGCTGTGACTGCTCATTTACATTTTAAGGTTTCAAATCTTGAATTCAGGGCCTTTGTTCTAAATACGTCACCCAGTACTAGTCAAACCTTCTTTTGATAGGTAAACAATTTCCTCTCCTTTTACAAACAATATTCTTACTTACATAGTAAGAAACTTTGGCTGCACAAACAAAAAATGTACTATATTGACTTACTCATCACCATCCAGTGATGTGCAGGGTAACAAATGCAACCGGATCCTGTGATATTTGCACTGTAAGAGATAGGGCCATAAGAAGGTGAGCCTTGAATCTGACCTTGTAGTATAAATACCTCTAGTGCACTGCATACCTGGCAGTTTGAGATATCATAACCAGCAGCTCAAAGCATATGGAATTGTGCTTAAATTGTATTTCAATTGGAAAACCTATGAATGGGTAATGAATTGTACACTAGCAATACAAGACAAGGCAAGCAAAGTGACCAAGTCATGGCCTTGAGGTGGGGAGTGGGAGACTGAGGAGCAGAATGTTGTCAAAGACAATTAAGTAATCGAAGAACAAAGGTGAAAATTCAGAATGGGGAGCGGCATGGGTCAGTGGGGGCCTATAGAATGCAAAGGCCTTATTGAGGAAAAGAAGCAACAACATCAAGGGTTTTGCTAAAGGGATCAGGAAATTGAGTAAGACCTAACTTCGCACTGATGGCCATCCAGACTTTTGCAGGTAAATGAGTTTGGGGGTCCCCCAAAAGTATCAGGAAAAAGCTGGTAGGAATATATTCGGGCGGAAAAGGTCTCATGTATGGCTCAGAAGGGAGGGCACCAACACCTGAGTCCCCCAAAGCGAGTCTCTGGTATTTTTATTTTTGGCCTTAGTACACACAACAATCATTAATCATGCACATACACTGAGGGAAGGCTATGACACAGAATACGCAATAGAGCTGGGCTCTGTGGATGAAGGGATATCCCATTTTTGCCCTCCTTTACTGAGTGTGACTACCATCACCTTAGCAGACTGTGGAGGAGTGACAGTGGTAGCAGCAAATAGATTAGAGTGGCAGGATATACCTTTTTTACCTCTATCCTACACAAGAGTGTTCTACTGGTATCTCTTGTTGAAATTAGTCTGCTAGTTCCTTACAAGTAGGTTCTTTGCTTCTTTCTGTGGGTCATTGATGGCACATCTGTATTTTCCCTAATGTCCTTCCTCCAACAGCCCCTACTCCGTTGGGCCATCGGAGGAAGTATTCCTTGAGGGAACTAAAGGAGGCTTTCTCAATTTAATATCTAAGGTCTGCCAGCCTCTAAATGATGTGGACAAGCCTGTGGCATTTGTGAGCACTCTGTCCACCAAACTCTAAATTGGGCCCTCTAGGGGCTGGAGGATAGAATGTGGCTTGTCTACTTTGAGAGAAATAAACAAGTTGGGAACTGTCAGCAATCAGTCCCAGAGTGAATCTGTGAAATAAATAAACTCTGTCAGCCAATTTGGTGTACGTATGGGGCAGAAACCAATAGTTAGTCTGCCAGGACTTCTCATTAACCAGTGCCAGGGGTCCAAGAGTAATTGAATAATGAGCTGGAGGTTACCATACATAAAAATGAATTGGTGACTCAATACCATACATTTTTACACACAACAAGTCAAGCAAAGTAACCACATTATGGTTGTTATGGTAGGGGTTGAAAGGTCCTTGCAAAACTGGATGAGAATTAAAGTATATGTTTCAGATGCTAAGTGGGTTGTCAGAAGCAGCAACGCTCTGCTTAGCACTAAATGAAAATAGACACAAATTACAATGGCGATTGATTTGTGGGTTGCAAGCAGATGAATTGTGTGTAATGATATCAATGCCACTGCCACTCTTTTTCTATAGAAGGTCAGATGACTGGTGGCCCCTGGAACTGGGCGCGACACCCCTCCCTACAAAGGTAGTGAAAGATGTGGGCATCCTGATATATGAGAATCTTTCCCTGAGACAGCAGGTTAGCTCCACTAATGGTGCCTGCTTTGGGATCATGCACCTGCTCAGGAAGGCTTTTCAATGGCTGCCCCTCCAAACCAGGAAAACCCTCACTCAGGCACTGATTGTTAGCCTTCTAGACTATGGCAACTTCCTTATGGTTGCAGCAAAGGAGGCTCTTTCGGCTAAACTTCCGGTAGTTCGGAACACGGCTGCCCACCTGGGTTGTAAACTCCCTCCTCTGACCCCTTCCGAGCCCAATCTGAAATCCCTGCACTGGCAGCCGGTGGGAAAACGTTCCCTGTTCAAACTTCTTTGCCCAGTTCACAACTCTCTGTCTGACAACGACCCCCTCTACTTACAAAAGAAACTGCAGCTCTGTATGCCCACTCACAACCTCAGGTCTAGTGGACAATCGCTGTTACGCCCTCACTGCATTCTTACAGCCAGATATGGTGGGGGATCTTTCTCTTATCTCACTACCCAACACTGGAACAGATTATCTTTACACATTAGGTTCTGTCCTGATTTTGCTAAGTTTACAAAACTGCTTAACACTTGGCTCTTCTGACTCTTTCTCCATCATCTGTTTATACGCTATATTGCCGAAAGACCCTTTCTGGGGTGATTCTTCCTGCGCTTTATAAATCCCTTTAACGTAACATATCATGAAAGTTTGAAGACCAATCCTTATTATACTACTTCATGAAAGGAATAAACATAGATCTACTTTCCTCGCAGGACATTAGAGGCCTGATTAAGAGCCTGGCAGTCTGAGGACAGTCAGACTCGCAGGGCGCGGTAGTGGCAGTCCAGCAACTGCTGCACCTGCGGTCCGACCGCCCCATTATGAGTTGGGCAGTCGGACCAACCTGGTACCGCCGATGCCACCAGGGAACTGCTGTTCCCTGGCTGTTTTGCGGCGATCAGAGGCCGCAATATGCTTGGCGGGACTTCAGTAGACCGTGAATAAATAGCATACCGGCGAGACCAGCCAGTGTGAGGCGAGCAGCTGCAAGGCAGAGGTGTTCCCACTGTCTGGGGACCACTACATCTCCGGAGATGACTGGGGGCGGATTTGTTGAGGCCTGTCTCTCGAACTTGGGGCCTAAGACCGGATAGCGGTGGTGGCGCAGCGGAAGTGAGCTGTTGGTCCTGAGGCGGTCGGAGGACCATGCTATGAGCATCAAGGAGCTGCCACTCCACAGCGGCTATAAACAGTCTGGGCAATCAAGAACCGAACCGGCCTTTGCCTGGAAGAGGAATCCTGCTCGAGAATCAGCAGCACGGCCACCGCAGGGAACGAAGCAGTGTGACCAGGGGCACTGGAGGTGAAACAATCTCAATAAGTGAGGTAAGCCTGGCGACCAAGTCGGGGGCCCAGCAACAACTAACTTAGCTGTCGAGGTTTAAGCCACACTGGACACATAGCGAGAGCTGGCTAGAGGGTGTAGGCTTTGTCCAACGGACGCCTAGAGAAGTGGTGGATCTCACATGACCACGTAGATGGGCACACTGCAGGAATTGCAATCAGGCAGGCTGGAGATGGTGGTGAAATTAAAGGGGGACGATTGGACGATTGGATCGCATAGAACACGCATTAGTACAAGACAATGCTGGCAGACAGATGCCACTGACCCGGCGGTAGGGGCACCCTGGGGAGACGACCGCCCTCTGAACTGGCCTGGAATAGTAACAGTTCCACACACCGATATGGGAGGATTTAATGGGATGCACATCTACCGCTGCTCCGAGCTGTGAAAAGAGGAGACACTAGAGCAAGACAACGCGGGAGGCTAGGACAGGACAGAACAGTTAGCTTCAATACTCCTGTGTTTCGTAGCTGTGAGACTGGGATCCCGCGTCACCCATGATGGAAGGTGCCAAACCTGCACTGAATAAAGACAGTACCTAGAGGACTCAAAGTGGTTCAGCCGGAGAATAGAGTACGCACGCAGACCTTCCCGGTAAATCCTGATAGTGCAATAGAATTGCAGTCACAGAGAAGGCAGAGAGGTAAGGTGACAGGAGGCCGCTGCTGACATGTATACCAGTATCCGACCAACCAGAAAGGTAGAATGGGGAAAGCGAAGCCTAAGCAAGGGAGCGGCTCGCCGGATGGGGGTGAATCCTCCCAGGCGGCTCAGCCTATGGAAGCAGCAGAGACAGGGTGCCAAGATCAATCAATCCACATGCACCTAGATAAAATATTGGCAGCTATTGCTGACACAAAAGCGGGCCTACTACAGGAAGTAGGGACGGTGCCCATTGGGCTAGGCCTCCTGCAAGCCGAGCACCACAAGCTTGTGGATAGAATGAAAGCGGTAGAGATGGCAGTGGAGGATTTAGTGCCGGAACAGAAGACCACGCTACACAAACGAGCTGATCTTCCAACCAGAGGGGTGACATTTGAGAAGAGAGCTGAGGATGCAGAAGGGTGGAATCAACAAAATAATATCAGAGTGGTAGGGATACCGGAAGGTGTGGAAGGCACAGATATGATCACCTACCTAGAAACATGGCTCTGGCAAACAGTAGTCCAGGTGTCACTAGGCCGATAGGGACATTGTCGTCATCACAAAGTTAGCCTGAGCCCTGCAGCCATGATGCAGCTTTTGCACACGTTACTACATGGCTTTGTTTTTGCAAGACTCTGTTTATGCCTTTCATACGAGAACTGTCTGCTGTGTTCGTTCTCTGCCTGTTCCTGGAGTTTAGTCTAAACATTGTGAGCAAGGTCGATAAACAATGCCCCTTGGTATTCTGTTCTGGTCAGGCCCTAGCACCTAGACAAAATATTCTAATGCAACTGCTCCTGGAGACTCATACTTGGATATTATGGTGATACATGTTAAGGAGACACACACTTGGAGAGGGACCTTTCCAGTGAGAAGAGCAACACACACCTACGATGTAGAAATACCATCCATAGTCTGAGGTATGGGATCTACTGACAAAGCCCAGAGATCTTCCATTATATAATAATACTTCTTCTTACCGAGGGGAGGGAGGTTAGGCACTATAGTGCTTTCCCCATTGTCTTTACATGATGACATCTCCCTTTATGATATATGGTCTAGCTGCAATGCTAACTATATAAGTGTTATGTATTTTTCTGCTTGTTGTGACCCGTATACTGCATGTTAGAGCACGATAGTTAAAATAAACATTTTAAACTATATCCGTGTCTCGGTCAGTTCCTATTGTGGACAAGTATGATAGTGTGAGCGGAAAGGTGTGTCTGGTTACCACGATTCCTGAGAGATCCGTGAGTGTTGTGTTCTGGGGTGTCTAATCATTTGCTTCTTCGTGAGTGGGTAGGAGAGCGAATGAGACAGGTCCGGGGCACGTGGGCACTCAGGTGGTGGGAAGGCTTAGCCCCTATACACCGAGGTCCCATAACCCTGTGCATAGTTCTGTGTATGTGCAGAATCCCTGCAACACAGGAAACACTTTCAAAATACTTTGCACTTGAAAGAGCACAAAGGGTCCCGTCACGGGCACTGGGTTCTAGAAGGTCCCCGCGCCAAGAGGCGGCAAGACTGTTATACTATAGAGATCGGGATGCCATAATCTAGCATTCCCGTAATCACGGCCTATATGTGATTGACAATAATAAAGTATCAATTTTCCTGGACTTTACGTCAAAAGTCCAAACACAACAAGCCTCCTTCCTGGAAATAAAAAAAAACTTGCGTGAGGAAGGTATACAATATTCCCTACAGTACCCGGCCAAACTCAGATAGCAAATTGATGGCAAAACACAATTCTACGAATCTGCAGACGAAGTGTGGACATGGTTGGAGATGTATAGAGCAGGTGAATGACCTACGGACCGCAGACAGGCGGGATGGCAGGCCCCAAGCCACAACGCAGAAGACTCAGGAGATTAACGCGCAGGCCCTCGGTGCAGAAACCTAACTCATCACAAACAGCACGAGAACGTCAAGCAGCATTGCAGGCAGTGGCGGAGGTTCTGTTGTCCCCCTGAAGGAAAGTAGGGCAGCTGTATCCACAGATCATGATACAAGAGGCTCGGTCTCAGGGGAGCCAATGAGGAGTGAAATGCAAATGCCAGTGGTGACACCGGGCTCTGTGGATGAAATTATTTGAAAGAGACCTGAGAGAAAAGTACAGATAAGTGAAGCCTTGGGGAAAGTAGGGAGGGAAAAGTCAGGAAATGGAGGCAGAGATGAGGGCAAATGTTGTACGTGGACCGATGCCATTGTACTTGAGGGCCCCAAAAAGTCACAGGGGAGGGCTATGACTTCGATATCTCAGAGTGAATGAACGCTTTGCAGGGGGGTTAAATACAATTGGAATGACGGCGGTAGTATATAACTTAGACTGGGCGGGGCTGAGTAGCTCCAGTGGATAAATTGACCACACCCCCCCCCACTAGATTGACTCCACCAGGCACATGCCGATAGTTGTCTATGTTTCTAACTTTCTCATTTTTTTATGGGTTTGGGCTGCAAGCCGTGCGACACTGCTTGAGCGAAGGGAGTTATTTGTTTATGAAGTTGAGTGATTGTCTTGTGGTGCTACTATCGGTATATTACAGAAAGAGGAGGGGAACAGGGGGAACAACTAACCACAGCAAGATGGCTACGACTCCAGTGGTACGAGTGCAGAAGGTATTTAAGATGGTGTCATGGAATTTTTGTGGGCTGGGATCCCCTGTTAAACATCATAAATAGGCTTTCCTGTTTTCAGTTTCTATTTTTGGTAAATTCTGGTGGGGTTTTTTCAGTTTTTTTAATACCTTAAAAAACAGTGGTTATCAGTGGTTACACATTTTTGCGCCATTAAAAACAACATAAACAGTGTTTTTCCGGTGTTTATGGAATTTTAATTTAATTTTAATTATTGCTTGCTTTCTGTACTGATAGTGCATGTGTATAGGTAGTGTGTGCACAGGGTATATGAGGACCAAATACATTTTTACTGCACCAGAATGAACTACCAAGTCAATAGCATTCTTCATTAACTCTAAAAATTGTAAAGATGCTTTCAGCATACAATCTAGCAAGAGACAAGGATCTCTTACAGGGAAGCACTTCAGCTCAGGTATCGATTTTGACAGGCCATTATACAACTTGTTCATATACGTAGCTGAATTACTGCAGATACAAACAATATCACTCCAATCTTAATTGAACTTGGTAGGAACTTTTTTCAGCAGCACTGTGTTCCATGTTTACCAAACACCTGGTGTCATGTTTTCACCACTATCTCAGATGCTTGGAGACAACATTCTTTTCACACATACCTGTCACTACATCTTGCATTGAATGTTTGAAAACTGGGGTGTTTGGCAATTCCCTTACAATCAATACTGACTCACTAGAAAGGGGGGCAGATGTATCATAGGATTTCACCCATTCTCTGTCTGTGGGTAAATGTGATGCTACATAGTAGGAAAGATTCTAATGAAACCAGCCATATTACCTATCAGTGAATTCAAATGTAGCCAAAATTTCAAATATGATTTTGATATTTCCCGATTCTCTACAGTTTATAAAATAACTAAATAAGACCTAAAAATGCATCTAAACACTGCATCTTTAGACCAAAGATCACAAACCTAAAAAAAGCAGAAGGAAGAAGAGACAATGTTTCAGTGACATCCCTAAACAACAAAACTCAAGCAGAATATTGTTAGCCCAGTCTTTCTTGATACTACCTTGTATAACAAAGTTACATTGTATTGGCCCCTTAAGGATGAAATAAAAATGTCTCTTTCACTCATATTTTCCTTTCTTTGAATGGCACTAAGTGTGTGGTTGCAAAGGTGTTTTTTCAGTGTTTATATAATTAAACCAGTGATGGCTATTTTCCTTTCGGTGGGGTTTTATCAGTTATTATAGGTTTAAACCTAAAACCAAATAGCCTAATCATAAAGTACATAGCTACATTAATAGAAGGTGGGTAAATATTGTCATGATGCTAGAAACTTACCTGACGATAGCAGAAGGGGTCAAACTGTGATGGAAATGGCAGGGATAACTCTATGCGACCTCTTACTCAGCCTTTTCTAGAGGGATATCGATCTGGGTTTGAGCCGGCACTCCATTTACGATGCAAAGTACAGTGGTGTACACAGAAGGCAGATTTGTGCTGGCACGGGGTAGGCTGCTTGGGTGGGATATCGTCTTGGGTAGTGTTTATGCCCCGAACCAAGACCAACTTGTATTTTTGGAGAGACTGTCCACATCTTTATCTTCCTTACATGGGATTGATGTGTCAATCCCCCCACTACGAGGTGTAACAGTCAACAAACTAGCACGGGTTTAACAATTGACTGACACAGTGACAATTCGACGATGTCTGGAGACTACAGCACGGACAGATGTGGGACTATTCTTATTATTCACACCTATATAATCTATATACATGACTGGACTTGTTTATCTGTTCAGATACATTGACGACTCGTGCCACACATATGGAATACCTAGGACGCAACTTTTCTGATCACAATCCCCTCCTTCTCTGTTATCGGCCACTACTGGAAACCACAGCAACACCCACGGGGCGACTCAGTCCTCCCTTGTTAACGGATGACCGTTTCAGGCAATCCCTGGAAGACAAAGTTGCGGAATATTTCCGATACAATCAGGCCTCAACTGACTCTAGAGCCACAGAATGGAAGACGTTCAATGTGGTGATACGGGGATACTGTTTAAGCGCAACAGTGGGATTGAGGAAAGATCTGCAGAGGGAGGTAGCCCATCTACAGACCCTTCTGTGTGCACAGGGACACAAGCTGTCGGCAGACTCGGGCACACATAAACAGCTAGGAAACACTAGGCGGGAACATAATGAGGCACTCAAGAGGTTACAAACACTTGAGATTTGCGAATACCACAGTAAGGTACATGAAGAGGGAGGTAATGCAGGTAGATTGTTGGCATGGCTAGTACAGCCAGAAAGTAGGGGAGTGCCAATAACACAAATTGCGACTGATGATGTGGAAGTGTTATACCTCCCCAATAAATTCAACAATGAGTTTTGTGCATACTATACCAAACTATATGAGGCCCCACCTATGCAACCGACAGAAGACTTGACAGTCCATGAAATACGAGAGGCTATCCGGGAGATGGCCACTGGGAAAACCCCGGGACCAGATGGACTACCGGCAGAATTTTACACCATACTGGCACAGACTTTAGCCCCAAAGTTAGAAGCGCTGTATGCTGAAGAGTGGCATAAGGAAGTGCTACCGACATCCACCAAAGATGCGTTGGTGGTCCCCCCCCACCTGAAAACTAAAGAAACAGGAGCAAGAGTGTCCGAGTTTAGAACCCTCACCATGTTAAATACGGATTTTAAAATCCTGAGTAAAGTCCTGGCTAGAAGAATATTACCACACATGACGACGCTCATACAAAATGATCAGAGTGGGTTCATACCAGCAAGGGCCACATCGGCTAATATCCGAAGGCTTCTCAATGCCCTACACATCCAGATAGAGACTGTAACCCTGAAGCACTGATAATGTCAGTGGATCTGGAAAAAGCCTTTGACTCTGTTAGATGGGATTTCCTTTGAGCTACAATGAGCAGAATGGAATTAGGAGGCGGATGGGTAAAATGGGTCAATATTCTGTATTCTCGCCCCACGGCGCGGGTTAAAACCGGGGGATGATATCGGGACCCTATAACATCTTTGGAGGCACTACACAGGGGTGCCCACTGTCTCCTCTACTATTTGCACTAGCTATTGATCCACTAGCGGAGTTGTTTAGACAGATCAAAGGACCATATGGAATGCTACTAGGGGAAGGAGCACATATCATCTCACCATATGCAGATGATATACTGCTATATCTGGGAGAGGGAAGGAGAGGTGTTGTACAAGCACTGGAACTACTAGAAAAATAAGCTTACATTAGCAGCCCTAAAGCTGATCAAAATGAAAACATATGTTTTTCCGGTAATAGAGGGCACCGACTGCCCAGTTGACCTACCCATGGAACTGAACTGGGCCCCTGATCTTTTAAATATTTAGGATCCAAATATTTCATGAGTTAGCAGACCTAAAAGAGGGTAATTTAAAACCAGTATTGCAGTCCTTTGGGATGACAATCCCTTTCTGGTGCTCATTGAAACTGCCCAAGATGGCCAGATTTGTGCTGACCAAAATGATTTTGCTCCCAAGACTGCTCTATTACTTTGAGAACTTACCGGTGCCAATCCCAGCATTATGGTTTGTGGAGTTAAACAAAATGGTCCGTGATCTGATATGAGACGGCGGAAGAAATAGAGTCTCTCTGGCTGTCTTGGAGCGGGTCCCGGAAGAGGGTGGACTGGGGGTCTCTGACTTTGAACTATACTACCTGGCAGCACAACTGCAAAGGTTGGCTAAATGGGTGGATAGCTAAGCTCATACTCCCAACTGTAGAGATTCTCCACTCAGGAGTGCTCCTACAAGGAACCCTCTATTGTTGGAGAAGGTGCCAAGAAATCACTTTATGCCCCGGGCTTGCCCTTAGTTGGGATACCACGCGGGACACCACCCATTCCTTTCCCAGAGACACAACTGACAAGCTGGACTGAGGCTGGAGTCAGGTCAGTGGGAGACCTGTACCTAAATAGTAACTGATCCCACTGGAGAATTTCTAGATCAGAATGACCTGCCAGGTGGTCTATTTCTCACCTACTACTCACTGGTGAAAGTATTTAAGGAGTTGTGGGGAACCGCCCAAAGGGAACAGCCAACACATGACACCTTACATGTCTTAATTACACTGGGGTCGGCAGGACACCTAGTAAAATGGCACTACAGAGTATTGATAGGGATGGTGAGAACACCATTAGAGAGGATTACGACTAAGTGGAATGAAGCACTGGAGAGAGCTCTAGAAGATAAAGAATGGAACAAGATACTACAGAGTGCAAAGAAAATCTCTAGCAACACTGCATTTAAGCTTATTCAATGTAATTATATATATATGGTCTACCTCACTCCCCACCAGCTGAATGTAATGTACAGAGGTGGAACGTGGGAATGTCCAAGATGTGGAATTTATAAATATGACCTGGGGATGTAAGATACTACGAGAATATTGGGACGCAGTACTCTCATGCATAAATACGAAAGGAATCTGCCAAGCACAGTGGGGGTATGTCTCCTGGGACTATTACCACAACCAATGGCTAAAAAGGTGGGCTCGAGGTTTATAGACTTGGCACTGGTTTTAGCACACAGGCGTGTGGCCATGGTCTGGAAGGACTAGAGGGGCCCAATGGTGACATGGTGGGAACAAGATGTAGATTGGGCAAAGATAGAAAAAAGAGCCATTCAACGAGAAGAGAAAAGAGGTATCCTTAGACGCCTCATTGCAGATTTATGGACCAAGATAATGAAGGTTTGGTACACTGGAACACTGAACGGACTAGAAGAAGAGATAGACTGAGAGGGGTATGCAGAACAAGATACGGATTCAAATATGGACACAAGAAAATGTAGATAGAAGTGGATTGCACAAAGAAATTATTTAGTAGCCTACAGAGTACGCACCCCCCTGAAGCACCAAATAGACACCCCTCAACTGACATTGATAACAAAAATGAGCCACAGCACTACAGAACAACACATAGTTTGTTTGTTTACCAGTTACAGGGATAAGTTATTATTTCTTTATTATGGCAGAGAGAGGATCCTGAATGGAAATATGAAAAGAGGTTAGGTCCCCCGAGTACATACTAGGCACACACAGATCAGGGGGAATACCTTCCACTGTACAGTGAAACCCAAGAGGGGAGCAGACACTGGGGTTGAATGTTGCGGGACAGTGCTGAGTCCAAAATATTTACTATGCATGATGTAGTTAATAAACTAAAACACAGCATGAAGATATAACTTGGAAAAAGAATAATTGGTACACAATGTTATTTACCTGATCGTATGTACAACTGTTAAAGTATAAATGCTAATAAAAAATATATTTAAAAAAAGCTGGTTTCCCATGTGAGCCATGAGAAACAAAAGTCCACATAGGCCTAACATTATTAGAAAAGTAATACAAAGTTGCGACTTATAGCCATAGCTGAAATTCTATTCCCACAGGAATATTTCACTGTGAACATTGAAAAAGCAAACAAGAATGTCAGGGTGTAGTCATGTCCAGGATAAGACAAGCAACATTTCACTTGCAAAGAACAATCCATTGTATTAAATCAGGGGAAAGGTCAGCACTAGAGAAAAAGCATTTCACAAAGGCCTTTATGTTAGCATTGCACGTTTGAATAAAATGAGTTTTGATTTTACTTCAAATATAAAGAAATTAAATCACTTCATATGAAGAATGTTTACATTTATAAAGCACTTTCCCAGATATTACATAGAAATGGCTAATGTTAGAAATACCGTACTGCCACAAAATTTTACGATCTTCCTATATATGCAAGTTTTTCAAATTTAATTTTACTAAAATCATTTCTAGTATTTCACATACTAAAAAATGTCTAGTATCAATTTGCAAAATCTCAATCCCGTACTTTGCTACACAATTTTGCACCAACTTTTCTAACGGGTGCATTCTCAGCAAAATGGATACAATTTCACTAGGCCACTTCACATAGCCTCAAACCTTTCATTATTATACTTCAATTAGTGACATATGCATTAGAAATTCATTAGTGCAATTTGTTTATATGTATTTATGTTATCTTATAAATGTGTTTTCTTCATCTCAGGTTTTATAGCATGCTTGTACAATTCTTCTACTACACAGTAATACCATACTGTTTCATGTATCACTGTGTCTAATGTGTGCAAAGTATACTTTCAACCTATTGTGTTTTCTGTGTATAAATATGTAGTGCATTATGATTTTTAAAAATGATGCTGGATCAGTTCTGACGCGTTGCTGTAGCTGCGTCAGTCTTATGACCAACTCCAGCAATGCGTCACTTTAGCGTCAAAAGATGCATCAGAATTTCTGACGCATCCATGAATCCTTATGCCATCGAGCACTGTATTGTAAATACAGCGCAACCATGGCGTTGTTAGGGTATTTGCGGCAGATGCATGAAATCTGATGCTTCGATGCCGTTGCATCAGTTCTTGTAAATATACCCGAGTGTAGGGATTTCCACTGCTAAAGGGGTGATTGGCAGTTCTAGAAAAAGATAGCATCAAAACAGCTACCTTAACTAACAACTGAAAATTACTTATTATTACATGAGACTTTAAGAATAGACAACATGATCTCAGACCTAGACAGAATAATTAGTGAATCATTGTCTAAATCCTGCAGCTTCTAGTAATTCCTGTAGTTGTTAGTAATCCCTGCAACTGTTACAATTTGTTTGTGTAGAATAAAGTACTTTTTCTCAATCAAGTTAGAGCAGTGGCAGTACAATCTAATTATTAAGAGTTGCTCTGAACATTGAGATTCTCGCACGTGGCATCTCCGTTCACACTCCCATCCTTCTTCATCTCACATCCCCCAGGGAAGGCCCACGATCCATGTAGCACCTTAACTCATGGTGCCTACAAGACAAAAATACCTTCAGGCATTGAGAAAGGAACTGCAGACATACTTTCATAATAATGAGGGCTGGGTCACCACTGTTGGCACCCTAAGGGCTGCCGGTAAAGCAACTATGCGAGGGGTTGCCAGGGAGTGTATCTGAGCACAGGAATGGGCACGTTCTCTTCATATCACACAATTAGAGGCACATGCTCTCCATTTGGAGAAGGCCTCTGAGACAAGCTCTAGCAGAGACACTCCCCGACATCTGGCTCTTCCTCACATAGAGATTTGTCTTCATTCTCTAGAAGCTGCCAAGCACCTTTGGCGGACCACTACGGGCAGCATTTATGGATGGGGAGATAAAAACTGAAAGCTTCTGTACTGGCTGGCATCCCACCAGCAGGTGACCAGAATCGTACGGGAGATCGTGGACGATCACAGGGTATCCCTCCACTCTCTGCTGGAAATTACGCAAGCATTCGTTTGGCACTATCATCATTTATACACAGCTCCGCCTGGGAGGGACGGGGTGTATCCAATGCGGTTCCTTATTGATTTTCCCTTCCTCGCATTCCCTCAATCGAAGTTCGAACACTGGATGAGCCCTTTTCTACTGAAGAAATTGAAACTGTTCTATCAGCAGTGGCACCCAGAAGACCCCCGGCCCGGATGGTTTTTCTGCTGAGTACTATGTGGCTTTTAGAGAGCTCCTGCCCCCCCCCATTCTCTTGGCCTTCTATGAGGAGGTGGGAAAGGTGGTGCCTTTCCTGCGGAAATACCGTCACGATTGTGGTAGTTCCCAAAACACAGCTAGGTCCATGTGCTGTGCTGATTATCGTCCAATCTCCCTAATTAATGGAGTGATGAAGATTCTTGCGGACCTACTGGCCACCCAACTCAAGCAAGTCTTTCCCACATTGATACATTCCGATCAATGCAGCTTTATTCCGATTTGTGGTACACGCCATTCCCTCCACTGGCTTCATGTGGCCCTAGCCCACCATCATCTTTTAACTTCATACTTGGCCTTGCTTTTTAGCAATTAAAAAAAGCATTCAATACGGTGGATTGGGACTACCTCCAGCAGGTACTGATATGGGCTGGTTTTGGGCCTCGCTTTCGTGGAATGGTGCAAACCCTGTATTACAATCCAACTCTGAGAGTTCAGATCAAGGGTATCCTCTCTCAGGTCTTCCCTATCGACAGAAGGACTAGGCAGGGTTGTCCCCTATCGCCTCTTTTATTTGTGCTGGCGGTTGTCATTGGCACATTTCATTCGAATTGATGCACAGACGAGGGGGTGGAGATGGAGCAACGGCAACGAAGACGGCATAGCATTGTATGCGGATGATGTCCTTCTTTATTTGGTAAACCCTGTGATGAGCGGACTCTGCTGCCTTCACCTACTGTGCTGCTTTGGGGAGGCCTCAGGTCTCCGGTTCAATCTCACCAAATCAATCCTTGTGCCCTTAGCTCCCTCCCGGGATTGTTTTGACTGGCAAGATGCTATACCCATTAGCCGGCTTAGCTTCAAGTATCTGGACATCTGGATTGCTCTACATCCTGAGCTTACTTGGTCCCTTAATGTGGAACCACTGATGTGGAAAGCCAAGGCTGACCTTCTTAAGGGGCAATCTCTTTCACTGAATGTTATAGGCTGTATCACTCTCTACAAAATGATGATCCTTCCCCGATTTCTTTACATCTTTCATAATTTGCCAATCCAGATACCTTGGAAGTGGTTCCGAACCATGGATGAGGAGGTGATCCACTTCCTCTGGCATGGCGCCATCACCCGTCTTGCATTCACTCATTGCCAGCGGGGCCCTTATGGCGGTGGGCTGGGGATGACTTAACATCTTTACTATTTGACAACAAATCTCCTGGTGAGTCATAATTGGTTCAATGGACGTTGGTCAAATACTCCTTACTTTTTGGAACTAGCCTTGCTGGATTCCCCCAAATGCTGTCCATCCTATATAGCTCGCCCATTCCTGATTTCACACCCACAGTGGCCAAGGTAGCCCTGCAAGCCTGGAGAGCCATCATGCGACATATTCGATGGAATGCCACACTTACACGGCACACACCTCTCTGGCATGGTACCTTGCTGCGAGAAGTGGCATCTCTACAGTGCTTTGGAAGATGGGATCTTATCGGGATCTCCCTATTGTGAGATGTCTGGGCAGGGTCACACATGCGCTCTCACCAGGAACTTTAAAGTACATATACGCTATCCCATACATAGTTTGACAAGTATCTTCAATTATGACACGCTCTAAATTCACATCGCTCACAGATTGACTCACTTCCCAACTTTAGACCACTGGAGGAAAAGCTCTTGATTGGCCACTTCGGCAAAGGTTGAATCTCCAAGATCTATTGTTCTTTGATTGTAAATACCCCTGGTACCATGGGCCCTCTCAGAGCCTGTTGGGAAAATTGGGTGGGATCTCTTGAAGACGATGACTGGCATGATGAGTTAACGACACGAGTATAATCGCGATTTCCTAACCCACACCACCACTGTCCTCTTAGCATCTGTGGCCGGCACAGGTAAGCGTAGTGGGGCGGGGCAGGGCACGACCGGGGGGAGTTGACAGACAACAGAAGAGATAATATTTATATATTTAACTGTACCTACTCTGTTGTCTGTCGACTTCCCATCCCACCCCGCCGGCCCCCGCCCTGCCCCATCACGTTTACCTGTGCCGGCCACTGCTGAATCTTAGACTGCTTGCATCGCTCTCCCTAGGAGCCACGTGCTGAAGGTATGTATTTGGGGGTCTCTTTCAGAGTTCATAGAAGGCCAGCCACGAAACACGAGAGGTGAAAGGTCTGCACCTGCACACTCTGGGCCTAGTAATCCCTGCTTGTCTGTGGGCCCTGAGTCAGTTCTTGCAGGTAGTGCGAAAATGGGCCTGGGGTGAAATCAAGAGTAGGCAGCATCAGTGTTTGGCTACCCACACATTAAACAGCCCCATTAGCAGACACCTAAGGAAAACATTACCAGTGCTGCTTTCAGGAGATTACAGGTACATAAAGGTGATGGCAGTGCACGTGTTTTGCAGTAAAATACACTCTAGTGTCTTGGTTTCAACCACAGTGTGCTTTTGCTGTGGTGAGTGCAATGCTTAATTTCAGCTGGTGGTTTCCTGTACTGGGAACCAGTACCTAATTGTCAACACCGGCACTTATGACAGCCTGCCACATGGTGGTGCTGTTTGTCTAATTTAGAGATGAGCACAACAACAGTTGTTTATTAATTCAATATACATAAAAAATGACAAGTGCTTGACACCCAAGCCATTCTTACCGCGTTGGGGGCCTGGAATAGTCTGAATTGTCACACTTGCAGGAGTGCGATGGACAGTAGCTGTGTTGGTGCTGTCAGTGGCAGCACTGGCAATAGCTCATGCTAGCTGCAGTGGCCTTTATACAGGGCCCTGACACTTAATGTTTACAATCTAAGCACTATTTGGTTGCCAGAAGCCTGTCTGTCGACAACGCCTCTTCCTCCTCCTTTTCCCCACTAATAACATCAGAAGCAGGAGGCACAGGTTAAAATGCAGCCTGGTCTGAACCCGACTCGTTCCAGTGCTTGATTGGAATGCAAATAGACTGACAGCGTGCAGGACCTGGCCTGGCAGTCCCCGGGCACATTCTTCCAGACAACACGCGCTTCAACAGTGGGATTTCGTCAGTGAGATTAAACAGGCACATCGTTTACAATCCCTGACATCGAGGAAACGCATTTTCACCTTTTTATGTTTCCTGCATTCGATTTTCCCCGTTAAAGGCTTTGCATTTTATGGGAAATATCTTCGACATACACAACACGCCTGCTTCGTGTTAAGTCCTTCAGTTAGTTACACATCCCATGTTTCCTGCACCTCTGCAACCTTTCTCTTATTTTCAATCTTCTGCCAGTCTGACTCCACACGATGGAATGCCACGGGATCATGCTACGGCGCATCCCTGGGCCCTTCGGTAACAGCGCGTGCATGCAGCCAGAACGAGGGCTGTCGCGTCCACGTGCTAAGAATGTTATACATGCACGAGAAAGAAGTCCGCTCTGAAGGAGGGGTTAAGGAAACGATATCCTTCTTGGAATGCATAGTAAAAGCTTCGGGGTTCAGCGCCTGGAAGGAAAACTCGGAGGAAGGGATTCGTGTACAAACAGCTTGCTGTCCCCGACCCCTAACAATCCCTGTGCTATTTAAAAAAAAACTAAAAAAATCTAAAACAATTGTACAGCGAGGAAGTCGTGACATTCATTACCCCTATCGGGATGCATGGCTGCAAATAGATTCATTCAATGCATGGTTTTGACTAGAAGTGGGAGAGCCAGATCGAGCCAAATTCTTGGCTCTGGCTCGGCTCGAGGCCCTCTACCTCCAGCCCAAACGGAGTCGAACTTTCACGTGACGCGATCTCGCCTGGTGGCTACAGCTGCCGCCCATATAACATGGAGAACAGGGCTTTAAGTGGGATGCAAAGAGTAGAGGGTCTCTAAAGGGGCGTGGCCTGTGTAATTAAGGGAATGGCAATAACACATGAGCTACTGTTTCGTGATATATACTGTGCCACCCTACGGTATTTTGGTGCAAGTATAAGTCAAACATGTTAAATATAAACATGAACTAAATCACTCACATGGAAACCCTTCAGGTATTTTACATTCATTGTTCGGAAAACAATCAGTGTTATTTGCCAGTAAAGTTATGAACAGGAATATAGGGCCCTATAGGGATCCTTTTTAATGTCTGTTTTAAATTACTGAGACCCTGAGGTTCCTGGCCCACTTAAAGCCGTGATGGAGAGGGAGGTCCAGGCCTCGGCTCAGCATCGAGGCAAATTTCCCTGTGCAGAAAATATTGTCTAGGTCTGTTACGAAGTGCTCTTAGGTCCTGGTGCAAAATTCGTGTTATGTGATAATGGCAAGAATAAAATGTGAATTCTGCCTTTCTCGCAGCTCTAAGCTCCTCCTCAAAGAATTAATGACTAATTATTAACCTGTAATTTCAGACGGAGACCCCCGTTTAGTCGCTGATTTGCATAGTGTGACACTTAAAAATCTGAGATCAAAATTTGCTTGACAGCTCTGTGGTCCTTGGTGTTAGAAATTGGGTAATTGCTTTCGGTGGGTGAATGGCCACCTCAAGGAATAATCACAACTCTCGCCAGGGTGAACCCTTAAATTCACTAAATTAGGCTGAGTTCAACTCTCTGGTAGCTATGGCACAGAGCAGACAGGCCCTAATTTAATACAATGTATAACATTTTGATGTAGTACCAAAACAATAAGAAAGTCAAAACACCAAGCAATAAAAATGCTTAAACCAAAATAGAACAAGCATTTGCAATGCAATAGGTCTCGCATTTGCGCAAATTTAAGCTATTGGCATTGTAAATAACAATGCGTTTTATTTGTTTAAAAAAACAAAATAGAAATAAAAACCATTGTCATTTACAATGCCAATAGCTGAAACTCGTGTAAATGCAAGACCTGTTGCATTGCAAATGCTTGTTTTTAATATGCCGTCACGTCTGGATCCTGGTTTGAACATGGTGCTGTGGTGAGATCACTGCTGGATGTGGCAAAGGGTATTGGCTCTCTTGAGTAGAGATGTCCGAGCAGGCCCAAAGCTGCTTGTTCCAAGAAGGCAGTAGAGGTGACCGTGCCCCAGCTGCACAGTCCATAGGACACCAGCCCTCTTGTAGGATGGCTACAGCGGGTGGACACTGCTGGTGGAAGCTGCAGGTTGTCGTGTGGCAGAATGGTGGTCAGTGGTGACGGATGCCACATTTCAGCTGCAACAAGCAGTGACATTTGAAGAATGAAACCTTGAGAGGTCGTACATAACAACAGCTGGGGCAGCTGCGCAAACTAGAGCAAAGCAGCTGCTAATGTGCTGAAACGTCATTACAATATTGTGCGGCACCAACATGCACTTACTTGTAGGTGCCACATGAAATAATTCTCTTCTGCTCTTTTTACCCACTCGGGGATCGTTCCCTTCCGTTCCATTGCTTCCACAGCGCGGCGGTTCTTTCTAGGGGTTTCTGACCGCATACATACATACTACAAAGTGAAGACGTAAGCCCCTTCACTCGACCTTCTGCTGAACTGATTGAACATAGCGTCCACCTCTGTAACCGGCTGTAATTGTAATTGCATTTATATTGCGCTTACTACCCCTGACAAGGCGTCGAAGCGCTTTTTTGGCGAGTTACACGCGACTCCGGGACCCATAAAGGATTAGTGTTCAATTAGTATAGTGAAATATGAAACTAATTAAAGTGGTGGATAGGTTAGTCAGTTGTGGCTCTGGTGACCTTGGTGCCTGAAGGTCAGTATCACAGCCCACACAGCATCACATTCATAGTGAACACAATGAGGCAAGCATTGACATTTAGGTGATCATGCGCCGCTGTCCATGTGAAATGAAAAATCATGACTTGTGAAAAAAGTTTGAGCTATTTGCATAGCGAACTTTTTTTTTTTCGAGGCCGATGTCCCATTAATATATGTATGTGAACCGATAACAAAGATTGCTCACGCTGTGCCAGTCAGGGGCGCGTGCAGGCCCTCTGGGAGAACCAGCAGATTGTCGGGCAGGCTGATTGATGCCTGTCAAAGGCCTGCGGGGCTGCGGAAAGCCAGTTGTATGCTACAGTCTGTCACAGGGCTTTCTCTGCGCCAGTGCTCCGACCCTGCTGGCTGAATCTGGAGTGAAGGTATCACCGCCGCCGGCCCGATTCGGCGTGAAAGCCGGAAGTCAGGCAGCGTCATGCCTGTCGTGGGGCGGGCCTTCCGCCTTCCGCCTTCCGCGGGAAGCCCGCGCCCACGGAGTGGCTGGCCGAGAGGAGAAGTGGTGACGCGGGGCTCCCATGCCTGAGGGAGAGCCCCGCGGTGGCGGCAGAAGTAATGAGAAGCCCTGGGTCAGAAGTGGCGGCAGAGGCCACCGATGCAAGTGCGGGGCTCCCATGAGTGAGGGAAGCCCCGCGTGTTCCAGGTCATGTGAGGCGGAGGAGATTAGACCAGGGGAGTCCTGAGACGGAGCCTGTAGCAGCCACAAAAGAGCCCGGTGAGTGGGGCTCAGTTGTACGGTGGGGGCTGGTGCGTGTGTTTGTTGTTCAGTGATCGAGTACGCGTGCACTGGCTGGGGGCGGCTGGTTGTGTTTGTTGGAGCAGTTACTGCATGCAGCTGGCTTGCGTGGATGGAAGGGGGACAGGAGACGTGCACACCGCGTGGCTGTACGTGCGCGTGCACCAACTCAAATCCGCCAAAGCCTGCGCGTGCCCATCTCCTGTCCCACTTCCGAGGCAAGTCAGCAACAATAGATCTCGCTGGCGACAGCAGCGCTTCACGCTGCGTTCGCCAGGCGAGACCTAAAAACAGAGAAAAATATAATGAGCAAAGTGACATTAATACAACAAAAGACAAATAAAATGAAGCAGACATGATTATTTAAATATTTAAGTGAAAATTGTGTAAAAAAGTGCTATGCACCAATTCTAGTCAAAGGTTGCTGAAGATCAGGACCTAGGAGTGATTTGACGGTGAAACTCTGGGTTTACAAAAAGTTTGAAAAAGCTTCAAAGTCCAAGAGAATTTGTAGTTTTTTAAGAGAACATCTTTTCAGAGCAGAACAAGGCTGAAATTGTATCTGCCGCATTGGAACTGAATTTGGATACTTGAAGCTGGTTGATCCAGCTGATTCTCTGGAGCTTTTGAGATTTCAGGTCATGAACGTTTCAAAGTCCCAATGAAGAAAGGGACTTTGTCGTTTTTGTCAAAGGTGCTAGATCCTTTCTGGGGGATAAATCTAAAATGCAATCTGATGCAGTGGAACTGCCAGTCAAGCACTTTTCACAGCAGGTCCCCTTGGCTCTGGAGAAGAGGTTTTCAAATGTTTCCAAACCTTTTCTTGATGCTGCAACAAACACAGGACAACACTACTAAGGCACCAGGACTTTAGAGTAGGGCACTTACAGGCTCTCATGGTATCAGGCAGAGGCCAACAGCAAAGTCCAGTCCAAGCTTTTTGTGTCCCTGAAGCCACCTAGGAGGTCAGCCAACTGACCCTTCAAGCTCAATATTTTGTCCTGGGTACAAGAGGGAGCAGGTCCAGTCCTTCAGGGTCCCTCTCAAGTCACAGACAGCAGGTCCAAACCATGTCTGTTCTTCCACAGGTCCAGGAAGTGTTCTGATAGGGTGACTTGGTGTGCTACATTTTTTCCTGGCATATCTAGTGGGTGGAGGTGACCCATAGTCACTCCCTAACCAATGGAGTAAAAGTTCTCAAGGGAATCCTACCTTCTTTTTCAGTAGCTTCTGTTTGCCTCACTGCAAACTGGCACAAAATGTTTAGCAACACTACACCTGGGCTCTGAGGGTTGTGGCTGTGTAGGGGAGTGCACTCTGGTAATCACTACTATCTTCCCACATCTAACACTAAAATACAGTTTGAAGCAGACCCTGTACCCACAGCAAACTAGGAGACAGAAGTGGTGGGACAAAGGCAGGGTCCTAGAGCCCACAGACAGGGGATGCACAAGCATTGTCCTGGCATCCTGTTTGCTACCTTCTAAGTGCATCAATTTGTCACGTGTCTCACACAGACCTGTCAGGCAGGGTTTGACACTCTGGGGTCATAAAGGATGCCCAGAAGAGCTTAAAGAAGTCATAACAGCCATTCAGGGCAACCCATTGTGTAGCTTCTGGGGTACATTTCCACACTACGTTTGCAACTCCTTCAAGGTGGGGGGCAGTCTGGGAGTTGGAAGAGGCTAATCCTAATTAGCCTTCTGAAAGCTCAGACAGATAAAGGGTAAGCTTTTTAAAGTTACCTTTCGTTAATATTTATTAAAAGTCCAACTTAACTATTTAACTGGATTTTTAATAGCTATTAAAAATTGTTGTTTCATTTTTTTCTGGATGGTCCAGTTTCCGAGTTTCCAGTATTAGTATTTTAATCTGCTCTCTGATTTTCTGCCTAGGACAGCTAGGCCTGGTACAGTGAAAATATCTTTTTGGGCTTTGTCACTGTAGGGACATGGTAATATTAATGTTCTACCTGTTCCACCTTCAAATACCATACACCCTGTCCTATGGGCTACAAGGCATACGTAGGTGTGACTTACTATAGCCTTAGAGCCCGACATAGCAGAGGGCTCTAAGGCTATTAGAATATTCCAGCCCTAGAGGGCAGAATGTTCTAATTTGTAAAAGCAAAGGCCTCTTGGAGCCCAAGGGGGTTTAAATCCCTGGGGCTCTAAGAGGCCTTTGTTCACAGCAACAGCTGTAAAATGAGAAAAACATTGGAATGTTGCTCCCTGGGCTTCTACCAGCCATTTGAAGCCTGGAGAACTCCATTGTCTTCAATGGAGCCTCAGCATTCCAATGTTCAAATAATATTTAAAAGGGAAGGTCTAACCTGTCAAAATTAATTAATAGATCTCACTGCTGGCTACATAGGATGGGCCTTCATCCATGTTTGCACTGCCACTGTTGTGGAAGTCAAAATAGATGCTGCAGTCCATAAGTGCCATTTACCTTTCGGGCCCTGGGTTCACTTTCTACATAGTACATATAAGGAACTGACAGGTAAAGTAAAGGTCAACAAACCGGTGGAAAATCAGGGTCTAAGGGAAACTATATTTAATGACCAGCCCGAGTCCTAATCCCCTACTACAAACTCATTCAACAAACCAAAACGAACTGGGGGTCAATCGAAAAAAGAGTACTTTAGGAAATGTACACACTGATTGAAGGATAGCAATTCTATCACCCTAGGCATTCAGAGCAGAGCAAGGATTACCATCAAATCGCTTTAGGTGGTAGAGCTAAGGTATCAAGCTCAGATGATCAATGTTATCATCTGGTCATCCGCCAAACCCAGAAGAACAATCCTTTGATCATAAGGATTGCTTCTATGGCAAGCTCTAATGCTCTCAAAAAATGCCTTACCAACCCGAGACAGACATTCAATACAAAAAAGTGTATTTAGTGATGAAAAAATCTAATGTGATGCACTGCAAAGAAAAAGATTTTAAAAGATTATGTGGAGAGACTAGAAACTCTAGGCAGTATACCTCTCCTCACACCTGGTAAAAATAAAGAACAAATAATGCAGTAATCTCAAGTAACTGCTATTAAATCATAGCAGTAAACACAGTGACTGCTAACAATGGGTCGACATGTTTCAGCCTAACTGTTAGTTGACCACGGCTTTCTTCAGGACCTATAATATTGTAGCTACTGCATATACAAACAACCTCTTATTGCATGAGAGCAAAAAATTAATTAAAACCATACAACCTCGCTTGATGCGAAACCTTCAATCACGGGATGCAATCATCACCTATGGAAATATAAATCAATTATCATGCTCTGTAAATTAGTGAAACACACAAACAGAGAGGTATGCCCACTCAAACAGCAATTCTTTGCTTACCCTGCATGATCAAGGCTCAAACATCACCTCCCTGGAACCTTTCTCAGGTAAAAATGAGGCCCCGCTCTACGGGAAAAAGGAAAGAAGGCAAAGCATGAATCACGCGGAAAAAACGCTAACGACAATGCCCCAAGTGCTTATTCGTGTAGCATAAACAGACGTATCCAGTATGCCTACTAAGAGTGCATACTGACATATATCTCAACTCTTCAAAAAGAAAACGCTAGTTCTTGGTCAGGAAAGTCTAAAAGGCTAGCAGTATTTGAGCCTAGGATATATAGTGTGAGTCGATGTAGAAAAGATAATAATCAATCCACATCGTTGTATAAAGGCAATGGCACAGACTCAAATCCTTATGTGCATGTTATCCCAATCGGAGTGTCACTCAAGGAGAAGCAGAAAAGCGTTATCTAGAAAAACACTAGCTGATGCGTTATCTAGAGAACCACTGACTAATGCGCTACCAAGGTACAACTCCTAGGGGAGTTTGCTGCTTAACCCCTTGAGTGCCCATGACGAGATAGTCTCGTCATGGGCCGCGGTTGCGCTGTGCCCATGACGAGACTATCTCGTCATGAACCCCGCCCGCTAATTCAACGCCCGGCACAGGGCGGGGAAAGGGCGGGGCACACAAGGGGTTAAGCTTGTAGATGGCAAAGTGGTAAATGTCAACAAATAACAGGAGGAGATAAACCTGCCACAAAAACCTCATCATCCATTAACAAGGCACAGTGGTTGCGAATGCCAGCGTGAGGGAATGTCATCAGATATCAAGCGGCGTAGCTACACGAAGAGTGTGCTGCATTAGCTTGTAACTAATTGCATAGAAAGTGCCGCCAAATCTCAAGGGAGGATATACCTATACCAAAAACATACATTTACATGGCATAGCTCCAGGTGGAGTTAGTAACCTTCGTTTTTTGGTTTACAATGCCAGCGCAAAAGAATGCCGCCAAATAACAAGGGAGATCGTCTCATACCAACTGACCTGTCCGTCGGTACCTCTGCGTGTTGCCGAGTCAGGGAAGGAGGCACAGAGAGATCATCCACGTTGGTTTAAATACATAGGGACGCCTATTATTAGTCCTTGTACTTCCGGCGCGGGGTTCTGGCGTCAGGCGTAGAACGCAAAACACTGCCAGGGCCACTGTAATCATGTCGAACTACAGCGTGACGTCACGCGCTCATGTTTTGTAGTTCAAAGATAAAAATACTGCACTACGAAGTGCCGCTGCAACAATCAATGAATATAATACGCAAGTTTGCAAGCTCTTCAAAAGTCAGAGTACTGAAACCCCTCTCAAGGGTCATATAGCAATCTGAGGTATCACAAAATGCATCTCTTCACAAAGTCAGCGTGTAATAAAAAAGACGGCACCAGACACTAGAAACACTATGACTATGTTCAGACCAGTAAGTGCATGGTCCTACAGCATGACATGGCTCACTCACTAATTGTAATTAGAAAGTCGCACTGCAAGTATTCTCAATAGCATCAATAAATATCATGGCTGCTGATTCGATAGGTCTATAACTTGCTTCAGACATTCCAACAGCCTGATCAGAGTCAATCATATGAGATGCCCCTAGCAATTGGGCTACCAGATGTAGTTTGCAGTCTTAACTATTAATATAATATGCTCAGAATGAACAAAAGGGTACATATGGTAATACCCACCCAAATAGGTGGCATAACACTTAATAAAAGAACCGACAACTGTTTAAGCCATCAGAACCTCTATGTGAAATTGGATTGAGATCGCTCAAGGCACACAGGGCGTGGTTTTCACCGCCAAGGTCAAAAGCAGTGATTGTCTGGTAGGGAAGTTATACAGATATGAGTGCAGAGCAGTTAGGGGATGGAAAACCACCAACTATAGACTCACCCAAGGTATGTCGTCATTAAGACCAAGAGTGTCACTATGGAGCTTATATACCCATCTTTGCTCTTTTATAAACAGAAATCTGGAGATATCACTAACATGTAGGGGTATGTTGGGTTTTTCCAGAACTGTCCATTTGAAATCCTCTGATCCATGATGTTCAGAGAAATGTGTCATGAGTCTCGTAGTTAACTTTTTGCACCTAAAAGTGCTTTTGTGTTCTAGCATCCGTGCCTTGATTTTACGAGTTGTCATCCCCACATAATTTATCTGGCACGGGCAAGTAATTAGATAAATCAAGTTACTACTGTTGCAGTTGGTGAACTGGTATTGTACCCATGGTTTGTTGGTTCCTATCTCAATAGACGTGGTGTGTGAAGTCTGTGGACAAATGGAACACTGACCACAGGGATGATGACCTGTCGCTGCTGGTAGCCCCCAGAGTGTGCCTAACTGTCTCGGCAATGGTGTCTTAGGGCGTGTATGAACCAATCCAATCTATCCTTAATATTGCTGCCTCTTTTGAATGCAAATAATGGCAAAGCAATCTTTTCTTTGCAGCAATTCAACAGACGCCAGTGGTGTCGAATGCTCTTCTGTATCTGGTTGGATAATGTACTAAATGTATGTACAAAAGTCAACCTGTCCAAGGGTGGTTTCTGCACTGGTGGCTCGAGTAGAGCCTCTCGGTGGTTGTTAGTGGCTCTCTTTAGAGCACGCCTCACTAGTCTGCGGGGATAGTGTCTCTCCAAGAGGTGTGTGGTCAACATCTTGGTATGTGTATCAAAGCACTCTGAGGTAGAACAATTTCTCCGGACACGGAGGAATTGTCCGTAGGGTAAATTATCTCTGAGTGCTTTTGGATGTTGGCTGTCATATCTAAGTAGTGAGTGAATGCCTAGGGTGATAGAATTGATATCCTTCAATCAGTGTGTACATTTCCTAAAGTACTCTTTTTTCGATTGACCCCCAGTTCGTTTTGGTTTGTTGAATGAGGTAAAGTAAAGGTGCCTATCAGGAAAAATCTGATGTACCCATGTTTAAAGAGGGAGCGCTGGCATTATTTTTATTCCTGGTTAGCATGTGAACAGTACACAGTTACGAAGCTAGCAAAAATGAAATCCCAAAAAAGATGAAAAATCTGGGGTGACCACACAGAAAAAGGCAGGTTTCCTACACTTGGCAAGTACTTTATTAACCAGGCAGGCCTCCTGTTTGTTCATTAACATATTTGGGAGCACCTTCAAATAAGTGGGTTCAGAATGCATGCTGTACAGAATCAGAAACCCCTCTTCTGTTTGATTTTCTACATCTGTTATAATGGTGCTCCTTCTATAATGAGAATCTAGACCACATATAGGCTACACATGACCCCTGACTTGCCTTTAGTTCACTAATAGCATTTTCCAGGTTGGGGGCAGGAAAATTCCTCAGTTCAATAAAAATAACTCTCAAATTCAACAAATACTTCTCAAATAATTTAATGTACTAAGGTGAAATGCTTCATTGTGTGGTGAAGAAATACACTAAATTGAATTTTGACGACACCATACCGTATTCGAACATGATCTTTGTTGCATGTTTGAGATGTCAAATATTTTCATGGCTCAGCTTGGCTCGTGCCTAGGCTCTTAGAGTCAGAGCCAACACTCGGATCAGCTTTTGATCCCCCCTGTTAATTTGTTAGCTCGCCCACCTCTAGTTATTAAAACATACTACTAAAAAAACAGGCATGAAGAGGTCAAGAGTCATGAAGTAACTTCCTCGGTCTTGAGCAATTGAAAATGATGGAAGGAGGACAAAGTTAACATGAAGGCAGCCCTTTTCAGTGTGAAAAAGCAGCTTCTCTCCATGAGGTGTCAGCAAAGGCAAGGCTGTTTTCCGTCTCTCAGCTGATACTTTAAAAGCTGCTTGCTGTGTTGAGTGTTTCTAATATCAAAAGAGGGATTTCAAACAGGATATGTCATATGTGTCTGAGGGGGCAAAGGTGTGACATCAACTCAGTCGACCTCCACACTCCCTCTGCAATAAAGATAGATGAGATATCAACCAAAATGCTGCTCTGTACTGCATAGGAAAAGTGCTCATATTTCAAAGTTTTTCTTACATAAAATGGGGTTGTCAAGTGATGCTCCATAATTACAGATGTGTCACTGTAGATGCATGTTCGTATGTACTTTATGTTATGTTTAGTGGGTGTGTCTCCGCTAGGGCACTCACCCAGTAATGAGGTGGCAGGTGCCGGAAAGGGGAGTGGCCGTTGGTGATATAAATAAAAATGGCCGGAACCCCAACCTCTGGATTCTGGTAACCGTATATGTAGCAAGTGTATGTTCAGTCAATTATTTGGGATTGTGTGGCTCCCCACTGATTTCCCCCATAGCCATATCCCGTGGCTGTCCCCACGCAACAAATTGACGACAAAGGTGGGATACGGTTCGGTGCCTGCAGCAACTGTTATCTGCATTTGTCGGGGGTGTTCTTGGTCCGCGTGTGGTGTGCAGCAGTGGCAGGTGAGGCTGTGTTTGTCCTGTTTCTGGTTGCTGTCCGCCTTTGCCTGCGTGGAGTGTTCCTGCTGCCCCATAGCACGTTGCTGGCCCATTGCGACCCAATCATGCAATCAGCATCATCTAACCCCTACCGTAGACGACATTGAGTCACGAGCCATAACCACGTTCTTGACACGTCGGTCTTCGGAGGTATAAACGCCTTATCTTCGGAGTATCCAGTGTCGCCGAGGTCTTCCAAGACACCATCCGAGGGGTGCTGGCGGGTCTAAAAGGGGTACTTAATGTCAGCGATGACATTCTTGTGCATGCCCGCACTGGGAAGAACAAATGGACTGTTTGAGAGGTACTTTTCAGCGTCTGTAGGAGTGTGGCCTTACTCTCCATCGAGATAAATGTGAGTTCTTCAAGAAAGAGATTGCGTTTTTTGGATACCGTTTTACCCAGCACGGAGTATCACCAGATCTGTCCAAGGTCCTTGATATCCAGATGGCGTCGGCTCCTACAACAGTGACCGGCATCAGGAGATTTTTGGGCATGGTCACATATTGTGGCCGGTTCATTCGAAATCTGACAGGACTCACTGCCCCTCTGAGAGAGCTGACGCAATCCAACACCATGTGGGATTAGGGGCCGGCCCAAGAACAAGTCTTTCAGGATACCAAGCAAGTGCTTTCTGCTGACACCACTTTGATGTATTTTGACTCAGCCCTGGATTCTGAAATGTCTGTGGATGCGAGTCCCACTGGTCTTGGTGCTGTGCTTTTCCCAGAAACAGATGGATAGAGAATGGGCTCCTGTAGCATACGCGAGTCGTGCTCTGACGGATACAGAGCAACGATACTCGCACATCGAAAAGGAGGTGATAGCCGTTCACTGGGGCTGTCGCCATTTCCATCTATACCTTTATGGTCAGCCGTTCATAGACCACACGGACCAGAAGCCATTGGTTCAACTTTTCATGGGACGTTCCCCGAAGCCTCCACCGCGGATTGAGAAGTGGATTTTGCAGTTACAGGAGTATCAGTCCCAGGTGATTTATCGCCCAGGGGCACAGAACCCAGCCAATTTTCTGTCCAGGCATACTAGGCCAGCCACTGAGGAGGAAAAGTGTGCGGCAGACGAGGTGGAGGACTACGTCCGGCTAGAGGTAGAATGATCACGCCCGCCGCCCATCTCTTTGGAGGAGATTGTGAGCACTACATCGGGAGACGAGTTCTTGCATCTGGCCATCGCTGCTGTGAATTCGGGGAGATGGCACCTGCTGCTGGAGAAACTACCTTGTAGGACCGAAGAGGCAAGTGCAGCCCTGAGTGCATTACATAAAGTTCGTGTTCAACTAGATGTGTTTCCAGAAGATTGCCTCATGAGAGCATCTTGTCTAGTGATTCCCTGGACACTACAGCAGCGGTGGTCGATTTGGCACACAACGTCCATCAGGGATTTGTAAGAACTAAGGCCGTCTGTGCTGTAAAGTATGGTTTCCCAACCTCAATACTATTGTAGAGCAGACTGTTTGCCAGTGCTCCATGTGTCAAGTGACTGGTTCAGCGGAAACTCCTGCTGCAATAATTACAGAAGAAATACCACCTCACCCCTGGTACAGAGCCAGTGCTGACTTCGGATGCCTCCCGGATGGCAGGCACATGTTAGTTGTCATTACTCACTTCTCGAAGTATCCAGAAGTCGAAATCCTGGATTCAACAATGGCGAGCAAAACCATACCATAGCTGGAGAAGATAATGGCCACACACGGCCTCCTTAAAGAACTACGTATGAATAATGGCCCTCTTTTTTCCAACCATGAATTCTCAGACTATTTAGTGTCTCGGGGTGTTCAGCATCAGAAGATCACCCCACGTTGGACTCAAGTTAATGGGGAGGCGGATCAGTTTATGCGCACGCTCAACAAAGTGCTCCGGATTGCACTAGCCCGTGGACAGAATTTTGAATGTGCATTGTACACGTTCCTGAGAGAGTATAGACTCACACCCCACTCAACAACCCAAGCAAGCCCGCTCACTTTCTGTATTAACCGAATGGTGAGTGATCTCATACCTCAAGTGGGACAGTCGTCAAGCCTGCAGGAATGTGTTGCGCTGAAACTGAGGCAACGACATGTTCAGAATGACCATATGTCTAGGGTCCGGGGAGAAAAGACAAAGTCTTTTGTTGTTGCTGATACAGTGATGGTGAAGAACTGCTATCCATGGGGAAAATTCACGCTCCCTTTTGAGATAGACCCCTGGACAATCCAAGCTGTGAAAGGAACAATGATTACGGCCCGAAGGTCAGGAGAGACTATCACAAGGAATGTATCTTGTTTTAAAGAGTACAGAGATATGAGTCCAGGGACAGAGACTCCTTCAAAGATGATGGATGGGAGGGTGGATTCCGATTGTGTCTATGCTTCTCTGGAGATCCCTGATGATGTCTTTCTGCAAGGGCCATTAGGCATGGATCTTTCTGTGACTGTCACCTGTCGGGCCCCAGGTCCTTTTCACCAGTAGGTCCCTGATGACTGTCAGTGACCGCATGGGACCAGAGGAGATGTGAACTAGGAGGGTGATGGTCGGCGCGGGGCTGGGAGGTACCACCTTCGACCATGTCCTGCAGTATCCTCCAGCCTGAAGGACTTTGTGTTGATCTAAAGTTTTGACCATTGCTCTATCTGGTTGGTTTTCATTTTCTCTTTTATTCTTCTCTCTCTCTTATTTTTCTCTTTTTTTTTGTTTTCTTTCTTCCCTTTGAGATATAGGAGGAATGTTATGTTTAGTGGGGGTGTCTCCACTAGGGCACTCACCCAGTAATGAGGGGTAGGTGCCAGAAAGGGGAGTGGCCATTTTTGGTGATGTAAATAAAAATGGTCGGAACCCAGACCTCGGGATTCTGGTTACTGCATGAGTAGCAAGTACGTGTTCAGTCAATTATTTGGGATTGCTTGGCCCCCCACTGATTCCGCCCCCCCTATAGCCATATCCCGTGGCTGTACCCACGCAACACTATAGTACAAACTGCGCAGGGACGCAACTAGACCAAAACTTTGGGGCAGGGTGGGAGCTAATACTTTGGAAAGTGGGAGCAGAGTCATCTTAGAACTAGTATGAATAAACATGTGGGAGCTTCCTTCATTGTTATGGTACACTCCAGAATATGTGGTGGGGGGGATTGTCTGGACAATATGTGGAAAAAAGTGCATTTTAAAGCACAGTGAATCACTAATATTGGTGCAGGCTGAACTTTCTTTACGGGGGCGCTTCAAGAAGTTTTAGCAGACTAGGTGACAAATGCTGCATTTTAAGAGACATTGGGTCAGTAGACCTCGTAAGACGTGAAATTCTGCATTCTATTTTCAGAGATAATCATTGGAAAATAAATGGTCCTATCCAAAACATACTGGGCTGGCTGCATTGACCTCAACGTTTTATGAGTTGTATATGTTTTCAGTCTATAAGGACTTCAAAAAAACTTTTACAAGATATTCAGGCACCCTTCCCTAAAGGAATTTTGGATAATCAGTAGCAAATAGTATTGAATAAGTACATTTCTCTAGTTTTTGTTCTGTTCGTTCTGTATTTCTTAACACACAATTGCTTGCAGTATACGATTTTAAAACAGGAGACAACTCTCTCGGTGTCAGCAGTAAGCGTGCATTATGTCCTCATTTTATAATGCATAAAATGTTGAAGGTGTACAAATTGATACTACAGGGTAGTACGTAGTTCCACCTTGCATCAAATATTCATGGTTTTTGTATTCTTGGGCACTCTCATAGGCTGAAATTCAAACCAAATTTGTAAAAATGCCGGCATTAATGGCCATCAGTTTCATAATCAGAGCACAATATGGTTATCAATGATACCTTCATAGCACACATGGACATCAATTAGAGGTAACCAGTTGTAGAAGCTTGCTAGACAACTTATTTACCATTTGATACCCCTAAAATACAGACTTAACTGATTCCTTCCAACATATTTACAGGAATTTACATGAAAATACCATGTAAAACACAGGTCAGGTGGATATCTACTTGTATATTGTGTGCATTCAGTAAAATGTTGCTCTCTCTCATCCCTGTGCTTCTATCCCTCTGCACTTCTCTTTCTCCTCCATCTGCTTCTCTTCCCTCACCCACACTCTGTGTTGCTCTCTCTCAACCATGTGCTTCTGTGGTGTTCTCTTCCTCTTGCACTTCTGCCCCACTCCACTAGATCCCCGCAACCCGCTTTCCCATTACTCCCCCATCTGCAGGCACGCATGGTCCCATTTTTATAATTAGCACTTTTGTACTTAAAATCCTTAATTTTTTTATTTACTGATCCAAGTAGTGGCTGCCATTTTGAAATTGTAAAAAAAAAATTAAAACAACTGGCCCCGTGTTATTCCGCTAGGGCACATGTGTTCTGGCGCATGCATGCATCAGTTGAATAATGCAATTACATTGCACATTTCTTTTTGATAGTGCTGAACAGCGTACCAACTCAATAAAGCACATTCTGAAGGCGAGGCCTATTGTCTTTACCAATGCTAGTTTTGACAAGATGTCCAAATGCATTGTGTGTAAATAGTGCTGTACATTATTGTTAGAACTGGGGGTCTCTAGTTGGCTGAGGTAGGGACCCTTGCTTCTAGTCATGGTAAGGAGGGACACACCACTAGATAACCCCTGCTCACCCCCTGGTAGCTTGGCACGAGCAGCCAGGCTTATCTCCAAGGCAATGTGTAAACTATTTGCGACCACACTCCCAGTAACACAGTGATAACACCACAAATGGACACCACACTGGTTTAATAAAAATAGCGATATCTTTATAAAAAGGAATACGATGAGACCAAACTATAGAAAACCAACATATGCGTATTCGTAATAATTAACTTGGCTGGTTATTAGGCCAGCAATCACTTGTAGGTTCTTGCGGTATTGATGAGCAATTCAGGATCTCTAATGCAGTCCTAATGCAATGCTATGCAGTTCGTAATGCAGTTCGTAATGTAGTGATAAGACAGTTCTTAATGTAAGATTCAGGTAGTTCGTAATTCAAGAATAATGTGATTCGTAATGCAAGAATCAGGCAGTCCGTAATGCAATAATAATGCGGTTCGTAATGCAAGAATCAGGCAGTTCGTAATGCAACAATAATGCAGTTTGGTCGCGTGTCATCTTTGCTCAGCCTAGATTTTAAAATACCCCGTTCTGTGGAGTTTTGTTTCTTTTATTTTTGCCTTCTTCCCTGCTTTTATAACGCGCTCCTGGCCCCTACCTTGCACCATAATCTGGCATCACCACCGCTGTTTGGCGGGTCCGGGTTACCGGGAGGTTTGTGGGTTTCACTGAGTTCAGCGCCATCTTGCATTGGGGAGAAAGCGCGAGCGCCATCTTTGAGCGTCCAGGTCACCTGGGACGCCGAGACGACGCTATTTAGGGCGAGCTGAGCGGCAGGTGAGTCTGCTTAGTGCCCTGGAGGGCTAGAATACTATCGGTGCCCCACTGCTGTTCGCGCTGGTCGCGTGTCATCTTTGCTCAGCCTAGATTTTAAAATACCCCGTTCTGTGGAGTTTTGTTTCTTTTATTTTTGCCTTCTTCCCTGCTTTTATAACGCGCTCCTGGCCCCTACCTTGCACCATAATCTGGCATCACCACCGCTGTTTGGCGGGTCCGGGTTACCGGGAGGTTTGTGGGTTTCACTGAGTTCAGCGCCATCTTGCATTGGGGAGAAAGCGCGAGCGCCATCTTTGAGCGTCCAGGTCACCTGGGACGCCGAGACGACGCTATTTAGGGCGAGCTGAGCGGCAGGTGAGTCTGCTTAGTGCCCTGGAGGGCTAGAATACTATCGGTGCCCCACTGCTGTTCGCGCTGGTCGCGTGTCATCTTTGCTCAGCCTAGATTTTAAAATACCCCGTTCTGTGGAGTTTTGTTTCTTTTATTTTTGCCTTCTTCCCTGCTTTTATAACGCGCTCCTGGCCCCTACCTTGCACCATAATCTGGCATCACCACCGCTGTTTGGCGGGTCCGGGTTACCGGGAGGTTTGTGGGTTTCACTGAGTTCAGCGCCATCTTGCATTGGGGAGAAAGCGCGAGTGCCATCTTTGAGCGTCCAGGTCACCTGGGACGCCGAGACGACGCTATTTAGGGCGAGCTGAGCGGCAGGTGAGTCTGCTTAGTGCCCTGGAGGGCTAGAATACTATCGGTGCCCCACTGCTGTTCGCGCTGGTCGCGTGTCATCTTTGCTCAGCCTAGATTTTAAAATACCCCGTTCTGTGGAGTTTTGTTTCTTTTATTTTTGCCTTCTTCCCTGCTTTTATAACGCGCTCCTGGCCCCTACCTTGCACCATAATCTGGCATCACCACCGCTGTTTGGCGGGTCCGGGTTACCGGGAGGTTTGTGGGTTTCACTGAGTTCAGCGCCATCTTGCATTGGGGAGAAAGCGCGAGCGCCATCTTTGAGCGTCCAGGTCACCTGGGACGCCGAGACGACGCTATTTAATGCTCGCTGGTCTCGCGCAGCGGTAACGCGCAGCGGAGCGCCTTCCCTGCGCCTGAGTCGTGCCAGAGTCCTGCCCGTCTGCGCTCGTCCGCGTCTCGGAGGCGGCCGAGGTCGGACTCTGGCTTACGGCTCTGGTGTTTGCTGGATTAGAGGTGCCTACCTGTAGCTTCAGGATGATTACGTACAGCGCTGCGGTTTTGTATGCTTTGCGCCCTACACGCTCTGCTTGTCAGTCTCTCTTCCCTGGCGGTCGCCGTTTGGGTAGGGGATGCCCCGTGTGTAATTGGCTCCCCACATTATCAGCAACCCACAGTCCATCTACCCCTCCGCAATACTGTCATTGCGCGTTGCTCAACACTAGGTCCCTGCCTCGCCACACTTCGGATATATGGGATCTTCTCGCGCACTCCAAGATCTCTTGTTTATTTTTAACTGAGACTTGGCTGGGAGTGGGTTCTGAACCCGACATCGCCTGTGCTGTCCCTCCTAACTATTCCATCTTACGGAGGGATAGAACTGAGGGAAGAGGCGGCGGGGTGGCTCTGGTAGTGGACAAGGTCTTTGACTGTTCCTCCTTTGTGGTGGACAATATTGCCGGATGTGAAGCACTAGGCTTTACACTCCATCTATCGGCGTCCCAGACCTGTACTGGTATTCTCCTTTATAGACCCCCTGGTCCCATTGGATCCTTTTTTGAGGACCTACAGTCGGCCTTGTCTATACCTTGTATGCGTTCGGCGCACTGCTTGCTACTAGGCGACTTAAACTTGCATATGGACTGCCTCACGGATCCGGAGGCTATTAAACTCCGCGAGATTACAGAGATGTTAGGGCTAGCCCCTTTTATCCACAGCCCCACTCACGAGAAAGGCCACACATTAGATGTGATCTTTGCCTCCAAACCTATTGAGGTGTCCCCTCCACTCCCGGTCCTTTGGTCAGATCATTATCTGATAAACTTTGGCTTGGTGCTTGAATCTAGGCTTAGTCAAAGGGCTCGAGAGGAAGGTCCCCGGCATTTTAGAGCCTACCATCTTGTGACAGCAGATATGCTATCCGAGGCTCTCTGCCAATATCCGTGTCCGGTGACAGGGGTTCTGGAAACTGATCTCATCCTGGTCCAGAACTGGATGCAGGCAAGATTCGAGGAGTTGGCCTCTTTGAGGCTTACTAGAACAGCACCTCATCTCAATTCTGCTCCTTGGTTCTCGTCCGCTTTACGTACAATGCGACAAGACTGCAAAAAGTTGGAAAGGCAGTGGCGGCGCAAGTACGATCCCGTGGAGCGAATGAATTACCGAGGTGCGATAAAATCCTATTATAAACAGATTGCCGCAGCCAAAAAGAACTATCTGGAGCAGAGAATTGATAAAGCGGATAATACGAGCCGGGAACTCTTTAGGATTGTGAAGGAGTTTGTCAACCCGGTAGTAGGGACCCCGGTCCATTCTCATTCGGAAGAATGGATCAAACAGCTCGCCGACTTTTTTGTGACTAAAATCACAAAGATTCAGGCCACTTTTCCAACGGTGGATTTTCAATCGGTTGACGTTGTGTTAGGGGATAAGCTGACCTATTTAGCACCCTTGCAGGCTGAAACTGGGCCCTTATTATATGCGTTTCCCCAGTTGTCCTGTGAGACATCGCTTGAGCTGCTATCCAGGCTGCAATCTGGTTCGCCTTTGGATGTTTGTCCGGCGAAATGCTTGGGCAAGGTGGCTTCGGCGGTGAACAGTCTGCTGAACCCCCTGCTTAATCTCTCATTGAGCTCAGGGGTGGTTCCATGCCAATGGAAACACGCACTCATTCTGCCGCTGATTAAGAAGCCTCTGCTCGATCCCCTGCAATGCGCTAACTATAGACCAATCTCCCTCCTCCCTGCTCTGGCGAAGGTGTTGGAGAAACATGTTCAGCATACTCTGACCACCTTTATTGAGAACAACAAACTGCTGCATGACTCCCAGTCCGGCTTTCGTGCGAATTACAGCACGGAGACGGCTCTGGTTGAGGTCACCGACGCCATCAGGGAGACGCTCGATCATGGGGGAAAGGCTATGTTAGTTAAGTTGGACCTATCGGCGGCATTCGACACCGTCCCACACGCAGGCCTTCTCTCAAGACTTAGGGAGATTGGTCTGCGAGGGACGGTGTTGGATTGGTTTCAATCCTTTCTTGCCGACCGCCGACAGGTGATCTGGGCCCCGCCGTTCTCGGCCGAAATGCTTCCGCTGGAGGTGGGGGTGCCTCAGGGTTCTATCCTGAGCCCCACCATCTTTAACATATACATGGCCCCTCTTGCGGAGGTAGCGGAGGCGTTCGGGGCCCGGGTCATCTCTTACGCTGATGACACCCAGCTTTTGTTCACTTGCAGGAAGGGAGAGGCCTTTAGCGGCGGCAGAATCAAGGGCTGCCTGAGTGCAGTCTTTGCGTGGTTTCAGCGGCACAGCCTGAAATGCAACTCAGACAAATCTGAGCTGCTCTTTTTCGGCTGTGCCCCTGATCCGGGCTGGAAGACATGGTGGCCCCAGGACATGTCCCCCCCAGAGAAGCCATCATCCCAGGTAAAAAATCTCGGAGTGGTGTTTGACGATGATCTATCCTTTCGTCCACACATCCTGGGATTAGCAGGGAAATGTTTCAGCATTCTTAAGATGCTTAGGAAATTTCTTCCCCTACTCTCACTGCAGTATCGTAGGAAGGTAGTCCAGGCGCTTGTGGGCTCCCGCCTGGACTATGCAAATGCTCTTTTTGCAGGCCTACCTAAGTATCTGTTATCTAGACTGCAGATTGTCCAGAATTCGGCGGCCAGAGCTATCTATGGGTTGCCCAGGAGAGCTAGTGCCTCTGCGCTTTTGGCTAGGCTGCACTGGCTCCCAATTTCGGGGAGAATTAGATTTAAGCTCCTCACTTTGGCATTTAAAGCCCTTCATGCGATTGGCCCTTACTATCTGAGGAAGCGTATTGTCTTCTATGTGCCGCGGAGGCTGCTGAGGTCGGCGGACCGGGCTAAAACGGTGGTGCCTGTGGTCAAACGTGTTCGGATGGGAGGACGCTCCTTCCAGTACGTGACAGCCTGCTTGTGGAATGAGCTCCCACTCTCCCTTCGGAAAGCGAATAATCTTCTGGCTTTCAGGAAGGAGCTGAAAACTCTGCTTTTTACTAAGTAACCTAGTGTGACGGTAGTAGGTTTTTGTGCCTTTGGTTTCGTGTTTCTTTGGGTCACTTTGCCAAAGCGCCGGGACACCCTTCTGGGGTAGCCGTGCGCTCAAAAAGTGCGGATTAACATTAACATTAACATTAACATTAACATTAACATTGTAATGCAGGAATCAGGCAGTTCGTAATGCAATAATAATGTGGTTCGTAATGCAAGAATCGGGAAATTCGTAATGCAATAATAATGCGGTTCGTAATGTAATCTGCGCGGTCAACTCGGGCACCACTAGGCCCCAACAGCAGAGACAATGGTCATAGGCTTAAAGGGTCGGCCCGGTCCGCTCGGGAACTCAGCGCGTCTAACGCGGTGCAATGGGAGTGAGCTCGGAGCACTCCTGTACTCCTCCTGTACGCCTCCCCAGGCCACACACACTTGCGGCTCCCGACTGGAGTCCAAGCCTTACCTGGGGGGGTGCGCTGCCTTGCTCTCTCTCTCTCCACGCTCGTCGAACTTCCTGCTGGGCGATCCCGATCACGTTGCAGCTCTGTTGCTAGGCGATGCTGTAGCTGGACAGGTTACAGTGCTGCCTTCTCCTTCGTTGATGATCTTGGGCAGATTCCTCTCGATGAACAACGATCACAATTCCTTTCACCTTGTAGCTTCCTTAGCTTCAAGAAATCCTTTAGCACGTTGCGGCTCGGGCCGGCGGCGGTGATCCTCACTCACAGCCTCAGTTACGATGACGGCTCGGGCCACAAACAGCAATGCAGCAACGTGGACGATGTTTCACGCTGTGGGGGCAATGCGATCACGGGGCACCTCGTAAACAGTACCACGGACCACACGGCAGTCTGAGGCATACAAAAAGCACACACAGTATCGCTGAGACACAGTCCTCAGTTTCAAGTAAGCTGTTAGCACATTGCGGCTCGTGCCGTCGGCGGTGATCTTTACTCACAGCCTCAGTTACGATGACGGCTCGGACCACAAACAGCAAGGCAGCAGCGTGGACGATGTTTCACGCTATTTGGGCAATGCGATCACGGGGCACCTCGTAAACAGTACCACGGACCACACAGCAGTCTGAGGTGTGCAAAAAGCACACACACACACAGTATTGCTGAGACACAGTCCTCAGTTTCAAGTAAGCCGTTAGCACATTGCAGTTCATGCCGTCAGCAGCGATCTTTACTCACAGCCTCAGTTACGATGACGGATCGGGGCAAAAACAGCAAGGCAGCAGCAGGGGCGAAGTTTCACGCTGCGGGGGCAGTGCGATCACAGGGCACCTCGTAAACAGTACAGAGACGCAATCAAAAAAGTAGATAAGACAATCTGGGACGCTTAAAGTGGGAAAATCAATAGATATTATAATACTGCCCTCACACACCCGAAAGTGTCAGGCTTCATCATTGGGCCGCATCATACACCTCCAGTGGCGTCACTAGGGTTGGTGTCACCCGGTGTGGGTAACTCATGGTGTCACCCCCTCACTACTTACCGCATAGACCTCCTCCTGCTCCGAGTCCGCCAATGGACACAGTTGGCGCCCTATCTCACAGACCGAAAAAAAAAATGTTCAAATGACGCTGCAAATGGCGTCCCATCAGCGTGAGGTAAGGTTCAAAGTCAGGGTCTTGTCCTCGGGCCAGGGGACCACCGTGACGTCACTGCCCATGCGAGCAGGGGTTTTGGACTGGTGCGGCTTTCATTCTCAGGCCCCTCTTGAAAGTTCGCTCTTCATTGTAAATTTTTATTTTTTCTGTACATTCCTCACCACTGCGCGCTGTGTTGGAATTTGTGTTTGTGTGCCCTTCATTTTTAGTCTCCTGTTTCTCTTTGTAATGTTCTATTTTGTTCTACTTTTCTCTTGTAACGTAACTAGCTCAATTGTACAGTGCTCTGACACCTTTGGGTAATGTCCGCGCTTTATAAAAATGCACTAAATATAATAAATAAATAAATAAATAAATAAAACGGCTTCAAGCATCCGTCAGGGACCTACCAGAAGACCCCATACCAGGACATTTCCTAATCTGAAGGCCCCATACCCTAAACCAGGACATCCCTTACTCAGAAGACCCCATACCCTACACCAGGATATCCCGTACTGCCATCAATATGGGGGCATATTATCAAGAAAGGCAATAACATTATTGCAGCTCTAGCGGCAGGAAACTGCCGCTGAAGCGGCGATAATGGGCTTGATAATATGCATTTGAGAATTCCCATAGAAGCCCAGGTTCTGGTGTTAACATAAGCTTCTATGGGAATTCTCAAGGGCATATTTCTTGATAATATGCCCCCAGGTTTTTCACGTGTCTTGCTTCTTTCCTGTCTCTTTCTCTGTCTCTCTCTCCTCTCTGTCTCTCTCGGTCTCTCTCTCTCACTCCTCCCTCTCCTTCTCTGTCTGTCTGTCTCCCTCTCCCCCCCTCTCTCTCTCGCCCCCCTCTCTCTCTCCTCACTCTCTCTCTCCTCACTCTCTCTCTCCTCTCTGTCTCTCTCTCTCCCTTTGCCCCTGTCTGCCAAACATCCTCCGACCTCCATGTTCAGCTTCCAGTCCGCCTGGCCTGTACCACAGACCCCCCACCCTCTTGACATCCACAGACCAACAGAGAAGGCACACTTTCGACAACTGACAGACTCCCTCCCTACCACCCTCCACCAGTGCCCCTCATCACTCCAAGACCCCTCCCCCATGACCTCCTCCTCAGACTCCCTCACAAACAGCCTCCACCAGTGCCCCTCATCTCTCCGTTGCTCCACCCCCCCATGACCTCCTCCTCAGATTCCCTCATTGCCACCCTCCACCAGTGACCCTCAGCGCTCCATAGCCTTTCCCCCCTCAATGTTCTCCTCATTGCCACCCTCCAACAGTGCCCATCATCTCTCCATAGCCCCTCTCTCGTATGCATTTTATCTGTTGTATAGCGCTATTCGTAGTTTAGAGTGTCACAGTACTTTACATCACGCACACATTATGCAGATACAATGAGTCATACAAGTATGTAAATCAGCCTATAGGGAATGTCACATAGGCTAATGATGATTACCAGGTGTAGGAATCACATGTCATCCATACTGCTGGGCAATATGTTTAGAGGGTTAGGTCTGGAGAAGCACAAACACAGGATTTAAAGCATACCCCAGTGGTTGTGGGTTGGCTTTACTGGTTAGAATTTATATGTGCCCAAACAAACTCTTTATTGCAACATTAGAATTATGAAAGACAGGGAAAATTCGAACTAACTAGCATTACAAAAAAAATAATCTGATTATACCATTCTGGTTTGAATGCATGTCTTTGATGACAGTCCATAGGTCAGTCAGTGTCCTATGTTAGGATTGTAACTTCTGAACTGCAAGTAATCAAAGTATCTCTGTGACAAAGGCAGTAACCCACGGAGCTATCCACGTTAACCACAGTTTATCTGCATTTAAAAACTAAAAACAGACAAAAGATTGCTCTGCAGCGGAGTCATTAATCGCCAGAGTTATCTGGACATTTTAATAGTTGTCATGATAATGATACAAAAGATTTAAACAAACGATTTAAATAAAATATACACAGCACACAAAGTATGTGTCTTGCTCACAGATTGGAGAAAAAAAACGCAACAATAGCCACAATTCTCTTATCTGCTCCTTACAAACTCTGTCACAACCCGATCCGATAAGCCTGCTTCCCTCTCACGAGGAATACATCTTTGCCACCTGGAACTACAAGTGGCAATGGCCGGGCCCGGGGCAGCCCTAGCACCCGCGATGCTGGGTTGAGGCCTGGGGGCCCCTGGCCTGAGAGGCAAGCTCCTGACTCAGATCACAGTACATCTTGATCTTACCTTTTATTTCGACTGACTCCACTGTGGTGGTGGCTGGGCAGGGCCCCTACCGTAAGGGTTCGTTCTGTATATCGCCCAGCAGCACTCCAACGCCGAGACTGTCTGTCTCCTCTCAGTCTAAGCGCGTGGTGGTGGCGCGCGTCAGAGGAGCACAACGCGGGGGCGGTCTCAGGGCCGTCATTGGTAGCGCTATAAGATTGACGGCCCTGGGACCCATAAACTGGGCACGCCGCGCATCGCACCATCACCACTATGCTAGTAGGTGCTGCGTGCGTGCGTGGCGTGCAACGCCTGCGCCATGTTGTAAACATTTTTCTAACCAGATCTGAGATTGGTGTCACCCCCATGGGATGGTGTCACCCGGTGCGGTCCGCACCCCCCGCACCCCCCTAGTGACGCCGCTGTACACCTCGGTGCAGACCAACACCTTAGGTGGAGCGCAATTTTTTAGAATAGATGATGAAGAAAAGTGGTGAGGGTAAAGTATAAAGAAAAAATAAACATGTGTAGTTATGGACCGTTTTTAAACTTGAGGAGTTGTATATACACATATAGGAGGATCTGACACTCAAAACATTTGGTGAAGTGTTTTCTGTTGGTTGCGGTGTCCACAGACTTGGGGTTCTGGTTTTGTTAGAAGGTGAGGCTGCATTGTAGAATATATATCACGTTAAAGGATGCGTGGGAAATACAATGAGTATTGTGAATAATCAGGAGAAGAAGGAGATTGGAAATGATGATCCGTTTCTTTTTCTTCTTGTGTTATAGATATGTTGATCCTCTTGGAAATTCCACAAAGAGTAACGCGGGGATATTACCCCGATTGAATAAGGTAAAAAATACCCGAAGAGGGGTATAGACCAAACAAAAGGGACCAACACCCTGATGAATGCCAGAGTGACCCGGCTGGGCACATAGAAAACTGGCAGAAACATGTTGGTTTTAGCAGTGGGGATTGTAGGGTCGTTACCTGCCCTGGATACCCCATTTTGTTTATTTTAATCCTGCCAGAGGTTGACAAGAATAAAGCTTGAGGGTCAACCCCGAGACAGTTTTAGACTTTTTTCTGCACTTCCGTGGTCCCTTTCTCCTGGAGACTATTTGTTTCTTTTCTCTCAGAATTACACACTTGTGTATGTTCTGTTTATTTTTTCTTTATACTTTACCCTCATCACTTTTCTTCATCATCTATTCTAAAAAATTGCGCTCCACCTAAGGTGTTGGTCTGCACCGAGGTGTATGATGCGGCCCAATGATGTAGCCTGACACTTTCGGGTGTGTGAGGGCAGTATTATAATATCTATTGATTTTCCCACTTTAAGCGTCCCAGATTGTCTTATCTACTTTTTTGATTGCGTCTCTGTTGTGTGAGATTAAGTCTACTTGAGGAAGTCAGAGACAGTCTTATCCCTCGTCTCTCCTTTATTGTGTTTTATACACCTCGTAAACAGTACCATGGACCACACAGCAGTCTCAGGCGTGCAAAAGCACCACGCACACAGCGTCGCTGTGACACAGTCCTTAGTTTCAAGCAATCCTTTGGCACTATGCGCCTCGGGCCAGCAGCGGGGATCTTTACTCACAGCCTTAGTTACGATGACGGCTCGGGCCACAAACAGCAAGGCAGCAGCGTGGAAGATGTTTCATGCTGCGGGGGCAATGCGATCACGGGGCACCTTGTAAACAGCACCACAGACCACACTGCAGTCTCAGCAGTGCAAAAGCACCACGCACACAGCATCGCTGAGACACGGTTGGAAACTTTTATGTTCCTGAGTTTCCACAACAGGGGACCAGCTCTCCTCGGGCCCTTGGAGACATGCTACTTCAGGACACAGCACACAGCAAAGTCCTCACAAGCAGGGGGACCCAGCATACAGCAAAGTCCCTTGTTCTCTCCTTAGTCAAATCAGCAAACTGCAGGTCAGCCCCAGAACACACAGCAAGGGCAGTCCTTCTCTTCAGTCTCTTCAGCTGTTCTTCTTTGGCAGAGGTTCCTCTTGATCACCAAGTAGGTTCAATCCTTTTTCAATCTGGATTTCAGTCTTGTGTTCAGGGGTTTCAGCTCTTACATTTATACCCCTAAATGCCTTTGAAGTCTTTGTGTTCAGGGGGCTCTGATCTTGGTCCAAACCAGACCTGGATGTCTTCCTGCCAGTGCATACCCTCCTCCTTTGATAGTCAGGGTCTGGGGCCCAGACGCTCAGCAGGAGGTGGAGCCATTCTTTTGTGGCAGCAACACAGCCCTCTTCACATCCAGGGGGCTACTCCTCCCCCCCACATCAAATGCAGGCCAGCCTGTTGCTGTCTCACCTTCTCCTTCCTGGGGTCAGGACACTTCCCAGACCCTGTCACATCTAAACCCGGCAGGCAATATACAACCAGGCAGAGGCACACAGGAAGGTTTAAGACAAGACACCAGCCACTTCTAAAAGCGTGGTTTCTAAACACACAGTTCAAAACCATCTTCACCAAAATATGTGTTATTAAATTCTGAGTTCAGGCACACTAAACTCCATCTCTCCATCGTATGCCTATGGGAAGATATGCTGGAAACATGGGACATAGCATTCCCCATTCTGTCTTATGGGCAAGATGGCCTTGCAACAGTGAAAACCGAATTTGGCAGGACATGGTACACACTTCAGTACATGTCCTACCTTTCACATACACTGCATCCTGCCCAGGGGGGTACCTTGGGCCTCCTATAGGGGTGTCTGATAAAAAGGGAAGGTAAGGCCTGGCAAGTGGGTGCACTTGTCAGGACATAAAGGCAGTTAACCAACTACGCGCAGGCACTGCAGTGGCAGGCCTGAGATCTCGTCTTAGGGCTACTTGTGTGGGTGGCACAATTAGTGCTGCAGGCCCACTAGGAGCATTTGCATTACTAGCCCTGGCACACATAGTGCAGTTTACTAGGGACTTCGCTACTAAGGCAAACATACCAATTATGGACAACCAATTACCATAACACTTTATATAGGGAGCACATTCACTTCGACACTGATCAGCAGTGGCAAAGTGCCCAAAGCATCTAAGTCGGCAACATTATGTCAGAAAAAGGTCGAGGAGAAAGGCTAAAAGTTTAAGGAACTGTAGCCAAAAAGGGTCAAGTCCAACAATGATAAACAGCCTCATAGCACTAAGAAAACTGTACAAACCAATATTAAGATGAATGCTCTAATTTTATATACAAAATGTTTATACCTTATCTTTGGAATGTAAAATTATGCTGGTATACCACTGTTTGTTTTGAGTGCCTTGTGATAGGAGTTTACTTTCACTTTTCTTGTAGAAATTTAGCAGGGCACCCTTACTGTGTTTTTTTGTGAGTGTGGTGGAATATGATAGCATTCACCCCTCCATGGGAAAAGTGTTTTTTGACTTGCCTATATCTATCTTTCGTGCCGTTTGACGAATCTTCCCGAAATTTTCCCCAACAAATTGCCCCAGTGATTTTAGTTGTGCATGGTAAGTTTTGGTGTAATCCACCAAGCGGTGGCTGAGAAAAGGGGGGCAAAAAGCTGCTTTTCCCATGTTAATTTCCATAGAGATTTTAGACACAACTACAGCCCGAACCGATAGATGGAATTACACCAAATTTGGCAGAAAGGTAGCTCTTGGTCCAGAAAGAACCCTTTTTGTATTTTTGTATATCTAGGGACGTGGATCCTCAGAGGATCTGAATGTCCCCATGCAGAGATCTGATTGGCTGCCAACACATCAAGCAGGAAGTGTTGGCAGCCATCTTGGGACTCTGCTTCAGCCGAGTCCCACAAAAATGTTTTTAAAAAAGAAAAGGGGGCAGGGTAAGCATACCCTGACCCCTTAGCTCTGGTCGTGGGTTCCCAGAGGGACCACACCAGGGCAAAAAAGCATTTTTTAAAAACGTTCTGCCACAGAAATGCGATGGAGCTGAGAAGACTGGCAAAATGTTAAAAAAAATAGGTGCTTGCGCCCACGTTTGTTTTGAATAAACCCCCGGGTGGACCATGTCAGGGGAGCATTTTTTTAGAAAAGGATGGGGCGGACATGGTCCCCATCCTAAGGCTCATTGAGCCCTGGGGATCACCACCTCCATGGGGCTCCGTTTTAAAAATTGAAGTTGGGCCGTGCGGACCCCCCTCCTGGGCTTCTAAGAAGCCCCAGGCACCACCACCTCCCCAGGGAAATAAACTGAACTGGTGGGGGCTGAACAGACCCCCCAGGGGCCATCACCTTCACAGGGCCTAAATAATAAATAATGCTGGGAGGAGGCCACGCACCCCCCCCTCCAGGACCATATATGGCCCGAGGGCCACCATCTCTTCTGGGCTGGCCTGTACTCAGAGTAGGAGGGGGCCTGAGCTGCCCCCCTCCTGGAGCCAATTATGGCCCTGTAGACCGCAATGCCAGATCCTTCAGGGGGCAGGAAGGTGGCTGGGTCCGCGGGACCTTCAGGATCACCTCACAGTCCCATCATGTACACTAGGTGCCCTGGCTGGGGCCAGGGCTTTCAGAGACACAGACGGGCCCCGGGGGATGCGGTCCAGGGGGGCGAAATCGGCCTAGGGATGGGGGCTACACAGCCCCTCTCTCCTATTCAATTAAGGCCAGGCTCCGGGTCTGGGGTCCCCAGGGCTGAAATCGGCCTCAGGAGGGAAGCCGCCCACACCACACCGGCTCCCCCCTGCACCCACCGCAGGTGCATTAAGAGCTGACATTACTTTCACCCCGCAGAAGCAGGTTTCTTTTGCTCACGGGGAGGGAGCATTTCAAGTTTTGTTCTCCCACTGGGCGGGGCAGCCTTGTGCTCCCGCCCGGTGGAGCACAAGGCTCAGGGAGGAAAAAGAAGGACTGTTCTTGAGTGGGCCCCAGGGGATGGGGTCCACAGGGCCATGTATGGCTCTGGGAGGGGTTCTTTTAAAGGATCGGGCAGGAGGGGCCACGTGGCCATCTCCCCATTGTTAAAATGATGGCCTTGGGGGATGGGGTCCTTAGGGCCTGTTTATTCACGTGAATTGGATCCCCGCAGCGTCTTGAAGGCTTGGGTAGGGATACCATGCACCCCCTCCCTCTTATTTATCAATGCGACACCCCGGCCCATTGGCCACATCAGAGGGTAACAAACTCTTTTTTCCCTCTACAAAGTTTAATAATAATTTCAAAAACATTTTTGGCCCTGGGCGGGGTCGCTCAGGGACCCCAACCCAGCCTGGGGGGGCTGGGTATCCCTACCCTGACCCTCATGTCTTTTTAAACCCTATTCTTAGGACTCAGGACTGAGTTCCGAGTCCTAAGATGGCTGCCGCCACATTGTTGTTGATGTGGTGGCACCCAATCAGATCTCTCCAAGAGATCTGTTGGCCTGCGGATCCTCCACAGTGTGATATAGACAAAGCTTATGAGCTTTAATTACACAAAAACTACTAAACGGATTTACACTAAATCACAAAAATGTTCTCTTTCTGGACCAAGATCTCTCTTTCTGCCAAACTTGATGTAAATCCGTTCAACTGTTTGAGCTTTAGCTGTGTCTAAATTTCCTATGGAAAAATGAATGGGAAAAACACGTTTTGGGACCTCCTGTTTTTCTAAAACCCCGCTTGACATACCATCCAAAACCTGCCATGCGCTAACTAGATAAAATGTAGCCCTTTTTTGGAAAGTATTGTGGAGATTCGTCAAATGGTGCCACAGTTATTAGCAACAAACACAAAAAAATGCATTTTCTATGGAAACAGGTTCTTAAGTATAGCTACCCAGTGGCAATGTATGTATGTCCTCTTACGAAGACATAGTGAGGGCATAGGTCTGAAGGCATGCCGGATTTGATTGATCACATGGTGTTGGCTGTTTCCATGGTGGGGATTTCTTCCCAGCAATAGCTGGGGACCTGGCGTGGTGATGGTGTTTGAGTCAAGGAGTTTGAGGAATGCGAGGTCTGGCTAGGAGTCAAAGTAGTTACAGATGGTCCTGATTTCCTACACAAAGTGGATGGCCTGTTTGCTGCACAGGTCTTGGGAGGGGGTGATAACCGTGGAGCTGGCGGTCAGGCATAAGACTTTCTTGACAATGGCAAAGATCTCTTTAGCAGAGTTCTTGCTATTCTGCATGTGGGAGGAGAGGGCGGAGCACATGGTGGCTTTCAGGTGTTTATGACATCGTAAGGGCTAACTTGAAGAAGGCGCTGTCGGTGCCTACCTGGGTGAGATGCCATTGTGGTTCCAGGTGCTTGCAGTGGTGTTTCATGAGTCAGAGGTCTTCAATGTACCAGCGGACATGGCCTGTGGTGGTGTTTGGAGTTGGTTTGAATCAGGGCCAATGAGTCCACTCTGTTAGTTATTCATTCATTGAAGTGGGAGATGGCATGCTTGAGGATGGTGGGTTGAGCAGTACTGCAAGCAAGGAGTTCGGAGTTCCAATTGTTGTAAGTGACTTTCTGCCAATGCCATTGGGAGGTCCAAATGTTGGCGGGTTTAACCTGGCTGGATAGTTGGATGTTGAATTTGATGAGGTAGTGATCCATCCAGATCAAAAGGGTTTGGCTGTCCACCGATACAATGGTGTCCAATGTTGGAGGAAGATACATACGATATGACTTAAACTACCAAGAACCATTCTGAGTAACGCATCAAACAAGTCAAGAAAATGTTATTATACCAAAGAGTGAGGAAACTCCATTGACCGCCTGAGAGCAATATTGTGACTAATATTATAGAATAGCATGCCACTTTCTGTGTTCCATCCACTAGTTCTACTACTAATTCAAAGCTGTTGATGTTGATCATTATTCTTTGGTTTATACATAACATTTTGTCTAAGGGTGAATTATATTTAGTTGGTTGACTAAGGGACCATTCTATGACTAGTATCTTTTGCCATCTGGCACACCTGAACCTCTGAGTTACTGATCTACAGACTTCCCAAACGGAGTTACTATGATCAGACTGAGTCTTCTTTCATCATACAAAGGCATCCCTCACCTCCCTCCACTATACTCTATTAATAACAATCCCCCCACCATGGACTGGAGCCTCATGTACAAAGCCTGATGTGTCATGTTCTGCAGCATCTGGACGATGAAAAATATTTCCTAGATATGACTAATTGGGTCTAATTCACAAACTGCACTGTACATTTTGTAACACTACAAAATATACTACAAAGTGTAAGGTTTGCCTGAACCTATATGTGCAGAGTTCTATGCTTTGACTGTGGCGTCTCCGCACATTGAAGCATAGATTCTAGTTGTAAATGTGGGAGGGAATGAATGGAGTGGGTGGGAAAAGGGGCAGGATTACTAGTAAAGGGCATTAAATTAGGGAGAAGTAAGATGGGTTTGGGGAGAGTCAGTGAGGGGTTTATGGAGGGATGTCACACACCCAAACAAGAGTAAGCCAATTGCATTACTCTAGGGATGTCGACATGTAACTTACACTTTTGCAATACATTTACACTCAGAGTTTGTGAATACCAAAAGAAGTAAACTTATAACAAAGTGTAAACTTATTCAAAAGTGTAGCTTACCTTTGAAAATCAGGCCCACCCTGTTTATTCCTTTTTCCAGTAAAAGAGAACTCTAAGCTAACCTTATGTCTCAAAACGTGTATCCTTTTTTTGATTGCAGGAAAACATACTCAACGCTATCCAACAGGAATATTTTCCATTCAGGAGATACAGCAAACTGAGGGCCATATTTCTAATGTTTTCATGCAATGCAGCAAGAGACCGTGCTGCGCTGCATGAATGGGAGAGGGAAGAAACATCATATCTATCAAGATATGGCACATTCCTGCTTTCTTCTTGCGCACTTTTGGCTGTGTAGCGCCAACGCAGGCACCATTGCACCATGGTTCAAAGGTGCCTTTTTCCATTTTCCTTTTTGCTATGTGTGCTGCAGAATGCAGCATATTAAAAAGAGGAAAATACGAGGATAAATAAAGAAATTTCTCATTGTTACACCTCCCCTGGGAAGGCGCAGCATTTTGATGCATTTCCAGGTCTACCACTCACTGTAAATCTGGGAATGTATCAAAATCCAAGGGTGGGTGCATGGAAAGACCCAGGCTCCACCCATGGAACACCTCCCTGGGGCAGACTAACGCAAGGCAGCAACTTGTGCTGCCTTGTCTTACTCCAGATTTACCAAAACCCACAGGTCCATGCAAGGTGTCCTTACGTGCCTTGGTATATGTCATTCTAGGTTTTGCTTTGCACTGCGTCCCTTTGCTCGGCCCAAGGGCGATGCAAAACCTTTGTTAAATCTGGCCCTGAGTTTCTACAATGTTTCTGAAATTACTTTAGCCAGAAGAAGAGAGTTGAGGTATATAGTGTCTTGTAAATAAAGAAATGCTGGAACCCTTTTGGTTCCCACTGTATACCGTAGGCCTGTGATGTAAGCGTTGGAGGGATGAGTCAAAGAAAGGCTTAGAATGTTGAGTTCTGTCTTACATGCATCAGAATAAAGACTTGTACACCTACTTCCGGTGTGTAGATTGGTTACTGGTGAGAACTGGGCCTGGTAGGACGCTACAACTGGTGATGAGATAGGGCACACAAAGCCCGTACACTGAAAGCACTCTTCCAGAGAGTTTGCAGTGGTCCAGCAAACTGATCGTGCGTGCCACGTGTGCTACAGTCGAAGTGCAGAATCGACGCTGGCACTGGTGGAGCGTCAGCACAACACCAGCCTGTGTAAACATTTGAAGATAAAGAAAGCGATATTGAAAGTCTACATGTGGGTGGCCTGGAAATGAATGAAATGGCCACAAATAAAAGGTACTGCGCGATTATGCAAATTAATGCCATATGCTAAACAGATAAAGAATGCTGAAGGCGGATGAAACCAGGTTACAAAAGCAGAGCACAACATTAGCTCAGTACAGATAAAACTGAAATGCATATGCTATGAAGCAGAGATTAACCAGGTGTTTGTGAAGAAGCATTTAAGCATAAATCCGAGCAAATATCATAAGATTACCTGCTTTTATGGCCAAGTAGCATACAAAATGTATCTACTTACCAAAACCATTCACAAATCATCATTCCATAACATGCTGCAGAGCGGTGCCATAAGGAGGATCCCAGGGGCTGGACGGCCCACCATCAAACCTGCAGGATAAGGGCCCAGAACATCTCCCTATACTACACTCAAGCAAAGAGCTCTGATGGAGAGCCAGGACGAGATTGAAGCTCCAAAAGTCATTGAAGCTGACTCATGAAGCTAGCACGTCACAAGGAGCTAGAGAAGCTCTGCCTGATCAAGTTCCTCAAGAAGCGCACAAGAGACCACTAATATCGAACAACATGTATGCCGCTGCTGCTTTCTTAAAAACGCTATCTGCATTTGATACTGCCAAGAAACACAATATGGGCAATAGATGGACAGCACAGATAGAGACTTTTGAAGCTTTCATAGATGCAATAGATGAAAAAGCTGATAAAAAGATCATAAAGTGTCTGAAGAACATGGCTGGTAAAGAAGTGAAATAAGCCATGAAAAAGATACCACAAGAAGTTGAAGTTGCATATGATCTATTTAAAACAGCCTTGAATGTCAAATGTAATCCAGTGCCAAATGTGGATTATAAAAGATACATATTCAGTCAAGAATGCCAGAGACCAGGTGAAACCATTGATTAATTTGTTGAGAGACTGGATGTTCTCATGAAGCACTAGAGATTCAATGAATTTAACAAAAAGGAAGCTACTGCCCTCAGAGTAATTGATGGATGTCTGTCAGATTCCTTTCGTAGATGAATGCTAAAGGAAACTCTGAGCTTAGAACAAGTCCTCAAGGCTGCTTGCACTAAAGAACGTGCTAATCATCAAACGACTGACATGGAGGCCAGAGGTGCTCAAAGTGCATCAGTCATGAACATGAAGAGTAAGCCACAGTATAAGACTGAGGAGGGACACAAGGCAATGTCTCCACAGAAGAAGAAAATGTGTAACAGATGTGGACTGTCATTTCCACACAAAGGCAAATGTTCTCCAATAGGGCAAACATGCATCAGCTGTGGTAAAGAAATGCATTTTGTGACGACTTGCAAGGTGTAGAGAAAAGTAAGTGTACCACAGCGTAAAGACAAAATGGCTGACCGAACGCCACCTCAGTGATGTTCGACATGCTCCCACAAGGTGAGCGGTCACACCAACTGAGGCAAATCAACACCAAACAAAGTCAATAGTTGTCTAAATCATCGACAATGAGTTCCTCAGTTTCTAGTAAAAGTGACAATTACAATTGTGCAAAGTCGATGTTTACTTCAGAAAGGCATGCACATGTGGGACTAGTCGGCTGTGAGGAAAAATTTAAAGTGAATAAAAATCGACACGAAAAGGCACCACAACCTTTCAAACATTTTCCGAAGATCACTGTAAAGATAAATGGTTGTTTGGTACCATTCATAATTGACAGTTGTGCATCGATAAATATCATGCCTGAGGAGAGGTATCAAGAGTTATCTCCGTTACCTCAACTTACAAAATCAAAGACTAAAGTGTATACATGAGCTGCCTCAACACCCTTAAATAGTCAAGGTTTGTTTGTAGCTAAGATGAAATATAAGAAAACTGTGGTACAAGCACAAATTCATGCACTGCAAGAAACAGCCTTCAGTGCCTGTGTGCTGAGTTTTAACACTGCTGCTGATATGGGACTGATGTTAGTGAACTACAATATAAACGCTCATCATGAAATTGGAAGTCAATTTCCTTCATTTTTTCACGGGTTACGAAAAATCAAAACAATAAGAGTAGTTACCTATAAATGAGGATGCTTTTCCTGTTGCATAAGGACACAGGGGGATTGCGTTTCACTTGCTCAAGGCTATTGAAAATGAACTTAATTCATTGCTTAAACATGACATCATTGAAAGCTCCACTGGTCCAACACCATGGGTTTCTCCTTGTAGTAGTGTCTAAAAGCGACAGTGAAGGAGCTGTACTCATATGAATTGACATGTGTCAGGCCAACAAGGCGATTGAGCGAGAGAGACATCCAGTGCCGCACATTGCTGATATGATAACTCAAGTGAATGGTGCGAAGTTCTTCTCTCGACTCAACTTAAATAAAGGATATCACCAATTGGAGTGTGAAGAAAAATCCAGGTACATTACAACTTTTTCTATGCATACTGATCTGTTTTGTTTCTAGCTGTTGAGTTTGGTGTATCCTCTGCTGCAGAACTTTTCTAAGATGTAATTTGACATATCATACAGCTTGTCGTAAATGAATTTATCTATAGCAATGACATATTCGTTTTTGGAGCCACACAGAAAGAGCTTGACAGGGCTCTTATCCAAGTACGTTGTTTATTGAACAATGCTGGTTTAACTCCAAATGCTGACAAATGTGAATTCCAAAAGAAGAGCTTGAACTTCGTTAGCTATGTATTTTCCAGTGGGGGTATGAAACCTGATCTAACTAAAGTGCAAAAAGAACAATTGATGGACAGAATATTGAACAATGTCAAACATTCACCCCAGTACAGAGATCTGGGTCTAAATCCATCATTTATTTGCTCCCCATGCCATTCCAGTTTAGACCCAGCCATATGCAAATGAGTCTTGACTGTCCAGCCTGGACTGCCTGGCCAGGTCCTCCCTGGACCGGAAACAAGCATCCTAGGACCGGTTTTGGGGTTTCACCCCTCATCAGCCAGGCTAGCTTGACTCAAGTCAACTAAAGTGCAAGCATTGTCTACTGCAGTCCCCCACAGGACATTTCTATGTTACGATAATTTCTTGGAATGGCCAGTTACTGTTCTAGATACATTCGAGACTTTGCTACGGTCAAAGCACAGTTACGAAATCTGACAAAAAACAATGTGTCTTTTCATTAGTCATGTGAATGTGAGATCAGCTCCAAAAAAATCAAACAAGCTATTGAGAATGCCACAGAAATGGCTTTCTTTGATCCCAAACTTCATACAGAGGTTGTAGTTAGCGCTAGCACTGTCAGGTTAGGCGCAAACCTGGCACAGCACTGCGGACAGCCGCATGCTCAGAGACATATTGTGGCATACGCCAGCAAAAGCCTTTCACCAACAGTACATGCCTTTTGTAGCTCCTCTTTCCTGGTGAGGCCCCTGATTTGGACTTTGAGGTTCTTGCAAATCGCCTTCAACTCGATCACGTTGTAGGTTTCTAACCTGTCCTCCTCAAAGGCCACTTCTCACTTCCTAGGGGATTGTGGGCTGGAGGGGGACCTCTCTTCTTCTATTCACGTTCTGGCGAAAAAACACGTTTTTTCGCAGGCAATAGGCAGTTTTAATACGCCGGCCTTTTTATGCCCTCTATGAGGGTGGCCTCTGACCTTCCAGAGCAAGGCATTGAGTATATGATTTGCCAAGACTGCTGTGTAGATGAAAGTTAAGTATTTCTTCTTCCTAATTGACCTAGTTCATGAAATTCCAAGCCTTGTCTTCGACTGAGTGCACTGTTATAAAACAAATATGAACACAAATTCAAACTGGTCCCACTGCTCTTTGTACTTGTTCCTACTACAGCGTGCTTCAGAAGCCCAAAAGTAACAGGCCATATCTTGTCAGCTTGCTTTGTAGTGTGGTTGGTAGACAGGACCATATTCTGCATTTATATTTTCATCAAAATAGTTTACTTCTTTCAATAAAAGGCAGTAATGCACCTCGCGGCAATTTAAATTGTGCAAAGTTTTAAAACAAAGACAAAGGGCCAGATGTACGACCATTGACTTTTGCGACTCGCAAATTGCGACAAATTGGGAGTCGCAAAAGTCAATGTACAGCAGTGTCTGAGACACTGATTGCCAATGGGGTCGCAAATTGCATGCCTCATGAATATTAGTGAGGTTGTCGCAATTTGCGACCCCATTGGGAATGGCTGGCACTCCCAGGGATGATGGCCTGCTGGGGTCAGCAGACCTCCATGTCTGGGACTGCTTTTAAATAAAGCCACTTTTTTTTAATGCAGCCCGTTTTCCTTAAAAGAAAAAAAACATTAAAATATTTTTCTTAAATCGGAGCGAATTGCGACCAGACAGGCATTTCAAAACTTTAGCCAAAACACCGAAAAGTTAAAAGTCATAAAATACATACAAAGTACCACCCAAGAAAAATCGTGAGAAAAAATATTAAAAGAATTTTTCCGAACAGTCGTAACCATCATACTTTATTCTAAGAAAAAGTATTGTTTATTAATTAAATAGTAAATACGTCCCGCCAGTGCCAAACGCGCATTTGGCAATATAATATCATTAAACTCCAAAAGGGACGCATTGCCCCAGCGATTCACACCTTCTCCTAAGTAGGCCTTCTGTTGTAATCGAGCAGCCGGCTGTACCACGCGCAGGCCTGTGGAGGCCGCAGTCCGGAAATGATGGCATGACGGCTACCGTCGCTAGGTGATGCTGCAGGGTCGCAGACAGCCCGTATCCCCGAGCGTGACGCTGTTTGCTGTACGGTGAGCTATCACGTTCCACAGCCTGAGTCACATTACAGGAACTTCACGAGGATGAAAACTGCTGCTCCTCTAGTTTAACCACAAGGGAGCCGGGCAAGCCTCCTTTTCAGAGAGCTTCTGCATTACTCAACAGGCATCACATAATGTGCAAGCTGCTGTGGTTGCAAACTCCAAACAGGCTCTAGGGGATTTGAAATAAGACGAAAAACAAGCTTTGCAGACGATTTCTCAACACGGAACAGCAGTTAACGAGGGACCCGTGTATTTTAAAATGTATTTTTCTATATCTTAGCATTGCATTTAATGTTGTTGTGGTGTCGCTATAGATATTAACGAAAGCAAACATGCTGAATGTAACCCTTGCGGCCATGACAACACAGTGAGGGTGGGGAGGAGCCCTGCATCCTGTTTGGGGAAGCTGGAAACGAACCGTGCCTGACATCTGCATCCTTTACTGCGAGCCAGACCGACCTAGTTAAAGGAATACGTTCTAATTGAAACGTTTCTTAAACCCGTGCTTTTGCTCCTCCTGCCAAGGATTTCAGAAGATTTTTTAACGCCAGAGTCAAGAACTTCTTCTCTGGTTCACAACAAGCATTGCTCCGGCACACAGGTAGCTGTAAAGAAGCTCATTATTCAAACCATAGAGTGGGTATTTTTCTGGATGTTGCAGTACTAGAGACGTACCATGATCTCATTTCTGCGCTGACGCAGAAGGGGGTCTGCAAATCGTTCCTATCTATAGTGTATATATACATTAACTCTCAAAATGTTAGTGCATGCATGCGCTGCACTGAGCAGAGCTCCAAACACACAGGGAAGTAAAGGGTAATACAATTACCAATAAGTATTGAAGCCCTGTCTGCTTCCACTTCCTTGTCCCAGTTTTTAATTTGGTAAGAATATGCCCAGGAATACTTATGTGTTGTCAAAAAAGATCATCAGCCCACAGAGATCAGAACACACCAAGTTTTTTTAATGCAAAAATATCAGAAAAGACATCACTGGCTTAGTGAGCCCCTCTGGGCAGTACACACAGCTAAATTACTGTTCCCAGAAACCACCTCTACCCGGTATAAAGAAATGAGCTTGGATGGGGAAGACCAGGTTGTAGCAGCACTGTTGGGAATGTTCCCTGCAGGATGTTTGGTCATGTTCACTGCCCTGCGTGGCCCACAAATACATGTACCTGTGATCCTGGGTTTTGATTTTTTGGTCATGCCACACACTAATCCGGCGAACGTGTGTTGCCCTAGTCCCGATCTTTGACATTGATAGGTGCAGGATGCAGTGCCTCATTTGTGCCGGTGGTTTCCAGTGCTCAGCACCTGCACTTAATTCACAGGGCCGGGACTATACATTTTTTCTCCTCACTCCGGCAAGCTATGCATCACCCTAATGCCAGAGGCTGCCTGTGCCCCAGTATTGGAACTCCAGCGGGTTCATCATGCTCCCCGGTGCCAGCTGCTGCGAGTGTCCCAGTACTGTCTCCCTGTCGGCCGGCGATTACCAGGAGCAGGTGGGAGATTCCCACCCTAGCTGGACTGGTACCTGCGCCTGGCTGCCTGATGGCACCGAAAGGCCTGTCCGTATATAAGCTCCAACGCCTCGCCCGTTATGCGTCCCAGGTGTGCCAAATCCCTTCCAGCCCCTCCAGCCTAGCACCCGACCCTACGCTGGCCAGCTGCCCGTCCTGTGCATGACACTACTTCCTGCCCTGTGCAGTCTGCACAAGACCAGTTCTACCTGCCCGAGGAGATGTGAAACACCTCTTATCCCCCCTCCTCCGCCCTCCACTGCGCTGTGTAAAGTCATGATTCCTTCCACGTGCCTGCTAAGAGAAGATTCCCGATACTCAAGCTGTGTCAAACTACACGCTACTACTGTCTTGTCGCTGCAGTCAGTGGTCATGTTCGGCATTCCGTCATAGTAAACTTATTGTGCAACGTACATCCACCCCAGTTTTCACAAGTGTGCATTCCTATCAGGCTTCTCTCGCAGAAGTTAACAAATGTGCATTACGGTCGCCTGCGTCTGGTGATAGAATACAAATACACACAACACAGCAGTGCTTTAAGTGGGAAAAAAAAACTGGGGGTGCTCTAAAAGGGGCGTGGTTAATGTCTTGAAGGGGCGTGGCCTATCCGAGTAGGGGCGTGGTCTAAATCAAAATAACTAGCACTGTTTGCTTAAGAAAATCATGAAGTCGCATCCAGCAAAGGATAATAAAATAGGCAAAAAGGTATATTTATTAAGTATAACCCATAAAAATACCAAACACTTTAAAAAACATGTAAAGAATATTTATATTACTTAGAAATCTATTGCAGGATTCCCCAAAACCCTCGAAGATATTCAGTGTGTTTGTTTTGCTGGGGTTTCTCACAACAATTTTCTTCAGCAGACCTTCTACCTTTTGCAAGCCAACTCTTTACATACAGCTTTGGGTCAAATGTTTCAAATGGAGGACCATTGAGTTTTATCCATAGGCATGAAGATTTTTCCATTTTCTTTCACACACGGCCAGATGACATAAATTGAGGATTTCTTAACTGTGACCTTTATCTGTCACATGGCTGTAGTCCATAATTATATACTTTAACTCCTGTCAATATTTTAGTAGGAGGACACACACAATTTTCTTTTGTTAAATTCAATTCATGCTAGATGTGACATTAATTTTTGTAAAATTACAGTTTATGAATCTTATCCTTTTTCAGCTCAGTCCAAATGGACTTCAGTACCACCGCCATCGAATCGGGGAATGGGACCGCTGGCCTTCAAGGAGGAGGCCCCATGATAGGCATTACAATGCGACTGCAACTACGGTGTTCGCAGTGCCTATCTTTTACATTGCAGCAGGTGCTGCTGGCTGCATCATCCGCCGCAAAGTAAAAAAAAAAGGAACATGTTAAATATATTGGTGCCTGCCACATGGTTCAGTGATATGTTGTGGGGCATCATAGATGCCCCCCAGGACCCATGTCTGAGGGCCAGGGGTAGAGGGGCCTGCTACGGGCCCCCAATGTCCCTTTTGCCAGCATTTCCATGGCAGGTGAACCGCCATTGATAAGCTGGCGGCTAAGGGACATCGTAATCCCTGCTGCAGTGCATGGTAGGCACCACCAGCATTGTAGGAACCACGAGCCCCTCCACCACACCGGCGGGCTCAAGAAGCCCGTCAGGTGCGTGGTGGTTGGTCTGTCCGACCGCCAGGTAACCACCCGCCATTGTAATATGGCGGGCTGTGACGCAGTCACCAATGGCGGTGGGACCGCCACCGACGGGGTGACGTGGTGGTCCCACAGCCATTATAATCACCCCCTAAGTTTGGTGTGCATGCAAATCCTACATTGCCAACCCCTGGCAAGTTGCACTGCTAGTGCTGGAAAAAGGCCAATGGAGGTACCAATGGGTGAGGTGGACTGGCCTCAAGGGTCTTGTGACCTCAGTGACCGATTCACTGTCGATCTAGGATGTGCTTCTTCATATGCCTGCCTGTAAGACTGGAATTGAACTGCAGTATGGATTGTGGTGGACAGGTCCACCTGCGGGTGCTAAGACACCTGGGCTTCTAAGGTCTATCGGGCCTTCTAAGGTGTAGCATCGGAATAAGCTCTGTCAGGAGTGTGGTATGGTGAACTGGTCATGAAGGTCTGAACATGGTTCTCCAGTTCCAAATTCAGCAGCTCTGGCCAGAGTGCCACATTCTCTCCCACACTGAACACCATACTGCCCCACTGAGAGAAACTCGCACTGCCTTCAGCACAACTCAATTGTGCTGCGACTAAATTCAAATTATGCACTAAGCAACAGTAAAATGCTGCCTGAAAAAAAAGGAAAAACACCCTGGAAAAAGCAAACACTCATAGGGAATGCATGAATAAGCAAAGCATGCGAACTGTAATCAGAAAAAAACATGGTTACATTAACGGTTTTAAACTCATTATTCAGAAATCAGTAAGTGATCACGAGTAGTGGACAAGGTCCTTGCCATGAAGGAAAAGAGACAGCGTTTATTTTTTCTCCGTTCTCTGCCCTTCCCAGAACGGCTGAGCCTTCCTGCAGCATAACAAAAGGCAGAGGGCGGGTGGCCTCTGACTCCAGGCAGGTCAAGTGCAGGGCCATTAGGTAGCGCTTTCACGTGCTAATGGCCCTGTGATAACAGAAGGGAGAGGGGAAATTCCTTTGTCCCCTCGTCCCCCCCACCCTTGTCCCCCGTGTCCCCCCCACTCCAAAATCTGGGGGGGGATAAATCCCCCGCGTCCCCCACACTTCCTACGCCCATGAGTGCAGCAACAGTGGGCAGAGTCTGAGCACCGGCAGTTTTTTTTTGGGGCCTCAAAACGGGTCCCAAAAAAAAAAAAAAAAAAGAACGGACTACCTTTAGTAGCCACGAAAATAGAGCCCGATAGAGACCCGTTTCGAGGGCCCCGAAAAAAAAACTGCCGGTGCTCAGACCCGGACAGACCCGGCCCACTTAAAGCCCTGCAACACAGTATTAGTAGCGCTTGTGAGCTGAGATCAAATTGTGTGTGCTGAGATATTGCTCGTTTTAGCTCTTAGGTGATGGGAAAAGCACTCAGTACACATAAAATGCAATATTCCATGGCACCTCAAATGCCGTGTTTGAGCACTGGGACTTAATCTTTTATAAATTAAGCACTGACAGGATGAGGACTAGTATTTTTTGTTATGCAACGGAGTTCTTTGAAGGGGCGCACATTCGTGTGTCTCTTCCTGATCTCTGAGTCGTAGAGAGCTGTGTGCATCCTGCTCATGCCTCCTTGTACTTGTATGGTGGGCAATCCACATGGAAACTGTCCTGCTGGGCAGAGAATCACTGCAGAGAAAGACTAGATCTGTAGGTGACTGGGCCAGGACACAATGAAGAACATCTGACCCAAAGTGGTTCCAAAGAAGCGGATATGGAATACACATCCTCTGTCTGTGAGATCGGTATAAAGATAGGAGCCCAAGACCTATCAGTTCATTGTTGTGGTCTGTCCTACAGAGGAAGGAGTACTCTGCAGAATACTCAGGGAACACTAAGCAGCCAGAGGTTGGTATTGCACTGACAGCTAACTACCCAGAGATAAAGGACTGTATTGCATGTTGCCATTGTGAACAATCGAGGGTAGCATGAGGTACACCAATAGGCAGTACCTAAAACTCTATACCTGTGACAGGACACACAGAAAGGGGGGACCCACGAGGGGAGCTGAACTAGCCAGAAAAGGCCACTAGAAGCATAAAGACACACACATTTAAACTGGGTATCCTTGCATTGCTGTATGTGTAGTAGAAGTTTATCTTTTCTGTGCAATAAAGTACTTTTCTTTTTATACAAATAAAAGCACTGGTCTGGACACTGATCTTATTGCGCTGCTAGAGGGAGGATGGTGTTGATTACTGAATCGGAGTACCCATGCATTAACCTCCCAGAGAAGCCCGTGACAGCTCAACCTTGCATCCTCTGAGAGTCAAGTACAGAAAGGGTTGTACTTGGCTCAGTTTTCTGATCTATAGTAGGGCAGGCCCCCTGACAGCAGTGGTAAAAGGCCTCAACCCTCAAGCTTGAGACCAAGTAGCCCCTGCCTGCCCTGTGGCCTTGTGAATGGGGTCTGACAAGCACAGATAGCTTGCAAGGACGCATCTGTAGCTTCTGTATAACAGGCAGCCACCCCTCTATTAGACTTCCTACCCATATGTGTTTGGGTAGAAAGACAAGCTTGAATGCAAGCCCTTGATATGTAGATCTTATCCATCTGCCAAGAATGGCCATTGAAGGGTTAAGTCCATGCCTAGCAAAGCCAAAAATCACAAACAGTGAATCACATAACCTGAACCTAGCCTTGCAATCCAGAGGGATGGAAACTACCTGATGAACATCAAGAGTAGGAAGCAAACCCTCTTCAGGAGAAGGCAGTTAGGGAAGACATTTGGTAAAATGATTTCCAGAGAATTAAAAGCAGAGTTGATCTGTAGAACAAAACTTGAATTATGGTGAAGAACCATTCAGCCAGGAATAATCACGATATCTCAGAGGTATGGTAAGCTCATATGCTCAGAGGCTTAGATAACCCAGTTAGTTATCTCAAATGAGTTTAATAGTTTGATAAATGTGTAGAGTCAGACAAGGGATCTAGGAGGTGTAGTGAGCTCAGTTACTCAGAGACTGTAGTACCCAAGGTTCGTTCATCTATTGAGCTCACTCCATGGTATATCCTCATTCAACCCCTGCCTGTCTGTTGAAAGGCGGTGTGGACCCATCTCTGCTCTCTCAAAAACAGCGCCCCTTTGCTCATTTTAGGATGAGCCTCAAGTACAACGTACCGCAGGGTGTCTGGTGAGTGTTGTAGTTGATTGAAAAGTGTGCATATTTTGGTATTCAATCTATGGCATCTAATGTTGCTCCGGTGTTCTGTGACACGTGTTTTTATCATTCTTGTTGTCATGCCAATGTATCTTAGATTGCATGGGCAACTGATCATATAGATACAGTTGGATGTGTTGCAATTAGTGTGTGTCCTTAATTTCTATTTGAATGTATTCGAGAGTTCGATTTCCTTAGTAACCTCAGTGAGAATACACACTGCACAAGAACCACATGGGAAGTTTCCTTTGACAGGGGGGAGATCCCATAAATGTCTTTGTGGGTTTGTAGTGATCAGTTTTGGCCTGGTCTGGATCAGCATATCTTTCAGGTTTTTGTGCGCTTAAATGCAAACCTTGGGGTTTGTAGGTCCAGCGTGCCTGTTTGTAAGATACCCTAGTGTTTTTTTAAATAATATTAGGGATTCTATTGGAATCAGGGGTGTAGGTGGTCACGAAGGTCATACTCTCTGTTGTTTCCTTCTGTTTTGTTTCCAATAGAGCCTCACAATTATTGTTCTTAGCTCTTGTTTGAAAGAGCAATACTGCGGTGAGGGTATTTGCGCTTGCTCTGATTTTTAACAAAACCACCAGCTCACTACCTCCTGGTCCCCGGCAGTGAGTGGGTAGGTCTGCCAACTGTGTTGCGATTCAGCAAACATGAGTGAGTACACACTAAGATCCTCACGGCGATTGCCGTGCTTCGTGTTTCCTTTCTCTTGAGTCTGTGGCCTCATACCTTAGAGGCCCTTGTTATGTCTTTTACCTCATCTCCCATAAGTGTCTTTACAAAGTGGGTCTTGATATATTCCTCCTTTGTGACTCCACCCAGGTCACTAGGGAGTTCCGAGTGTCTGTCCTGCCGGGAGTCAATGCTGTTAATTACCGACCCTAATCGGGTGAGTTTGTTCCGTTCTGCTACCATGATGGGTGTTCCACCACACCCATTTAAGTGCCATTATATCACTATATATATACCATTATATCAGTGTGTGACACTCACCTGGGTCTCACTTTGTATTACAATTGTTTTAATTCACACCACTGTGTGCCTTGAGCATGTAGGTTTTAAAGGGAACGCATGTGCTTTGTATTGGACCGCATTAATGTATCTTGTTGTCTAATACTTGTTTTTATCTCATTAGGTTGGTAATCCAATTACAGGTACCACACTATAGGTTTGTTAGGTGGCTTATCAAGGACACTTCACCAGACATCTACCTGTTGGGTAGATAGATTTACTTATTCTGGTCCTGACGAATCACCGCTTGATCAAAGGACAATTAGGCGAGAAACATGTTGACCGCTTGATAGAGCGCCTTATCCTGAAACATTATTTCAGTAATGCGCCACCTTATTTTTGATCAGGCTGGAAGCCCTACTGATACTCCCTTTAACGGGAGAGTACCGACACTTCTCAGCAGCAAACAGGTACTCTGGGACAAGGAGCACCTGTCCGTCTATATTTCCATTTGAAACACTGGAAAGTTATACTTTATCCAAACAAAAAGGCCTCTTCTGATGTTATTGTGTGGAAACTAAACACGGCATGTGATGTAATGTAAGGGGGGCCCGATTCACAGAACTAACTTAAGACAAAATCCTAAACTTACTACCATTTTGGTATTCACAGAAGGCACTTACTCATCAATGAGTAAGTGCCTTCTGTGAATACTAAAATGAGTGAGTGCCTTCTGTGAATACCAAAATGAGTAAGTGTCTTCTGTGAATACCAAAATTAATAAGTTAATTTTGTGAATCGGGCCCATAGATCCTATATACTATTGGAAAGTGGACGTAATCTCAAATAAAGACTATGCACCAATGGGGCTCTTCCTGAAACACTGCGGTGCTGATCGTCTCACCACCAGTGCTCTGACAGCAACATGCAGCAGGAGTTGTCTGGACAAATGTCATAACTGCCAGTCCTTCACAAAAAGCATATGCCAAGGTGCTGACAAAAAATACAGCAGCCAGAGTTCCACACCTAAAGTAGGGGTAGACTGAAGCAGCAGAGATCCTCCGCTGCCAACACTCAGCTTGACTTTTGGTGCACTGCAAAAATATCACCGTACGACTCCAAATCCTCATTGCCATTGCCTGTCAACATTAGATGGGCAATGGGAAAAAGCCAAACTATCAGGGAACGTAAGCTAAAGGCTAAACTTTTCATGCAGAAATAAAGTTGTGCAGCAAGGATCCACCAAAGGCCTTACCTTTTCGCAAATGATAAAGGCCTAGACACCTGATCCATGCTTTAATTCTTAGCCTAGTAATCCATAGTTCATACCGAGACCAGCCCTAAAAAAAAAAAAAAAAATAGAAATATGGGTCTCCTAATGGAGGCCCAACTGAGACTCTGTGAAGGGCAGACACACGAGTCCTGATTTAGATCTAGGCGGACGAGTTACTCCATCACAAACGTCACGTATATCCCTTCCGCCGAAATATAAATCCAGGTAGAGTATAATGGGATTTATATTTTGGCAGACGAGATATCCATCACCGTTGTGACAGAGTAACCCGTCCGCCAAGATCTAAATCAGGCACAAAATCAGAAGTTGGGTGATGACTGGGAGTGGAATTATAGGAGGCACAAATGTCAAAGTCTTCTTTTTTAGGGACCCTATTTTAACTTGGTAGATTGGCTTTCTGGGAGGTGCACACACACCACATTAGTAAGGGCTATGTCAAGAAAATAGGCGAGGAGGCAAAATGCAATTCAATTTTACTGGGGGTCCCACGTAGAAGAAATTCATTCTCGCTATGCTATCAATCTTTTTTGTACACAATGTCCTATTGTTTCCTTGCCATGTTGTACAGCTCCAGTGCTCTTCAACTATAAATCTGATATTTTCCTGCATAATCATATTCCTTATCATTTAAAAAGAAATATTCAAACTAATACCTAGTTTGCATCTCACCAAATCTGACAAGCTCCATGAAGGGTGAATTTACAAGGTTGTGTTTTTCTTGCAGATGAGCAGTGGACCTCTCAGATATGGCTACAAACTCTCAACAGGTTGTTGCCTTGTTTCTGAATCGTGCACAACTGTGGCTCTAACCTCAAACTACCAACAGTTTTATCCTGTGAACATTATTATAAATGAATGGCTGTCATTTTGATGGCTCGGATGCAACCATTCATTTTCTATTGTACCCCAAGTTGCAGTGCATGCATGAAGCACACACATACATGCACAATTAGACATTGTGGTCAGTTTATAAATTCATCAAACTTTATTGTAATACAACAAATTAAAATTTGAATATGTACCAAAATCAGTGGGACACAGATGGGATTAGTGATGGCCAAAATAAAGAGGATGAGGTGGAGTTGTTCAAACACAACCACCACTCATATATTGATAATTCATTGGCTGCTTCAGTCCGAAAGCCAGTGGCAAACAGCAGCAAACATGTTGTAAACTGTGTGGTACAAACCTTGGCCTATTTAGTCAAAATCCCTTTCTGCTGGTAGCAGTAGGCTTTGATTTTCTATACAGGTGGCGCTGTCCAACCACACCCCCATCACACTAACCTTCTGCATCCCAGCCACTCCACACCCCTTTTTCAATGGTGACAACGACAAACTACTCTTGTACAGTTCAGTTAAGAGGGAGATCGCAGTAGCTATCCAACACTTCCTAGACATTAACGATACACCGACTGCCCCGATCGGCCTCATTTGGAAGACGTTGAAAGCGGTCTTATGGGGGACGTTCATGGCTATCTCAGCCCTCCTCCACAGGGAGCGGCGAGATAAAAGCGCCACCCTTGAGGCCAACATGAGGAATCTGGAGGAGACTGTTATACTGCTGCTCAGCCTGGGTGTCTGTGTGAGAGAATGTTGGTGAATGGAATGTTCATGTGTGTGAGAGTGAGTTGGTGATGGGCTGAGCAGCAGTGAGGCAACTCCTGGTGGGGCTCTCTTTAAGATGTGACATCCATCTTCTATAAACCTACTTGAAACTACTTGGACTGGATCTACTTCATTACAACATATTTTGGCGACGATCCTGAAGAACCTGCGTTTGCCACCTTATCTCTACTGGAATTTGATGCCTCAAGAAACTCCAAGGTAAAGAACCTTCTCTGGTAACTTAAAGCTGTTCACCTAAAGCAAACTGGCACCCCTGAGCCCCACCAGTGACCACTACATCGGTCGCCCTAACCTTAGTGTGCCAGTTCCTGCTCTTTGTCCCTTCCTCTCTCCTGCTCCTTTGGGGCAGTAGTCCCTGCCCTGTTACTTTGGGAGAGTGTTTACCCAAAGTGCAGTTTCCCAGAAGAGTGAACAGTTCATGCCTCCTTCTGCTTTTCCAGTGACCTACTTTACCCTGCTGCTGTTGTAACGGAGAAGACCCGCTGTTCCCAATTCTGGTTACACCCACTCCTTACAGATCTAACCCAGCTGCTTGCCCTCAGCTTTTAATTGCCTTCTTGCCAGCCTGATCTGCCACTACAGTAGTGCAACATACCAGCCCTACTGGCTCTGCTCTGCTTTGCCGTATCAACTCATTGCTACCCCAGAGTAAACAAATAGATCGGCACATCTGGTGATCTGGTACTTTTATTTGACATGGGAAGGTCTGATGCCGGTATTTTGGATGTTTGCTGTGAGTACTTTCTTAATGTGTACTTTTGCGCTTTGTCTCTGTGTGGTGTCTCCTCCGCGGCAGTTGAACCGCTGCCACATGTTTGAAAGATGCCTCGAGCACACACAGAGCTCGCGCACCCTTACCTTTCTTCTGCTGCCTTGCAATTCCTCCTTTCGCTCCACTGTGACGTCTGCGAGGCTTACTTCATCCCATTTGGCATGTTTGGTGCACGGTGATGCCAGGAGACATCCGGCGCGGCATCACCAGTGCGTGCCGCCATCTTGTGTTTGGCACGTTCCAGCAAGTCTTGTGCAGCTCCCAGCATACTACGCGCTCTGCCAACCACGTTCTTTTTTTTTCTACTCATGTGCCTTTCAATAAAGTTTATTGTAACGTCGTCATGCAGTAGCAATTACAAGTACTCTTGTCAGTTTTCCCTCATCAAGCCCTGCATGTCCCACCTTGGCCTGCGTCTTCTTGTGCTCCTACGAGGTGCTTTTCAGTTGATTTGCCTTTTTCTTCGCTTCGTGGGGAGCCAACTCTTCAAGGAATCCTTTTCTCACCAGCTTGTTGAGGAACTTTGGGGTATATTAACAACAGCCAGCGATAATTATGGCTGGCTGTGCTTAGTGATAATTATATTATCGCAGGCTATCTCTGGTACTTATCGCCCTGGTAGCGCGTTATTAACAACGCGTTACTCCAGGCCGATTAAAATTTCAGAGATAGCGAGGTTATCGCCCTTTTGCAGGGAACATCGCTGGTTTTCCAGCGATGTTCCCTGCAAAAGGGCGATAACCTTGCTGATACGACCCACAGGGTCTTATCAGCATAATCCACCCCCTATGTTAGGGATGGCTATGTCAGGATTTTAGCAGACGTTAGGTTTTGGCGAAAACGGCAGTTTTCGCAAAAATCTAATGTGTGCTAAAATCATGTGGGCTGCCTTGTAAATATTGCGATGTAAACATCAGCGATATTTGCAAGGTAGTCCATCTTGGGTACGCCCAGTAACGCCCACTTTGCATCTCATTGGAGATGCAAAGTGAGGCGTTGGGAAAAAGGGTGCTAACATGCGATTATGCATGTTAGCAACTTCTTGTAAATAGGGCACTGGTTTTATCTCCGCTTTTTTGGCTTTGTAAGCAAAAAAAAGCGGAGATAAAGCCCTTGTAAATATGTCCCTTTGTTCTGCCATCGGAGGTGTGGAGTGCTTGCCTGAGTTTGGGTGAGTCGTCGCTCATCAGGCTGTTCCCAAGTTTTACTTTAACTTTGCCTGCTGTGCTACATGGAGTCAACTCAGCATCAACCTACAATCAGCATATACATTTACGGGGAGTTTGACAACGTTGTTTTCAGGAGTTAATTGATTGATTTGTCTTGCTTTCTCATTCTCCCTCTTTGTTTTTTTTTGTGGATGATTACTTTACCTCTGTATGGGCTGATGTTCTGGGAAGTTTATACTTACAAAACTACATGCTGTTGTTCTTACTTCCTGTTGTTTTTCCTCATCCCTTTTGTGTCCTGTGAGCCTTTCTTTTCGTCATTTGTTCCTCTACAGATTTTGCATCTTCTGCTTATTGTATTTTATTGCTGCGATGGTTGTTTTGCTGTTTCCCACTTTTACGTGGTTATAGGTTGGTGCTGTATAACCACCCATCGTTGTACGGATTTCGTTGAGCGTGAGGTTTTTCCTTTTCTTTGATGTTGTTGCTGGATATTCAGTTGTGCACCTACTTACCTTATGTGCATTTACCTTTGTTCCGTGTGGAGTCCCTTCCACACATCACACCCCAACTTGTTGTTGGGGGAAGTGCTGTAGTTTTGAGGTGTAGCGTTATGCTCCTGCTTAGATTCCGTGTAGAGTGTTTTCTACACATCACACCCCATTTTGTGTTGGGGGAGTTCTGTACTGGTTCAGTGAAGTCTTGTGCTCCTGCTTAGATTCCGTGTAGAGTGTTTCCTACACATCACACCCCAGTTTGCGCTGGGGGGGAGTTCTGCATTTTTGGTATGTTGCATTGTGTCATGTGGTGTGTACCCACACATTCCACCCCAGCTTGTGTTGGGGATAGTGCTTTTATGTAGTTTGCTTCTTCTCTCCTACTGCTTTCCTTTTTGTGTGAGCTCACCACCTATGCGTTTTTTCTGTTTTTGGTGTGGACTTTGAGTGAAAGGTAGTTGTTCTGTTCCTTGTTCTCTGTACGGCTGCTTTCACTCTTTCTTTGTTTTTTTTATTTCTTTGCTTCTTTAGTCAGTCTTCTCCTACACCTTGTTGTTGGCACCCTTGTACTTTCTTCGTGTTTGCCTGGCCAGCTTGCATGATTTTGGTACTTCGGTTTGCTGGTAGTCTTTGGTGTGGGAGTGTGGGTTGTGTTGTGATAAGAAGGGAGATGGTGTATAACTGTGTCTCTTTCTATCTATTTTATTCTTTTTTCATGAATTCTCCACCTTTAATTTTTCATGCTACTTTTTAGAACTGTGTTATGTTATTTATTTCTTGCATTTGTTCTGAGACTTTTTGTATTCCCTTAAAGGAAGGATATGTGTTATACTGCTGCTCAGCCTGGGTGTCTGTGTGAGAGAATGTTGGTGAATGGAATGTTCATGTATGTGAGTCAGTTGGTGATGGGCTGAGCAGCAGTGAGGCTGCTCCTGGTGGGGCTCTCTTATGTAACATCCTACCTGATTAAAGATTCCTGAAGATACTACATGGACCAGTCTACATTTATTTACAACAGAGACCCATCAACATACAGGCACCCATAGGGTTCAAAGACAACTGACATTAGCCAGGAAACAACTTAAAGCATTGGACTGGGACAAGGCAGGGTATGACTTACTCCTCACCAAAAAGCAATATTACTCAGTGGCCAATAAAGCCCACCACCTCCTTGCCCATAAACTGCGCTCCCAAATTCAACAGGGTAGAATCTTGGCGATCCAAGAGACCAAAGGCCTCAGTTAGCAGAGTGACAGCTCAATAGCTCAGGCATTTGCACATTTTATAAGGCCCTGTAAGCAATGGAGAAATCAGACCCAGAATCTACTTACCTCTACACTTACCACCACATTGTCGGAGAAGGACGCTCTTTCCCTGGAGACTAACATGCAAGAGGCAAAGGTTTTGGCAGCCATTTCCAGGCTGCAGCTGGGCAAAGCTCCTAGGGCGGACGGTTTCACTCCAGATTTCTATAAAATGTTTGGGCCCCAACTCGCCCCAGTCTCACGCATTTGTACACATCCTTCGGTGAGACTGACACTCTCCCCACCACAATGAGAGAGGCAGTGAATACCATCATCCCCAAACCTGGGAAGAACCCCACCCTCTGTCCCTCTTATTGCCTTAAATGCCATCTCAACATGAACGCTAAATTCTTCAGAAGCATCCTAGCAGACCGCTTAAACCCATTTATGCAGGGACGGTTCGATCCAGATCAGGCTATCTTCATCCTTGAAAGGGGATGCAGCAACAACACCAAACGCATTCTTCATCTTATAGACAAAGCCAAGCACTCGCACATCCCATCACTACTAATGTTCATTGATGCCGAGAAGGCTTTAGACCATGTACACAGACCATTCCTCAGAAAGATCATGGAGCGAGTGGGGCTGCGTTTCCAGCATTGGATGTGGAGTGGCTACGCAAACCCACTGCTAGTGTTAGGGTTAATGGTATCACCTCTGAGCCTTTCCCCATAAAGAGAGACACTGGCAAGGGTTGCCCACTATCTCCACTACTCTTTACGCTGTACATGGAACCACTTGCAGAGAGGCATTCCCTTTGGCCGCCAAGAACACAAAATAGTCCTGTACACTGACAATTTCATAATTTATTTGTCACAGCTCCAGTCCTCCATCCCAGCCATAATGAATGAACTCGACACCTTCAGAAAGGTGTCAGGCTTCAAAATGAACATACAAAAAACTCAAGCTCTTAACTTGACCAAATCACAGCCCAAAATACCCTATTAGAGGGCCTCTTTCCGTGGATGAGCAATGGGGTCTTTTCTAGGGCTAACAATATTCCCCATACTGTGTGAGACTGCAGAACATAATTACGCAGACCTCCTCGACCCAGCGACCTGCAGTCCTGGAGGGCCGGAGACCTTTCTTGGGTGGGCAGGATGGCAGCAGTGAAGATGACACTACTGCCTAAGATCCTCTATAAAATGCAGACTCTTCCCCTGAGCTGGACAAACATTGGGCAAACTCCAATGCATGCTGTATGTTTTCATCTGGAATGGGAAATGGCCCTGTATGGCCAGAAAATGAGAGAACCTCCCTGTGGCAGAGGGCGCCTGTGTATCCCCACTTAACCCACTTTTACCTGGCAGCCCAGCTTTGATACCTGGTAGAATGGAATAGGCCAAAGACTAAAAAGCACTGGTGTTTTATAGACCAATCCATAGCAGGCGTCCATATATGAAAGGTCCCCTGGCTTCCCAAAATACACCACCCAGTCGTGCTTTACATCTCTCCCGTTACACAGGTGACTATGGCATTCTGGGATAGTGTGGCAGTGGCGGAGGGCCTCTCCACCCCATCTCCTCCCTGATTCCCATTATTGGCAACCCCGAGTTCTCACCAGGATACAGATTTTAGCGTGGCAAACCACAAATTGCAAGCACGTCTGCGCCCTCGTTGATCATGTGTGGCTAATGACTTCCCCCAACTTCAGTCCAGATATGACCTCATTGCCAATGCACAATGGCAATATACAGTGATCAGGCACTGGGTCACTCACCCCACAATTCGCACTCATGCCTCCAGGCCACTTGCAAAGTATGAAAAATGGCTGTTCACCAAAATGGATGATAAACGATGATCTCCAAGATATATAACTTCCTGAACATCCCAATGGGAGTCAAAAAGTACCCGGCCCAGAATCACTGGTTGAGGGAGCTGCTGCGCACCTTCACACCCAAAGAGTGGGCTGGCATTCTCCATAGAGCCCACACCTTCTCCATTAACACAGAAGAGAAACAATCTATGATGAATATCACGAAATATTAGTATTATACCCCCGCCCACCTTGCCAAGTGGAAAACTGACACCACGCTGCGGCCAGACTGGCACACTTACACATCTGTTCTGGAGATGCCTCAAAGTCACAAGATACTGGGAGGAGGTGCTCAGGGACAACCCATGCAAATTTGCCGCATGAACTGTGGGACAGTGTAGCCATGGAGAAACTCACAGCTTCCTTAGACCAGACATTGCCATGCTTTGACAAAATGTGTTGTTCATGCATTCACTTCCTCGCCAAAGAAATCAGAGAACTCACATGCCCCCACTATCTCCTAGTGCTATGACTCACAAGTTGTGTACCCACACCACCTCATTGAATGGACCCACCCCAGGCCTTTTGAATGACCCTTTCGGTTTATCCTGGAATGGTGTACCTTGTCGCACCTTCCGAACAGACAGAAGGTGCACCTTCTACATTATCTACCCCGCACTCGCCACACTCCCAGTTACAACCTCTCCTTTCGTACCCTCCTCTGAACCCTTGCCTCCATCTTTCTTTCTTTCATCTAACCGGCAATTGGATGTAGGTGAGAGTATGTGTTTGTGAAATATCAATAAAGAGATTTGGACTATAAGTCACTACAGTATAAGGGGTGTGTCTGGGACACACAAGGAAAAACATAAATACTATATGTGATTAAATATGTGATGGAGACAGTACCACATTTTTGATTTAGGACAGTGAGAGAGTCTTGAATAGCATCCTCACTTAACAAAATGAAAGTGCCACAAAATTAACCCTTTAGCCAGGAGGCAGATAACCAAGGCCCTTGTGTAACTTGATACAGACATACACTCAAATATAATATAATATATTATAGTATTAATGTCTCCTAATAAATATACAGACACTGATGGGTTTCAAAAGACCATAATCTTGAATACACAAGGAAAAAATATACGACTATTGCCACCCAATTAACTGATCAAAAACCTTTAATAGTTTTTGGTAACTATGGCAGACAAAAATCCCAAAAACTTGCATAGATCTTGGTCCGTGTGTCAAGACAAGGGACCTTATTTATTTTGGTGGACAAGGTACTCTGTCACAAACATGAGAGATCCCCTTCCCACCAAACCCTCAGTCTAAGTTGGGTTGACTACCAGTTTTGTGACGGCAATGCCCCCACCTGACTCCACCATCAGAAATGTTACCCCAAAGAATGGCCTGTCGGAGTAAGGGCATCAGTCTGTCCACCCTATTTAGACCAGACAGTCTGATATACTTTTTTTCTGTCTGTAACTACCAGATGAAACTGGAGGTCACAAACAGAAAACGTTACTGCCCCCCCCCCCCCCCCCCACTTCCCAGGGTGTGAAGATTGCTTGTTTTGCTTTTCAGAAAGAAACATCTGCTTTGGAGATTTGTTTCTAAATCACCATCTAAAAGACGGCGACTGCAAATCACTGCGATCACTGTAGGACCAACGGTGAACTCAAAATATAGCAGTCTTCTGTCCATCAGGGTGGCAGACATAATGTCCCCCACCACACTGGCTGACAGAGTAAAGATCACCAAGAGCTAAGCCAGCCCCTATGTTTCTAAAACTTGCAAGCCACATTGAATTTGGGACTAAAAATGACATATCACATTTCAGGAATCCAGAGTAATACCCTTGTCTTACAACACAGTGTATTACAATCTTATACAAGAAGTAGTCCATATCATGAATCTACAGCCTTATTTCCTCACAAGAATAAATATCCCTACATTTCGCAGGATCACACACAAATCAATCAAGTTCTGAGGTAGACAAAGCTGGAAGCTTTGAATCTGCTATTTTATATTTTGCTCTGCTATTTGCTCCAGTCAGGTTTTCAGGCTACTTGTGTGCATGTTGTGTCTTGTTTGGAGTCATATTCTCAGATGAAGAGTCTACCTGCCTTGGTGTCTCTCAAGCAGGGTAATCTTTGTTGCCGGCTAATGTCAGCATCTCTGACTTACGAGCATGGACGTAATTTAGGGGTCACTTGCAGTCACAGCTGTGACCCCTGGCTTGCCCCTTTTGACCCCAGCACTGCCTCTGCAACTCCTAGCCTCAGAGGTGGCAACATCAGAGCAAAGTACACAAGGGCTGCTCCACATTCCTTATTTTCTGCCAGTTGTTCATTTTATTAATAGTGAATAGTATTTTATTGGTATAATAAAAAATGAAGGACACTTAGCTGGAATGGGACCTATGGTGGCAGCTATGATAAGTAAAAATGGCTTTAAATGTATGTTGTGTGCATGCTTGCCTTTGAGAGTGTGTTTATGTGAGAGAAAGCATATGTATGTTTGAGTATGTGTCTGTATATGTAAACGTATGTTGGTGTAAGTGAGTGAGAGTCACTGACAGGTAGCAAGTGACATTGTCTGTGAATGAGGCTCAGATTTACTAAGTTTTTATCTATGTACCAAAGTTGCACTGTCTTGCGACAAAGTGAGAGGGAAGAATATACAATATCTTCTAAGATAAGGTGCTTTTGTTCTCTATCCATGCGCTGGCACTTTTGCAGACATGAGCCAACCCACACATGCTTGCGCCATACTACAAGGGTGTAGGCATTCTCTGAAGCATAGGTTTTGTACTGGAAGAGGTCCTTTATAGTACAAAAAACATGCTTTAAGATCTTTCCCCGCTTTATATGTTGTCACGTAAACTGAGTCTCTGTTTCACCGCTACAAGGTTTGTTTTCAAACCCACGGGTGACACAAGTGAACTTAGTCCAGTGCACCAGTGCTGAATGTGAAAGACTGGTTATTGTAGCCGTGCAGAACCCCACCCAATATATAAATGAGGTGGTGTCAATGCTTCTGGGCTACTAACAGGGAGCAGTGGTAATCCAAACAATCATTCATTTACACACTCACAATCACTAGAAACTGAATGTATATATTTCAACATATTTATTTTAAAATGCTAGATCTAGTGCACATGTTATTGGTAACGTCACAGAAGATAATAAAAAGCTGCTTACCTTTCAATAACAGTAAAAACAGGAAGAAATCGTAACATTATAAATTATAGCCCTTACACCCTGACTGTGCTATTAAGCTTTATGCTAATTCTAGCAGATGAATAAATAATAAGCCTGCGTTTCAGAGGTAGTGTGCATACCTGGACAACAGAGTTTGTTGTTTGTTTGGAATAGCTTGTCAGCTATTTCGAGCACACGGCCAAGATCTAGGAGATTGTGTCTATGAGTGAACACAATTCTGGCACCAGTTTGTGAAGGAAGAACTGTATGCTTCTAAGACCTTTGGGAAGTCTTGCTTGAGGCTTCTTCGGTCGAGCTAGAATCTGGTGCCATGCTCATCTGAAACTGCGTTCTTCATTTGCAATCTAGGTGAAGTTTCTCTCCTCATTAAGTGGTCAAGTGACAGTCCTTATATACCGAATATTATCAGAGATTGGAATTTCTGACATAAGTTGAGGAATGTCTGACATAGCTTATGTGTGTAAAAGAGTGTGTCTCAGGTATTTCCTGATGGACATTTAAAGTGAAAGGACGTCATTTCAGACTACACTATTGTGGCTATAGATGTTATATGGCCTTGAAAAAGGCACCTGCCCAAGACTGATGTCTCACTGTGGGTTTCGTTGATGTCGATTTTTGTATGACTTGACACTACTAACGATATACCTTATCCCTGCTTAATCAGCTTGATTTAATTTAAGAACTCCCATTCTATCCTTGGTGGAGTTCCCCCTGGAGGTATCATCCTACCAGGGTGTGGATAGGTGCTGATGATGAAGCATGTCACGATAAGTGAGTGAGGCGTCTAATCCAATATCTCTGGATATCCAAGAGGTTGAGGAAGAACATCTTCTCCTATGATAGGATCCAATTTCTTTCTTCGTCCTATCTTGTTGTTAATTCCAGTTGCTTTTGTGTGTAACTACTGATGCTGGGAGAGTGCAACTGGTCTCACTGTCTCTCGCTCTCTACATTGTGATAACAGATGACATCTGTGTCACTAGGAGACATGTTGATGATTCGGTGTAATTTGAGGAAAAATGGCAGCCTCCATTACCTAGGATGGATTCAGGGACAAAGATAAACAAGCCGGACAGTCTAACCCAAATGGAAACTGTAGCTGAAATTGAACCTGTCCTGTATGCGTTTCAGCACCTAAAACTAAAAGAATAGAAGCCTAAAAGCAAGTGATTCAAATAACAGAATTATGGAGGCAAACAGTGATAAGAATTATGACATTGCCAGAATAAATTTTTCTATGCTAAATAGCCAGCAAATTATCACTGAATGTATTTTTTGATTGATCTTGATTATCAGAGATATTAATTATACATTTACAGAATAAAAAGCACATGCCAGAAATGTGCCTTTGATGAGATAGCAAAATCATCACTTGTTACATGTTCACTAACACGTCTTCAAACTGAAATGAGAAAGGGGTCTCTGCAATGGAAGACATGATCCTTACAACACAACGTGTGCAGTACAGTGTAGCACACACACATGCAAAGTTGCATAAACACGGAGAAATGAAAACATTTCTCCTTGTTAAGCCTACGTTCGGGCAGCGTAAGAGTTTGGTGCAAATTCCTGTCTACCAATGTTTGTAGATGAGGATTTGCAGCAAAAACCATATGTGGTCGCATGGAAAAGCCCATACATCACCCATGGAATGCCCCTTGATGCAAGTAATGCTAAGTAGGGCATAGTGAAAATTTTCATAACTTTGAGGCACTCTCCAATACAAAACCTGATTTGCATTGGATAGTAAATCCCAGCCTAACGCTTTGCATGGGTTTGCATCACAAAAGTGATGCAAACCTAATGCAAAGAATTAATAAACCTGGGACTGAGTATCAGTAAGTATGCATGAGTGAAAATGAGTGAGATTAAGAGTGAATGGAAGCGAGTGTGTAATAATGAATAATAAAGAGTGTTAGGGGTGCAAGAGTAGTTTGAGTGGGAATGCATGAGTGTGACTGAGTGAAAGTGGTCTGTGAGCCAGCTTGTTACTTTGTAGTTTCCCTTGCATTCTTGAGGTAAATATAGTCTTACAGATCTACTCATGGTAAAATATTGGTGCTGGCATACATGCAGCAGTTCTTAGCATGACAGACACCTGTGACAAAATATTGGTACACAGGAGGTTACTCTTAGCATAAAATACACCAATGGTAAAATGATGGTGGTGCTGGCATACTATACATACTTTATGGCATATAGGACGTCCATGGGACCATACTGGCATACTTGAGGAAATTATTAACATGTGGACACCAGTAGCAGAATGCTGGGACAACCTGGCATATGGGTGGATGGCAACCCTGGCAAAATGCTGGCCATGTAATAATGAGGTAATTTTTGACATAATGGTCATTTACGGTATGTGGATGGCATAACGTGCAAAATCCTGGCAATGGCAAATCTTAGGTCGTTTTTTATATAAGGGGGTACCCATGGAAGATGGGGGCACCTATGACAAAATACTGTCTCTGGCACAATGGAGGTCATTATTAATATATGGGGGCACTCATACCACATTTTGAAAAATAAAATGGGGACAGCTCCAGGGGAACGTCAGCTTTCATTGACTTGGCACACCATGAAAGGATTTGAATACTTAATGAGTGTCCTTTCTGCGCCTATTGCATTTTAGTAAAATGTATGTAAAAACTGTGCTTTAGAATGGACTATTTGACACCATTCTTTTTCATTTTTCCCAGGAGGAGAACACCCCTAGAAGAGGTCTGGCTTGCCTGTTTACTCCCTGACTACAATTCAGGGCACGTATTATGCTCCAAAATTTTCAAAGATCAAGTCAGCCGTATAATGTTGATGGTATATAAAATGGACTTTAAAATGAGCAAGTGCCTTCTGTGAATACCAAAATGGTAGTAAGTTTAGGATTTTGTCTTAAATTAGTTCTGTGAATCGGGCCCGCAGTTATTATGGACCTTCAGCGATGTCAATTGTTGTGATGTTAGGGTCATGTGTCATGCATTCCTTGAAAAAAAATCAGGGTAAAGGGTCATATGATGTCACTTCCTTTGATGTCATTAAGGTCCAAGGGTATGTGATGTTACTTAGTCTACCCCAGCCAATTTGGTGCATCAACACCCAAGCTTACAAGTGAAGTATTTGAACTCGTTCTTGATTGAAACTGTTTATGTGGTCCTATACTTGCCTTTCACTTTGCTGAGCTGACGGCTGTTGCACAAGGAAGCGTGAAACCTTCACTTGCCTTTTAGAGATTGTTCTGATTTAGATAGATAGAATCCAGATCTTTTCTTAATATATTTACTGTAATCCATGCCAGGAATTAAATTAAAGAAAGCACTATTTTACTTTAGGTAGATCTATTAGTCATTCCAAACCATAATGGGAGAAAATTACTTTGTGTCTCTAGTTTCTTGTTTGTTTGTAAAAGCTTTATTCAACAGATGTCATAAAAGCTATTAAAATACATTTTTTATAAATAAAAGTGCAATCGCACAATGCCATGAACTTCGTGTAAACAGACAATACAACATGATGGCCTATTTGGTCCTAGGCACGATAAAACATTTGTTGTGATCAAATATTTAAAAATAAATTTATGAGATAAAAACATGCAATTAATACGTCAGATAAAAATATACGGTAGCAACAGGTTAAAAGCAAGTAACATTTCATCTTGATACCAAACCTTCAGACTGTTATAGGCGTCTAATATTTTGCTAGAACATTTTTAATTTGCCATAGCGTGGCATCAAAGATAACTAGTAAAGTGCTTGTGCATAAAAGAAGGTTATTTAATTGGCCAAGCGGACCAAGGGTCATCGCACGTGTTTGTCACAGCCTCAGTCAAGTTAGGGCGGTGCCACTCTTAAAAGGACCTCCTACCTAGTGAGCCATGCCTGGCCAAGAAACTTTGCTACACAACAAGCAAAGAGAGGTCTGGGATCAAAACTAAGGATGTGCAGAGCTGCATGGTAATCCTGCGTGCATAATTGCTGACAGATCAATCTTAGCCACTTTGCCCGCGAGTTTTTATATGCCGGGCAGGCAAACATTAGGTGGGCAATGCTTTCTATCGGGGCGCTGCAGCATGGACAGGCTTTTGAGGTCTCATTGCATGAGTGCCACTTAACAGTCACCTCACGAACAGGGAGAGTTCCATACCTGAAGTATATGTACAGCATCCTGTCCCTCGGGACCTGGATTATATCAAGAAAAGGCTCAAGGTATCTGTTTTGTTTGTGCGTGACAAACTCTATTGTTAATTTGCCCATAATAGTATTGCTATTCTTCCAATGGTCTACCCATTCCCAGTAGAGCCGTTTGAGGTCGTCTCTCCTTTGGGGGTTCTGGCTCTCCCAATAAGCTTGGAGGCCGATAGATGTTAGCAATTTTGGTAACATTGGAAATCCAGCCTATTTTGCCGTCAGCATCCAGACGGATGATCTCAGTGAGGGTTTCAGCATAAGGGAGGAGCTCTGGGGTCTGTCTAATGCGGGCCCAGAAAATTAATGGGCGTAATCTGGCTATGTCTCCAATCGACCGCCTACCCATGTCCAGCATTAGGAGGGTGCGGGGGACATTTTTAGGTAGCATCACCAGGTCTCTAAAACATTTATGCTCGGATCTGCAGAGGTCGTCGAGCTTATCGAATCCCCATACCTCTGCACCAAAATGAGCGGAGCTAACTGCTTCAGCATCATAAACTTGGAGGGCAGGGGCTACCGGCCTAGTGTGTGAGACGCGGTGTTCTTTCCCAATTACTCCACCCACCCGTTTATGTCCCAGCAGCATCTTTGCTAGATGAGGCTTCCAGGACATTTTATCAGAGAGTCTGACACCTAAGTAATCGAAGGTGTCAACCTTTTCCAAGGATGCCCCACCCAGCAGGGGGCTGCTCCTATATGACTTGTGACAATTAAAGGCCATAAATTTAGTTTATGTACTATTTATGACCAACCCCCCATTATCACAAAAAAGTTGGAATCTGTTGAGTAGACGTTGTAACACTGCTGGAGTCTTAGATATCAGCAGGGTGTCGTCTGCAAACAACAAGGTTGATACCTTAATTCCCCCCAGGGTAGGCGAGTCGGTAGGAACCTCCTGGAGAAAGCTAACCACCCCATTCACATATAAGGAAAATAGAGTCAGGGCTAGAACACAACCCTGTCGGACTCCTCTGTTGACAGGGATGCGTTCTGTAAGTTGTCCGTGTGGCCCCCATCTAACCTGGGCATAGTTGCCCTCATGTAGCCAGATCAGCAATTTAAGGACAAGGTGGGGAATGCCCATCTCTCTGAGTGTCATGCACAACTTAGATCTAGGGACCAGGTCGAAGGCAGTTTTCAGGTCGATAAACGCAAGACAAAGACTGCCCTTGCCTATCACCACTATCTTCCAGTAAATAAGGAGGAGTCTAAACACCTGATCCATTGTCCCAGTCTTAGATCTGAATCCAGCCTGGTACGGGGAGAGGATGGCTTCGTCCTCAGTCCATGACTGTATCCTATGCAGAAGGACTCGGCCAAAGACCTTCTGTATAGCATCAATCAGGCTGATTGGTCTATAATTGGAAGGGTCGTCCCTAGCACCGTTTTTAAAGATTGGAACCACCTCGGCAGCCCTCCATGACTCTGGGACCAGAGCTCCATTAGCTATTGCGTTTGCTATGAGTAAGATATAACGTGCCCAGTTGGCTGGTTCAGCCAAAAAGAGATCACCTAGCAGGCCGTTTGAACCCGCTGCTTCGGAGGGTACTATTTTGCTGATTGTGGCCATTATCTCCGCTAGATTAAAACACTCGTCTTCTGCAAGGGGCTTGTTCAGATCGTCTGGTTCCACAGGAAGGGTAGCCGCTGGCGTTGAGTAGAGCTGTCTAAAGTGGTCATGCCATGCCTGACCGGTGATATGATTTGCAGGTGGACTTGCACCTGATCTACTTCCCCAGGTGACCAATTTCCAAAACAGGTTAGTGTTTTTGGATGAACATGCGTCTTTGAGCTGTTGCCAGCGCAATTCGTCCCATTCTGTCTTTGCCTCACGCTGGGCTGCCTTGTAGGATTTTCTAGCAGTTTTTATGAGCGACTAGTTCTTCTCTTTGATTGCTGCAACTAAAGTGGACCTTTTTTGCCTACGGTTTTTAGTGAACCAAGAATATGGCTGTTGTTGCTAGATTTTTTGCTCGGGTTGGGGACTTGGAAATTTGCATCGATTCAGCTAACAGTGTACGAGTGGGCCCTAGAAACATCCACCAATCGAGATGCACTATGTGTGGCGGCCTGGAGCTTGAGTGTTCCTGCAGCTAGATTGCATTTGATACCAGCAATCTTTGTATCATGCAGGATTACCTTCTGCCACTTCAGGAATTCTTTACAGTTTGGAGGGACTACCTCCCTGGTAGTTATCAGAAGTAAGTTGCTTGGCTGGCAGTAGGATGCCTCCCACAAGGGTTTTAGAGTTAAACATAGGGGGTTGTGGTCGATCTCTATGGTGGTACCCACGATCATGTCGACCAGTTCCCCTCACAGTTTCAGATCAAGGAGAATATAATCAATCCGAGATGGACAAGTAACTCTATTATAGGTGTTGACGCCCTGTCTGTCTGATGCTGACCTGCCATTAGCTGCCCTCAGACCATACTCTATGGTGATGGCTTTGAGTTGGAGCGCCTGTTGTGACAATCTTGTGACTGGGGGAAGGTCTAGTTGAGGAACTGCCCATCTGTTGTCATGTTCTTCTGTTCCCATTATATTTTCTTTGGCCAGGGGCTCATAGGTGCAGTTAAAATCTCCTGCAACCACCACACTGGCGTGGGGTGGGCAAATAGATAGGCAATCCCTCAGTGTTGAGATAGTGGAAGAGGGCCTGCCTTCTTGTGTCCCTCTCGCATAAACATTAAAGAGTTCAAATGTGGATCCATCCCTTGGGCCCCTAATGCTTAGCCACAAGATGTCTGGACTCGAACTTATTCGAGAGGTGATTTGACAATTAAGAGTGATGTTTACCCAAATAATTAAGCCCCCGGGCGGTCGACCCCTCCCGTTGGTTGCAGGTATGTAAAAGCAAGTGTAGCCAGCCTTATACAGTGGGACTAGATTCCACATCTCTTGGAAAATACAGACATCGAATCCTTCCACTAGTTGGTTCCAATGATGAAGTGAGATCTTATAATTGAGTCCTGCCACATTCCATGATAAAATCTTTAGTTGTTGGTGGGGTGTAGGGCAAAAGCGGCATTTTCAGTAGAAATAGGGTTGATGTTTGGTGAGTGGGTTGGTGTTTGCAAGGGTGGGTATGTGAAAGTGCCACTGCTCGTCTCATCTTGAGGAGAAGTAGAAATGCTACTTGTGCTTGCCCTGCATTGGAGGCTATCCTCTTTATGGTATGAAGTGTTGCATAGAATCAGGATGTCAGAGGGGCTGACTATGTCATTGGAGCTAGAGGATATAGTAGAAGGGTCAAGGCAATGAGGAGCTGGATTCTATAGTCAGTCATTGTCCTCAAGCATGGAGGCACCTACTGAATGAACTGATTGTTGGAAAGTTAGTATTTTATCATGCCCCTGTGTATTGGAATGTGCCTAAATTGAATAGAGAACCCATCTGGGGGCAGGTACGAAACTCCAGAGCAAAAAGATTTTCCGCCAGCTCGGTTCTCTTAAATGTAATTTCGATGCAATCTAATGAATTAGTAGGCAAGGTACACATCCATGCCCTAAAGATATCATCTTTGATTACAGATCGACAACCCCTGACATGACGGATCCAGTGGATCACTTTATTAATCAGAGAGTCTTCGCTCTCATACGCATTTTTTACGTTGATTTTTGGAACATTAGTCAGATACATTTTCTTAACTTGCTTTGGGTGTGTGATACCTAAGGTGGCTAAAGGGGGCAGCTGCTGTTGGCCGCCATGAAAGGGAGATTCAGCATATCTTAGGGGTACAGCCCTGTAGTCATTTGAAGGGTCTTGTGTGACAGCTAAGTTCCTGTGACTATTTTGGGCGATGTTAGTGAAATACCTTGTTCTCCTTTCTGCATGGTCGAGTAAAGATTGGCTTTGAACAGGGATAGCAGGGGTAGCAGAATGGTGCATAATTGGACTGTTAGGAATATTATTGTTTCTGCGATGAGCTAGTTCTTGTGCCGCACACGTATTTTGGGAAAGCTGCGACAGGCAGCATTGTACAGAGACGCCATGCTGAATACGATGTGGGTTGGTCTGCAATAGTGTTTTGACTACGGTGGTAAGGCTATCTAACATTGATCTCATAATGCCTATATCGGCTCTAAGTGCATTTATAATGGAGTAAGTGTCCTGAGGCTCTATTTTTTGTCCTAAGATGGCAGGATCTGCACATGGAGGTGACAATAAGGACACATCTCCAATGCAATCATCAGTTGAATCCTGAAGTGGCAGAAGCCTATTTGCAGAGAGTACTGCCGGCTCAGACTGCTGGATTCTTATGTCATGGCCAGTATGGAAATAGTGGAGGGTTGGGATGGCTCCAAAGCATCTGATAATGGCTTCTGTGACGTTATAGGTGCCCTTGAAAGGGGTGTTTTTTTAAACATCGTTGGAATAATGGGGGTGCGGTTTGGGCTTGGGCGTGGGTTTAAGGCTCTAGGTGGGGGTCTGCCAGGCAGGTTGCCACAGCTGGGCTGCATAGTTTGGTTTTCCACAAGAATGTCCACGCACTCAGTAATCAAGGTATCAATTCGATCGAGAACACAGTTGCTGGCTGGGTGTTTACAGATTTTCCTAGCCTTTTTCCCCCTTTGAAATGTAGCTTCCGCTGCCTTCTCCACTGCCCTCTGTTAATTTTCTTTTCCCCATATTGTGAACACAGAGACACCACCCGTACAATGGGATCAACAGGTAAATAATGGAAAAGTCAACTTGTTCTAGCGGAGGCACAAACAGTCAGGGCACGTTGTCCCCAGTTTCCAGCAGTAGGTCCACTTTAATGCTTATGGGTTACCAACCAATGGAGAAGACAAATCAGGGAACACAGTGCCTCACAATGCGGTCGTCGTTGGACAGCACGATCCAGAAGATGGATGTAAAGAGGGTGGTCCTACCCTGCCTCTTCCTGGCAAGGACGGGGAAAGACGGGCCCGCCCTTGGCCCAGGCGCGACCCGTGCGCGTCCCGCATTGCGGGAGATGAGAGCCCCTTTTGTGCACCTCCTGGCACGCAGCAGCAGCGGCTCAGGGAGGGAGGTCAGAGGTCATTAGTGCGGCTCCTGCCGCAAAGGCTGATGGACGTTGGAGTCCCTTCTTAGCGCGTCCCGCGTTGCGGGAGGTGAGAGCCCCTTTTGTGCACCTCCTGGCGCGAAGCAGCAGCGGCTCAGGGCGGGAAGTCAGAGGTCAGAGGTCACTAGCGCGGCTCCTCCCACAAAGGCTGATGGACGTTGGAGTCCCTTTTTGGCGTGTCCCATGTTGCGGGAGGCGAGAGCCCCTTTTGTGCACCTCCTGGCGCGAAGCAGCAGCAGCTCAGGGCGACAGGTCAGAGGTTACTAGCGCAGCTCCTGCCGCGAAGGCTGATGGACGTTGGAGTCCCTTCTCGGCGCGTCCTGCGTTGCGGGAGGTGAGAGCCCCTTTTGTGCACCTCCTGGCGCGAAGCAGCCGCAGATAGGGGTGGGAGGTCAGAGATCACTAGCGCGGCTCCTGCCTCGAAGGCTGATGGTTGTTGGAGTCCCTTCCCTGCGTTGCGGGAGGTGAGAGCCCCTTTTGTGTGCCTCCTGGCGCAAAGCAGCAGCGGCTCAGGGTGGGAGGTCAGAGGTCACTAGTGCGGCTCCTGCCGTGAAGGCTGATGGACATTGGAGTCCCTTCTCGGCGCGTCTCTAGTTTCCTATTCCAGGTCAAATTCTTATTCAGTATATCAAAAAAGGCTGGACAGCTTGATGGACGTGTCTCAATGTTTCTCTTCTGTTGTTGCTACCTTCATAAGGCTTCCAAAATATACCCCTACCCCACCCATCACTACATGCTGGACCGCCACCCCCCTGTTCTCACTTGTCAGTAACTACCTTCCTTCACACCTCTGAGACCCCCCACATCCCTCCACACCTCTGCCCCACCAGTCTATGACCTCACTAAATTGCCACCTCAGCCAATGCCCCCCATCAAGGGTACACCCTAGGTGCACTCACATCGCTAGCAAAATGCAAGTGAAAGACTCAGCCCCAGACCTGCCAATCCAAAAACACTGTGCAACTGCATATGCTGTTGTATGATGGAATTGCGAGGCGTTTAGCAAGCATGCCTTTTCAACCTCTGCATTAGAACGAACACGTCTTTACTACGCTTCCTTTTGCACGCAAGTCGTTTTACCTACTTGCCTTAGGGGGGCGCTGGACTTTGGATTAGTATAATTTACTATTCCAACTTCAGTCGGCTCAACAGTAGGGAAGGTGTTGGACTTTAAATCCAACACCACTCCACCAATGCACCCCCTAAAGCATGTCATTTTAACGACTTGCATGCTAAAAGAAATGCATTTGTTCTATTGCCAGCGCTGTAAAGGTGCAGGGCGATTCTGGCATCGTATTAAAGGATGTTTCCCAGCATACGCTACACTCTTCTACCCGACAGTGCAGCCTTGGTCGCAGAGACAGCCAATACATATCTCATTTGCCCTCAAATCACACTCCCATAGTTGACCATCCTTCAAACTCTCTCCTTCAGTCCCTCTGAACCCAAAGCCCTCAGATCTGAAGACATCCAAGATAAATTCCCCTACCCACCGCAGTGCAGCCTACTGTGTGTGTATTAAACTTACATAACAGGATATTTGACTGACTTCTTTCATGAGGTTCTCTTTTAACCTGCAGCAGCCTGGCCTCAGAGACGCTGCACCTACTGCACTCTAGTCTATCACCTGATTGTACGGATGTCCCGCCCATGACCATGGGCAGGCCGCACACATGCTGATCAACCAAGAACACAAACAATAGATTACACAGCATTTAATTTATTTTTAAACCATCTTTATTGGTATTTTAATTTTACTTTGTGAAATTTAAAAACACAGCTATAATACCACACTGTAGGTGTCTAACATTGATAGGATTCAAGTTCAACTGCATTATGTAGTCCTCAGTATTTACCAGAGAAGGAAAACATAAAACAAATAAGAAGGGAAAAGAACCAGTTCAGTCGTCAAACATTGTCATGATCAAGCAAATAAAAGTGTGCATATTTATTTATCAATATAGCCTTCCCCGATGCTGCCTGCTGAGCAGGTGTTACATTACAAAGGGCAGCCTCATTTATCCAATACGGCAAAAGTTAATTGCTTTTCCCACTGGAAACTAGGTAAAAAAAACTTTAAAAAATCAACCAGCGACTAACAACTTTGTGAGTTTGCCTAAAAACGCTGTCACTAGGTCCTAACTTGCCCATGGGTACTGGGTAGCCCCTGGGTGTGAGCTCCACAGAGTCATCAGTTGTCAGGTACAGGAGAGGGAAGGAAATGTTATCCCTTAGCCATAGGTAGTCACTCGCAGATACCAATCAGGCATTGATACGAGTCTCATACCTTTATGATCCTGCGAGACAGTCGGAGCCTTTCTGTTTTCCTTCAGTAGCTACTCTATCTGCTCCTGGGCCTGGATTCAAAATGTAGAGTGATCTATAAGATGTTTATCTATCAGGTCTGCTCAAGGGAGTGCTCCTGAAGGGATAGGAGTAGATGGTATGAGTGCAGTTAATTACAATATTTACAATTAATTGATAAGGAACCTGTCTAACAATGATACAGTACTAAGTATTGAGCTCCATAATTGCAAGACGTCGGAAATGAATATTTTATCATCTGCATATGGGCGATTTCTAGAAGTACAGGTAGAGATTTTACGGAAAGTCGATGTTTCGTCCTCAGGAGTAGCAGAAGGGCCAGTGGTTTCTTAAGAAGGGGTCTTCATCAGGGCAGAAGACTGAGCAACCTCAAACGTCCACTGCAATGAAGGCTTTGGAAGACATTGGGTAGAAGGGCCAAAGGGTTCCCAGTCAGGAAAATTACACAAGAAAAGAATCCAAAATAGTCCATTGAGGATCTAGAACAAGGTTGATATGATAAAATGGCTATATGGATTCATGGGCCATACTATTCCATTTTTTTTTAGTACAATGCGAGTTGAGAAATAATACTACTAAGTCAGAATAAATCTGTTTGTGTATCTTTTGTTCTGTAGTTGACTCCGGAAGGGTCGAGACGCTTCCGGAGTCAACTACAGAACCAAAGATATGCAAACAGATTTATTCTTATTTATGATACTCATTAGTTAGTACTGTATACATTGTTAGACAGCTTTCTTATCAATTCTTTGTAAATTTTGTAATTAACTGCACTCATACCATCTTCTCTCATCCCTTCACGAGCACTCCCTTGAGCACGTGTTTCACTTCACCTGCATTGGAGCAACCTTTTGAATCATTGATTATGATCTTATTCATACCATTTTTAAAACGTTTTTGTGATTTGATAAATTAATTTTGTCAATCTATGTTTGTTTTTGGGTGTTAAAAATGTCCAATTCGCTTCAGTTGAACCACCTTGTTTGTACTATAATTAGCCCACATCTAGCTGAGTACTGGGTTTCCCCATTGTTGTGTACCTATCTATCAGGTCTGGCCAGGTGTAGGTAGTGAAACCAGCAAGGTTCTCTGGTTGCGCCTGGAAGACGCCTCATTGTCAAGGTAACAGTGTATAGAGTCACAAGTCATGGCGCGAGCACATAAAGTAGAAGTCTGCACGTAGGTCATCTGATCCTTGGTTTTTCTCTAGTACCATAATTATAACATCTTCTCCAACTTCCATCTCCTTCACCAGCTGACAACTCCTCAACTCATTCAGTTGGCACAACCGATAAGGTTGCTGTATTCAGATATGGTTCAGCCTCCTCAATTGACGTTGTCTCAGTCCGCTGATAGAGTTAATTAAAGCAGTTTATGCACACCTCGTCAATGTCAAACTAAGTACATACTACACTTCACAGCTCATTTCGGAGCTGCATAATAGGAGCACCTTTAATTCAGGTTTTGACAGTCAGGTCAGCAGTCGTCCCTTTTTAATTCCCTCCCTTGGTGTCAAACGTAAACACTGGAGTCCCCCAAGTGTTGCAGTGTATATTTGCCTCTTAGTTAGGAGCTGCAGCTGCTGCAAGGGCCATCAGCCAACTACTCCAGTTTCCAAATCATTCTGTCAAATTTATTCAGGTCTAATTCTAAAGTCTACTGTGGCCACTAACTGCAACTTTAGAAGTCCCCTCCAGCAAGGCATCTGATGCAGTATTCTCGTTTTCCCTGAAAAAGAGGCATATGGCTTCATCCATCTAAAAGCCCTATCCTCAAACATTAGAACACAGCAGTTTCCATGTAGGAATCGCTCTGTTTTGCCTGCCCAATCTAGGTCAATCAGTAGCGATTATAATCTGACAGTGTCCTCCCCAAATATTCTGTGACTGAGATCATGCCTCCTTTGCCTGCGGAGCACAACGTGTGGTCTGATCCGACATGTAAGTCATACACAAGTGAGAAAAATGAGTATCCCCGAATCCCTGTGTGGCAGTCAACTTGGGTCTATGGTATTTTGGTCGACCTTGTCCCTACCATTCCAGTTAGCAGGCACACCAATCAGTAGTCATCAGTCAGTTCCAATCAGCAGAAGGTGGCTTCCATTACACAATTAATTTCTTGCCAACAGTAAAGGGGTGGGGGGGGTGGCTGCCTGGAAACCTATTTGATACCAGGGAATAGAAAGCTGCCTGCTCTGCCGTCGGGAGATAAATACATTCTTCCTAGTGTGTAGTCCATACCATCTAGCCTTCCCTTGGTTAAAATATATCTGCCCTCCCCATCATTATGCATGTCTGAGAGGGGCAAAGTAGATCTCATGCAGAATCCAATGTAGAGCTCCTAAAACATATGAGGAATATCCAACCAAATAGCTGCCCTCTCCTTCGCATAGTTGTCTCACTACTTCCTTTCCGTTCAAATGTGTCTATTCAGGAAATGAAATGCGTGGTCCTTTACAGCGAATGTAAGCGCTTAATGGTTAAGCCTATTTCCTGAGCATTCCACATGAGTATTCTGTACTTATTCAGGCAAAACAGGCATTGTTGTTCACCTGTTGCTGAGAACCACCCAATGCCACCCTATAGAGAGGTATCACCACCCCACCTCCCGATCTTCAGGACTCTATTAGCCTCCATCATATTGCCTCTGACAGTATAGAAATTCCACGAATGGAATTTCCTAACTCACTGAAATCAAACCCCAACTCCATCTCCCAAAGGCAGAGTAGCAACAGCTCTCTGTCTGCCAAATTTTATTCAAACCAAGAAAACCTCATCATCTCCATCTGTTTTGATGGTGGGTTCATTGCAGCAGGGAGCTGTCTAATGTATTCTGATCACCCCATATCCAGCCGCCTCCGCAAAATGATTAATTTACACAGTGAGAGCAAATCTCAGTAACCTAAGGACAATGTTAGTATCAGACAATAATGAAAGACATCCATAAATCAAATCTAGGTCTTCTACAATTCTCAAAGTAAACACCAATAAGTCTGTGTATTCCACTAGTGACTGTTCAGTTACTGAGTCCCGGCTGGTTGTGGCGCAGGGTGTTTCATGAAGAGTGCTTCTCAGTCTCTTTGTTTGATGCACCCCCAGTGCAACCACCCTTTCAGCTTATGACTGGCTCTTAGTCCTTCGTCTGAGGATCTTCTACATAGAGAATTTCGTAGGAGCAGCATCTTCTCTGCTGTGAACATGTGTCTTTAGCAAGTCTGATGCTTTTCCTTGCTCATTAAAGAACAAGTTTTTGTCTCCATCAATCACCTTCAGTGCTGTCAGAATTAGCAATATATACTTCATTCCTTCATCTCAGAAGTTTTGTTTGATTTTCAACCTGTTAACGTCCTGTTCTATGGGACTTTTTAGGATCGTATCACCTCCCAAAAGTGTGGAGGCTCTGCCTCCAGGGGTAGCCGCCTCACAGAGAGTTTGTGTACATTATTCAGTGCATACAATTTCAAAAGGCTATGAAGGGCCACCTTATCTGCCAACCAATGTTTCAGGAACCTCACCACGCGAGTTCCTTCAATTCATTCCAGAAGGCCATCTACCCATAATTCATTTCAATGGCAAAGTCCCTCAGAATCTTCAGCCCTCAGCTCCAAATACCTTAGTCTTTCTGTAAGTACCAGGACTGCTGCGTTCAGCTCAAATAAGATATCATGTCTTCTATGTTTGTTTCAGAATCAGAATTTCTTGTAATCATCCCGTCAGAGCAAAATGTCTCTCATGGCCGTATCTATCTTTTCACCTAGGTGTTGCCAAATAGCCACTATAGTCTCCAGGATCTTGTCAAGTCTGTCCACATGGGAGACGTTATGTTATGTTATGTTATGTTATTTATTCTTTTGTATAGCGCAACGGTTACTCAAAAAGAGTGTCCCGGCGCTTTTAGGTAAGGGGAACAGATTTCAGAATAACACAACACAGCTAAAAGAAGTTAAAAGATAAACAAAAAGGGAGCGGTAGTGCATTCCACATCTGTGGGGCCAACAGACTGAAAGAGCGGCCCCCAAGGCGAGCCCTCTTCACACGCGGAACAGCCGCCAAAAGTAGAGATTCTGACCTCAACGAGCGAGTCGGATGGTAAAAGGTCAGTCTCTTTTGGAGATGTTTAGCTCCCACAGCATGGAGCGCTTTGTAGGCCAAGGTCAGAGCCTTAAAGGCAATCCGTTTGCGGATGGGTAGCCAGTGTAACGTCACCAACAACCCAGAGGCGCTGGCCCGTCTACTTAGGCCAAAGATGGCCCTGGCTGCCGCGTTCTGTGCAACTTGAAGCCTTTGTAGCAGATACTCTGGCAGGCCCAGGTAAAGAATGTTGGCATAATCCAACCTGGAGCCTATCAGAGCCTGCACCGTCAGCCTCCTGTGCTCCTCGGACAAGAGAGGCAAGAACCTCCGCAGCATTTTTAACAGGCTGAAGCAAGTGCCGGTTACCCCCAAGATCTGGGCTTTCATCGTCAGCCCCTTGTCCATCTTAACCCCCAAGTTTTTAGCCATGGGAGAAGAGCCGGACGGAGGGAACATGTCGATGGGCCACCAGGCCTGCCAGCTAGGCTCCGTATCGCACCCGAAGAAGAGTACCTCCGATTTGTCGGAATTGCACTTGAGGCTGTTCAGTTGGAACCATGCGAACACAGCCCCAAGGCAATTCTGGATACTCTCCCCGTCAAAGTCAGCCCCTCTCTCGCAAGAGAAGAGGAGCTGGGTGTCGTCGGCATACGACACGATCCGGGCACCAAATGACTCCGCCACCGCCGCCAAAGGGGTCATAAAGATGTTAAAAAGGGTCGGGCTCAATATAGAGCCCTGAGGGACCCCGACTCCCAGAGGCGGCATTACGGCGGTGTCAGATGATGTCCAGATCGTTTGCCGGCGGCCGGCCAAAAAGGAAGAAAACCATTTGAGCACCGTCCCCCGCAGACCAATCTCAAAGAGTCTTGCGAGCAGGCCCTCATGGGGGACGGTGTCGAAAGCCGCCGACAAGTCCAACAACACCAGCATGACTTTGCCCCCGGTATCCAACACCCCTTTAATGGTTTCAGAAACCTCAAGGAGCGCGGTCTCGGTGCTGCGATGTGAACGGAAGCCCGACTGGGAGTCATGTAAGATCTCATGGGACTCCAGAAAATTGGAGAGCACCGACTGAACGTGCTTCTCCAGAATTTTCACAAGAGCCGGCAGCAACGAAATTGGCCTGTAATTGGCTGGGGCTTTCGGGTCAAGTCCCGGCTTTTTAAGCAACGGGATGACCATTGCCTGCTTCCATACTGGCGGCACCTCTCCCAGACTCAACGAGAGGTTGAGAAGAGGGTGCGCCAGCGGATTAACCACCTCCGCCAGTTTACCCAGGAGCTTAGCAGGGCAGGGGTCAAGCGGAGACCCAGATTTTAAATTGCCTATAAGCGCTAGAGAAGCTGAGGCTGGCAGAGATGGAAACTCAGCCAATAAGGCGCCCTGCGCAACTGGGGGAGGCGAGCCCGCCTCGGGCATCGGCAATGTAACCGGTTCACTCGATAGAAAGGAGTCCTGGATGAGTTTGATCTTGCCTGTAAAAAAACACGCAAGATCCGCCGCCCAAGATTCTACGGGCCCCTCTTCCGAAGCAGTAGTCCGAGGGGAGATGAATTCTCGAACGATGGTAAAGATCTCCTTACTGGAGTTCGAAGCTGCTTCGATTCTCCCCGCAAGATAGGCTTTCTTTTCGAGGCGGATGTCTCGGTGGTAAGCTTTAACCACAGCCTTGTAGGCAGACCTGTCCTTGCTGTCATAATGTGCCCGCCAGGCCCTTTCGGCTACCTTGCACTGCTGCCGCGTAGCCCACAGAGCAGGGGTAAACCAAGGGGCCGAGACCCGCTTAGATGTCGGGCGGGGGGGCGGGACTGGGGCCAGGTCATTCAGCCTCTCCGTCAGCCATTCTTGCAGGGACTCCAGGTCTCTCTCTAGCTCGACGTGGAATTGAGTACTCTTCTAAGCTGCTTCCTGTCCAGTTGATCTGAGTTCGGAGGACTGATGCAGCATCCCCGAGATGCTATATCTTTTACCATTTTCGGTTTCCCCAACTCCTTTGCTGGCATAAGCTGCCGAGCAGTTAGTTTCCCCTTTATCAGGTCCCGAAACTGTCACAGGCTCCAGACATCTTACATTCAATGCCAACCAGATCATTCGGGGAGCGAGCAAGAGGCTCCCAACACTATTCACTTCTCACAATTGAATTGTGTCGCTCACCTACATCTGAGTGTTGATTATAGCCTTAGAGCCCACCATAGCGGGCTTTACCGGCCTTTAAAGGCCTGGTCCAGCGTTAAAGTCCTGAGCCGAAGGCGAGGGTCTTTAACAAGGGAGCAGGCCTTTAATGGATGGTCTAAGGCTATTAGAACATTCTACCACTAGAGGGCAGAATGTTCCAATTACTAAAAACAAATGCCTCCCAGGGCCCAAGGGTGTTTAAATCCCCTTGGGCTCCCGGAGGATTTGTTCACAGAAGCAGCTGTGAACAAAAACATTAGAATGTTGTTCGGCGGGCTTCTACCGGCCCGTAAAAGCCTGGAGCACTCCAGTGTGTTCAATGAAGTTCTCCACATTCCAATGTTCTAATATGCAGTAAATCTAGGGCACTTCTCTCATGCTGGTCAGAGGGTACCACAAGTGACGCAAAACACGTTTTCCAAAATCAAACTCTTATGTATTATGTCCTGCGTGCTTGTGAGTGTTTAGCCGTCAGACTGCAAGGCCCGCCAAAGGGGATAGAAATAGGAAGTTATGCGACTGATGACTTTAGGCACAGTTCTGGTCTCAGAAGAAGGGTTAGTGGGATTCATCCTATGCAAATCAATCCATAGTCACCCAAAAGTTCTCAGTGGGATGTTCAATTACTGGTGTTCTCTTAATAACTGCAACAGCACCCTACGCAAGTGGCGCTGTCAATGATTCACCAGTGGGAGAGGGCGTTAATATCCGTTCTTACCGAAAGCGCATATGCCTGAATCAGGCATGTGTGACCATTTTAGATCAATGGGGTTCCTTACTGTAGAAAGGATTTTCTTTCATATTAAATGTTTTAAATTTTATTAGCAGTAAAATGTAAACACCCAAATGCTATTACTTGTGTATTATTCACATTTAGATGAACCATAGCTAATGTAGGCTTGTGTATAAAATGGCTAACATTTGGGTGCCATATTGTTTCATGATCTGTATTTTATTTCTAGGAGAAGCTGAAGTCCCAATTAACAAATGGGATGTGTCTCTGCTTTTTTCCCCCAAGTGAAATGTGTTCTTTTACGTGATAACTGTAGAATGTCCTAATTGATTGCAACAGTGCACCTGTAGAATACAGACTGGTCCAGTGTCTCATGCTTTGTTGCAGATAACTGCACGTTTGAAGGACGATTGGAGAAGCTGTATTGTGGACGATCCTGAGAAACTAATGAGCTCAAGGTTCTATCTTTACACTTTAAACTGATTTGATCATTTTCTGGGTGCTATCTGTAGGAGTAGTAAATGTTAGAATTGTGTGATTTAAGCTAGTGCCGAGTAGGGTACAATTCAGAACGCTGAAAGAAAATTTACCGCGAAGAGCAGGGTAGAAGATTTCGGGTATACTGGTTATGGGAGAACTGATTTTACTTAACATTTCCTTTTTGGACACTCTATGCTGAGTTGTCCTCTTGCTCATATGACTTTGATTGGTTTGAACTTTATATTTACTAATGCAATTATGTATTGATCACTAATAATTACAAATTTGATGATTTTGTCTTCGAACCTCATTACCTTTTAATAATCATTTATGGCGTGAAAACGTAACCACTCTCTGACTTTCTTGTGAAGCCTAATGTGTTTCACGTTATTTAAATGTATTAATTTGTTGACTAGCCTCAGTTGCAAACTTTGATACATCATATAGCGCTTTATGGGCCCCAAACTTGCATGAGGAATAGTGCAAGCACTCCCATCTGCTGCGCTGCTCATCAAGCGCTCATGACAAGCCTGCTCACGAGGTGCTAGTTGGCTATGTTTTCCTTCCTTTTGGCTGCTCACTCCAAACGATGACTTGGTCGCTGGTCCAGTAGATGCTTGTGCCTGTTCCCAGGCTCTCGTGTTGGTGCTACTTCCAGAGTTGCTTTGGTACTTTGAACTTAGTGTGAGGTCTCGTCCCAGTCAGGCCCTGCCACCCGCCCGCAACTCCTCGATGGTGATTGTACCTTCTGGCAGGATAAGAGTCCAATGATAACTAGGGGGCATATTTACAATGCAATGGCACAGCGTGGCTGCAAGCAATTTAGCTGCGCCGCACTGCGTCATTTAAAAAAATGCAGGGATGTGCCCTATTTACAAGAATACGGCGCACCCATGTGTTGTCCCTTTCACCACCATGGTGCAAGGGTGCCTGCGTTGCAGGGATGATTGTGTTTGTGCAGGAAGGAACACTTTCCTCAACAAAAGCAAGCATTAATGGGATTTTGCTCCATCTACGAGTGTTGCAGAATGCAGCACACATAGAAAGAGCGAAAAACGAGGAGAAATAAAAGTATTTCTCCTCATTGCACCAGTGTAATGCCTCCTTTTCAAAGGCGTTAGTTTTTGGCGCTGCCTCAGATTTACAGATCCTTGTAAATCTGGGGCAGTGTCAAAAAGCAATGGGTGCCGCGTGGGAATGGCCACAGCAGCACCCATTGCACACCCCTTTCCTGTAGACTGTGGCGAGGAGGGCCATATTTGCAAGGCGTTGTAAAGCCACACAAAGTGGTTAGCGCCGCCTTGTAAATATGGCAAAAGTCACACAAGTGATGGACGGAATGCAGAACAAATCAAAACATGCACCCCCAGTCAAGCGATCTGGGCTAAATCCATCATTCTTTTGCTCACCATGCCACCCCAGTTTGGACCTGGCCATATGCAAATCAGTCTTGACCCTTGTAAATATGGAGCAGGGCATTGCGCCACTGGAGCGTCTGAAAAAGTGGTGCAATGCCCTTGTAAATATGACCCTAGGTCTCCTCCATCAGTCACCTCAACTTCCCTCAGTGCAAGCTTGCAGCCTTGTAATCTCAGTGGGACTTCACTGGTTTCTCCAGACAGGTCCTGCTGTTGTCATCGTGTGCCCTTCGCTCAGCCCCTCACATGAGCTCCCTCCTCACTATCAGTACCACCAGGAACCATTACCCCTCAGAAGCTTCGGCAGGTCGTCACTCCTGATATCAACAGGATACAAACTCATGGCAAAATGTCAACTGTGATAGGTCAACGACACCGCGTGAGTTCCTGAGAATGTGTGTCACTCCACAGGAAGTCCACTGCGCCCCCTGCACAGAACTTAGATGAAAACCGAAGCCATCATAGGAGGAGGGCAGGGACATCTTTTCGTTTTTGCCCAGGTTATGTGGTGCATCCGAGGAGCTGGACACACTTTATAGAAGTAAGTAATGGATCGAGGAATTGTGATTGTCGTAATAAAGATTACTAGTAATGTACACTCTAGCTCCTGTTTTCCTGCCTTTAAAAGAGGAATGCAAAACTATAATCACTCAGATGCAAAGAGACGTGAGCCAAACAGCCAGGTCTGGCGGAACATCTCACACTGGACTTGGGACATCACTACTACTGCTCCTTAAACATGTTTTGTGAGCATTTCTGTTTCATTGACCACCGACAGACTCATTCATTTGGAGTTGTCAATAAATGTGCAGTGATCTAATTAGCACACATTTAATCTGTTTGACCGATTTAGAGCCATGTTTACCGTCGGCTTAGGTCGGTCACTCTGATGGAGGCCAGAAGCGAGTGACTCCATCATCTATGGTTTCAGAGACACGGCGCAGTACTTCACGTGGGTCTCTGCTCCTCACTGCTTCCCCAGCACCTCCCAGCATGTTCTATCAGTAAGGGAGAGTTTCGGCTGGTCCTGTTGGGAATCACGTGGAGTGTGAGGCGGCCAGGGACGTGAATGGACTCTGACCAAGTCCACCCACCCTCCTAAGAAGCACACGCCCTCTCTTTACTGGCATTGCGGCTCGCGCAGCACCGTGGCTTCTTGCCGGAAGGGCACAGAAAAAAAAAGATGAAGTTGTCGCCCTGCACGAGATACCGGTCTCATGGTTTACTGGGTGTGCGCAAAGATGCTTCTCTGGTGATTCACTCTGAAAGGGACAAGCTGCAGGGTTGAAGGTAACAAGAAGTTGGCCTAACGGCTAGGGCGCTCGACCTGGGGAACTGGGTTCGAGTCTCGGTAATGACGCTGAACATCCTGTGATTCTGGGCAAATCACTTAAGCCATATTATCAAGGAATAGAGCCACTTTACCGTCAGGAAACTGCCACTAAAGCGGGGATAATGGGCTTGATAATATGCCCTTGTGATTTCCCATAGAAGCCCAGGTTCTGGTGTGAACATGGGCTTCTATGGGAATTCACAAGGGCATATTATCAAGCCCATTATCGCTGCTTTTGAAACTGCCGCTAAAGCAGCGATAATGTTATCGCCGTTCCTTGATAATATGGCCCTTTATCTCCCCGTGCCTAACAAAAAATGAATGTGTGTCCTCATGTAACGTAACTGGTGCTATGTAAAGCGCTCTGATACCTGATTGGATTCGGGTCAAGTGTGCGCTATATAAAACTCTGCAAAGAAAGCATGGGCTGGAGGGTCGAACAGAACTATTTGACAAGTCTGCTCCCTTGCCAGTGGATTATCAAGATGGCACACATCCCGTTACACCAGCTATTTACAGAACGGTGTTATGAAGTGCTATACAAAATATATTATTATTGTTATTAAATGGTAACATTCCTTGAAGTACCATTCGTCAGAAAAAGGGCAGAGTTGGGCAGAGGGCAAGGGACCTGGGCCTGAAGTGAGGGGTTCCCAGCTCTTGCTTGTTTAATCAAGCATGAATTATGGCTACTGTAGCCAAAGAGATATCCCTGTTATCTAAAAAAAAAACCAGACTGTTAGATCAGTGTGTCTGAGAGATAGCTCTGCTGTTTCAAGCCTACAAGTTTAGATTTGGCATCACCTAAGGAATAGTTTGCACACGGCAAGAACCGCCATGCTTGGTTTACCATGTAAGGTCTGTGTCACGAGCGGGATAGCTATGCTGTTTTAAATTAAAGTCTGTTCCTTGTTAGTCAAGGGATAATCTAGTTCTCCTCTGTGAGGCCTGACCATGTAAGGGCTGAGAAACCGGAAATATAGTTCTGTTGTCTAAAAACTAACGTAAACTGTGATTTAGTTCTGCTGTCAATTGTCAGTCTGCAGGTCTGTGTCCCTTGAGCCACACTGAATCTTTGAAATATCACTCTGTTGTCTAAGATCATGTGCCTTGTGCTTAATATGTAAAAGAATAAGTCCTGGGTCCAAAGTTTTGCTCAAAAGCCCACAGTTGGCACTATCAAAGGTAGGGGTGCCGAATACCAAGGCAACGTAGTCCTGATTCCACCTCAAGCCTCTTTAATCCATCACCAGACACTTCCTGTCCCTTTATCTCACTCTTACTGGTTCTCCTTCATCCATGCTTTCTCCCTTTTTCACTATTTTTCTGTCTTTCTCTTCTTTTCCGCCCCTTTTGTGTTAAACAGCTGCAAAAATGAGCTTTTGAAAATCTTTTCCAGTACCAATACTACACCTGCCAACCTGGAATCCTGTTTCACTGTGTGTGTGTTGGGTGAGGTGGGGTTTAGAGAAGGGATTGAGGGGGGTTTGGTTGGGATAGGGAGGGAAGGCATTAAGGGGTACTTGGAGGGGACAAGGCCTGAAAATAGGAATGAGATTTTCAGGCTGTCACAATCAGCAGCTGGTGTTGCTCAAATATGATTTTACCTTAAATAAATGAAAGGACAAGAGGCGTTTAGAAAACAGGAACAAGTTGGTTTAATTAAACGCAGTGGCCAGGACAGTATCAACAGAGGCGCTTCTGAAGACAGTTTCAGACTACATACATTTTGGATGCACATATATACATTTTAAGTGTACAATTAAATACTTTGATATTCTTTGAAAAGCATCATAGTCATAAATAACAAGAAAAACCATCAGATAAGGGGGACACAGATAGCTCTCGACCTTGGGGAGAGCTAGTATGAATCAGTGTGTGCGTGTCCACATGTCTGGTGTGGTGGGAATGTTATCACCTCGTGCGGTGTGCATGTCATGTCCTGATTGACTCAGTGTTCCTAACTATATATGACATCTATCTTTGTGGTATTATGGGAATGTGCGCCTTGGGCCAAACGTGTTTTATTAGGGCCAATCTCCTTGGTCCTTTTTGTGGGATCGATTAGGGTTTTCCCTACGTGCGCGTTTGTCTCTGGGTAGCCCCACCTGTAGCCTGTCAATCGGTAGGCTTGGGTTTGGGTCTCAGGTCCTGCCTGACCATGGATCTCTGACTTAGGGTTGATGGGGTGGTCATCTCGGATTAATCCAACAGCAATGATACGAGTTTGTGAGTATGTGTACCTGTAACATGGCGGTCATTTATATCATATTTACTGATATTCTCATTATTATACGTACAGTTGTTACATCATGCAACAATGTTGAATTCACTGATATTGGCATCATTATACAGGCATAAGTTACATTGTACATTGACATTGGATTTACTGGTATTGACATCAGACATCACTGTGCATGCATCGGTTACAGCGTACATCAGTATTGCATTTACTGATATTGACATCATTGTGCATGCATAGATTACAGCATACTTCAATATTGCATTTATTGGTACTGCTGATGCGATGCGTGCATACATCACAAAGTACATCGCTATCGTATTTATCAATCTCATCACTCGTATGGCAAGACATGAGGGGGGTGGGGCTTTGAAACGAGAAGGCAACTCCTTCTCATTGCCACAAACACTAAAGGTTACTGCAGCTGCCTTCCCGGTGCAATTCACAGACGTTGTGAAATTCATAATAGATTTTAAAAGTGCAGAGTCTCCATGCATGGCTAGAAACTCTGATAGGGGTTTCCGGCTCAATTGGTTCTTTCTCACTGTTTGATATCGGCTCTTCATTCAGTGATCGTGTGAAGAGAGCCGATATTGTGTGTCACACATTGGCACTGTGTCAATTGGCTGGTGTGCAATACTAGTAAGTAAGGCCAAGGGGGTATGGTCTAATGCTAAGATTTTCCAGGTATGCAGGTCTAAATTATGTATAAAGGCAGTATCCACAACCCATTACATAAGGCTGGTAACATCAATCAGAGTCCTCTGCTGGTAACAGCCTGAAAGTCCTGCTTCCATATCCAGGCTTTGCCCCTCCAAGGCTCCCTCAAGACCCCACGCCCCACAGTAAACTTGTGAGAGATCTAGAATTTGCTCCCGATTATATCCATATTCGTTTATCAATAATTATGTTCTTCGTAAGCCATAGAGTCACTCACTAAAACCTTTCTATATGATAATATAGAGGTAGTGACCTTATAAAGAAGTCATCTATTATATCCCACTTTCCCATAGTGTGGGAAGTACAGTTCCAAAAGCCTTACTTACGTCTGTCAGAGGCATTTTGTCACACATCGGAAGGCTGGATCAAGGACAAGAGAATGAACACTAATGGAAAATGTGTTGAGCTGACAAACGAAGAAAAAGCAAATATAATACTCGTCATGCATATTGTGCAAGGAAAAATAATAGCCATCTGGAATACTGAACAAAATTCCTGCAGTAAAGGGGTGAAAGGAAATAATGCCCCTCAGAATACTTTACCAAGGGGCAATGAGCCTCAGAATATCTGGCTGAGATCATGCTCAAAGAATATTGTGTTACAGAATATTACATGGAGCATTTCTGTCAGTAGAATGTGTTAATTTTCGTTAATTTTCGTTGTTATCAACTGAAATGCTAGCTGTATCTGAATACTTGCTCTATAAATCACACCAGGGCATCCTATTTAGCTGTAAACTTGTAAAGAAATATTAGAGGCAGGCAGTCCGTGTGCACTAGAGAGCAATTTAAACAGTGGCAGCTCCTCCGCTATGGCGGGGGAGAGTTGTCCTACTGATTTTGAGCAGTGCAAAGCAGGAAACATAAAATGATAATAACTTTGCATTATTATCATTTTATTCTCCGTGCTGCTTTGTGGGCGGGTGGGCGGGGCTGCTGTGCTCTTGAAGCAGGGGTGGGGAGGTGTGGTTTGCCCACTCCTAAGTGCTCAATGACTGTTTGGTCGGCCGTCTTGGGCCGCCCAAAAGAGTCATACGCACTTACCCCTTTCTCCATGCAAGCTGCATTACAGCCTGCATGGTGAACATGCCCTCCCCTCCAGCCCCTGGTTGAGCGCCGTGTTATGGCACTCAGACCAATCACAGCGCTGCATTGCAGCATTGTGATAGGTCAGGGGAGCCTGGGTGCTTACCAATCACAACGCTGCATTGCAGCATTGTGATTGGTCAGTGGGGCCTGGCTGTGGTTCCTGTTCAGAGGAGCGCAGGAGCAGAGCCGCCGGACTGGCGCAAGGTATTTTTTTTTAATAGTGTGCACTCAAGACCCCTCCCCTGTGCAACTCCCCCCTCCCTGCACGCCACTCACCCCGCAACACCCACCCTCCGCCCGATACCCGCGAGTCATACCGGCGCCACTGAATTTAAATAAAATTCAAGTAAAATGTCCGGATCCAGCAAGGATCCCCACCATCAGCAGATGATATGTTTTAGGTCTTTTTTTACTTAAAACAATGGCTGCAGTCTTTATAATAATAATAATGCAAAGAGTCATTTAGAGCTTGGCTCATAATAACACTATGCCACAATTCCTTCGAATCGTCATTGTTGCCATCCTTATTCAAACAAGCAGTGCCAAAGTCAAAATGTCTTGCCTAGTTGATGTATTATCTTTGCCTGTGCCTTTTTGCCAATGCTGTCAATCATTGTGAAAAAGCAAAAGGGTTTTGTTGATGCTGTGCAGCATTGTGGATTGTGTTTCTAAAAAAAGTAAAAGCCGCAATAATGCACCCATGTCGTGACTCTGGTGTGCACATTCGTGATGACATATGTGCACCTCATGATGCGGGTGTATTTTCTTTAATTTTATTTTATTTACTTTTACAAGATGGTGGACCCCACATAGTATTTTATTAAAGCACTGGGGAGCATCCCTGCAGCAAATAGCAGCTACCAGGCCTTCCCCAAAAATATATTTTTTAAAAGGTCCATGAGGAGTTCAGAGCGTTATAGTGATGGGGAGAAGGAAAGTGGTGAGTAGCGGGGGAGGTTCTATAAAACTACAGGTGGGTGGGGGGGAGTGGAAAAGAAGCGCAAAAGAAAGTAGCAACGGTGAGGATTCAAGCACACAGGAGAGAGAAAAACACGGGGTGAGAGGGAGAAGCACAAGAGGGAAAGTGCAACATGGAGCACCTAGGCGGCAGGAAGAAGAACACGGGTGAGTGAGAACATCATAGGGTGAGAGAAAAAGCGACGCACATGAGGGAGACCGCTGGAAAACACATGCACATGCTTAAACAAAAAGAAAAACGTAGTTCCCTAAAAGTGAGGAGTGGAAGGTTGGAAGCCAGCCAGTCAGAGAGATGCTAAGCAGGTCATGTTGTTCCAGGGGGAGGATAAACGCAAGACAGGCAAGCTGGGACAAGGACAGCGATCAAATAAGAAGCAAGCTAATGAGAATTAAAATAAAGTCAACCAAATGTGAGCAATGGGTGGGATATGCGTTCTTGTAAGTTATTGATATAGTACAATAGGTCTTTTGCAACTGGATAGCTTGTGCTTTCTGATAGGCTCGACCTAAAAACAAAGAATTTTCCCAAAGTGGCACATATGGTATGTACGGCTGGAGTTCGCACTAGACATTAGTGTCACATTTAATCCAAAGATTTTGAATGGTTGGTGCTGGTGGTTTCACTAGCCAATAGCAGTCCAAGGTGGGCCTTACAATGGGCAACCAGATTTTCAGAATGAAAACTTGGGATGGCCACAAACACAATCATAGGACTAAACATTGGCCCCAACCATAGTTGCTCAAGGACTACATTGAAAACATTTACGGCCGCTTTTCCCACTAAATGTACATAGGGTCAGGGGCTTGATCTGGGTGATGGGCTAAACAGATATTGGCCTACCCAACAATAAATCCTGCTGTCCTGCTTGAGCGAGGCAACGCAGCACAGCAGGCAACTATTTAAACAAGTGATCTATTGTGATCAGAGGGTCGATGGAACAATGAGCCAGCCCAACACAGGGAACCATGTGTGCAATCACCAACACTCTAATAAAATAAATGAGGTGTGTATTTATTTTAATAAAAAGAACTGGGAAGCTGTGACAGTCCTCTAAAAACCACACCTTCAATAGTTTAGTTTGTGCCAATGGTCGCTCGTTCACTCCAGGATCGCTTACAAACAGTGCTTAAAAAACAGAAGCCTACAACGTCCAGATGAATGATACATTTAGTGTTGTTAGCATACATACTGAAGCAAAAAGGAAAGAATGGGTTGGCCATAGGGCCAACATCCATCTTAAAAAGTTGAGGGGGTGGCGGCAGCAGTGGCGAAGCGGGACATAGCAACACTCTGGTCCCAGGCTAAACCGTCTACTGTGAAGAGGTGGAGGCGAGGAGTAGACTGGTGTGAAGCCCAGGAGGAGCCACTTTTCGAAGCCCGGGGATGCCCCGATCTCTTTGGTAAAATATGGGGCAAGTGGTTCAACTTATTGCCCACTTGAGGGCTCTGGGTGTGTCAGATACATGTATGTTGTTAAGCAAGTGTTGAGCCCATTTCACCGGTGCATTATGAGTCTCTGTCGTCTCAACTCGAATGTCCTTTATCCCAATAATTTGTTTGATTTGCTGCCGATGAACTTTTGTTTTTGTTATAAAACTGCAATAAAGTTGATTATCAAAAAAAAAAAAGTTGACGGGAAGGGTTAATGGCTGAGATATGTACCCCTCAATGAAGCAGACGAGGTTCAGAGGAAAAGGAGGCAAGGATGACGAACTGGGATTGGTTTACAAAAAAAGAGTGACACCAAGCCCAAATGCAGCCAATCACAGCAGTCAGTCCATGCCAACCGAGTAGGATTGACAGTGTCAAATGCTGCCAACAAATATAAATGAATTAGTGCAACAACAGTGTCGGAATCAACTTCGGCTGTAATGTCGCCCAGGGCAGACTTGCCAGATCTTTCTGATTTTGCCAAAAATGCCCTGATTTGACTCCACCACCACATTTAAGAGTATGAGGCTTCATTGCTTTCAGACGGTTGGTGAGATAACATAGGAAGAAGATGCCTTCCTGCCATACGAAGTGAACAAGAGTGTGAAAATTAAATAGCATATTCAGAGCACAGCATGTGTGTTTCTAGCAGGGGTGTAAGGGTGTGAGGGTCAAAGGGCAAACAGGAAAGACAGCTGCACTGAAAACCCTCCCCTCACCACACACACAGACCACGGATGAGAGACAGGAAACCAACCTTCGTTACTAAAACAGGCCCAGCATGTGCCGTGATCGACAAATGGAAATCGCATTTTTCATACACCATAGTAAGATGAAAATATGTTAATTAAAAGGGGGTTTTATCTGCCTTGAAAGCCTGCTGTTAGTAATAAGCCAGTGAAGGAGAAAAAACACAAGACACTACAAGCAGGAAGGCTTTCATCCCAGATGGCTTTGAAAGGTCCAATTACCACTCCAAGATCAGCAGAACACATGCAATAAATGGCACGAAGCAAGAAGATGATGAGATGAACACATTTGGCTTAATTTTATATGGTTTCCCTTTTGCTTCCAACAGTGCAGTGATTAGTGCAAACCCCTGCACTATGTTTTATGGCTGAAACTATTCACGTGAATGTATGTACGGTCGTTTTAATGCTGTTTTATACTGAATTAAATCATCACATTTATGGGTTCCTGTAGAATTGTGTTTTTTTAGTTTCGTAGATTATCTTCTGGAATGATAGCCCTGCATTCAAAATCACCGGCTTAAAACAGCGATGCAGAATCAATTTCAAAATTAATTTGTATGTGTAAGTTTAGCTTATACGCACAAAAAGTTTTTAGTAGGATGAAATCACTTTTGCAATTTGCAAACGGTAATTTTACACTCAGAAAAAGGTTTACTCACTCAAAAATATTCGCGCGAGTAAGTCTACTCCCAGGTGCAGTGAGTGGGTGTTCAGGACGGGAATGCCCTTGAAAGTCTGTATACTCCTACAAACGAGTATGTTGGTAGGTATTTACATTTTCCTAAACAATCCCACCTTGGATATGATCACAGATTCATGTCAAGAGCAGACCTGATACCATTTGTGTGTGTGAACTGGAACTGAACAACCTGACTGCCAGGGGGTGTATGGCAAGGAGTCTCTACATTTGGGAAAACATTTTTTATCCAAGGAGTAGAAAAAAAGAAATTGAAGACAAATGAAATTGCACATAAAGGGCCAGATGTGCTAACATTAGGAACTGTGATTTCCTTATCTCTGAATCACAATTAGGAAATTGGTATTCTTAATGTATGAAACTGTTTGTTTTAAAATAGCTATTCCTTGTGGGTCGCAAGTCGACCTACCTCATGAATAATGATTAGGTGGGTTGTAATTTGCAACCCAGTAGTAATCGCAGCCATCACAGGGATAGTAGTCTGCTGGGGTCAGCAGACCAGCACGTCTGTGTTTGCTTTTTGATAAAGCAATTTTTTTTTTTAATGCAGTCCGATTCCCTTAAAGGAAAACGGGATGCAATTCAAAAAAGAAAGTGTAATGTTTCAGTTTCATTTTTTAAAAGTAGGCAGTGGTCCGTGGGACCACTGCCTGCTTTAAAAAACTATTTTTCTCAACATTCTCAAAGCCGAAGGGGTCCCAAGAGGACCTCTTGCCATTTGCGAATAGGTTACCCCTACAAGTTTGTAGTCGGTAAAAGATTAATGTTTTGCAACCGGAATTCCTTCACAAAACATTTATATATATCATTCCGATTCAGTATTTGGGGACGCCCCCTCTAAATACTGAATCGTGTTTGATAGGAAACGCAAACTGTGACTCGGTAAAAAGTTACCAAATCACAATTTGCCTTTTGTACATTGGAAAAAGCTTTTTTCTGGTTATAAACTGCCCAATTCGACCTCAAAAAATCTTTGAACATCTGGCCCATAGTTAGGCATTTCCCTTTGACAAGTGTGTACTGAATACCATTATGAATGCTGAAATGCCATTGCATGGTCACAACTAACAGGAGTTTTCTAGGAGTGTGTCTGGAAGCCTCTGATTGATGGAGATTTCAGGACGTTCCATGGAAACCTTTGTCAATTCCAAAAATCTGGAGATATGCAAATATGCTAGGTTGTAGATCGCAGAGGTGAAGATTTTCTCTCTGTTTTATGAATCCGGCACATTTTATTAACATAAGCAGCCATGACATGAGTAGATCTGTGTAGTTCTTTTGAAGGACGATGTAAGGTGCTTCATAGTTCAAAATGGATGGCTACTTCAGACTTGTGTGTAAGATCAATGCATACAAAGTATGTACTGACTGGTGAGAGCACTCAGGTGCGTAATTTATAATCTCTCATCTGATGGATCTTTTTAAGTTGACCGAGACACAAAGGGAGTTGGCAATAATAAAACAATTCAACTTTTGTGAAGCTCATTTTGTCCCACAATAAGGACCAGGAATTATAAATTGAAGTATAATAGTTTTATTGCCAATTAATAATCAGACCAGTATATATGGATATCAAGAGAATATTAAAAAGATACAGGATTACAGCTAGCAAACTGAAATAACACAATAGGTCCAGTCTCATTAAATTAAGATATGAAATAATCACAGCCACAGAAATAGAAAAACTGAGAATAGAAATAGGTGTTCCCTAAAAAAACTCTGATTCTCTCTCCTAAACATGATTACGTTCTAAAGTCATCTAATCAGTGCTATACGTTTAGATTAATGATGGTTCGTAGAATGAGGTCTCATGAAAATTCTGAAGTACAAGCAGGTGTCAGCATAGTAAAGACTCCATTAAAAATCTTCCAGAATTAGAATAAGTGTTTACCATGAAGCTTCACACTTGAAAGAATAAAGGAAGTAGAGAGGTCTGTATCCCTCCAAGTCTAACAGAGTCTGCTTTCTTCTAATAGCGTGAACATAAATTAAAACCAATAAACTCCAACAGCAATCACATTTATTCCCACCAACCAGGAACCAATCATTTCACTTCTGGTGGTACATTTGCAACATTACCAGACTTTCTCATTCCACAAAGCTTGGACAGTTACTGAAACTTTGAGCATTCTCCATTCCAGATACACAATGAATAAGAGGCTTCAACTACTCATTAGGTCTTCACGTCTCTTGTTAAGATTTCACTTCTCAGACCTTACTATCAAGAAACTAGTACAGACAACAATACTCCTTTCTCTAGCTAATGAAATCAAGAGAACGCACCTGCAAAAAAAAGAACAAACTGGCAAAGCAAAATATGTAAGGTCTGTAGTTAGGCTAACTTTAATTAAACATTTAAACATGCACTTATAGTACATGGTTATACTTGCGCACATGTAACTCAAGAACAAATGCAAATGTGAGTTAAAACATACATGATTACATTTTCAAATATGTCTTTCAGAATACATTCAAAAGTGACTTAAAGTATGAATTTAAACGTGATTACAGAATACATGTCTTCATATTAGACTGAACGTTAGGGCACACGTTTATAAAACTCTAGTTTCTACAGTGAATACAATTAATTAATGCGTTAAAATGTTGACACATATTAATGTAGTTGTGGCACACAGTAAATGTAGTGTCACATGTAGGTACATAAGGGCATTTCTGTGACATGTAAGGCTGGAGTCTAAATTGTGCTACTCCAACAACCCCTCTGATGGCAATGTTAGCCATCACAATAACACATATATGAATCCTTATCAGGTGAACTCAAGTCAAAGTCTTGATGTCCTCAACAACTTTTGTCTAGTGTTTCCCAGGTGTTTCATGTCATCACAAAATCTACACTGATTCTCTTCGATTTCCCTATCCCTTCTAGTTCTTTTTAATCCCTTCCCATGTTGTCCTTCCTTCATTGCTTTTATACTCTTCTATCCTTTGAAGATAATGAACAGGCATATCACTCAGATGCTGATAACAATAAGAGGTCTCAAGATAGAACCCATTATTCCACTTCCTAGGTTTCCAAACTATTTGCCAATACTAGAACACCCATCTTCAATTGCTTCCCAGGCACCTGTACCTTTGAATTCCTTCAAATCTTCTTTCAGACCAGTAATGTTCTTCATGTACTTCTTTAAATCCTCACTCTTGTCGGGAATATAGGTACAGCATTGCTGGCCCTTTAACAACTTACAGACACTGTCCTCTTTCGCAAGAAGGATGACTCACACAAGACGATTCTGTAAAACCATGGATCTCATAGCTACCATTTCAGTACTGACAGCCAATAAGGAACTTGATGTACTTCTGGCCAATTTATCTACTATGATGGACAACTTTCTAATCTTGAGATCATTCAAGATTACACCTACGGATGGAATAATTGCACCACAATTTCAGCACCACTACTACCTCATTTAGATCTAGTTTTCTTTTCGCAAACAGGATCATTAAAATGTTCCAAATGATAAATCTTTGGGAAAGCTACACCTATACAACATGTACCATACCATCCCTTAGGCCATTTGAAGTATGCATGCTCCCCACAAACAAAATAAACACCAGGAATAATGGAATCTTGTCCTCCCAAGAACAGAAGCCAAACTCCTACATACTCAAAAATATGATCACAATCACTTCTACCCATGAACTTAGTGTTAAGGGTCAATTTATCTCTAGTTACAGATAATTTGCCTTTGTGTAGAAGTAGTGCAGGCATAACTACTAAGTCTTATTGTTTTGCTTCTTCCTCATCTCACGGTCCTTTATATCTCCCATCCCATCTCGCTTTCTCCCTTGCTTCTACTGCTGTATTCCTGTATTCTGTTAAATCCAAAACTTTATTCTCAACCTTAGTTAAAGAACAGGTCAAATTGTTTCTCTGAGCATAAGCTGTGTCCAATTTCATTTTCAGTCTAAGAAAACTGTTAGCTGTATCCATTGTCTTTGCATGAAAATATCTATTCAAATACATGAGCAAGGGAACTTCAGAAAGTACCAGATCATAATTTGAGTAAGAATACTGGAAATGTCCCTTTCCATAAGAGAGACTTAACAGAAGTCTACACGTAACACCATGTGCAAGAGGAATATGGTGATAGGTAATTCCTTCTGCTGCTGACGCAGGTAACTGTGTACAGACATAACAGTCCTTTGCATCCATAGTGTCAACATATTCATAAAGCAATTTAAAATAGGCATTTGAAAAATAATCACCTCTAGATAAACCTACATGCAAAACTTTATAATCTAGTGCGTGGAAACTTTTATCTGTAGGACTTGAACACTGAGGGTAACACTAGGCTTTAGCTCGGCTACTGTGGAAAATGAAGGTGAAAATAATCCTACAAGGAGAACAATTAATACTAGAACAATGGCAAGCAACACTCCTACTAATACATATCTCCATCTATTTCTGTTATTAGTTTCCATGACTACTCTAGAATCAGACTGTTAAGCAAGGTTTACAGCAAGTGAATTTCTCTTGTGTGATTCTACTTATGCAGATGACAAACAAAGTCCATACATCTTGTGCTGAAGTTATTTTCAAAGTCTGCATGAGTCTTCCTTAGCAATACTCCATCTTCTTCTAAATGACACCTTTACGCTCCTTCAGCAGCCTCGGGCCTAGTTAAGAAACCCAAAGTCTAAAGTTTAATTCAGAGATCAAGTCAATGACAACTCTGGTCCATCTACTTAATGGCAGAGCAGTTTCAAAACACAGTTCATCAAGGAATGCTGATTCATGGAGTTTTACCTGGAATCTCTCTGTTATCCTGCAAATCACATATTCTCCTCTCCTCGTTATTTGCCACAAAGTATGTCCATTCAGGGGATGAGTACCTCTGACATGGTACTCTAGCTCTTTTTGATCTCCCGAGTACAGGTTATTCACTTGCACTGTCACTCAGGCCAGAATCCTCAGTATTCTTTAGGACAGTACTCAGTACCCATTCTGTAGGCAGTCCTAATCTCTCTCTTGCCTTCTCAGCCAACGGTACTCAGTCTCTATTCAGCAGGACACAGCACTAGGCCTTTTGTCACGGTCTGAGTCTGGTTCAGGTAGCGGTTCAGGCCAAGACTCCTCAACTGTCAGTTCATCAAGACCCCATTCAGGCAGAGGATGTGTTGTCAAAGGTTTTTGCCGAGTCTCAACACTCTGTACACCCTCTTCTTGCTGTCTCTCTGTTGTGAATTGCACTTCGGGAAGTGGTACTGTCACATCCTCAAGAGGACACTCCACTCTATGAGTGTGGGCTGCATGAATGCAGTTGGAAAGAGCCCCACACTTAACAGGAGTATTTGTCACTACGATGACCTGGTACTGTCACGCCATCTAGACTCCAGTCTCATTTTCCTAATGTGCTTCTTCACCAGAACCCAGTTGCCAGGATTCAGGTTATGGCACTGCTCCAGACATGTAGAGGCTGCAACAGATTCAACCTGGTAGGACACAGAATGGACCATATCAGCCAGTCCCTTGCAATAGTCAAGATCCATGTCATATCTAATGTTCAAAAGCGCATTTGCGAGCACTGCAGGCAGTCTCATTGCTCTACCCATGATTATCTCATGCAGAGATAATCCTGTTTTTCTGTCAGGAACACTACAAAGACTTATCAGCACAAGAGGCAACTCATCTGGCCACTTCAGAGATGTTGATGCACACAAACTGGCTTTCAGCATTCCATTCACCTGCTCTACAATGCCAGAAGCCTTTGGTCAATAAATACAATGCATTCTCTGTTCCACTTGTAATGCTGCAAACAACATTTTCAGCAAGTCATAATTGAAATGAGTTCCTCAGTCTGAACTGAACAGCATCAACTTCCTCAACAACAGCTTAGCTACTGTGAGACTGTCATTTCTTCCGGTCGGGTAGACCTCCACCCAACGTGAGAAGATGCACACAATCACTAAGACATATCTCAGCCCATTGCACACAGGCATTTCGATAAAGTCCATCTGCATCCTATTGAATGGCCCTCCTGATCTTCCTATATGACTCATTGCCACTGGAGTTATTTTCCCTACATTCATCTGTTGATACACAACACATCTGTGGCACAATTCTTCAGTCACCAATTTAAATCGTGGGCTAAACCAATGTTTAAACAACCGCACCATGGCATCCCTCCCAATATGTGCCAGACCATGAAAATGTCTTGCCACTGGGGATAGCATGCTGTCTGGCAAAACTGGTCTGCCATCTACAGAAACCCATATATCATCATCTGTATTCACACATCCTGCTCTGATCCAACCCCGCTTTTCTGCCTCTGTCACTTCCTCCTGCAATCTCTTAACTTCCTCCCAAGAATCAGTTGTTGACAACAAAAGGTTATAGTTGGGATTCATTCACATATTTATCATTGAATTATTATGACCCATAAGCACAGTATTGTACACTTCATCAGTGTAACAATTGCTCACTGTCACATTATTATCGCCACTGCGGTGAGCGGGTCACTTTACAATGGCAATTTGGGTAGGCAACTGTAATGCTCCTAACAATCTCATGACAATTTCCGTCATTGTCTCTTAAACATGACCCACCCACAAACATGATGTTATCAGATTCCACTAGTTTCATACTCAACCTCTCCCTCATCATTTTCATTCTCCAGGAGATGCGGTAAGGTGGCAGGATTGAAGGTTATATTTTATGCAGCCAGTATCATCTGTTCACATTTTGTTTAGCGACTGTTGCTTAAGTGCTGTGTGAAGGTACCTGTCACCAAAATGTCAACCAACTGTGGCACAAGAACAGTTAGGGGATGTCCCATCACAATACTTTAACACAGTGCTATGCTGACACCAGCTGCTGCCACAGCATAAAGGCACCCAGGCAGCCTGTGGCTACAGATTCAAGAGTGGCAGAAAAGTAAGCCACAGGCTGTCTCGCAATACTGTTCATTTACGTAAGCACTGAGAGACTGCAGCCCTGCCTCTCACTGCAGAAAAGTGTAAAAGCTTTATTGTAATCAGGCGTTCCCAGTGTGAGGCATGACAGAGACTTTCTCTCAGCTCTAGGAAGGCAATCAAGCAGCGCTTATCCCATGGTATTGGATGAGACACATAAGGCTTGGCCACTAGGAACAAGTGGGGTATCCACTGGTGACAGTTGCCCGCCATTCCCAAAAACATTCTAAATTCTCTTTGGGTGGTTGGCAGATTCATTTTAAAAATTGCCTAGATTCTTTCTTGTGACATCTTCCTCACCCCTTTCTCAATGTGATGTCTGAGACACATAATATCCTTCTGGCAATACTGCAACTTACTCGGGGGACACTTAATATCCATTCTCAGCTAAGTGGTTCAGCAATGTATGGTGTCTTGTTTACAAGATTCCTGTGTATCTGATGCAACCAGTAGGTCATGTACGTACTGCACTAGAACTAAGTTACAGGGCATGACTAGGGCCTCAGGATTCATTTTAAGGATCTGATAATAAAGTAGGGGTTTCTGTATACCCTTGTGAGACTCGGCAAAATGTCAAAACACAGTTCTGGAACCAGAAAGTGAAGAGGTACTGTCTGTCCTCATGCAAAGGCATAGTGAAAAAGGCCTGACACAGATCGATGATAGTGAACCACTCACCCTCACACAGAATTTGAAACAAAATCACAGCTGGATTCTGTACCATGGGAAAATAGGTAATAACAATACTGTTAATTCTTTTCAGGTCCTGCACTATGCAGTATTCCCCGCTAGGCTACTGCAAGCCCATAATGTGTGAATTACATAGGCCCCTCTATTAGTTCTTTCAAAAGGCCTAGTTGCATCATTGACTCAATCGCTGGAGTGATCCCAGCAATTGTTTCAGAAGTCAGATTATACTGTGGGATTCTTGGATATCCAACATTGGATTCTGCCTTTATGTGAACAGGCTCAACTCCCTTTATGAGACCAATATCTTTTCCTGAAAAGTACCGGACCTCAGGCTTCACCGTATCCTTAAGGTCCGGTGGTAAGTATTCCGATGTCATTACGGGATACAATCCAACTTCTGTCTGTTGGCTCATCAATTTAAACCCTACATCTTCATCATGGGTCTGGAATTTTACTCCTTTGGAGATACAACAGATACTTGTATTTAACTTGAACAATAAATCACGGCCTAGTAATTTCATAGGACTCGAATCATATACCACAAACGGGTGATTCTCCTCAAAGGACCCTATTTTAACAGGTACTTCTGTTAGAGGGTTTGTCATTTGCTTATTTGTGACTCCTACAGCTCGGATTATTTTTCCAGAGAGGGGTAGATTTGTAAATTCATCTGTTCTAACTGTAGAGCGGGTAGCAGTTAGCACCAGTATCGATCAAGAATGATACAGGGTGGCCATTCACCAGATCAGAACCGTAGCCCTCAAATGCATCAAACATAGGAAATTAATTAAATGGATTCTGATTCTGGAAAGAATTATGGTTTGAATTTGAGACTTGATTTGAATAAAATCAGGGACCATATGCATTTTGCTATGGCATCAGGGCTTGTAGAACCTGCATCACTGGAGCTTGAGGCACATTAGAATTTTGCATTCACAGTCTCAGTACACTCTGTGACTGTACAGGATTATTACTCTGGGGCCCATATCAACCCTAAATTCTGAACCTGGTTCTCATTAATCACTGTGTTGGTATTAAGACAACATTCCCACTTCCAGTGTCCTAATTTATTGCAATAATGACAAGGATTCGATCTTTTCAGAGTTGCCACATCAATCCCAGTACTCGGGTCAATTGGGATACCATGGCCTCTACCTTGTTGCGGAAACCTATTTCCACCTTGTATCATAGGAGCTGCCTGCTGATGAACTCCTTGCTTAGTACCAACATTCCCTATAACAGATTGAGTCTGACTTCCTCTATGTTGTGCTTTCATATGTGCCACCATTAATTTCTCCTTTAATAGCTTTTTCTTCATTTCCAATACATTGCTACAATATTTTGCATCACTTAAAATCTCATCAACCGATTTATTCTGCCAACAGATCAAATGCTGTTGAAGCATCAAGCTAATCTTAGGTCTCGATCCAGTCACAAACTGGGACACAAAATTTCCAACATCTTTAGCTCTGAGGCTCTCCATTCCACTGTGCTACTTAAACACCTGCAACAATCTCTCATAATAGGCATGCACTGACTCTTTGGTCTCATGGGTCATCCTGTCAATCTTAACCCAATCAATGTCTTTAACTGGTATTTTCCCTTTCAAAAAAATCATCACCTGTTGATACATTTTCATCACTTTTTCATCACTAATGGTGATGGGGCATGTGAGAGGTTCCTTCTACGTCCACTCTACAACACCTTAACATTGTGCCCACAAATTGCTCGGTACAACAATGTCGAAGAAGGTATTCAAATCCACTCACAAGACTTGTGAAAACTTCACAAATCGCTGTACCTCAGTATATCATTCCACTGGCTTTTCTGTCAACTCTGGGAAATCATTGGTGAATGACGCAAAATCACTCCTACTCCAAGGCACATGGACATAACCTCCACCAGGCACTTCCTTCCATGGAAAAATTGAACCGCCCTCTCCATCTATCAAAGACTAAAGGAGTATCATTCCTAGGACCACAGAATTATTAGCTGATATATCTACTCCAGCAGGGCCTGCATTCGATGTGGCATGAGAAAGTCCTGCGACCCACGAGGCGGGACCGCTACGCTGAAGTTTCTGGCTGGCGGCCCGAACTGCGGTGGAAGACATTGTGAGCCCCTCCTGACACTATTGGGGAGGGGGATCGCGAGGCTCTGGGCTGCGGTGCCTTGGGGGCGAGGTTTGCCTCACTGATTAAACTGATTTGCCGAGGAGTGAGGTGTGACCTAATGCGAGGGATGCACACTGGTGCTCATCAGGGGGTGGCGGCTGTGGGATCCCCTTGGCCCTGCTGTGATGGCCTGAGGTTGCCCTGAGGAGGGCAACGCACAAAAGGAACTTAACAGATTTGGGCACTGACAAAGAGATGTCGCCGCTGCCCTGTGGTCCTTCTTTATTGCTCGTGCCCTTGGGGCATTGAACAACCGTGGCGTGGGCTGGCCCTTACTGTAGAACGCTGCCTCTGCCCGCTCCCGACTTCATCTGCTGCGAGTTGAGGTGTCGCACAGCTGGGCCAATCTGCTGCAAGCCCAGGGCTGGCAGGGCCTACTGAGAGTATGCAGGTAATAGGACAAGCTGCCCTGAGGGAGGAGCAGGCGAGGCATCTCTGGGAAGACGCGCTTCCCCTACAGGCCTGAAACTTGCAACATGGTGAAACTGCAGGCCCCCATGAGCCTCTGCCTGGACCTGGTGTGTGGTCGCCTTGAGGCCACTGCACCTGACTATTCGTAGTGGGTATCACTACGAGTGTATATTTCTGATTAATGTTGGGGTTTCCCCCTGACCTGCCATAGCAATTAGCTCAGTGGGTGGCGGCTCTTGCTCCTGCTATAGCCCTTTCTTAATGTACAGACTGTGCTTCTCCACATGGCCTGCCGTAATGTATACAGACAGGGCTGCTAGCGCTTCTGCGCCTCAGGACTCTAAAGGGAACAGGTACACAGGCCCTCTCCTCACTGTGGGTGTTGTTCACAGCTGACTTGAGACTGAGTTGACTGTGCTGAACTCCTTCAGAGCTGACAATCACACAGTTTGCACCATCTGTTACACCATAGCCCTTGGCCTGGGTTCCGTGCATTATGACTGCCGCTGCACTCCTAGACTCCTGGAGCTGCTCATGCTGCCATATTCTTCTCCCTGCTTGGTGTTGGCAGGCGGGCCCCAGGTGGGGACACAGATTGAACTGTTGGATCTTGGCACGAAGGGACGTATGCGCTCAGGTACCCAAGATGCGTCCTCAAAACTCTCCGCTGAACATGACAGGCTGTTAAGTGACACTAGCTCCACTAAAGGATCCACTCCCCCCTATCAATAAGTGACAAACTGGACACTGTTCTTGCAGCAGTGAACAAAATTGGTACTATGCTGGAGACCACGAGGGCCTCCTTGGAAAGTAAGATAGACCTGTGACAACAGATATGAAGCTCCTACACACAGATCTCCACAAACTGGTGGACAAGGTGAATTCTGCAAAACAGAGCATTGCATAGCTGCAGCAGAGGGCTCAAGAACTTGACTCTTCAATGCGCCTGATAGCGGAATGTGTGGAAGTCATGGAACGCCGCATGGAGGATGTGAAGCGCCGCTGATGCCGGAACAATATACACGTGGTTGGCTTGCCGGAGGGAGCATAGATATCGGATGCCGTTACTTATGTGGAGCAATGGTTATGATGGCTGCTGCCCCAGGATACTTTTTCACAGTTCTTCTCAGTAGGGCACGCTCATCGTGTTCCAGCATGCAAGCCGACACCGGGCTCTAGTCCCAGACTGTTGTTGTTCTGCCTGCTACACTACAAAGACAGGGACAATGTCTTTTATGCAACATGGAGACTACAGAAGGTCTCAGTGGATCAGGCGAGGATAATGTTTTCTGGTCTTTACTATAATGGTGCAAAAATAGCGCATCTCCTTTCTTGTGGTTAAACGCAGGCTCCGCGAGCTTGACATTCAATATGCCCTTCTTTTCCCAGCATGACTGAGAGTGGTAGCAGAGCGAAAAACACTCTTATTCAATTCCCCTGAAGATGATTTAGACTGGCTGGAGGCAGCGTGACACTCAACAGCTGATCACACGATGCAGTCAGGCGCTGGAGCTCATGGCAGGGCGGCTTTGCGGTAGACATCCCCGATCACAACACTCTCCTCGATTGAGAAATGCACCTGACTTGGAACAAGTTATAAGGTGGAGGCATCAGGCATTACAGAAGGCCAAAGCATTAAGTGAGAATGTCCAGGTCTTGGAACAGGACAATGACATTGACATATCAGTAAGTGATGATTGTTCCTCACCTACGTGGCCCTCCAGAGCTGACTCATCAACATTACCTGAAGTCACACTGCAAACGTCTGAAGACATCATCTGATGCATACAATGTCTAGCTGCTGCTGATAGACATTGCAGTTCTGTCTTCTGGGACATGTGTTACTACGTCCTCATCTGTAATGTATGATTCACTTGTTCTCCTTCCCTTGATAGGGGTGCAAAGTAAATGGTATGGTGCCCCTTCTATTGCAGGGAAATGGGGTTATTGGGGTGGAGTGGCTGTCTGGCCTAAATTTAGGAGGCCGCCATTGTGCTTGAGTTAGCTTTAGTGAACGGTTAATACAGGGGCTGCTATAAGTAGGGGCTCCTGAACATACCCCCTTAGTTGTACAGGGTGCCTCATCATTCGCTGCCTATCTTTTCACCCATTAGTTTCACAACGGGTTAACTCCTGCTGAGTTTGGTTCTATCACTGTTTGGGTAGAAACAGGTTGCACCTCTGCTCGATTGCTATTAACATTTCAATGTTCTTGCTTCCCATGTTTACTGTTATGACTGGTGACTTTTCCTAGCCCGGACTTCTGCTATCAGTCCTCCTTATGCCCACTATATACTGACCCACTGTTGCTACCATCCACACCATGCCCAGACTATGAGCGACTCTCCGTGTCATACATGGCCCACTTTAATTTACTTACCTGGAATGTGAGGGGTATGTATACACCTTTGTGCCACTACTCAGTCTACTCTTACCTGAAAAGCCACTCCACATATGTTGCGCTGTTACAGGAGACACATCTCATACCCAGAAAGCATCAAGCTGCAGCGGGCTGATGATGGCAGGTGTTTGCTACCAATTATTCCATCTATGCCAGGAGGGTGATTATCTGGGTCCAGCCTGGGACCCCATTTGTAGTGGAAAAGATGATCGTAGACCCGTAGGGTCGATACGTCATAGTATCGAGCTGCCTAGATGGCTGGTCCATTCTTCTTAGCTCTATATATACCCCGAACTCGGACCAGGCCACCTTCTTCCACGCGCTCTCGCATATGATCTCAAGGTGGAACGCTACGCCGTGGCTTATTGATCGCTCCTTCCCCCCGCTGTCACACACACACACACCTGCATCTTCCAATGCAAAAAATGCTAACAGTTTGGCTCCAGTGGTGGCGACGATTTATTTGTGGCGGTTCCAGAATCCGGACATGAAGGTGTATTCCTTCTATTCTGTACCTCACAAATAAGATGTTCGCATTGACAGATTAGTCAGTGCGCCATCCCTGCATCCTTCTATCACGAGACTGGAGTACATGGGCTGTACCCACTCTGATCACAACCCCCAACTCTTGCAAATACAATGGGCTGCCGATCTGCTTTCCATCCACACCTGGCGTTTCCAATTCGCATTGTTGGAAGACCTTCCATTCAGAGCCTCATTGAGGTCCACGATCGGGGACTACTTTGTTCACCATCTTGGCACCCCCTCCTCTAAATTGATAAAGTGGGACACCTTCAAGGTAACCCAGCGTGGACACGGCCTAGGCATACAGGGGAACATGAGGCAACTACTTAACACAGACATTTCTAAGTTGGAGCATACTCTTCTGGACTTGGAAACTCAGATGGTTAGAGATCCCATTACTGCGGGGGAACTAGTGGAAGTGGGGGGTGAGCATGTCTCACTGTTAGAAAGATTGCGCTGCCTTAATTATGCTGCACACTCAGCGTGCCCACATGCCACACCTGACAAAGCTGGATGGCTCTTGACCTGGTTTATCCACCAAGATCAACCTCAGCGGCCCATAGTGAGACTAAGCTCCGAAACTGGTTCCATCCTTCGCACAACATGCTGCCCATGAGGAACACACACGACACCATAAGCAAGTATATCAATCACATACAGATGCAGGTTCGGACGTCTACAACCCCTTCTTCGCCAGCATTATACTGCCCACCATCACCACGGACCAGTGGACGTAACTGGATGACCCTATCACACTGGTAGAAATTAAAGATGTCATTACAGCAATGGCCACTGGCAAGTCACCAAGACCAGATGGTCTACCGGCAGAGCTGTACAAGGCTTATGCGACCCAACTAGCTCCACACTTATTGACAATGTGCAAAGAAACCCTGTCCATTGGCAAGTTTTCAAGGTTGTTTCCTTGCCTGAACCCAACAAAAGCCCCCTGCTCATTGGCTCCTACAGGCCACTAGCCCTGCTGAATACAAACTATAAGGTCTTGACGAAAATACTTGCAGATTGTCTGGAGTCTCTGGTCCCATCCTTGGTTCACTAAGACCGAAATGGGTTTGGCCCTGCTCGCAACACCTCCCTGAATTTGCGTCACTCCTTTAGAGTCATGGCTTATGCCCGGCATGCCTGGCCTCATTCTGGATGCCTCGTCATGGACCTTGAAAAGGCCTTTGACTCTCTGGAATGAGGGTATCTCTTTGATTTATTATCCCGTTAATGCGTTGGCCACTGCTTTCTTCTCTTAGTGAGACTGTCATAAACCAACCCCCTGATTAGGGTCAGGATAGGGCCCCTTCTTTCGGATGTAATTTCCATACCCTGGGTTGCGAGACAGGGCTGCCCGCTTTAGCCCCTGTTGTTTTTGCTGGCAATTGAGGCACTAGCACTGGCCATGCATTACTCAGGGACACAGTGGGGCATCCATCTGGGCAACGGGACACGTGATATCCTTATATGCCAACAACTGGCTGCTTTACATAAAGGACACACACAACATTCATGACATGATTGCTTCAACTCTGACCCATTTTGCAATCATCTCTGGGCTGCGAGCAAATTGGACAAAGTCTTGTCTGTTCCCATTCCTTCCTGATATTCTGGATCCATTCTCTGTCCTTAACAGGACACGGTTGGACTGGCAGCAACACACATTCACATACTTGGGTGTGCGGGTTTGCCACTCCATGACTGATCTTTATTCAGGTAAAGTCACTCGGTCAGTAACATCTCTGCGTGCACAGATTCCACTGGTGGTGGCGGGGAGGATGGTGTTGCTAATAATGGTGGTCATGCCCTGCCTTTTGTACTACTTTGCTAACCTTCCCATTTACATCCCTGGTACATTCTTCTGTGCATTTGACAACAAGTACGAAAATTCATCTGGAATAAGTCACAGTGAAGGGTGGTATTGGCGAAGCTCTTCTCGCTCATGGACAAGGGGGGTTTAGCTGCCCCACACTTTGAACATTACTACCTCGCTGCTCAAGTTCAATAGTTAGCTAAGTGGCTGGCGGGTTTACACTTGTCGGACACAGCCACATCCTCTCTTAGCTGGAGCCTACCTGCCATTTTACACCTGTTTCACCCTATTACTGGGGGTTGCGTATTGATACTTTCGTAGATGCCTACCTATCACTAAACATGTGATCCCATATGCACCAAGGTCGGCTCTGCTGGGCACACCTAGGCTTGGAGAACCCACATTGACAGCCAAGCTGACAACATGGCACGCAGCAGTCTTACAAACAGTGGAGGACCTCTATAGGGATGATACATTGGCATCATATGAAATGTCAATGGAGGAGGATGGCCTACCGCCAGGCCAATTTTTGCTTCACAACTCACTACTTACCACGGTAGGACACCACTGGGGTGACATGACCACTGAACTGCTCATGCACCTCACGATCCAATATCTGCACATGATGGGTAGGGGCAGCATCTCATATGCTGGTTCACTGATTTACTTCATTCTCACACTGCTCCTCCCTTTATGTCACCTCTGGGAGGCAGACTTAACACGCCCTTGCACTGAGAAGGCATGGACTGCTTTACTAGAGGCCCATGACACGTGACGCGAAATGCCCACTTCAAGCATATTCAGCTTTGCATAGTACAAAGCGCTTATTTCACACCTGCCAACTTGAATAGGTTCTATAACCTGAAAGATGCAGCTTGCCCACTTTGTCTCCATGTAGATGCTGACTTACTACACAGGCTTTGGTCCTGCCCCCATTTACACACTTACTGGACCAGCATAACCTCCAGCTTATCTGCCTGCACTGAATGTCCGGGCCTGTATATGTGGGAAATATGTCTCCTGGTCATGTATCGTAGGAGTAGGAAACATAGGGTGACCTCCGGCTTCCTAGATTTGGGTTTTATTGTGGCTAGGGGGCATATGTATCAAACGATTTTTTAATCGCAAACGCTGCGATTCGCAAAATAACAGCGTTTGCGATTAAAAAATCGGTAATCGGGATGTATGAGGCAAATCCCATCGCAAAATTAAGGAATTGCTAATTTAGCGATTTCTTAATTTTGCGTAAGCATTTAAGAAATCGCAAATTGCGATTTCTTAAATGATATGTAAAAAGCACCCAAGTTGTGCGAATTATCCTTAAGAAATCGCAAATTACCACCAACTTCCAGTTGGTGGTAATTTGCGATTTCCTTTCAAAAAGCACTTTTTTTAATTTCACAAAGTGCCACGTGGCGCTCATACATGCCCTTAGGGCACGTATGTGTGCCATATGCACACACATGCTAATTTCAGGGGTGCATCAGGGTGTCATCATGACACCCTTGCACCTTTGAAATTATTCTCAAATTGCGGTTAGCAAATTGCGATTCGCTATTTGAGAATTACTTCCCATTCATTCCTATGGGTCTCCTGGCCCATAGGAATGAATGGGCAGGTATTCCTTAACTGCGATTTCGCAATTTGCTAATCGCAATTAAGGAAGTTTAAGAAATCGCAAAAAGTTTGCAATTTTTTAAATACATCCCGTTTTGCAATTCTCAAATAGCGATTCTTTAAAAATCGCTATTTGAGAATCGCAAATGGTGATGTTGATACATATGCCCCCAGATGTCTTATTATCTGTAGATGGAAATCTCCGGAGCCCCCACCGATCACAGCTTGGGAGCCCTTGATGCTCAACTGGGTGCAAGCAGAAAGTGTAGCTCTCCATAGAGAAGATGCATTTTAACTGCGCAAGTATCCAATTGCTACTTACTAGGACACTATGTTATCTGATTTGCAGTGTAATCACTCGCCCGCTGTGAGCAGTAATCCTGCCACAGTAGTAGGGGCACCAGATGCAGGAATTGTAGACTTATGTTGCTTATTGTGCTCATAACGAGACCCCTTATGCACATTCTTGTTATGGTCACTACTGGTGCATATTCCACACAGCATCTGTTTGAGATGACAGTCAGGGGAGTGGAGGCGGGGGGGTTCAGTCGTGGGGTCTGTTACGATACTTTGTTTGGTTTTTACTGCTCAAAGTTTATCAAAATGTAGGAATCTGTTCTTATCATTCACTAAGTTCCCACAGGTTTAATGCCTCTCTTACTCTTTATTGCAGGGGTTGCCATACAGACATCCTCTTAATTGTACAAGTATATACATCTTGGCCATATGTCCTAGTCTGGAGCTCAGCTCTAGTATTTCTCTTTTTGAATGGGCATACTTTTGCACACTTGCCATTGTGATTCCATCGTGTTATTGGCATTCCATGATCATCAAACTGATTTGTAACAATTATATGCCATTATGTATTCCTCTGTGTGCCATGTCACCTGTCACTTGCTATGCAATTGTACTGTATGATTAGAAAACTTCAATAAACAGATTTTTTTTTTTTAAAGGAGCTGGACACGTTGACAACAACAAATCTAAGAATTCATAGTTAGAATCACTATCACTGTCTTCGCCTGTACTCTCCAGGTTCCTTGTCTTTTTCTCCTTCTTCGTTCCTTTCTTTTCTTTCTCTGTCTCAGGTTCTTCACTCGTCAGTACAGGGCATAATCTAGTTCCCGCTACTATATCAGCTCTCCACCGCCGTTGTTCTGCATCCCACCTAGCGTCGGCACAGCTGCGAACTGTCTTTTGGACTCTTCCCTATTTTTCCTTCTGCCTAACATGAACTGCATGCTCCCTAGCATTAATTGCTTTAAACTGTGCAGGTCTAGGAGGCAGCTTCATTTCGTAAAATACCCTTCTCAAATTTTCAATGATTCTCAAAGTAAATATGCCATAGCATGGAAACATCAATGCACCTGATCTTATGCCACTGACTCAGCCAAATACATGTAAGAAGGCCCTCAGTTATGGCCATAGAATGACCTGGCATATCTTCGTGTGGTGCCTCTTCCCCATCTCAAACAGGTATTCTCATACCTCCCTAATCAGATTTCATATAGCCTTAAAGAATTTCATTTTCCAACAACGTCAACAATCCCAAATGGAATTTTGTTTCAAACCAAGAAATAATTTATTTACCCAGAATTCTTGTTGGGCGTCAACAACCAATACCAGCACAGCACCCTATGAGGTAGTCAACCAATAACAGCGTGGCACTAACATACTCCTCAATCCTCGCAGCGACTCACCCTCCTTTACAATTTTCACGAACATTGCAATACAAGCACAACAACAATGCCAGGCAAAATTAAACAACTTTGTCTGCTCCCCCAAAGAACTGGTCTCGATAACAGTTTCCGACCTACTCTGACCAACTCTGACTCACACTCGAGTGAAACCCCGACCACCGGAGAATCACCCAGATTAGTGTAGCTTCTCCCCTGCACAAAAGGATCCACCACACCAACTACAGCTTACTCTCACACAAAGATATATGTTGCTATCTAAATTGTGCCATTTACGGTACTTTACGACAAGCACCACAAAACTTAGCAGACAATTACAACACAGTGTTTTCTACATTGATAATTTATCACTATCCCGGGATCTAAGGCTATGTCGAGCCCGATAGCCACTTCAACTTCTTTGCATTAAGCGCTTCCACATCCGCTCAAAAACTTAAAACATCACTGCATCACACCATGCAATCTCCGCAAAACACTGCAAGCTAGACATAAGCAATTTCAACGCGCGACCCTATTGATACTCACTCCTCCACTGTTACAACTCTCTTCCGAACTGCTGGAACTCTGCTGATCCCCGACACAAGACCTGGGCTTTAGGCGCTTGGTCTGTGTTTGGGCAAGACTGGGCTCTCACATTGATACAGTAACTCCCTCTGTCTCAATAACTAAACCATCCAACAAGCTACCATCTGAGTGTGCGCAGGTGTGTGATTTACAATCCTCCATCTGATGGATCTTTTTAAGTTGACTGAGACGCATCCATCACAGGGAATGTGGCCTGTTGGGATCAGCAGACCACCATGCCTGTGACTGCTTTTTAATAAAGCAATCTTTTTTTTAATGCAGCCTCATTTCCTTAAAAGAACACCTGATGTATTTAAGAAAAGAATATGAAATGCTTAAGTTTAATTTTTTAAGAGTAGGCAGTGGTCCGTGGAACCACTGCCTGCTTTAAAAAAATATTTTGATTAACATTCTCAAAGGAGAAGGGGTCTCAAGAGGACCTCTTCCCATTTGTGAATGGTTACCACTACAGGTTTGTAGTCGATAAAAGACTGATGTTTTTCAACCAGAATTCAGCCTCAAAATAATAATACATACCATTTCGATTCAGTATTTGGAAGGGACGCACCTTCCAAATACCGAATCAGTATTTGGTAACAAATGCAAACTGAGATTTGGGTATAAGTTATTGAATCACAATTTGTCTTATGTACATTGGAAAAAGCTTTTTTGGAGCCATAAACTGCCTGATTGGACCTCAAAAAAGCTTTGAACATCTGGCCCATAGTTAGGCATTTCCCCATTACAATTGTATTCTGCATACCATTATGAAGGCTGAAATGCCATTGCATAGTCATAACTGACAATAGTTTTCCACGAGTGTGTCTGTATGTGCCATGGAAACCTTTGTCAATTCCCAAAAGTTAGACATCCCCAAATATGCTAGGTTGTAGACAGAAGATGTGCAGATTTTCTCTCTGTTTTATAAATTGGGCCTATTTTATTTACATGAACAGCCATGACATGAATAGGTCTATGTAGTTCTTTCGAAGGACGATATAAGATGCTTCATAGTTCAAAATGGATGACTACTTCAGACTGGTGTGTGAGGTCAGTGTATATAGATGTGTGTACTGGCTTGTGAGACCATCTAATGGATCTTTGTAAGTTCACTGAGACGCAAAGGGATTTAACAGTAATAAACCAGTTCTACTTTTGTGACCCAGACCAGGAATCAGAAATTGAAGTTAAATTGTTTTATTGCCAATTAATAATCAGACGGTTATATATGTATATCAAAAGATTATAAAACAGATACAGCATTACAGCTGGCAAACTGAAATATCGCAATAGGTTTAGTCTCAGTAAAATAAGATATGAAATAATCACAGCCACAGTCATACAAAAACTGAGAAATAGGAATAGGTGTTCCCTAAAAAACGCTGATTCTCTCTCCTAAACATGAATGAAGGATGGTTCGTAGAATAAATTCAGAAGTGCGAGAAGGTGTCAGGATAGTAAAGACTCCAGTAGAAGTCTTCCAGAATTGGAATAAGTGCTTAGCATGAAGCTTCAAACTTGCAAGAATAAAGGAAGCCGACAGGTCTGTACCCGTTTATGTCTAAGGGAATCTGCTCTCTTCTAACAGTGTGAACATTAATTAAAATCAATAAACTCCGAACAACAATCATATCTCTTCCTGCCCCACCATAAACTAATCATTTCACTTCTGGTGGTACATTTACAACATTACCAGACTTTCTCGTTCCACAGAACTTGGACAGTTACTCAACCTTGAGCATTCCCCATTCCTGATACGTGATGAATAAGAGGCTACATCTGCTCGTTAGGTCTTCATATCTCTTGCCAAGATTTCGCTTCTCAGACATTACTATCAAGTAACTATTACAGACAACTATACGCCCTTCTCTAGCTAATGAATTCATGAAAACGCACCCTCAAAGGAAAAGAACAAACTGACAAAGTAAAATACGTTCCATGTTAGGTCTGAAGTCAGGCTAACCTTTATTAAACATTTAAACGTGCACTTCAAATACATGGTTGTACTTGTGCACAGGTAATTCAAGAACGATTGCAAATGTGAGTAAAAGCATACATGATTACACTTTTAAATATGACTTTCAGGATACATGCAAATGTGACTTAAAGTATGAATGCAAATGTGAATACAGAATATATGTCTTCATGTTAAACTGAACATTAGTGCATACGTTTATAAAACTCTAGTTTCTACAGTGGATGCATTTCGTTAATGCATTTAAATGTTTACACACATTAATAGAGTTATGGCACACAGTTAATATAGTGTCACGTGTGCATTTCTGTGAAGTGTAAGGGCGGAGTCTAAATTGCGCTACTCCACTGGTGATCTCTCTTTTCCACCACGTAAGCTAATTTTTCTATGGGTGTTTCTCTTCTGTCTAGTTCTCCACAAATCACTGATGTCTGCTCAAAATGAATTCAACTTTCAACACTTACTGCTATCACAGTCATACTAACAGGGTTGTTTTGGAAGTATATGCATAACAAACAATATGCAATCAAGCGTGCGGTGCAAGCCACACAATGATCATAAACACAGAGATATATACACCAGAGAGGGGCTTGTGATGCAAAAAACTGGTCGAAATTTGCCTCTTTCATCCCCAGCAGAATAAGCAGAATCTGTGAATGTTGTGCTCTTGTCACAAAATGTGATTGTTGTTCCAATTATCAAGAAGCTTACTCTATGTAAATGTCCAGGAATAGGCTGTATCCAGACTTTCAAAAGATTGCCCAGGTTTTGTTCACATACAAAAACAACAAAATGATGGATGGACTGCTTAAATTAATCGCATCCACTGGCAATCAGTTGGGCCACATCCCAACCCATCGTATTTCACCCCTCAGGCTACCTCAGTTTGGGTCCAGCCATATTCTAATCAGTCTTGACCCTGCTTCTCATGGGAACAGTCCAGCCCAAACTGCCAGGCCAGGGCCTCCCTGAACCGAAACACAAGCAACCTGGGACTGGTTTTACCCTAGTTAGGGCTCTTCATCGAGGTATAGCTTGGTTCTAGTGGCACAGTGAGCATGGGACCCACGTCTTTGCATACCCGGCGCACTTAGGGAATCAGATGCAAAAACAACAAGGTGATTGATGTAATGCTTGAATTAATCTCAGGCACTTGCAATCGCTCAGACTGCATCCCAATCCATCGTTTTTCGCCCACCATGCCACCTCAGTTTGGACACAGCCATATGCAAATCAATCTCGACTCTGCTCCTCATGGGAACAGTCCAGCCCAAACTACTAGGCTAGGTGCTCCCTGAACCAGAACACAAGCAACCTAGGACTGGTTTCGCCCTATTAGGTCTCTTCAGCCAGGTATAGCTTGGTTATGGTCATGTTCATATTTTGTTCATGTCACCATCTGCATATAGCTGGGCCTGCCATAAGGTGCTCTTTTATTGTAATCACTGACAGTGCTACATTGTTTTGTTGCTAGGGTTTGCTATTTAGATTAATCCAATAGGAGAAATACAAAGCACTCATCACAATGAAACACACACCCAACAGTACACATTAGGCAGACCATCCCTCAGACATCTGGCACAGCACCAATAAGGTCATATGATCAGCTTTCATGTTGTTCCCAACATGCACTTGAAACTACGATACATCACCCATGAACACCCAACACAATGCATCAGATAGAAGATCTCACATGAACTCACAAAGTCCAAAAAGCTCTCTCAGACAGCAACATCAGTCGAACAATTACTATACTCTCAGGGCGAAGAGCGTATTTTTGTGCTGAGAGATACACAAGCAATTTGAAAACCCTGCAGCAGGCCTTTCTTGTTTTCAGCAGGCGTTTCTGAAAAACTAAATTTACAAACATAAAGCTCTTTCAACAGTGAATTACCATTCACTCAGAAACAGGCCAGAACACTGTTCCCAGGAATATCATGTATCATAACAAGGGCTAGATGAAAGACTAGAAGTAAAGTAAAGGAATGACCGGTTAATGACGTGTTAAGGATGGATCTATGATACCAGTACATTATTTGAGGATTCTGGTGGGTGCTGGGACCAGAATGTCCCCTGAATGGTGTAGGGGTGTGTTCACCTCTCCTCGGTGCCTGACTGCATTTATATCTGGTATCCTTTCTTTTACTTTGGCCCTAGTGTCACATGAATCTCAGCAAGTGGGCAGAGGTCTAGGCCTGTTCCTTACTATGTGAGGTCCTGGACCTGTCTTGTGACCTGTACGGGCACATCAAGCTTGCCCATATTAAGGGCAGAGGACTGCTGCCCCTGTCCAGGATATAGAGCATTAAAGCATTGGTAGCAATATCCCATGTTTTGAAGGTTAACTGAATGACCAGACTTTTTAATCTGTGTCACTGGGAGTGAAGCCTGCAGGCACCACATGGGTACGGTTCCACTGTTATGTGTAAGGCAAAAGTGGGAATCAAACCACGCACTTTGTTCTAGTTCGAAGTCCTTCATGGTCAGAGAAGGGTATGCCCCACAGACTACCTTAAGGATTGCTGTGCATCCAGGGCTGGTGTCTGCCCAACACGCAGTCTCCCAGAGGTGAGTGGACACCTCTTGAAGTCTGCACTGTCTGCCGAGGATCACCCTGAATGGCCTAGAAGTCTGCCTGTCTGCTGAGAGAGGAAAAGAGTCTGCCTGGCCATGCTGGAGAACTGACTCACTAGGTGGAATGAGACCCAGCATGTGCCAAGGGACTAATTGACATCCAAAGAGAGCTGACTGCCTGAGAGCAAATTAGGAGTTACCCACATTGCAAAATGTCATCCTAGCCGTTCATTGCTGGTTCCTGGCTCCAAATGGGATCCATTGCAAGGTGCTGTACTGTTGGCCAGAAAGGGCCACAACTGCCTTTTGCCCAGTCAGAGCTGTATCCACCATGATTACTATGGCCAACATTTGCCTGATCAGGGCTGAAACTGCCTTTGGCCTAGTCAGGCTGCATCTAGCATTCGCCCCAATCGGGGCTGCTTCTGCCATGATTATTTGGCCCTATCGATGCTCTAACTGCCTTTGACGCAATCAGTGATGCATCTGCATGATCACTCTTTGGCCTGATTGGGGTTGCAGTTGCCTTTGGCGTGGTGGGGCCATACATGCTGTAATCCTTGCATCAAGCATATCAGGGCTGCATCTATAGATGTCGGACCAGGCAGGGTCCATGACATCTACGAGGTCCAATGAGACTGCCACGACTGGGAAGGCAGCTACGCTTGTGGTGCTGCTTTGCAGGACTGATATGATCGGGCACACAGACTGGAGCAGCCCATGCCTGGCCAGCAAGGCAACCCTCCAGCAATCCTTGTTTACTGGAGACCCCAACCACAGGAGCATGGAGGGTTTACCAGCACTGCTTGAAAGTTAAGAAGAACAGACAGATATCTACCCACTGCACCACAAGGGGGTGAGACTTGAGAACAATCGTGACTGGACAGAAGCACGATGGGAAAATTAGGGATCGAACCTGAGCCTGATTTATGTTTTTATCTAACTACATAAATGGGGGACCAACTAGAAAAGGGTCACATGGGGAGGACTACCAAGAGGGATTGGTGTAGTGCCACAAGGGAGGATAACATACAGATACACTGCCTTGTATAAACAGTAGGATTGTGTAGTATGTTGTACTGCTGTGTGATTAATACTACTCTCTTATCCTTAAAAGAGAAGCACTTGCTGGACATTGAAGTAACTATGTCTGTTGGTTGATTGTTGAGTGACGAACTCAGGTTTCCCACACGGTCTCCCTTAGAAGACTGTGACTTCTAGCCCTATTACCAACAGAGACAAGTGCGACAAAGGTTTGTACTTGGCCCAGTTTCCAAAGCCATAGTAGGATGGGCCCCATTACATTCGTGGCAACCAACCTCAACCACTAAGTGGCCTTAAAGTGGGTGTGATGTGACTAAAGAAGAGTTGTTGCAAAGTGTTCTTCTTTTCCCCAGTGGGCTTGAACCCTGAAGGCCTATTTTTAGAGCAGTGGGCGCTGCTGGCACCTTTCTCCAGTTTCTTCAGGTAATTCGAGCAGGGTTAGAGTGGCATCTCAGGAGAGAGGGAGAGGCAAGCTGGTTTGAACATTTTTGCCAGGGCTGCTGTTGGTTCCTAGAACCACACTGAGAGCGAGGTAGTCTCATGTGCTTTGCATAGGGGCATAAAGCAGGCCCCCCTGCAGCCCAGATAGGGGGCAGAAGTCTAAGACCTATTTATTTATAGGAGATATGGGGGTTTTAAAGGCCCCTCACCACACTGCAGTGAGGCCCCATCCTTTGCCTTAGGCCACCATCTATGCAGAACTTGGAAGCTTGGAAGGGAAGAGCCAGATTTACTAATCTGGGGTGTTGGGATGCGCGCTTCCTATTACCACTTCAAGCCACCGGCCCTGCCTGAATACTTAGATACTTCTTTACAAAGAGAAGTGCTGGTTCCAAATGAGCATTCTGATTAAATGCATCAGACAGGATGACTGCTTCAGAGGCTCACAGCAGACAATTTTCGTTCATTGGTTGAAAAGAGGGTCAAATATGAACTCTTGGAGAGCTACAGACCGCACTATCATCCTTAAGCCTATCCACACCTACTTTAAAAATAAAATACGAGAGCCTGTATGTACCCGAGAGTGTTCTTTAGAAAATATTTTGTGGTTGCAGTTATGACAATGGGCCTTTTCATGCCCATCATCCTGACAAGGCCTTGCAAATAAACGTCCTTGCAAATAAACGTCCTTTCTCACTCGCAGAACAGTCCTATAATTAAGCAATCATTGGCAGAGCTATGCTATACAAGGGAAAGTGTCTCTACATTGTTTGTCGAGTTTGTGTGTGTGGCTGATGAGTGAGTAACTGAAAGAATGTGCCAGTAGCTGGATGGATGAGTGAGTGAGTGAACAAATGCAGTGATGTATGAATGGTTCAATAACTGAGTGAATGAATGAATGCAGATAGATTACACCGATTTTACAGACTAATAATTCACACAGCAATTGAGATAATAGTACAGAAATTCTATGGCTTTCCAATAATATGCCTTTCCAAACCTTACACTATATCTGAACGCCATTTTACAAGGATGCCCACAATATATAAATAATTCTCACCATTAAGCCAATGGAAGCACTATATAGTAGTGGGCACTGAAGTCACAAAAATAAAAATAATATATCAAGGATTACCACCATAATGCATGTTCATCTTTACATCACTCTGTAATTCTTAGTGCATTTTCAAATTTGCACCATCACTCATTAACTATAGCTGAATGTTTAGATTTGCCCCATTACTCAGTAATCACAGTTAAATGTTAAAATTTGCTCCATCACTCAGCAGTGCTTAGCAAATGTTCCCAAATATCCTAAGAATGATTGCGTTATCTCCCTTCTTGCAGCCAAGATAGTGGAGAAATCCATTAACACTGATGGCCTAACTTATGGCATTTTGGTATAGGGCAGTGCAGCCAGGCACCTGGCTGCGTTGCCCAACGCCAAAATAAAAGGACAAGAATGCACCGTGTTTAAGCAATATGGTGCATTCCCGTCCTTTCTGCCTGCGCTGCTGACATTTTGGCAGTCTAGCAAAACGCAGGCACCCATGCACCATGGTGGAGGGGAGCCTCTGTAGTAGACAGGATTGTTTTGTGCAGGAAAGGGCACTTTCCTGCACAAAAACAATCCTAAGAGGCGTTTTCCTCTTTCAATGTGTGCTGCAGAACGCAGCACACAAGGAAAAAGGAAAAAACGAGTTGAAAAAAACAATAATAAAAATAATTTCTCCTCGGTACGCCTCACCTTGTGAAGGATATGGATATGACGCTTCCCCGGGTTTACATCACTTTGTAAATCTGGGGCAGCGTCATATTTCATGGGAGTTGCATGGGAAAATCCACCGCAACGTCCATGGAACACCTCCCAGGCGCAGAGTAAGGCGACGCAGCAATTTGCGCTGCGTCGCCTTACTCATGATGTATGAGGCCACTCAAAGCTATAGATGGTGGTATTGCATGGCTTCATAAATCTTTATGAGAGCCCTGCGTCACTCATGTACCACTTTACGTAGTGCAAAAGTGACACAGGGCTCGCATAAATAATGCCCTGAGTTCCCTCGATTTCTCAAAGACTCTACCTTTCTTGGGGCAGGGATTGCAGCAGTGGTTGGGGCCAAATACCTCTGGATCTCTCTATGGCATTTTACACCCACCACCACAAACTAATAATATTCAAGATAATTGTGTAGCCACCTCTCTGAGCAAGATACAATTCAATGCTTAGGCACGAAAGAAAGAAGTGTTTTATTTGGAGAAAGGAATCAAGGTGGATTTAAGTCTGAGTTGTGTTGTGGCGACCTAAGGATAGGCTGTAAGGAGTTTGAGGCAGAATGATTTAAGTTCTCTTAGTGAGTGATGCATGCCCTCAGAGCACCTGTAACATTTCCTGTTTTAATTCATTAGATAGCCTTGGCAAATAAGTGCATCCATCACCCTCCCATCAAATTTTCATGGTTGCCATTTTTGTCTCCCAATTGGCCCCCCTCGCTGCCATCATTAGACAGCATGGACTCAGCATAGTATCCTACGCCGTGACACCCAGCTCGTCCTCTCCCTCACGAAGAACCCCGAAGACCCCAGACTCAGCTTCCTGAAGGGAATGACAGACGTCGCAGCCTGGATGAGCAACAGTTTCCTAAAGGTCAACTCGGAGAAGACAGAGGTCCTTGTCCTTGGACCATACCCCACCGCTTGAGACAACACCGGTCCTGGTGGCACTCCACCCTCAGAAACCCACCCACCCCAACAGACCACGACCGAAACCTCAGCATCATTCTAGACTCCTCCCTCACCATGACTCGCCAGATCAACACCATCACCTCCATCTGCTTCAATTCCCTCCGCATCCTCCGCAAGACCTTTAAGTAGATCCCCCTCGAAGCCAGAAAGACCGTAACCCACGCACTTATCACCATCAGACTGGACTACGGTAAGTCCCTCTACGCTGGAATCAACAAATCCCTGCTACACAAGCTCCAGACCATCCAGAACACCGCAGCCAAACTCGTCCTTGGCACCCCACAACATGAGCACATGACATAGCACCTGCCAGACCTTCACTGGCTTCCCATCGAGAAGAGAGTAACTTTTAAGCTACTCACCCACGCCTACAAAACCCTCCACAACATCGGAGCAAAATACCTCAACGAAAGAGTCTCTTTCTTTTTTCTTATTTTTCTTTTCTTTATTTTTATTTGGATAGAGCATATCAATAGAAAAACCATTTACATTTCACAAACCTTAAAATACATTTAACATGTAGCACAAGAGCGATTTCATACCTATCAACACAATAGGACATAGAAAATAAATAAGAGATCATGGGGTAAAATAAAAAAAAAATTTAAAAAACGGATGCTGGGGAGCGAAGACTTAAATGGTAATACATCCACAGATCTTGAAGCAATTAGAGGGAAACAGATGGCAAAATTCACTCTTTCTTATTAAATAACATTCTGTTTTATAATCCAATTATTCATAGGGTCAAAGATTGCATTACCCCGCTTTTTAGCTTTATGACCTTTACACTTATAAAGGGTTTCCTCCAGATGGTATATTGCCAGCAAGAGACCCAGCCAAGCTTGAAATTGAGGGGGATCTGCATCTTTCCAATGCGTGGCAATAAGGAGTCGCATTACAGCTGTTGAGACACAGACAAACTTGTCCTTGTGCCGATCACATTGCGCCTTTTCATCTCATCCTAACAGCATTAAGGTTGGAGTTATAGTAATGCTTGTGTTGATTGCGGCTGACAGAAATTCCTCTATCTGCTTAATCAATAGACCCAGTTTCTCACAGCCATAGAACATATGCACTATATCTGCTGGTCCTTGATCACACCATGGGCATTTATCGTCATCCCTTTTCCCCCACCGGTGTAATTTCGCGGGGGTAAAATAAAGGTCGTACACTGTATAATAATGCTGAGCTTTCAGGTTAGCTGCGAGAAACGTCCCTTTGGCCAGAGCTAGTGAGTTATATACATCAGCATCGGTGTCTCCTATTTTAGTTACCCATTTGCTTTCTACTGCCTCAAGGTCGTCCGGAAGGGTATCTATAAAGATCTTATAAAAGTTTTTAATTTTTACTAACGGTGAGAGTATATTTTCTATTAACAGGTTCTTCCCTAGAGAGATTCTTTCTTTATTGATCTTATTAAAAAAACAGGTGATCTGGCTATATTTAAGGTATGTTCCGGCCGCAATGCCAAATCTTTGCTGCAGCTCTAGAAATGACAGCTGTTGTTCATTAAAGTAAATATTTCCCAGCCTCAATATGCCTTTTTCCTCCCATTGCTTGGTCAGATTATCGTACAGAGATGCAGGAAAGAGAGAGGATCTCCACAATGGTGTATATCTGTAATAGTTCGATATACTCATAAGCTCTATCATTCTTTTCCATATGCGCCAGACTGCAATTATAATCTTAAATTTGGTCTTCTTGTAGTAACTAGGCTCTAGTTGGCGTAGTAGTACTCCTTGTGCATTTCTGCCTATTGCCAGCTCATAGATCGAGGGGGGTTCGATATTCATAGCCTGCTGGCTGTTACCCACCCCAGGTAAGATCGTTATGGCCATCTGTTGTAGGAAAGTTGCATAGTAATAAAATCTAAGATTGGGGACAGATCAGCCACCTCGGTCTTGTGGTAACGCTAAGAACTTACAGGAGCATCGAATTTTTGAATATTTCCAGACAAAATTACTAAAAATGCCAACTAATTTTCTTAACAATTAATCTTCAATTACTAATGGTATTGATCTAAACAAGTAGAGGACGTTTGGAAGCATGACCATCTACCTATGAGAGTTAAGTGTAATCTATCTAGGTTACGTAAATCTGTGCTAATCTTGTCTATCATAGGAGTCATATTTATATTCCAAATTTCTTCTATCTTACTACTGATTTTAATACCTAGACAGGTTACTTCATCGAGCCTTCGAGAATCATTACACGGGGTGTTGGAGTTACATAGAATCTGGGTTTTCCCTGCGTTTAATAGATAACCAGATTTACGACCGTATTCATGAGCTAGGTTCTGAATTCGACTAATTGCATTTACCGGATCAGTGGTGACTACTGCCAAATCGTCGGTGTAAGCTATGATCCGTTCCTCCTGATTGGTGTAATTGCTTGATCTTGTAATATTTGTTCGATAAAGATGTCTATGTAAAGGGCAAATAAAATTGGGGAACATGGGCAGCCTTGCCTTGTCCCTCTTGCGATATCTATCGATTTTGATTCCTGCCCCATGATGTTTAACCTGGCGTAAGGCCTGTGATACATTGCTTTAATTGCTGTCATGAAGCCAGACCCGAATCCTCTCTGTATTATGGTTGTCCATAAATATGGCCATGAAGCGCAGTCAAATGCCTTTTCGGCGTCCAGGAGGATCATAGCCAACCCTTCGCTTGCGGTCTCAGTTATATCAAACAGAGCGATGGCATGTCTGATATGGTCCGTAGTGCTTCTTGATGGTATGAAGCCATGCTGCCATGGTGAAACAAGGTCAGCTATGATCCCCCCTAGTCGTGAAGCAAAAACTTTTGAGTAAATCTTGGCATCTGCGTTCATCAAGGATATGGGCCTGTATGAAGCAGGGGTGTCAGCTGGTTTCCCTGTTTTCAAAAACACCACTATATCTGCTCCCTGCCAGGAATCTGGGGGTATCCCATTATATTGTATACCAAGATACAGATCTAGCAGTATCAGGGATATTTCGTCTTGAATTGACTTATATAAGTCGAGTGGGATCCGATCAGGCCCTGCCGCTTTCCCTGATGCCATTGATTTCATAGCTACTAGAACCTCCTCCCTCGTAATTTCTTTTTCCAGCTCTTGTCGCTGTGCTTCACTAAGCCTACGGCAGTTGCCTAAAATTAGCTCAGTTTCATTACAGAGCATGGAGTCAAGGTTGTCCTGCTGATATAGGTCTTGATAAAAGATTTCAAAAACCTTGATAATATCTTTTAATTTAGTATGGCATTTGCCATCTTGGGCTCTTATAGCAGTGATGGTATTTCTGTTTTTTTTTTTCTTTAGTTCGTAAGGCGAGTACCTTACCGATAGACTCGCCATATTCGTACCTTTCATTCCTATGTGTCTGATAGCGGGCTGCCCCCTTTCTTATATAATAACTGCTTATTTCTGCTTTTATAATGGTTATCTTTTGTCGCAATGCTAGTTCTCTCACCTCTTGTTTTTGTCTAATTGCCTTGGTGTGTTCCTCTTCTAGTTGTCCCAGTGTAACTATCGAATCCGATACCTCTTTCTTTTCTTGCTTTATCTTCTTTCCCACAAAACGTACTGTTTCCCCCTGAAGGCCTGCCTTAAAGCTATCCCAGGCTATGCCTCTTGAGGAGCTAAATCGATTTGTCTCATAGTATTGTAAGGCCCATTGTTTAATGTGTTTAAGATATTCTTCGTTAATTAATAAAGATCTATCAAACGTCCATTTAGCCTGTGGTTGGTCTTCTAACTGAGATGCTAGATCTATGAGAAGAGGGTTATGATCTGACATTAACCTAGGCAGTTTATTTATCCCAACGGTTGTAAACAGAGAGGTTGACACCAAGAAGTAGTCCAACCTGACATACTTCTTGTGGGGATTTGAAAAATAAGTATTTCCGGGATCAGCTGTATGTTTTGCTCCACACACGTCCCTCAGATTATAAGTATCCCGCAGCGCAGAGAGGGCTCGATGAACCTGGGATTTCCTACCATAATGCCTCTGCATGCCCCCACTCCCTGTATCATAATGGATGTTCAGGTCCCTGCAGATCACCAATGGGCCTGACCAGGCTGTTAGCTCAATTTCTAAATCATTAAAAATTTGGGGGTCATCTTCATTTGAGCCGTATACCGTACAGATAACCAGCCCCGTATTGAACTGTACTATAGCCCACCTTCCCCGCTTATCTTCCGAGACCCGTTTAGTGGGACCAATATTTCTCTTTGCATGGATTGCTACTCCTCTAATAGTTGAAGTTTGGGTGGAACAGGTGAGGAGGTTGTAGCCCCTTATTGCTAGCAGATCTCTTTTTCCCCAAGGAATTTGAGTTTTTTGTTGGCATATTATATCGACTCTAAGACTTCTTAATATTTCACCAACTCTAAAGCATTTTTGTTTGTCGTTAAGTCCCCCAATATTAACTGAGCAAATAGTTATTCTACCCATCTTGGTCATTTAATTTGTTTAAACGCTCATGCTTATTTAAGGTTACTTTCTCGCTCCCTTTTGTTATGTCCTCTCCGTTTATTTGTTTCCCCACCCTGTGCCCAAACCCCCACCCCCTCCTCCCCCGCTCTCCACCCCCTTCCTCTGCCCACTCCCAACCCCCGTGCTCTTGAGCCCCACCACCATCCCTTCCCCTGTAGAAAGGAAAGGCATCCAGTCTGAGAAGTCTGTTGTGATGACTGCTGTCCCCCAACCTGACATTAGTTTTACGATAACTAGATTTCTCGCCATCTTAGAGCGATGTTAGAAAAAAGAAAAGGAAAAAGAAGATAAGAGAGACATTCCCAGCACATTCTCCTCCACCCCCGACCCTCTCCAAACTTACAAAAAGCATCTTCCCGCTAAAGTGTTATTGATTACTCTTTATGCTGGGAAGAGAGAAGGATAGAGAGAGAGAGAGCGGGAAACATCTTGACAGATTCACATATTCAATCACTTAGCAAAGGTCTATTTCTTATGGTCCCAGGCTTCCAAATATTCCTTAACTTTAATTTCAGAAGTAAAAAAACGCGTATAGTCTCCGTTGATCACTTTCAGACGTGCCGGATGCAACAGGTATGCTTGTCCCCCCCGATCTTGTATTGGCTTGATCATCTGGTGAAGGCGCCATCGTCTCTCCACTGTGTAGTGGCAAAAGTCTGGTTAGACAAAAAAGGACTAATCTCCTCCATTGCACTTTGATATTGGCTTAGCCTCATCGTAGATTGCCTGCCAGAGTAGATAGTTACCAGGCTTCAGTGGGTGCTTAAGGTTAAAAGGAACCCGATGCACTCTTTGCACTTCCATTGACCATTGCCACCCCTCAAGATCCGGAAAAGCCTTTAATAACATGTTGACCATATAAGCAAGTGCATCAGACCCCTCCTTTCCCTCTGTTACACCTAGCACCCGCAGATTGTTTTGACGCTGTCGATTTTCATGATCCTCTCATTTCCATTGTATATCGATTATTTTAGCGTCATGAGCATCCGTGGTTGTACGTTCAGCTGCTAAGTCATTCTCTAGAATCTCTGTTCGAGTTTCCAAAGTGGACAAACGTTCTTTGATGTCAACACATGACTTCGCCACCTTCCTTACGGCCCCTTGAATCTGTGCGCGTTTACTATCAAAGCGCGTTTCTTTGCGGTGGGAAAGAATGCACTGAAGGACCGTGTCCAACATAGGGGGTTCTGCGGGTGCTGCGTTATCTTTTTTCAGGATTGTTGTTATGCAGGTACTAAGTAGATCTGCGCCTGAATGGTCCCATCTCAAGCTTTTTTTTTGTGGGTTAGAGTGAGTTGTCTTCCTTACTGCTTTACGCACGGTAGTAACAGACTCTTTTATACCGCTTCCAGAGGCCTCCTCGCTAGAGTCTTCCAATGAACCAGATCCTGACTCTGAGCCTGACACAGACCAGACCCCGTCTGAGAGAGAAAAAAAACAGTCCATATCTTGTTCACTGTGGCTAGACGAGGCAGCGTGACTTGCCACCGTAGTCTCTGCGAGCGGGGAGTTAAACATCGTAATATCCGATATGCTGGCTAATGTTTGCCCCCCCGACTGTATTTAGATTGGTTCCATCTATGCGATTATTTAAATCCAGTTGTAAACAGGCAGTGGACATGATGGGCTCAGTGAGGGAGGGCGCCAGGGGGGGATGAACTGGCTTAATGGACTGGGTCTCCTGGATTGCATCATCCGCCGCTGTACTAGTCATGAACACAGGTTCTTGCATAACACCAGAGTCCCCATCCACCTCCCCAGTCTCATCCTTGTCATCTTTGCCTCTCCCCCCGTACCTCCTCACCTTCACCTTCTTGCACTGTCAGCTTCTTTAACCCAGATGTTTGACACAGGAGATCCAAGACAGAGGGCTCATTAACAGGGGGCAATGTAATACGATTTTTCTTTTCTTCTGCCTTATCGCTCCTGAGGCCTGCAGCCCCAACTGTTGGTTTTTTCACTCCTCCTTGCCGTGATTGGGGCTCTGGGTTGATAGCTTTGGGAGAGGAGCCTGCAGTTGCAGCCAAGCCAGACCTCGTTTTCCCTTTAACCGCCGTAGCAGGGATTTTTGGGGCCATGTTTGTACAGCGACACACCGGGGAGCAACCCAAGCAAAACCAACAGCACTTTCCTTGCTCTCCACGGGCCGTCAGAGCTCGCAGAGAGGCAAGGAGTGCTTTCGCCAGCTCTGCGCAGCACAGCACTGCCTCCCACTGATTAGAGCCGTCGTGAAGGCTCAGGTGAGTAAAAACCGATCTCACTCCATCCATCTCCATCCATCTCCCGTGACCCGGTCAGCTTTTTCCCTTCCTCTTTGGTTTCAACTCTCGTCAGGATTGTTGCTGCTTCATGAAATAATTGGCGTTTTTCATCCGAGAGAATTAGCCTGTGATTTATGAGTCTTTACGGGTCTTTTTGTGATTCTCTTAGTGCCGAGTAATTACATGGCGTGTTCTTTTTCTATTCTGAATATCAAGACATGGTTCGGGGACAGCCAAACGACTGACTCACTCAATCGCCATCTTGCCTCTCTCTCCTCCCTCGAAACGCGTCATTTTCTTTGACATACAACAGCGCAGATGCCAGATTCACTCAACGAAAGAGTCTCTTTCTACGTACCCAAAAGACAGCTCGGCTCTGCCGAGCTCACCCTAGCAGAGACCCTGCGGATCCGCAGAACCAGAGCAGGTGGAAGAGCCTTCTCCTACGTGGCGACCAAGGCCTGGGACGAGCTTTCAGTCAACATCAGACACTCCCCTACCCTGCACACCTTCAGGAAGAGCCTCAAGATCTGGCTTTTCGACTGACCCGGGGCTGCATCCCCACACCCCAGCGCTTTGAGACCCCCACTGGTGAGTGGCGCTCTTAAAGCCTCCCTGATTGATTGATTGTCTCCAGACACTTCACACACCTCTGAAACATTATACATCTGCAAAGGTAACACCTCCTTTTGTGGTTGTATGATAGAGTGGAGTTTTAGTGGTGGGATTTTCAATCCTTCTTATGGTGTTTTACATAAATATCTAAGTTACAATATCGATGGTACTAAATATCGAATACAAAATATCAAAAGTTATTTTAAAATATTTAAAAATATCTCTACTTAGGTGTGTCATAGTTTCTATATATATACCTTTTTTGTTTCATGGTATTCGGTATTGCAGGGGATTAGGGTGGGTACTGTATTTAATATAATTAGATTTTTTAATTGAATTAATTGTGGCTTTATTAATTGTTTAATGTTTATTTTTGTTATTATTCATGTTACATTATTGTGGGGTACTTTATTTAATAATTTAAACAATATATATTTCATTTTTAATTACTCTTCCACATACAGAAATGTCATTTGTCATTTATTGGTCGGGTTTTTTGGTTTTGCAGAGTTATGGACGGGTACTGTAATACATTTTTTAAATTCATTTATTAGCAATATCTCATTTTTAAAGTTGAGTAAATTTTTTTAATTATTCACTGTTGTTTATTTTTAGGATTTCTTACACTATTTTGGGATTTATGTTTTAACTGAAAGTAGATGTTTGTCACTATTATGGGTTTTGATATTGTGGTATTGATATTTGTATACTATGATATTTTTCCATCTTAAAAAATTATAGTTGGTGGTTTCTGCCATCTGACCTAAAAACCAGTGTTGCTCTGAAAGTGAGACAAGTGGACAGTAGGAATGTCCAGTAACCTAAGAGAGAGGATGTAGCCTTACGGCTAGAGCGGTCGACCTAGAAGCTAGGGAACCGGGTTCGAGTCTTGGCAACAACGCTCAACATGCTGTGATTCTAGGCAAATCACTTAGGGCCATATGTATGAAATTTTGGTTTTGCGATTCTCAAATAGCGATTTTTTGGGAATCGCTATTTGAGAATCGCAACCGCTATGTATGTAGGATTTGCAAATATTTTTGCGAATCCTACAGATTCCTTAATTGCAAATTGCAACTTGCGAATCGCAATTAAGGAATACCTCTCCGTTCATTCCTATGGGCCCAAAGGCCCATAGGAATGAATGGGAAGACATTCTCAATTTGCAATTCTCAATTAGAGAATCGCAAATTAAGAATGCAATTTCAAGCGTGCCAGGGTGTCAAAAGTACACCCTGTCGCATCCCTGAAATGTGCATGTGTGCACATGTGGCACACATACATGCCCTGAGGGCATGTATGTGCGTCACATGGCACTTTGAAAAATGCAAAAAGTGCATTTTTTAGAGAAATTTTGCGATTCCTTATTTTGCGAGGCAGTTTTACCTTAATACATCCCACTTAGCTAAATTGCGATCGTAATTTTGTTTGATACATATGGCCCTTAATCTCTCAGTGCCTAACAAAAATTAATGTATCCTTGTGTAACAAAACTGGTGCTATGTAAAGCGCTCTGATACCCGATATCTTTGGGTCTAGTTTGCGCTATAGAAGAGTCTAAAAAAAACAACAAAAAAACAGTATCAGAGCCGAAGGTTTTCATTGCAAAATAAAGGGCAGATCATTTGTGCTCTGGTCTTGAGAATAACGTGATCACCAACATGGCTCCACGCTTCACCGCACCTCAGGACAATGATCCAGCTTTCGAATATTATCCTCAACTACCACAGAGTCCCACTTACACCCTCAAATTCAACTAGTGGCACAAAGAGGGAATGACAAATTGTGGGAGGTGGTTAATTTCTGGAACTAAATTCTCCAGCAGGACACATTCATAGAACTTCAATTTTACTATCGGGTCAACTGCAATGGCGAGTTCTAATGTAAAGACAGTGCAGCTTGATATTTGCCTCATATATGAGCTGGAATCTGTATATGGCCATACTATGAGGCATATTTGTGTAGATTTTCTGCGGTCCAAAACGAATAGCTGCTCCTTTTCAAAACGTTGCCCGTTCAAACAAACTGAGCCTATGCTACTTGAGTGAAATCTACTCAAAGAGGATAGGAAGACAGACTGCCTGCTTGGAAACCATTCCCTTAGCTTCCAGTAGGGCCAGTATTTAGACATTCCTGTAGGCACCACTTCCGTCTTGATCTAAACCCAGCCACCACCCTGACATTTCCTCCGTTTCCGCTGGCGGTAGTTGCCCTTGTTTACACGTCTCAGTGCAACAAGGGTAGGGTGGTGTCCAACATCATAATGGCAGGGTAAGCATCGTCATGCTGATGACCCAATTCCACCTGGCAAACATGCAGATCTGCTTGGTGGAAACAGACTTTTACAAAGACCACTTAGTGATTGTGAAATAGATTACATTTAACACACTGAGCCCAAGGATCATGCAGATATGAGTTTATTTAAAGGCAACTCAACCATAGCAACAGCCATCTGACATTCAGTAGAAGCTCCCACTTAATTTAAATCCAATATTCTATAAGGAATCTTCAGTGAGGAAGTTTCACATTAGCACACATCTTCCCTCTTAAAGAGTAGCACCAATATAAAAGCAAGCAAAGTTAACAGAACGTGGCAAAAGACAAACATTACAAAGGGAGGTGAGGCCCCTGAGAGTCTTAGAAGAGAAAACAGAAACTACAAGAAATGTGCAGGAGGAAATAAAAGACACTGCAGTGATTATTAGAGTTTTATACAGAAACAAGAGCAACATAAACACTTGATCCTTAACAAATGTAGGATCATATGTACAAGGAGTTAACGCCACCAGAACGTCACTTTCCTCGATGTTCTGGTGGTGTTAACTCCTTCGCCTTATTTACAAGGCAGCGTTAAGCCACTGTTTGTGGCTTAAAGCCGCCTTGTAAGTAATGCCCCTATTCACACAGCATAAAAGGGGCGTGCAATTAGTGTTGCAGTGGGCGTTCCGCTGCAACACCCATTGCTTTTTGATGTTGCGCCATATTTACAAGGTATGGGGCAGTGCCAAAAACAAGAGCAGGAAATACCTGATCTTAAACAGGCGATACAAGGAGAAATGTTTTAGTTTTATTTCTATTCGTATATAGGTCTTTCCTGGTGTACACATGTATAAATCAAATCGCCATTATTGATTTTTTATGTGCAGAAAGTGTGCCTTCCTGCACATAAACAATCCCCCCCCCCCCCCCCCCCCCTTATCGGGCAGATAATGCTTGTGGGAATAGCGGTCAGGAGAAAGGGGTTTCACATTCCAAGGGCTGCCATGGTTTGAATAGTCCCCTTCTCTCATTTCCAGCAAAAGGGCAGGAAAATCCTGGAACGGGTGATGGAATGGTGCTTTTGAGGCAAATGAGGACAAAATAAATAAGCAATCGCCCCTGCAGCATAGGCACACTAGCAAAATGGCGCTAGGGTGCCTGCGTTTGGCGCAAGGCAGCTTCTTTAGCACCAGAGCTAGGGCAAATGCAGAGGTGCACCGTATTTTTGTATAAACTGCACATCCCAGCATTTTAAAACAGTCGGAGCATGGCGTTACCAATTTTGGAGTAACACCACGCACCACCAGTTTATTGTAAATACGCCCCGTAGTCTTTCAGATATGCTGCCTACAGTAGAGACCTCCAGCATTCTTCCATTTAACAACAAATCGTCCTTGGATAGATCACTTCTAAATTTAGTTTTCAAGCCAAAAATTATGTTTATTTGAATCACAAGCTTGTTAAACAGTAAAGCAACTATTTATATTACCACAAAAACAATAAATACAGGTTCTACAATGATAAAAATCCAGTAACCATAAGAATGCAATTGGCACTAATAACATCATACCACACAACCGAAGTACACAATACAGAATACTTAAAAACATTAAAATTCCTCAGCCATGGATATACATGATCAAGGCATTAATTCATTTAAAATCTCACAGGAACACACATTTTATCTAAGTATTGCATATGAAGTAAAATTCGGCATGCTATTGATCTTGACCTTATGTTACTTTAAGATTGGCTTTAAAAATTGCCGGAGTGCACTTAAAAAGTAACAACAATCTAATAAAATATGAATTCTTGTACAACGCATCTGCAACCCACATCGACCCAACCCTTCTACTGTCTTAAAAGTAATCCTTGATTCGGAGCGTAAAATTGGTGGTAACCTATTCTGCATTAAAAAATTGAAATTCGCATTTGTGGGTTTGCAAGTTCGTGTAGATAAGGAAAGGTACCATTTAGTTCCCAGGATTCACATAATTCGACTGTGGAATGCGTTGCAGGCAAATACAACAAATCCCTTTCACGTGGGGCCATTGAGCCTAACTCCCAGAATTCTTTCTTTCAGTAGGGAAGAGGTAGAGCCGCATCAAAAATATTTATTTGCAGGGCAGCTGCCATGGCACAAAACTGCAACCTTACCCTTTTTTGCTCAATTTAGCGCTCATTTAATGATCTCTTCTTTGAAGAGAGTAGCATTCTGGGGTGCTCTGACATTATCCGTATGTTCCAATAAGTTAAAGAACGTACCAAAGAAATGGAAAACCAGGATTGAAGTCTAATTTCCATTCTTATGGCTGAGGCCACATGCACATTTAAGCAGGGATCCCTAGTTTTTTTAGACAACTTCCTTTCAGCTTTTCCCATTCTTGGGCGTTACTAATTTCAATCCCTAGAGGGCTTGTGGTGGAACAATTGCTTTATACGCAGCCAAGACAGGGTGAAGTGAAGGGCCCCCATAGACCTTTATTAACTCTTTTAGCGGACTTATGGATGAAAGTACTTTGGTGCCTTGAGTAGTCATATATAAGGCCCAAGCGAGGGAGTTAATAAAAAACATCCCTAAATACTTGTATTCTGTGATTTCCTCAATCCTTGTTTGCCCAGTTGACCAGATACCAACGTATTTTTTTCCTTTCTTTTTACCAAAATTGATTGTTAATTTATTCTTGTGCCCGTACTTGTCAAATTCAGTCAATTTCCTTTTTAGGCCTGCCAGGGTTCTGTCCAATATTACAAAGTCATCCGCATAGAGGAGACAAGGAATATGTCACCCTCCCAATTTGGGCAAAAGGGACTCGTTAACTAGAAGCATGTTGGGGAGGTCCACGAAGAAGAGGACAAACCGTGTTGGTACCAACATGCAAAGTGTATGATCGTTATCTTTTTGGAGACGCTACCCCTACTGCCCAACTCCACAGTTGCCTAAGTTTCCTTTTGGAGTTCTTTCAATATCCTTAAGTTGCTACTATGGATCTCTAGGAGTTCTAATTTTGACCAAAAAATTCCCTGATCCACAAGGTCAGAGGCAGCCCGGAAATCAACAAAGCAGATATATAAAAAGCCCAAACCCCCTATGGATTTCTGCGCGAATACCCAGAGACTAAAGCAGTTGTCCATTGTGGAGTGCCCTGCTTTGAAACCATGAAACAAGTCCTGAGCACATGAGAGCTCAGGATTTTTTTCGTTTTTTATTAATTACATATACCTTGAGGGGTTTATGTTGGTGAGGTTATTGGTAGCCAACCTTGCCCTAGAGCATCACTGAAAATACGTATTGTACTATCTGGTACGGACATCTGGTGAGCGCCTGCGGTCAGCCTGGTGACCACTTATCTGTTGAGCTGCTTTGAAACAACCCTGTTCTAACAGGATCACATTGGCCTCCTCACATCCCTGTTGCTGCGCTATTGACAGTATCTTTGTATATACCTTAGCACCCACCCTGATTAGGCTAATTAAACGATAGTTCTTGGGATCCATCATGTCACCGTTTTTAAGGCTGGGTTTAGTTACTGCCTCTTTCCAGTTTTCCAGGTATGCCCTGGTTGGTGTGCACTACTTAAACACTTCAGAGAGAAATTTAGTCCACCAGTCTATGTTGGATTTTATTATTACAGCTGGTAGGTCATCCGGACCTGCTGCTTTTGTCAGCTTGATTGACACAATTGTACGTTTCAATGTCTATACAGAGATCAAAGTAGCAAGGTCATCTACGTCTACTGCCCCTTCTTGTTCATCACCCTCCCCTCCCCCGTTTATATTGATTGCTGGTGGTTAACCCAAACCTCTTCATAAACCATACTTTCAGCCCTGATCTCCCTGCCATATAGGCATAATGTCAATGCCTTCCAAAATTTCTGAGTATACTGGGAAATGATTACGGCCAACATTTCATGCCAGTTATTCTTATAATATTGTTCCTTGTTCTGTATTAATCTTGCTTTATAGATTTTAAGGACTTTGCATAAGGAGTTGCTCTCAGTAGATGAAGAGTTTGCTCATTTCATTATTCTCAGCTATTTTTGCAACTCCTGGCATTGGGAATCGAACAAAGGTGCCCTCCTTTCCCCTGATATGTGGGGACTCTGAGCTGCAAAAGAGGTCATTTACCAGTTCACTTTCAGGTAGTTGACCAAATCTTTTATCTTGGCGTTATAGATACTTCTAGGATTCCTATCAAAGGAGGGAATACAGTTTAAATTAGATTTGTTTTGCAGGCTGTACAATTGCTGGCTATGGTGGGGAAAAATTCTGGTTGTCTTTCGGATATGCTGGCTTCTTGATCAGCCTACAGCAGAGACCTCCAGGGGATGTGGATGATCTTCCAGTTAACTACAAATCGTCTCTGGATCAATCGCTTCAACTTTTAGTTGGCTTCCTCACATCAAAAAGCACCTTTTGTCCTGAAACCTTACTCCATTCAGCAACCCTGCACATTTTCCACATTTTTCCTTCTGCTGTTTTAATAGCATTTTAGAATACTTTAAGACTTTCGATATTCACAGAAGGCATTTAGGAGCTCTAAAGGTGGGACTCCTAGCTTCTGCGAATACCAAAATGAGTAAGTGCCTTCTGTGAATACCAAAATGAGTAAGTGCCTTCTGTGAATACCAAAATGGTAGTAAGTTTAGGATTTTGTCTCAAGTTAGTTCTGTGAATCAGGCCCTCAGTTGCCAAAAGTGTCCCCATGTCTTGTGTCTACCTTATACGTGACCTCGTTGTTGGCACACTAAAGTCTCTAAGGTAGCGCCTCCACACAGTAATTACAAATTGCCCTACGATCCAAGTAAAAAAATCACTCAAAATTACTTGTTCACTTTTAGAATTTAAAAATACCGATGTTGTGGTTCATTAAAAATGTCTTTGTTGCACGCAAATCACCACACCCTTAGCCGTGAATGTTCAACTTCCTCCAGTCTTCAAGAGACAGCAAATGATGTGATCATATCGCCCTCCCTTTTGCTTGAAACACGCCGATGTGTCAGTTACTCACAATTACGACTGTGAAATGCAACATCTTTGAGTCTGCGCTCCGCCCACGGAGAGGCCCAGATTCACAAAGATTTCACGTAAGATTAGCATTACCTTTGTAACACTAACCCGACGTGAAACCTTTTTGGGGAGTAACGCTAATTGGTATTAGCATTGGTTTGTATGGGAATGGAATGCAAAGCAGCGTGAAACTCTGCTTTGCATTACTTTGTGTATAGGGGCCGTTACATGGGTGGTACATGGGCGTTCACATGCAACCACCCATGCTTTTTTATGCTAAACCCTATCTACTAAAATGAGTTGACATGGGTTTAGCACCAAAAATTAACACTGCTGGAAATCAGTCGTTAACAGGAGAAATATTTTAATTTCTCCTTTTTTTCTGACTTTGCATGCATGCTGCACTGTACACCATACATACAAAGTAGGAAAACTTTAAGCTGTGTCTAGCCATAGTATTTTGTACAGGAAAGATACCCTTCTTGTACAAAACCTATGGTAGACTCAGGCACCACCTTAGCACTATGTCGCTAAGGTGTGTGCCTGGCGTACGGCAGCTGAAATCAGTATCTGTGCTAGGGAGAGGGGAGGAGAAAGCCATATCTCTGTGAATTTGGCACTCTCCTGCTCTCTCCCTGTCATGCTAGGCTGCGCAGCATTTTTGGCTGCTGCACTGCGTTCGGTGACACCTTTCAGAATCTGGGCCCTAGTTTGTTGTGAAACACAGTTAAGCACGTCTGTTGCTCACGATTCCAACTATGAAGTGAAACGTTGTTGACGTATGCGTTGTACTGCACTCGCTGGTGTTCTGTTATGTCCTTTAATATGATCACCTTTTGATTTTCAGAAAACAGCCTTTATGTTTTTGTGCAAATGTACTCACTCGGCTCAAGCTGCTATCACATATGTGAACCTTGTTTTCTATTTAATTCTGTGAAGAACCAAAATCTTCTTTTGTAGTGTTGAGGTATTATCAAGCCACACTACTCTCCAGTGTGAAATAGACGAAACCCAACACACCGAGCCCAAGGATCAGGCAGATACCAGTCTGAATTCCGAGGTGAGTGTATTTGAAGGTGCTCCAGCGTGGAGTACAAAATCCCTCCCTCCATCACAGACCAAAGATCTCACAAACATACACTATCCATACATTCGCTGGTGGGGCCCATAACACCAACATTCACTCACCATCAATCTGTGTTTCTTGGGAGGCGATTATCTTTCAAACGCTGGCATGAAAGGAATTACCTTTTACCCTAATGAGCAACAAATCCACACAACCTTCTGATACTCATTAGGCCCTGAACTTCACCTTTTAATTTTCCTCTCATAAATCGGGATGGATCAGTTAGTTGAAGGTTTAGGTCGACTTCCAATTCTCTAATTTACCTTTTCATTAATACATTTTCAATGAATAAACAACCCAACTCATTCTGTAGTTATTCAATTCAATCTTTATCTAATTAATGCAAATTAAAATCATTCATTTAATCAAGTCGCCAATCATATTTACCTATTCTGGCTAATTGTCGTCCTCTATGTCAAATCTGGTAGTCTCGCACATCTATGCCCATCAAATTTAGTAATTTCAGTTCATCAGGAGTTTGGGCATTAATTCAGTCCGTCAAAGATTCAGGGAAACAGCTGTCCTGCAGTGTCACCGTCCTCTCCGTCAGCATAACGTCAGGAAATCGAGAAAAGCCAGAAACGAACACGCACCAACCTCTCTATTCTACCATAATTTATAGTAAAAATCATTGACGAATTGTAACAAAAATGGGTCTTCAGCTCCTCTGATTGGTCAATCGAAAATCGTCTGACAGGGTTCACACAAAATAATGTCTCTTATGTCATCAATCTTGCTTGTTCCGGTTTCTAAAGGCATCTTATTGTTCTTTCTGAAAAGCTGGCTTGCTTCCCAGGGCGACCTTGGTGGGTACAGTCTGGTTAGGATCATGACGAGGCCACTGTAGCTGGCATTAGCGCAGGCGCACTTCACCCAAACCTCATGTAGCATCGACGGTCGGATTAGATACCAGAGGCAGCCATCTTGTGGCAGGCCCAAATGGTCAACTTAAGCAAAAGAAACACAAAACGTAATTAATACATAGAAATGACTAAATAAATGTTATTCCCTCACTAATACCCATATGTGTATGTATTTATCTAGCAATAAGCAACACTCAAGCGGTTTATACTTACAAAATAAAGCACAAATCACAAATACATCACAAAAGCAACATATATCATGCAATATTCTAATTGTCTATCATTAGTATGCGTACGTAATTTAGTTTACGATTTAATAAAATCATGCAAAGCAATCCCACATGTATTTCAATCATTAATAAAATTGATTAGTAACTTCCACTTCAATCCGTTAGTTCAATTATAATTAATTAATTAATCTAATTAGTACAAACGTGCAAAATGGGGAGGGTATACAACATTTTTTGCATTACCCGCTCCAGCAATCCCCCCTTTGGTGATTTTATCACCATACCACCCAAAAATGTTGTTCTGTCTTTTACGGAATCTTTTAAAATGTTTTCTTGCTCTGAATCATAATTCAGTTTCACCTACGTCTTCTCTTTTTGCTGATTCATACATACTCTCCTTCCACTCCTCCAATTCTATCTCTTCAATTTCCCGTTCTTGTTTCTTATCTTTTCTTCTTAATTTTTCGCTTTTTACTCTTTTCTTGTTTTTATTATTTTTGCAACAAATACAACCTAGTCTTATCACTAATATTATGCAAATTACACATGTTAATGGAAACAATATTTTGCCTACAAATGTACTACTAAGCTTTACTAAGAAATTTTTAATAGCAGCTATTTTCTTTCCAATCTTTTCCCAAACACCTTCAACCTCCAGTGGTACAATTTCATCATGCAATTCAGTAATATTACTAATATACATTTTCAGATCTTTGCTTTCGTCAGGAATGTAAGTACAACAATGTTGAACTTTCAGCATTCCACAGACTCCACCCTCTTTTGACAATAATATATCAAGGGCAAGTCGATTTTGCATTACCATAGCACGCATGGCAACCATTTCAGTGTCTACCAATAAGAATCCTCCAGTGGTGCTTGTTGACAAGCGATCCACTACTGTTGACAGCCTTCTAATTTTGTTTGCATTCAGAGATATTCCCACTGCTGGTATCAATGCTCCAAAAATGTCACCTACAATTTCTGCCCAAGATTCTCTCTTACTCCGTGCTAAATGATTACTTAAACTATGTACACCATCTTCTCCTCTATCCATATGAATTTTTTTTGGAAAGACCAGGCCTACGTAACATGTGCCATACCAATGGTCTGGCAAACGATAATATGCCCTGTTCCCACAAATAAAATATGATCCAGGAAAGACTGGACCTTTTCCGCCTTTAAATCCCCATCCACCCATGATTCGATATGTATCATGGCACTCACTAATACCTAGAAAATAATTAGCATGCACAGTTTGATTCCTTCGAATACAAAATTTCCCTTTCTGAGGCCAATCTAAAGCTATAGTTGGACTAGCTTCTCCTTTCAAGTGTTTTTCTCTTTCTACATCCCAGACTGTTTTCTCCACCTTCCCTTCTGCTGCCTTTCTTTGCATTTTCAGTCTCCTTTCTTCAACCATGTCTAAGAATGTCCTTTCCTCTTTCTTCAAACTGCACGTCAAATTGTTTCTAAAAATATATTCTAATGTTAGTTCTTTAGTTTCTAAGAAAAATTCACCTAATACCCTTGCAGGTTTTACTTTGTTAAGTTTATTAAAAGAAGGCACTTGCTCAAAAATGTTATCTACATCTGAAAAATAATATTCTAATTTCCCTGTCTGATCAAATAAACTAGCTATTACACTACATGTTATTCCATACGTTGCTGGAAGGTGATGATAAGTAACTCCTTCAGAAACAGATGCAGGTAACTGCATGCATACGTAGCAGTCCCTTACATCCATTGTCTTTACATATTCATACAATAATTTTGAAAACACATTATTAGAAAAATCTGTTATTGACCTGTCTTTATGTAAATAATTGTTGTCTATTCTAGTTGGAACTACCTTTGGAATATTCCCTATATTAGTTTTGTTCTCACTATGTCCTTCTAATGTATCTATAGTGACCTTAAAATAAATGAAAAGAGCAAGGATGCTCCATAAAAGCATTAATAATCCTGTACAACAACAACACATTTTACACCATCTTTTCATGAATGTTCATCTACCTTTGCTACTATCTATGTTAGCCATCTTTGTTAAAATGGACCGTGTCTTTCACTTCTCAACTAGTTTTCTAACCTAAGGCCCTAACACCTATTTGGTTCTACCAGTATCTATGTTTTGACTTAATTTCTTGTTTTCTTCATCAACAGCTTTCTTGATTTATTCAGTTTGGCATCTCATCATTCTTCACTTTCCTTTCATCATCCAAGTACAGAATTTCCTGAACTTCTGTTTCTTCTTCTCCAATGTCGGACAAGAGAACTCTCAGGATTTCCGATTCTTCTTCTTCTTCAACCACTTTCAGTACAGCCTCCTCTGGATTTCCTTGACTATCTGCCTCTTCTCCCTTTTCAGGCAGAGCCACGTACGTCCATTCCGGTGACTTATACTTCTGGTTAGGTTTCCTTGTTCTTTTACTCTCTTTATTCTCAGTTATTTCGTCTTCTTTCGATTTTTCTTGACTTGTTACTTCATTCACCTGTTCAGCCCTTGGTGAATTCACTCGTGTCAGTCAATATGATCAATTTCCTTATTTTATTGGGCCAAACGTCATCCTTTGCAACTCTTTTTACTTTACTTCCTTTGTCGTTCTTTTCATTTCTCCAAGCTCTCTTTCTTAGAACTCGACCTTCAGGTATTTCATTTTCACTCTCTTCAGACTCTGTCTCAACTTGCTTTGTCTTTTCAACAATTTCTTCTTCCACCACTTGTTAAGTTTTCCCTACTTCTGTCCCTCCTCGGATCTCCGACACGCAATCTTCCTGCTGGCTTCTTGTCCCTTCACCTAACTAGATGTTGCATTTCCCTACACCTCCTCGGGGGTCTTCCGCAGAAATCTGTCCCTCTCTCTCTGTACCTGTCCATTGTTCACTTAAATTTGTTTATTTCCGGTGGAATTTCTCTCAGTCTCTCATCTGGTACTTCCTTTTCTCTAATTTCTTTTATTGTTTCTTCAGTATTTTTCCCTCTTTTCTTTCTGTGTTCTTTTCTAGAACCCTGTGCTTCTTGTTCGTTTCCGGAATCGCTGGGTTCAGAAATCTGCAATCTTCTTCTCAGAGAGCTACTTCTGGGGACCAAAGCTATACTTGGTTCTTTTTCCCCCCTTTCAGAGTTTTCTCGTGTCTTCGACTCTTCGTCATCTGACTCAGTACTTGATTCTGATTCATCAAAATATTCTTTTCCTGTGCTGTCCACTGGATTTGGAATTCTCAATGTGTGACTTGCATGGATCCAGTTTTTCAGTCCAGCAAACTTCACAGCTGTTGTCGTGGTCAGAATGACTTGTCTTGGTTTTCCCCACCTTGGAACCAAACAATTTCTTCTTCTGTGGACCTTTATCCTTACCCAGTCACCTGGGCTCAGATCATGGGCTGGCTTCTTTTCAAGTGTGGTGGCATCCGCTCCAACCTGATGAAACACAGAATGAGCTGCGTCAGCCAGGCCTTCACAGTATTCCAACACCATGTCATCAGTTATAGTCATCAGCTTGTTGACTGGTATAAACACATGTCTCATAGCAGGTCCCATGATTATTTCATGAGGACTCAATCCTGTAGTTCTGTCTGGAATTGACCTAATTGTCATGAGTGCTAGAGGCAAGACATCAGGCCATTTCATACCTGTGGCCAAACACATTTTCCCTATTCTATTTTTGATAGTACCATTCATCTGTTCAACCACACCAGAAGCCTCTGGTCGGTAGGCACAATGTAGTTTTTGTTCTACATTCAATGCTTCACAAATTAATCCTACAATCTCATTATGGAAATGTCCTCCTCAGTCTGATTCAATTGCCACTGGGAACACGAACCTAGGAATGAACTCTCTCAGCAGTAGCTTGGCTACTGTCATCCCATCATTTCTCCTTGTTGGGAATGCTTCCACCCACCTAGAGAATAGGCAGACCACAACCAAAACATACCTCAGTCTGTTACAGGGAGGCATTTCAATGAAATCTACTTGCATTCTGGTGAAAGGCCCTCCTTCTCGACCTATCGTTCCCAGACTCACTACAGTCTTTCTCCCAGGATTGTATTGCTGACATATTTGGCATCTTTGACAAAGACTTTCTGCTACAAGTCTGAATTTTGCATTGTACCAGGTCTGCTTAAATGACCTGATCATGGCATCTCTCCCTATGTGTCCCTGGCCATGATACATCCGTGCCATGGTAGACATCATGCTATCAGGCATAACTGGTCTTCCATCTCGATAGACCCACACATGATCCTTTTCCCTTGGGGCACATCCTGCTTTTACTCATTGTTTCATTTCCTCATCTCCTGCCTCTTCTTGAAACTGTCTTACCTCTTCCCAAGTTCCTACAATGTTAGTAAACATCAATGAGCAAGAAGACATTTCTCTTTCCTTAGCCCGATTGACCGAATTCTGATTACGTGCACAATACTGTGCCATGTCATTTGCATATCGATTTCCTGTGGCAATATAATCACCACTTTGACTATGAGCAGCACATTTTACAACAGCCAATTGTCTAGGCAGCTGTATTGCCTCAAGCAATTTTCCAACCACTTCAGCATTTTTAATAGGAGTTCCACTCGAGGTCAGGAAACCTCTTTGTAGCCATAATTGGCCAAAGTCGTGGACCACTCCAAAGCTATACTGGCTGTCAGTTATCACAGTCGCTCTCACACTTTTCCCAATCTTGCATGCTCTAGTCAAAGCCACAAGCTCTGCTACTTGGGCCGATTTTACTCCTTTCAGATAGGATGCTTCTATTACTGCTGCGACTGTGCATACTGCATATGCTGCACTCAGCACTCCTTCATCTGTTCTCAAACATGACCCATCAACGAACATCACAAAATCACTTTCTGGCAAAGGTACATCTTTTATATCTGGTCGGGGTTTTGTACAAAAATTTAGTACATCTAAACAATCATGATCTACTTCATCACTTACTTCCACAATCTCGGCATCAGGCAACAATGTTGCAGGATTCACATTCAAACATCTTGCAAGACTCACATTAGTTGCACCCAATATGACCTTTTCATACTTAGTCAGCCGACTGTGTGTCATATACTGAGTACAACTGCTGGTTAACAGGATCGCCACATCATGAGGTACAAACACTTTCAATGGATATCCCATCACAATTCCTTCACTCTGCTCCAAACTTCGACATGTTGCAGCCACCGCTTTCAAACATCCAGGTAAAGCTACAGCTACTGGATCAAGCATTGATGAAAAATATGCAATTGGTCTTCTCAGTTTTCCATGCTTCTGGATCAACACAGAAAGTGCACATCCATTTCTCTCACTGCAATACAACTCGAATTCTTTCTCATAGTCAGGCATACCTAATGCAGGTGCTTCACACAAACCATCTCTCAATTTTTTAAATGCTGCCAATTCCTCCTTGTTCAACTCAATGGGATCTTTCACATCACTTCTCGTCAATCGCACCAAAGGTTTTGCGATCAAAGAGAAGTTGCTGATCCACTGACGACAGTATCCAACCATCCCCAAAAACATTCTCACCTCTCTTTGAGTCATGGGAGCTCTCATTCCTTTTATAATTCTGATTCTGTCTATGGTTATTTTCCTTAGTCCTTTCTCAATGTTATGTCTTAAATACTGTACTTCCTTTTTACAAAACTGTAATTTCGATGGTGACACTTTAAGTCCTCCATCTGCCAAATGATTTAGCAAGGCTATCGTGTCTACCTCACAGGCTTCACGTGTTTTTGATGCCACCAAAAGGTCATCAATGTATTGACCTAACACTGAATTCTCGGGCATTTCTAGACTCTCCATAGACTTCTTCAATAACTGATTAAATATTGAGGGGCTTTCTGTATACCCCTGTGGGATTCGGCACCATGCCAAAATACGCTCACCAAAACGAAATGCAAAAATTTGCTGACTGTCGTGGTGCAATGGGATGGAAAAGAAAGCATGACACAGATCAATTACTGTATACCATTCTGCATCATGGGGAATCTGATATAAAATCACTGATGGATTTGGTACAATAGGGCAACATGACAGCACAATTTGATTCACCTTTCTCAGATCTTGCACTATCCTGAATTTCCCATTAGGCTTTTTCAGTCGCATTATCGGTGAATTACATGGACTACTCATTATTTCTCTCAAAATTCCTTACCTGATCATTTTCTCTATTACAGGAGTTACTCCTTCAATTATTTCAGGTGTCAATTTGTATTGCGGAACATTGGGATATGTTACTCCTTCCTTTACTGTTATTTTTATTGGATCTACATTTCTCATTAGCCCTACATCTTCTCCAGTGAAATCCCAAACTTCTGCTTTTACAGACTGTCTCAATTCTTTAGGTAATTTATCAGGGCTGAATACAGCATATGTTTCAGTAACTTAATTTTCTCTGTTAGCTATGGTCATCTTATACAGTACATCATCATCCGGTGTTTCAAAAGCTATTCCATCCGGAGTACAGAATATAGTGCCATTCATTTTGCACAACAGGTCCCTACCTAATAAATTCACAGGACTGGTGTCGCACACCACAAAGCGGTGCATTTCTGAAAATTTCCCTATGCTAACTTTCACTGGTTCTGTAAGGTATGTTTTAATCTGTCTGTTGAACACACCAACTACTTGGATCGTTTCATCCGAGAGAGGAAGATTCTTAATATCAGCTGATCTAACAGTTGATCGAGTAGCACCAGTATCCACTAGGAAAGTAATATTTTCATTATTAACCTTCCCATCTACAAAAGGTCCTGTCTAGTCTACTTCTAGAGTTGCGCCAAGTATGCACTCTCCTTCCTCCCTTCGGCACCGTCAATAACTTTCTTCTGAGTCACTTTCATCGCGTTGCAGCCAATACTGCGAGACAGCGCTAGCGCGTGGCAGCTTATTTACCTGTTCTTCATTGTAGAATCCCGATTCACTACTATACTTCTGTGAGTTTCTGCTCTGTGGAAAAGGTGGTTTTGGCACCTGATTCTGTGGGGTAACAACTTGCTGCTGTTGCTGCAGTTGACCACTCACCTCATGCTGCACCTGTGGGTTCAATGATGGATTTTCATTATTAGTACTTGAGGGAAATTTACACTCGGATTTCCAATGCCCTATCCTACCACAATTATGACACGGAAATTTCTTTTTAGCTTCCTCAATATTCCCTTTATATTTCCCAGGATTAAATTTCGGTTTTGACCCTGCTTGTTCCACTAATTGTGCTTCTTGTCTCTCTGCTACTTTTACCTGTGCCCACATTGCCTTTTCTTTTAGTTTCCGCTGTTTTGCTTCAATTTCATCACTGAAATATTTATCATGTCTCAATACTTCATCTATTTTCTTGTTTTGCCAATCTACCGTATGCTGTTTAATCATTTCACCAATTTCTGGACGTAAACCATATACAAATCTGTATACAAAATCACTCAAATCCTTTTCACTCAGATTCTCATCTCCGCTAAACTGCTTAAAAGCTAGTATTAGCCTCTCATAATATGCATGTACTGACTCTTTACTTTTTTGGTGTGTTCGATCAATTTTTACCCAATCTGTCTCTTTAGGGGGCACTTTTTTTTTCAAAAATACCACAACCTGCTCATATTTCTTCATTACCTCGGGGTCAGGAGCTCCTGTTTTAGGATCCCTAGGATATTCCTGGGTTGGCCAATTTATCATGAGCTTGCACTCTGTCCATAAATCTGCTGGTACAATTATGTCAAATAGACTATTCAAATCAATCCATAGTACTTTAGACAATTTTACAAATCTGTCTACCTGCCTGTACCACTCGACGGGCTTTTCACACAGTCGAGGGAAATAATTTGTAAAAGACAAAATATCCTGTCTCGTCCATGGAACATGTACATATCCTCCTCCTGGAATCTCTCTCATAGAGCATTCTGTCACTACCTTTTCCTTTTCTCTTACAGGAAATGCTGAAAATGCCTTATCTGAGGCATCATCGCATTTTCTATACCACCTGCTTCTCCATTTATCCACATCTCCCCATTTTCTCAGCAAAATGATTATGTCCTTAATTTGACCTATTCGTCCTGTGGTGTTCATATTTTCAATATCCTTTTTGGTGAAATCTACTCGATATGGTTTCTGTAAGGCTTTTACCTTTTCAATATCAATGCCCATCTCATTTGCCACTTCCTCTAACCTTTCATATAAGTTCTTTGCTCTCCAGGTCACACTTTTGCACAAAAATAATAATTCTTCATCCTGATATGTTTTCAATTTTTCTGTTGGGATAGTCCCTACTATTAATTCTTCCAATACCATTTGTAACTTGGCCACATCAATTGATTGGGATTCTTTGTCTTTCCTCTGCAAGCTTCTTAACCATTCACTTAACTCCTCTGTCGATGGTCCTACTGGTTTCTCTACATCTCCTTGTCCAAAATCTTTTTGTGTTTCTGACACTGTCTCTATCATTGTCATACATCTCTCTGCACAATTCTGACCTACAAACGGATTATTTGAAAAATTTGGTTCAATTACACTCATAGTCTGACTCCATGGATTCTCATTCTGACTCACTCTTGGTTGTTCTACCGGTTTATTACTTCTGTAAGGGACTGTCAAACAATGCTCACTGTCCTTCTGTTTGTCAAAAATAGGCATTACTGGACCTTTCGTTACTGGAAGTCACCGCTTCTAGATTCTTACTCAATTCTCTTATTTTCTCAGTTAATTCTAGGGTCGTTTTTGCTAATTCTGCAGAATTTTCTCCATCCGTTCATCCTTCCGACCTCTTTTCTACCTCTCTAGTAGCATTGTTTTTACCCAAATCACGTGCATCGTGCTGCCATGCAATCCACTTTTGGGGAAGCGCTTCAGCCCACTGGCGCGTGCACTGGCGACGGGCGTGCGGTTACGCGCACAATGACGAGCAGAGGCGCCATATGGCTTTCCTCTCTCGTCATGAGGCGCGCAGATCGCACACCACTCGCCAGCCAGCCTGCTTTCACTTTTGCGCCTCAATGCTCCTCCCCCTCCCCCACCACAGAGCGCGTCCGTCTTTTTGTTGCTTGTTTGTTTTCCTTTCTTTTTCGGAAACCCTTGATCACAGACTCGAAGTCGTGCTCTCAGTTCAGATGCTACGTTTGGACTTCGGCCCCCAAAAGGTCCTGTTAACGTACAGTGACCTTGAGTGAAAGCACACCACCTGGACATAGCTGCTCGGTCTGGGCTCCGAACCAAAATAATTGAAAATGTTTTGTTGTTCCTTTAACCCCTTCAGTGCCCATGACGAGCTGGACTCGTCATGGGATGCGGTGGCGCTGTGCCCATGACGAGTCCAGCTCGTCATGAACTCCGCCCGCTAATGGAAGGCGCGGCACTGGGCGGGGAAAGGGGCGGGCATGCAAGGGGTTAAAAGAAAATTTGCTTTTCCCCCTTTTTTTCCAATGCACGATTTTATAGAGAGACATTTCCCAGCTGCGCCTTGTTTAATCAGCTTGCTTCCAAAACTTTCAGGAATAGTCAAAATAAATATAACTACTATTGTTTGCTGGTTTTATTATTTAAATAATTAATTTTGCAGAAATGAATTACTATCCACTTCCGCGGTTATTTCCGCTCATTATATATATATATATGCTCCAACCAGATTTTAACTTTCGTTTCCACAAAAAAAAAATGAAAATATTTCCGTAAACTTTCATGTATTTTGCAAAAGATTTTGAATGTCTCTCATACATTGTTGGTAAACAGAGCATTAGGGCGTTGCCTTTCCTATATTATGGGTTACATTGACAAAGCCGGATTTCTTACAGACCTGTACCCTGCTCAACTCTGTGTGTGATTCAATATGGCGCATCTTTACGCAGCTAAATACCTTAATGTGAATAGTTCCACAAGATACGCCCGTTTATGACTGATAACCCGATCATTCATACGGCGCGCGCAGTGCATGTGCATATTTTGATTTGAGTAGAATTTCAACTCTCTAGGGGCTTCAGAACTTGCCTCCCTCGGTGCTGCTGCCTGTGGTGCCTGAGGGGCGGGGGTCTGCAGTGAAGGAAGCTATTTGTCACCACTCGCCTCATCTGAGGAGGAATCCCAGACAGCACTGACCAGCTGGCCTTACCACGACTAATGCATAATTGTCTTACTAAATTCACGTGACTAGTAACGCAGTAATTGCGGTAGAGTAGCCCAGCATAGCTGCAAGTGGTAGCGCCATCTGTGGCTGCACCACTGTCACTGCGCTACATCATTTCCGGCTTGAATCAGACACTCTGGGCAGTGCTTAATTTGAGACGGTGACTGCAGGTGTAGCCCACCAGCACTCATTTTTTGGGAATCAACATGTACTTTTACCCATCAGAAATTGACCCCGGGGAAGAGGTGATGCATAAAGGCTAGAGCTGACGATTTCGCAGTTGAGGAATCTGGCTCAAATCCCGGCCTCGTTCAAAATATTTTGATCTTGGGCAAATCCCTTAATCTCCACATGTTTAAGAAATAATGTAATCTAGTGCTCATGTTAAGCGCTCTAATTGGAAAGTTCAAGCTATATAAAACTGCACACAAAAAAACGAGAGAAAAAACACGAGAAGAAACAACAGTAGGGCTTGAAAAGCAATTGAAAGAGTGGAATAAAGGGGCAGAGAGTGTAATGTGGGGGAAGAAAGCCATGCACTGCTGCACGCCACTGCACGCCACACACTGCTGCACACCGCACACTGCTGCACGCCGCACACTGCTGCACGCCACACACTGCTGCACACTGCTGCATTACTCACTGCTGCATGCTGCACGACACTGCTGCACGCAGCACACTGCTGCACGCCGCACACTGCTGCATGCCTCACACTGCTACACAAAACACTGCTGCACACCACACACTGCTGCACGCTGCACAATGTTGCACGCTGCACACTGCTGCACGCCGCACACTGCTGCATGCCGCACACTGCTGCACGCCTCACACTGCTGCACGCCGCACACTGCTACACGAAACACTGCTGCATGCCACACACTGCTGCACGCCACACACTGCTGCACGCAACACACTGCTGCACGCCACACACTGCTGCACACTGCTGCATTACTCACTGCTGCACGCTGTACGACACTGCTGTACGCCGCACACTGCTGTACGCCACACACTGCTGCACGCCACACACTGATGCATGCCGCTGCACGCCACACACTGCTGCACGCCGCACACTGCTACACGAAACACTGCTGCACGCCACACACTGCTGCACGCCACACACTGCTGCACGCCGCACACTGCTGCACGCCGCACAATGCTGCCCGCCGCTACACAAAACACTGCTGCATGCCACACACTGCTGCACGCCGCACACTGCCGCATGCCGCTGCACGCCACACACTGCTGCACGCCGCACACTGCTACACGAAACACTGCTGCACGCCACACACTGCTGCATGCCACACACTGCTGCACGCCACACACTGCTGCACGCCGCGCAATGCTGCCCGCCGCTACACGAAACACTGCTGCATGCCACACACTGCTGCACACCGCACACTGCTGCACGCCACACACTGCTGCACGCCACACACTGCTGCATGCCACACACTGCTGCACGCCACACACTGCTGCACACTGCTACATTACTCACTGCTGCATGCTGCACGACACTGCTGCACGCAGCACACTGCTGCACGCCGCACACCGCTGCACACCACACACTGCTGCATGCCTCACACTGCTACACGAAACACTGCTGCACGCCACACACTGCTGCACGCCGCACACTGCTGCACGCCACACACTGCTGCACACCGCACACTGCTGCACGCTACACACTGCTGCACGCCACACACTGCTGCACGCCACACACTGCTGCACACCTCACACGGCTGCACGCCGCACACTGCTGCAATAGGTCTCACATTTATAAGAGTTTATGCTACTGACATTGTAAATGACAATGCCTTTTATTTGTTTTAAAACCAAAACATAAATAAAAGGCATTGTAATTTTACAATGCCAATAGCTCAAACTCTTATAAATGCGAGACCTATTGCATTGCAAATGCTTGTTATAATTCGTACTGTTTCTCTCATTGTGGCACTTGGGGTTAATATTTCCTGTTCTGGTCCATACGGTGGTGGATTCTTATAGAACATATCATCAAGAACATCATCCTCGGACTCATTCACTCCATACCCTCTCAATTCCACATTATGCCTCTTTTCTACACACTTTCGTCCTTCATTCTCTCCTACAGTTCTTACAGGGAACACACCCTCAGTCATACTCGCATCCCGCCATCTTCTCATTCGATCATTATGTGTTTCATGTTCGTATGGTCTTCCGAACAGGTACCTATATCCTCTACCATTTCTTTGTATCTCTCGTTCATGCATTTCATCTTCCCATTCGGTCAAAGCCTCAAACTGTGTCGGTCTAGGTCTTGGTTCTAAATTCATCATTTTCTCTCTCAAATTTCTCAAAACAGACAAATTAAATGAACCATGTTCTGGAAAAGCTAATACTCCATCTTCTTTTGTGTATCTCACCCAATTGTCTAACCAAATACAAGTATGATACCCATATTTCGCAATCATAAAGGATGCGGAGGTTTTCGGTGGAGGAAGTAACTGTCCTTCCCTGGTTTTGACCGGTTTGTCTTTCTTAAACCACTTCTTGATTCTTCCTAACCATGACTTTTTCTCTTTTTCTGGTGGATCATAATACATTTTCTTGTCTTTCGTGTGTCGCTAGTCTCTCTTTACAACTGTACCGCTATTCTATCCAATCACAGCGCGACTCACACTAACGCACCAATTCAGAGCGTCTACGTCACTGTCACAATCCTCAAATCCCAGCACGACTCACACTAACGCACCAATAAGGAGCGTCTACGTCACCCTGTATTTCTCCACTCCTAGCACGGCGTACACTAACGCACCTATCTGGAGCGTTTTACAGTTCTGACCGACTGTCCAATCCCAGCGCGGTCGTTCTGACGTCAGCAGCCGCTGCGGCAGCTCCTGCTCCTGTCTACCCCTCCTTTACAAATCTGCTCAGTAAGTTTTTGTTTCAATTTCTACACTTCTGTTAGTAACAACATAGAAACGTCTCCATTGTCCGCTTCGCTAACCAAAGAACAGCAAAAGACCTTTCTCACAAGAATTCCGTCTTTCCCGAGAGCAGCGCTTACCTCTGCCCTACTACGTAATCGTTACTTCCGTTGATAAAGTAGCACATCCCTCTACTTCACCCTTCTAACAAGCATTAGCCATATGTTTCTCTAGTATTTAAGAGACATAGTTGGAGACCCAATGCTCCTGAGAAATAAACCCAGAGTTTCGCAATTAACCCGAATGCCTTTACATTCACGCACGTTCACACAAGAAAAATGTAGTACGTTCTCACAGAATCCTGTCTTTCCCGAGAACAGCGAACAATCTGTCCTACTACAGAATTATGACATACGTTAACAAAGCAGCGCTTACCTCTCCTTTGTCCTTCTAACAAGCTCAGAGAGTACCTATTACCTTTCCAGTGATAAGCGTTATCGGAATGCCAGTTGGATCCCTGGTACCTAAGACCAGAACTTTACAGGTAACCTTCGCTATCATACACTCTTCTCTCACACAGAAAATGTCTCTAATAGCAACACACGACGATGCTACCGAATCGAACCCAGACAATGCGTCGTGCAACTTCAATCGTCACACGTTTCCCCTGTGTACCTACAGGATAACAACAATTCTGTCTTTCCCGAAAGCAGCGCTTACCTCTGCTCTACTACGGAACCGTTACAAACTTCCGACTTCCTACATCCCAGAAGCCGTGCTAACGACATAAAACTCGACACAACTCAACATAGAGTGTTAGTACATAAATCAATACCAATCAGTAATCAATAATCAATAAGCAATGTACAAGCAATAATCACCAAACCAAAGCAATAACAACCATCATACTGCTACCAGAAAAACTGCTCCAGCGTGGAGTATAAAATCCCTCCCTCCGTCACAGACCAAAGATCTCACAGACATACACTATCCATACATTCGCTGGTGGGGCCCATAACATCAACATTCACTCACCATCAATCTGTGTTTCTTGGGAGGCGATTATCTTCCAAACGCTGGCATGAAAGGAATTACCTTTTACCCTAATGAGCAACAAATCCACGCAACCTTCTGATACTCATTAGGCCCTAAACTTCACCTTTTAGTATTCCTCTCATAAATCGGGATGGATCAGTTAGTTGCAGGTTTAGGTTGACTTACAATTCTCTAATTTACCTTTTCATTAATACATTTTCAATGAATAAACAACCCAACTCATTCTGTAGTTCTTCAATTCAATCTTTATCTAATTAATGCAAATTAAAATCATTCATTTAATCAAGTCGCCAATCATATTTACCTATTCTGGCTAATTGTCATCCTCTATGTCAAATCTGGTAGTCTTGCACATCTATGCCCATCAAATTTAGTAATTTCAGTTCATCAGGAGTTTGGGCATTAATTCAGTCCGTCAAAGATTCAGGGAAACAGCTGTCCTGCAGTGTCAGGAAATCAAGAAAAGCCAGAAACGAACCCGCACCAACCTCTCTATTCTACCATAATTTATAGTAAAAATCATTGACAAATTGTAACAAAAATGGGTCTTCAGCTCCTCTGATTGGTCAACCGAAAATCGTCTGACAGGCTTCACACAAAATAATGTCGCTTATGTCATCAATCTTGCTTGTTCCAGTTTTTAAAGGCGTCTTATTGTTCTTTCTGAAGAGCTGGCTTGCTTCCCAGGTCGACCTTGGTGGGTACAGTCTGGTTAGGGTCATGACGAGGCCACTGTAGCTGGCGTTAGCGCAGGTGCACTTCACCCAAACCTCATGTAGCATCGACGGTCGGATTAGATACCAGAGGCAGCCATCTTGTGGCAGGCCCAAATGGTCAACTTAAGCAAAAGAAACACAAAACGTAATTAATACATAGAAATGACTAAATAAATGTTATTCCCTCACTAATACCCATATGTGTATATATTTATCTAGCAATAAGCAACACTCAAGCGGTTTATACTTACAAAATAAAGCACAAATCACAAATACATCACAAAAGCAACATATATCATGCAATATTCTAATTGTCTATCATTAGTATGCGTACGTAATTTAGTTTACGATTTAATAAAATCATGCAAAGCAATCCCACGTGTATTTCAATCATTAATAAGATTGATTAGTAACTTCCACTTCAATCCGTTAGTTCAATTATAATTAATTAATTAATTAATCTAATTAGTACAAACATGCAAAATGGGGAGGGTATAGAACATTTTTTGCATTACCCGCTCCAGCAAAGGCACCTCATCCACATCAACAGCCAAATGACATTCAATGGAACAGTACTACACATGCCAGGGAAGGAGAACATATCCCACGCAAGGCAATTTTAGGGATTGTCAGGGAGGCTTAAAACGCTTGGTTAATGGGAGTCATGCCGCCCCCCCCTTCCCAGCCTTACCCAATCCCCAGTGTTTCCCCTAGTCTGTTTGAGGGGCGAGTTCTGAGCTAGTTTCACCACCACCCTATCACAACATTGCATCAAGAAGATTTTTGTTCTTGACACTAATAATTTAACTGATTATGTCTGGGTTTTTTAACAGATCCCGTTGTTTCAGTAAATCCCTACACCGAGGGTCTTTGCTCACAGTACTTTTCCACAGAAGCAGATCCATATTGCCTAGTTCTCAATTAATCCCCAGCTAACACCAGACTTGCGGCCATGCCCTAACAATCCGGCAAATTTCTTCATACTTTAAGCTGGCTAGTGGCAATGCTACCTTTGGATGAGTTATTGGGGTGTAGTTATCAATAATGCAACAGGTGCCGTGGCACTGAGGCCCAAAGGTCATAGGGAACCTCTGCAACCCAATTGGTTCCGTAATTCAGTTTCTAATGAGGGTATAGGGGCATCTTGCTTGCTTGCATTTGGGCCCCTGACATCTTTGCTATGCCATTGCTGGGAATATGTATGGATGGGTACATGTATTGGAATATGTCCTTTCCTGGAGGGCAGATCCACATTTTTCAACTCCTAAACCACTGATATGTGGTGTTGCACAGGGTTCTGCTCTGAGCCCACTTTTGTTCAATCTTTACTTTTGCCCCTTGGTGAATCTCATTGAATATTGGGGTGTCAAGGTAATGTCTTTCGTTGATGACACCCGTCTGCTTTTCCTTCCAACATAGCTTTTCACAATTTTAAAGAATGTCTTGAGGGGTTGCGGCGTGGCTGGATGCAGATTGTTTAAAACGAAATTCCGACAAAACTGAAGTTTTGGTTTTTAACCAAAATGGCCTCCGCCGTCCTCTCTCTGGTGGCCGGGTGAACTTAACACTCGCCCTAATTTTACCTATTCAGTTAGGAATCTGGGCATTATCTTTGATTCGACTCTCTCCTTTGTGGTGCAGATTAAACACATTTTGCCTTTCTGTTTTCTGAAGGTGAAAACCCAAATTGTGATTCGGTAACAAGTTACTGAATCGCATTTTTGGTTTTTTACCTCCCAAAATGCATTTTTCCAGTTGCAAACGGGACGATTCTGCAAACCTAAGAGGACACCTCTTCAAGCTGAAAAATAAAAAAAATGGGTAAAGTTCCAAAAATGCCTTTCAACATACTGGTAGTGTGACGAAAAATTATTCCGTGCAAAATTGTTGCTTAGAAAATCACATCTAAAAATAAATAGCAAGTATCAAAAGTCCGAAAATTAACACCTTGACTTCAGATATCAAAAGTTGTTTGAGCCTTCTAATTTAACTTTCCTGAGTTGGTTCTTGAATTTGTTGTGATTTCGGAAGCTTTGTACACTTTCAATAAGTTTTTATTATTCATTTTGTATTTCTGGCGTAGAGTGCCTAATGGATGGGAAAACTTGGGTGGAATGTGTGGTGTTCTTAATGGCTTGGAGTTAATTGTTAAGATAACACTAACCTACGGCGGCACCAGCAGGCAGTGTAAGATTACCCAATAAGCCACACTCACGTTGATGCACACGGCAGTGCATCTTACACATATTTTTAACAGGGATAACTGTATTTGTGACTCTTGGGAAGTACATCTCACAGTAATTAGAAATGTCGTATGAGTCATAAGCTGTGACAGACAAATGCAGGGCGAGAGAGAACTCTGGCCTACACACAGCTTTAACCTTCTTGCCAGCCTCAAATAATAAAAAGAAACAAAAAAATGCATACATACTTAGGGCCCTGTTATGAGTTCAACGGTGCGGTGGCGGCGGGTTGGCCTGCTGCCCAACTCCAACCCAGTGTGAGAACCGCCCGCCATTTAATTGATATTTTAGTCATTGGTGGGCATTTTCTTTGCTGCTCCCACGGCGGTGACTGTAAAATAGGCACCGCCTGATGAGGACATCAAAGTAAGTTCCAGCACGGCATGGACTATGAAGTCCATGCCGTGCTGGAACTGGGTGCATGGGGTATACACATGGAGTTAGGCACAATTCCTGACCGCCACTCTTTTCATGGAGGAAAGACCTCCATGAATTCAGTGGCTGTGAGGAAAGTCTAAATATGCTTGGCGGGATTGCGGTGGTCCCGCCAAACATACTGATGCCTCGCGACTGCCACACCACAGCCAGTGAATGGCAGTTCCCTGACAGAGTGGGAGGTCCCAGGGCAGCACTACCGGCAAGGTTGTAATGTGGCGGTTTGAAGAGTGCTACCGCCGCCCTACCGTGAGTCTGATGGTCCGAGGACCGCCAGACTCATAATTAGGCCCATTGAGTGGATTTGGGACAGCCATCGTTATCCATTTGTCTGTTCAATAGTCATTCACATTTTGCTTTCTTCCATCACAGCATACAGCACAGGGCAACGGGCGAGTCCACTTCAGCCATTGGCTTTTGCACTGTAAATCATGCCACTTTGTATCACATGTGCACATGGTACCCTAAAAAAGTGCATGTCGGTGTCAGGGCTGGTGGGGCAATATGTATCTGTTCTGATGGAATCATATGCAACAATTCATTTTATTTAAAAAAAAGAATTGTAAGCATTTGGCTGCCAAATTTAGGAGACAGCCCGTTTTTTCCTTTTTGTTTTTGTGGCTTGTGCTTGCTATAAACAAAAGTTACTATTACACCAGCTTGGTCAGGCCAGAACTATTAATTTTGCCATTTTCTGTTCAGATATTAGTATACCTTGCGAATGAAAAAATATTGTTCTCAGACATCCATTGAACACATTGTAAGAATGAATACCAAGAATAGGTTTTGCTTTTGTGAAGGTGACAGTTTTGTGTTCTGTTTATGGTTTTTCGTCAAGTATAAGATTTTTTTCAATTAAAAGTATGGTAACAATGTATGGAATACTATAAAACAATAGGAACAATGAAATACATACCAGAAGGTATCTCATTAATTTCAATATTAGCTGTAAGTAGACAATAAACTGTTCACAAACCTAAAATCTTAACATCTGAGAGCTCTTTTCAGGATGTGTCTATTTCTAATGATAAGGGAAAAGAGCGCAGTGCTTTGCACTCAAAGCATTAAGACAAGCCATATGTTTTAAAAAATATATATTTTTAGAGGAAGAGTTCATACAGCCATCAAGCAACATATTCATAACAAAAAAAACCAATGCATGATGGTGAAAAAAACAATGTTCAAATTCCACAAAGTGCATGAATGAACCACAATATTATACAGCCAATAAATAATAAATATATTGAACATTGTCTCGAATCTCACAATACTGCATTATTATTATACATTTTGTACCTGAAATCTGGGGGAGACCTTCCTCTATCACCCCAACCCTTAATCCCTGAAATGTGTTATGGGATCCGGACCTTATCGCATCTCGATATTCTAGCCCCTTAATGTTTTTACATTTTAGACCACCATTGCTGGTATGTCGGGGTCACTTCTAAAGAATGATTTATCTTGCTAACAATACTATTTAAACAATAGTTTTTTTCTGTAAGGGTGCTATGCTGACATCAGGAGAAACCCCCAAAACCGCTGTTCTCTGTGTGAAGATTGAAGGAGCTGCTGCTCACTACTTTCCTTCTCTCCTATTGCCGGGTGAAGATTTTACAGCTGCATATCAAGTCTTCTTCAATAATTTGGGCAGACTGATCACCTTTAGGTCTGGCACTCTCTCACTTGGCTCTTGTGAGAGGAACTACTTGCTGCAGCGTGCAAACACTCCAGCGGAAAACGGTGAATCCCACTGATGTGTTAATTCAATCCAACCCCAGCCCACAAATGGAAGCGGAGAGGGGCTCAAGTGAAACCAGACACGACTCGGGTGAACCGTAACATGCAACAAAGGATGGAATCCAAGGTTAGATAGCTCCTTGAGGCTGAGAAGGTTGGGAGACCCGCCATCAGGGACAGTGCGAAAAGGGGTCAGAAATTGAGAGGGGGCTTTTCAGATCCCCAATTGCTGTACTCCCCATCAGGCCTGGAAGGTACAAATAATGATATTACACTGAAGAATGAAACTACTGCAAGTGCAATGGAAGCTGCTTCAGGCTCCGCTGGACCCAAACAACACCCTCTGTTATCAAAACATGTGAAAGCCATTGTGCAGGCGGGTGTTCCAGCGGTGCCCCTAGCAAATGAACGCAATGACCGACAGGTTCCTTCTCCACAACAGGCATCCCCTTTGGTAGCTGTATCCCAGATTATGAAGCCTAACAATGTAATATTACAGACACTATCAGAACATGAAGCTGTCCCGGGGCCACCATTTGCAGCAAGAGCTGGGCGAGACTGGATGGGGTTCTGAGCAGTCCATCGAAAGCATGTTTGAAATCATTTTAGCTGAGATCAGAGAGTTGAAAGCATCACAGGTGCAGGAAATTGCAGCTCTCCGTGAGCGATTGGCAAAGATTGAGGAGGGTCTGGACCAGGCCCCGGGAAGATTAAAGGAAGCCGAATCTAGAATCTCAGACCTGGAGGGTAAGGTCTTCTCAATGCAGCAGGAAGTCAATGAGGTTGAAAAGAATAAAGGCCATTTCGAAAGTGAACTGCAAGATTTAGAGAATTACAAGTGGTGGTCAAACCTTTGAATCGTTAGAGTACAAGAGGGAAGCAAAGGTCAGCAGGTACTTGAATGGGTAGATGTCCTGTTGAAGAAGGCAATGCCTGACTTGTGAGCAATTTGACTATCACCAGGGTGGGAAACAGCCATTACAACGCAGCTATCTCCCCGCAAGTCATTACATCGCATGCGTTACAACGCATGAGATGTAACAACGCGTAGCCATTACTACGCATGCCATTACATCGCATGCGCTTTTACAACGCATTGGATGTAATGGAGCTCCACCTCGTTGTGAGAAAACTGAGGCTCTTTCGTTTCCTCGCAACGACGTGCACCGTCCCTCAGACGACGCTGGAACTAGGAGAGAGGAACCACGACGAGAGAGAGGTAAGGGGATTGGGCATGGGGTGGAGGTTACTTTTTTAGGGGTTAGGGTAGTGTCGGGGGGTCGAGCAGGATAGAGTTTCGGTGTCGGGACCGGACTGGGGGTAGGGGGAGGGACGTGCAGGGGGTAGTGTTTTAGAGTTTAGGGTAGTGTTGTGGTGTTTGTGTAGGGTAGTGTTTTAGGGTTTAGGGTAGTGTCGGGGGTCATGCAGGGTAGTGTTTGAGTGTAGGGACCAGACTGGGGAAGGGGAGGGTCATGCAGGGGGTAGTGTTTTAGGGTTTAGGGTAGTGTTGTGGTGTTTGTGTAGTGTAGGGTAGTGTTTTAGGGTTTAGGGTAGTGTCGGGGGTCGTGCAGGGTAGTGTTTGAGTGTAGGCACCGGGCTGGGGGAAAGGGGAGGGTCGTGCAGGGGTAGTGTTTTAGGGTTTAGGGTAGTGTCGGGGGGTCGTGCAGGGTAGTGTAGTGTTATTGTAGGGAGAGGACTGAGGGTCGGGGAGGGTCGTGCAGGGATACTACATTAGGGTTTAGGATAGGGTAGGGGTGAGTCCCTTACCTTGCAAACTTTTACCATGAGCATACCTTTACCACGCATGCCTTTGCATTGTAAGGGTATGCGTGGTAAAGGCATAGTCGTGGTAAATTTTTGTGATGTAATGGCATGTCGTTGTCATTGACATCGTGTAGTAATACCCGCGTTCTAATAGCATGCATGGTATTGGTATGCGATGTAATGGGTTATATTCCAGCTCAACGGCCTGTCAATGCCAAGTACTCTGCACAATATTAGTGAACTTCGCCTACTATCGAGTTAAGAAGCGCATCCTATCTTAAGCTATAGAAAAGAGAACTTTTTCGACTTCGGAGGTGCCACAGTTCAGAATCTTCTCAGATATGTGTGCACTTATGGCATGGAGATGGAGAGAATTTGTCAAGATGATTGACTCCGTTAAAGCTAGGGGGCACAGGCATCTATTGTTCAGCAAGCCAAACTTAAGGTCTCGGTGAAAGGACAACTCTATCTTTTTCCAGACACTAGGGGGGTCCAGGAGCTTCTCCAGAAATTATCTGTTTCTGTTCCGAATGCTTATGTGATGATGCATTTCCTCCTTGGGAAAGAATATATGTAGAAGGATTTTTTTTCAATGAAGCCTTCTTCCTGTAGGTGTGATACTCAGTAAAATGTGATGTACACACTGGGGGATAAGGTTAGGTATTTCAGAGCTGGTGGGAGTGTGTATATCTGTGCCCCGGCAGAAGGTTTAGATCATTGGTTATGATCTCCGACTGGTGTGCTTCATGTGGGGCTTAAGGAGGACTCCTTGGGATACCTGGGGAATGAATGTGATGGGGTGCAGTGTCATGGCACCCAGGGTGTTTTGGGGTGACAGAGAAGATATGTGGGCAGTATTCCCCTTAGGTGACACAAAGGGTGAATGGCAAGGGGGGGGGGGGGGGCTATGGGGTCACTGCAGTGAAAATAATGGAAGAGTTCACAATCGGTTTTCTGGAGCTGGGTATCAAATAATGGAATTGGAAATGCTATCAGAACAATGCAGGAATGGCTAGTTGAGAAGAGGTTAGCAATGTCTAATGAAGCAAGATCACTTCAGCACTTCAACCGCGATGATGCAATGAAGATGCCCAAATGGGGCAGTCCGTAACAGAGTGACGCATAGAGGGGCTAAACATGGAGAAAAGCACTTAAAACAGCACTTATTAATCATGCACTTGACGCTCTGTTATTTTGAAGGAATGTTTTTTCTTTTTTGTGAAAAACTCTGATTCTGGATGATTGCATATCATTTTAAGCACGGCACACTTTTCTCAGTTAATGTGTGGGGGGGGGGCTCTTCCCAATGCTTTTAAAATGCACCTTGACACTTTACATACGACACAAACCGTCTGCAATGTTAGAGAATAAGCTTAAAGTCGTCTTTACAATGCACTTTAGCCTTTGGAAGAATAGGTGTTTCCCCATGTCTAGTATGCTCCTCTTCTACTATAAGTGTGCCGCACTCTGTCTAATTTTTGACGGGCATTTTTAGCACGCTACGCTTTTGTACCTCAGGACACCATAGAGGTGCTATGAAACGCATATCTGCACTTCATATAAGGAGCAGTGCAACAGGGAGGTGTATCAACCTAAGTATATGTTTACTTTCACACTGGACTTTCGTTCACAGTATAGGATACTGTTTAAAAATAAGGTTTTTATCTCCTGAAAGACGTGAACGTTTTGGGGATTTATTTGAATCACGCTGGTTCTCAAGATTTAATCAGAGGAATGCTCAGTTATATGAATGTTGCCATGTTATGTATGCAATATTGAATAAGCATAGGTTGGGTAGAGAATCCATGTTTAGAAAAACTGGCTCAGTTACTATTGAGCCGCACTTTAGGCCAAAAGGCTAATTTGCGATGTTTTTTTTAGAAGGCAACCCTCATGTTATCTAGTGAGTTATACAACACGCTGCTTTCACCCACTGAGCTATCTTACGTACTGACCTTCTTACCAACCCATGCAGCTTTCAAGACAGCTCAGGGAGTTAATGCTCCTACTGTAGAAATCAATGCAAACGGAAAATCACAAATTCACATTTCCTTATTGGAAATTCTCCTACAGCTGATCATGTTAATATATCCGAGGTGGGTAATAAGAAATACCATTTGCAGTTTTTATTAACTACACACTGTGGCAACAAGTGCCATGTAATAATGAGTAATACTGTCAGTGTTAAAGGCACCTACAGAAGTGCTTACTGTGTGTTGCAATGGGTGTTACAAAGTGGGGAGGTCACTTTTCTTTACCTGTGCAGTGCTTGAATTCCAAATGTTGCCTTCAATAAAGGTAGTTGCCATGCCAACTGTCGATTCTCGATCCCAAGCCCAGCCACTCTCTGGAGGCTTGGAAGATGACAGCTGGAAAATGGTGATTTGTTCATGACAACTCTGCTAGGTTTGACCAACATTCCTCACTCAGGGCCTGATTCAGATGTTGGCGGATGGGTTACTCGTCCTGATGGAGACGGCTATCCCGTCCGCCAAAATATAAATCCTATGGGATTTATATTTCGGCAGACGGTATATCCATCACCGTTGTGATGGAGTAACCCGTCCGCCACGATCTAAATCAGGCCCTCGGTTTTACTTTTAACAATTGCCATTTACCTGATATAACCCTTCAGTCTACAGCATTACATTGGAAAGGGCAGGTATGACTAAGGCTTCAATGTCAGGTGTTAAACGATGTGATGCACTCTTCAAGACTGGACGGCTGGTCATTTCTCCTGTGGTCCATGCGCTAGCTTCCACAAATCTTTTCAGTGGGGTGAGTGGAATGATCACTGAGTCAGACATCGTGGTTATTATGGCCGCCTTGCCAATTCCACACAGTGACAGGATGTCAGGGTTAGGAGAGCGAGGAGTGGTGCTGACCTGCGGAAGGTGTGGTAACCATGCGATTTAAATCGCCTAGTGCCAGCTGGAGCATTGGAGCCAGGACATGAGCCAGGATGGTGGACGTTGGAGTATATCTTGTGGGTAAGCTGGCAGGGACCAGGGGGTGGAGTTGAGGAGAGGGTCAGTGGTTGTCAGCCAAGCCTGAAGTGTTCTAAACTGGGCCTTTTAGCAGAGGTTTGGGGCAGCTCAGTCTCTGTGCTGCCTCTTGGAGATTAATGCAAAAACAACAGTTGATGGACAGAATGCAGAACAATGTCATACATTCACCCCAGTACAGAGATCTGGGCCTAAATCCATCGTTATGTTGCTCACCATGCCTGTTCCAGTTTGAACCCAGCCATATGCAAATCAGTCTTGACCCTGTGCCTCATGGGAACAGTCCAGCCCGAACTGCCAAGCCAGGTCCTCCCTGGACTGGAAACAAGCATCCTAGGACCGGTTTCAGGGCTTCACCCCTCTTCAGCCAGGATAGCTTGATTCCAGTGGCATGGAGAGCACGGGACACACGCATACCCTTCCCACTCGGGGTGACAAATGCAAAAACAACAGTAGATGGACAGAATGCAGAACAATGTCATACATTCACCCCAGTACAGAGATCTGGGCCTAAATCCATCATCCCCTTTGGCATCGTCTTGGAGATTAATGGCCTCTTCAGCTGAGAGCTGCAAGAGTGTTCCAAGTGTGGTGGGGCCTAAAACAGACTGTGTGGTATCATAGCTCCTACTGATTATCACGGCACAGGAGGAGCCATCCTTCTTTTTCCACAATAAGCAATTGCTTGGCACAGTCTAATGGGCACTGGGCACAGTGGATAGGGGTCAAAGTGTTTGCATTGTTTGGCCCTGGGGATGAGACTAGGATGCATTGTTGGTTGGTATCTAAGTAGATACCTGGTGTGGGTGAGATCTCTCCCATGGAGCCCTCCTTGCATCATCTGGTCTCCTGATTTCATTGGGGGCACAGCGTGGTTGCTGCAGGTTCAGATTGCAGACGGGGCCTTAACTGGAAGTGGACATTCACTTATGGTAGAACAAAACTATTAGCAGGAGCAAGAAGTGGGTTAGCACTTCGCTAGTATATTTATCGGTGTTTGGAGATTCAATATAAATTGGTATTATTTTTGTAAACATGATTATTATAATAAATATTTTTTTCTTAATTTTCATATATTTGGATTCTTTTTAAACATTGTTATAATTATTTTACCATTATAGATTTTTTCTTTTTTAAATATGTCTTAATTTTGTAAAACATGAAGTTGTTATTTTATATTTTTAAAGTGTTTTATTATTAAATGTAAAATTGAAGTTTAATTATATAATAATCTACGATTCACTGGTATAATCAAAGAATACTGTCCAGCAACAGCCTGAGGCAGGTAGTGACACTGTTTGATGGCTGGCGCAGGCACACAAAGGCACACACCAGCCCTGGCCTCAGGGTCCTGGCATGCTTCAGTGTCTCCCCCATCTGTGATGTGTAAAAGCGTCACAGCTAAAGGTAGCCATGGGTGCTGCAGGCTTAAGCTCTGCAGTACACATGGCTACACACCAATGAGCCAGTTACCCCACCCTTTCCAAACTCGTCACTGAGTTGGGAAAGGGTGGGGTCAAAGAGCAGAGACTGAAACATCGAATCTGTGAGTGCCAAAGTTGGAGGTTTTAGTTTCATGCACCAGCGCTGGAAGCAGAAAAAAGCAGGAAGAGTCCAATCGGACCCTGCACAGGCAGCAAGATACGTTTTAAAAGCTTTTAAATGCTGTGTGTGTATGCATGAGAGTGTGTGTCTGTGATAGTGTGTGTCTGTGAGAGCATATCTGTGTGTTTATATGTATATCAGTGAAAGTTAGAGAGTGTCAGTGAAGAAGTGAGTGAGAAGGAGTGACAGCAGTCGCTGCTCCTAGTGGGAGTGCTGCGGGGGTAGTAAACTCCGGCATACTACCGACCGGAGTTATGTACATTAAAAAAAAAAAAAATTGCGCGTGCTGCAACGTGGCATTGCAGCGCACACAATATAACTTGTTTTATTTATTTATTTATGTACTTCACTCCGGTCGACCGTAAGCCGGAGTTTACTACCCCCTACCCTACCCCTACCCCGCCCCACTGCCCCGCAGCACTCCCACTAGGAGCCGCGACTGAGTGACAGGAAGAGTGACTACAAGTGAGAATGAATGCGAGAGAGGGAGAATGACAGTGAGTGTAACCGAGTGTTACTGTGTGTTAGACTGAGTGAGTCAGAGTGAGACAGAGTGAGTCACAGTCTGAGTGAGTCTTAGTCATAGAAGGAGTGAGACAAAGTCAGAGAGAGTAAGAATGAGTAAGACTGGATGAGACTAGGCGAGTCAGATTGAGATTGAGTGAGGCTGAGTGAGAATGAGTGAGTCAGTGTGAAATTGAGTGAGAATGAGTGTGAATGAGTGTGGATGGGTGAGAATGAGTGAGTCGGAATTATATTGAATGAATTGGAATGAGAAGGACTCGGTGAATCAGGGAGAACAAGTGAGTGTAAATGAGTAAGACAGAGGGTCAGAGTGAGTCACAGTAAGTAAAGGAGAGTGCAAGGGTGAATGAGTGTAAGTGAATGAGAGAGGAAATTCCACGACATTTTAAGAGTCAAAGGGATTCCCCAGGGACTAAAGTTAGAAGAGCGCCCTTTTAATCCCAGAGATTAAATTCACTGGAGTGCACAAGCACCCCTGACAGTTCTAGAATCCTGGCCATTTTATGCCAGTACTACACATACCAGGGCAGGCATGCACTTCCCATGCAAGCAAGTTGAGGGATTACAAAGGAGTCTTACGCTGTTGGGTTGTTTGGGAGTGGGAATGAGTGAGTCAGAATGAATTTGAAGAAATTAGAATGAGTGGGGCTGAGTGGATCTGTGAGACTGAGCAAGTCACAGTAAGAATGGCTGAAACTTAGTGAGTCAGAATGAGTGAGAACGAATGGGACTGAGTGAGAATGAGTGAGGCTGAGTAAGTCAGAGTGAGATTGAGTGAATCAAGATGAGTGGAGCTGATTGAATCAGGGAGAACCAATGAAAATGAGTGAGACTAAGTGAGAATGGGTGAATCACAGTGATAATGAGTGAGTCAGAATGAGTGGGATTGAGCAAGACTGAGGGAGTCAGAGTGAGATTGAGTCATAATAAGTGAGAATGAGTAGGACTGAGTGAAAGTAAGTGAGAATAAGCGAGACTGGGTGGATCAAAGTGAGAATGATCCACCAGTAAGTAAAAGTGAGTACAAGTGTGAATGAGAGTAGGTGAATTACAGAGTAAGTGAATGACACTGAGTGAGAGAGGGAGAGTAAGACTGAGAGCGAGTGTGAGCATATTCCCTGAACACTCTGGGAAGAAATCAGGCTCGCTTACTGGAATTCAAGCCACGGATTACGCCTCACCACTTTTATAGGTCACCGGCCGCCACTAGTGTAACACTTTCCCCAAAATGGGTTAGATTGTAGTGAGAATAACAAATCTGACCCCTTTAGTGTCCAACACCTTCCCAATATGGCTTTGATAGGAGTGGGAATAATAAATCTCACCCCTTTATTGTCCAACACCTTTCCCAAAATGGCATAGATTGCAGTGGGAATAGAAAATCTTAATCCTTTAGTGTCCTGCACCTTCCCCAAAATGGTTTAAATTGGAGTAGAAATTGTAAATGTCACCTGTTTAGTTTACACCACCTTCCTCAAATGGTTTAGATTGGAGTGGGAAAAGTAATTATGGCTCTTTTAGTGTCACACATTCCCCAAAATGACTTAGATTGGAGTGAGAATAATACATTTGTCCTCTTTAGTGTCCAACACTTTCCCAATAATGCCTTTCAGTGGAGTTGGAATTGTAAATGTGGCTCCGTTAGTGTCAACAAAATGGTTTAGATTGGAATGGGGATTGTACATGTGACCTCTTTTGTGTCCAACACTTTCACCAAAATGGCTCAGGTTAGAGTGGGAATAGTAATTGTGACCTGTTCTGATCCTTTTAGTGTTCGGCACCTTCGCCGTAAGGGTTTATACTGAAGTGGAAAAAGTAAATTTGAGTCTTTTATTGTTCAACACCTTCACCAAGATGCCTTATATTGGAGTGTAAATACAATATATATTTAAACTGTAATTCCTTTGAATAATTACATTTTACTGTAGTGTGGTAAGTGCATCGTATTATTATAAAAGTACAAAAAGTAAAAAGTGTAAAAGTAAAAAAAGGAATTTGCATCAATAGCTGGCAGGGCCAACTCAAAGTCTCTTACTGTTGTCGTGTAGTTCCTATAAACCGTATATAGGATCTGCGTGTTTAGACAACATACACTGTAGGATTGGTGACGGACTGATTCTAGACACCCCCACCGAGTATGTTGGCCAGTATACCAGCTAGCTCACAGTGCCACTAGAAACTCCTCTTACCAGGGAGAGAATAGTTCTTGGCAACTATCGCATATTACAACCCTGATCTCTCAGGACCGTGGAAACAGTGTACTACTTTTCGCTCTGTCACTCGTGCTCACTTAATCTCAGAGAGATACACAGAATAAACGGTATGGACGTTTTTCAATAAGCATTTATTGAACAGTCGTTATTCTAGTGTAAAATAGGTGTGCTGAAACAACCATTTAGACAGTTACAGATATAAATGATTAGAAGCACTAGGAAAGTAAAAGCATGGTAGATTTCTACCATTTTGCTATAATCATGAATACAGCCAAGTATATAAAATACATGACAATAAAATGTGTACTCCTACGATGCTACCCTAACTAGATGTACCCAAGTGTACTTTGCATGTATGTAGGTGTTAAGCCAAGAATCCCTCTAGGATAAAGTCAACCCCATTACCTGAAGTGAGTGACTGTGGGGCCCATCTTGGTCTCGAGTTGGACACCCCACAAGGGATGTTAGACCACTGCGAGCTGGAGTATCTGCATGCAGGATCCTCAGGGTCTCGCGTCAGTGTGTCGGCAGGGAAATCCTGATCTCCTCTGTTTGTCTCAGCAAGATGTGATGT